>NC_134540.1:93125738-93768738 GCF_050624435.1 Tenrec ecaudatus
TTTAAAAATAAGCTGGAAAATGATAGAGTTGACCTTGGTCGTCTTGTGCTATGCAGAAGAATTTTGACTCATAGCAAGCCACAAAGTAGAGAAGAATTTTCGCACAGTTCTCACAGAAGTAGACCTCCAGGGTTTTGTTTGTTTGTTTGTTTTCCCCACAGACAGAGGCACTGTGTCAGTTCACATTGTCAGTCTTTCTGTGAGCAGCCCACAGCTTATAGGTGGCACCACCAATGCACCTTCATTGGAATCTCACCTCATCACCAATTCTGTTAACTTTAAATCTTCTAACACAATAGTTCAAAGGCAGAACATTTGAAAATGGATAAAAAATTAAAATAATAAAAAACTACTATTTTCTAATAATAAACAAAAAAACCCAGAAAGCTTTATGAGAGTTTTCAGTCTTTCCACTACTCTTCAACCTTGTCCTGGAGGGTTCAGTGCAATAAGGGGTAGAAGAAAAAGAACACATGTGAGTTAGTCAGAAAATTTAATTCTCTTTTCATATGGATGGATGGCTGGCAGGTTCATGGAGAATATAAAATGGATTGTACAAAGTAAACAATGAGGGAGAGAGACTCTCCATCAAGGGTAGCAAAGTGGTAGGATACGAGATCAATACTTGATTGCTTCCTGTAGACCTGGCCCTGGGCTCACAGAGACCCCACGTGTTACTGAGTATCACTGCTCCCTTGGGTTCTCTGAACTGCGATCTTCACAGGTAGCCAGGTAATTCTTCCATGAAGACCCTCACTGCCACCAAGTTGATTCTGACTCATAGTGACCATATAGGGCAGGGTAGAAATGTCCTTGTGCATTTCTGAAACTATAATCCTCTATGTGAGAAAAGAGCCTCATCTTTCTCCTAAGAAACAGCTCATAGTTTGGAACAACTGACCTTGTGGTTAGCAACCCAACGCATGACCACTGGGTCACTGGAGCTCCTCTGAAGGGGTGAGTGCAAATTACCACTCCTTGGGCTAGCAGTGGATTACAAACTGTACCACTCAGGTTCCTCCAGATTAACAAAAAAACTGGAATTACTTATGTATACTAGCAATAAACTTTTAGAAAAGAATGCCTTCATTTATAATATTATCAACCAGTATGAAATAGGGACAGTGATGACTGAAGATGCCTGAAATCGACACCCTGGAAACAATAAGACACTACTGAGGGAAGCGATCGAGCTAAATTTATTAGCAAGGTACTTTCATCTGATGATACTGTACTACAATACAAATCCTCTCTGAACTTCTCTGCACATAGAGCATAGGCCCAATCTAAATTCCAATGGGACTGTTGATAGAAATTGAAAGGCTGAATATAAAATGTGTAAGTTAAGGAGATTCATTTGCTGTTGATTGTCATCCAGCAACTCTTCTCTGTAACAACTCTGTAGGACAGAGTGAAACCGCCTGATAGGGTTTCTTAAACTAAAATCTTCATAGAAAAGGAACCAAGTGGTGCTTTATAGGATAGAGCTCAGGTAGATTTGGGGTTGCTACGTATCAAGGTAGTGGGTTCAATACCCCAGCAGCTCCCTGGAAGGAAGATTTCGCTGTCTACTTTAGTAAAGATTCACAGTCTCAGAAACCCTGTAAGTTTCTATATAGTGTGAATCATTATACATTCAAATACTCAGTGGCAGTGGATTTGGTTTTTGCTATGTGTTTTTTGTTTTATTTTGTTTTTCACTTTTTTCCCATTGCATAACCACCCCCCGCCCCCATCCCTTGTTTTTTGTCTGTTTGGTTGGTTTGGTTTCTTTGTCCTTTACTAGCAGCTGGTGGGGCGGAGGCAGCAACCCTCAGCGGCCCAGTAGAATGCTGGACCATTGCTCACCAGGCCTCCTTGCAAAGGACCAAGAATAGCTTAATGTCATCTCAATGAAATCAAGTTGGTTAACTAAAGTTGTCTGATTGCAAAGACTAGCAGACACTGGCCCAAATTCAGGTATCCTTATCGAGAATAAACAAAGATCACTGAATCAACTAACAATAAGAAATTTAGAAATAGGCAAGCATGTAAATGGATAACTGATTTTCAAGGAAAGTATAAATTCAGTCCAAAAGAGGAAGGATTACCTTTTCACCGGAGTGTCCTGAAACAATTCAGTATACCCATGAGAGGGAAATATGGAACAAAACAACTGAACCTGTTAGGTAGTCAGAACCGAGACCAGGGGGTCCACTGGGCATACTCAAAAATTCGGGGTCAGGGTCAGTCAATTGAAGAGAGTTGTTTCAGTTTGAAGCAAGATCTATTTGTATCTGTTTTTTATAATGTAACAAAATAAAGACTGCCACGCAGGCTCTGAATGTCGGAGCTCTGCCTCCAGGTTTGGGGAGAGACAAGTGAGGACTGAAGTATGTAAATTCAATTGTTGTCTGGCTTAGACCCCATTTCTTTAGGTCATCCATATGCAAATAGTTCTGTATGGTACCTTCTTCACCTTCCTGATAGCTCACTGCATAATGAACAACCAGGTGGCCTCCTCCTTGTGTGCTTGTCAAGATACCCTCCATGGGGCACCTCAGGAATTCACATTTAAAATGCAAAGACACCTGGGCTTTGGCTTTTTAGTGTCTTCCACAAATCAAGAGTTAAATTGATACAATGTGCAAAGTGGTTCTGGTGAAATCAAGTCCTCTCAAGTGGTATAATTCTTAGACTCACATTGCAGAAGACTGTGAATAATAATTTGACAGCCATAAATGCCTTCTAATCACACTTGTCTGAAAAGATTATCAAGGCTGAGATTCTTGTTACAACGATCTGACAATATCGTTGTTAGAGACTCAACACCGAAAGCACTGCCATCGAGTGTTCTTACTCAGAGTGACGCTGTAGGACAGCTCTGCCCCTGAGCGCATCCAACACTGTACACATCTTTCAAGAGTAAACAGCCTCATTTTTATCCCAAGCTTTCTTAGATAGCACACTGCTAATTTTCCCTCGAAAGATTTTTCTTCAAACCACCAGGTTCTCCTGGCAATCCAGGTTGTTCTGTATGCAACCAAAGTTCAGGATACACTTAATAGGACATGCACACGCATGTGCGGGTGAGCTTATGCAAATTTTACTAAATCCACACAGTGCCCTTCTTCAGAAATTGGCCGCAGCTGGGCTGCCCACAGACAGCCTGCCAGAATCCGCTCTCCCTGTTTTCCTTGTCACCATTCTCTACTCAAAATGCCAAGAGGGATCACTTTTATAATGTGTGGGCCTCTGTGCAAATTGACTATCTGGATTTGCTTATTAAAATGCCATTGAAGAAATTCAATATGGTGACTGAAAACCAAAATCTAAGCATATGACCATCAAGTCGATTCACCTCATAACAACCGTTTCTGAGATTCTCAGTCTTTACAGAAACAGAGAGCCTCATCTTTCTATCTTAGAGCAGCAGATGGGAATGAACCAGGCTCCTTGCAGCTAGCAGCCAAATGATTTCCATAAAGTCAGTCCAGAATTTACTAAGCATCCTTGATAGTCCAGTTTCCCACTTTACCTCTTTCACATTAAATAGACATCTTTCCAAAAGGTGAACATTTTCTGAGTTTATTCTGGAATCCTCTAGAAGCATTTCGTTTTCAATTTCATGAGTTTCTTTTTAAGATGTACCTTAGATGCTACCCTTTTCTTCAAATTGGGTCATGACTCTCATTCATCAAAGACATGAGGACAATGATCCCAGTTGATTCTCCCACCAAAGTACAATGAACATACTACGTAATGTTGTGTCTGTAACTTTGATTGTCTGCCCTATACTAGAGCTCAGGGTGTCTTCTTCCCCGGACTCCACCAAGATCCATCTACGTTTGGCTTCAGTGCTCATCATTCTTGACTTGCAAGAACTCCACCCCAAAATATTAAATTCTCACATCCTAATCTATGACCAAAATCTACTCTGCTGATTCCTAAACAAAACAAAACAAAACCAACATAATGAATCCCTTCTTCCTGCTCATAGAATTGAGCATATGATTAGAAAGTTACAGTGAACATTTTCATCACTAACTCAGTAGTTCATAGCTTCCGGTTATGCTTCTCAGTGCAACCAAGTCAACAGACGTACATTCTTGACTTGGTGAAAAAGACCTTGAAAACATAGAAACCAAATGCTGAAGAAAAGCAATTTAAAACATTAACCGTGTGTTAACTTTTCCCTACTTGCTGCAAGGGTTCTCAAACTATGGCGCGTGCGCCACATGTGGCCCACCAAGGACATTTATCTGGCCTGCCAGGTGTTTTTGTCCCATTTGTTGTTTTACTTCAAAATACGATATGTGCAGTGTGCATAGGAATTTTTTCATAGTTTTTTTAAAACTATAGTTCGACCCTCCAACAGGTCTGAGGGACATAAAACTGGCCCCCCCTTAAAAAAGTTTGAGGATTCTTGGAAGGGACATTTTTTTCTATTTTAGTTGGACTAGTTGGCTAATGAGTATGAAATGAACAACCTTGAAATATTTTACTCAGAAAATACAAAAATCATGATAAATATATAGAGTTCACCTATCAAGTTCCATGGTTTATAAATGAAAGTTTCCTTTTGCCAGTTTACCTTAAATGAGGATTTTGCAGCCTCTGAATTTGTTAGAGGAGTTTTTAAAATGCCTACATGACATGTACTTTCCCTTTCACGTCCCTGTGCTGCTTCAAAAACTAGTTGGCAGAATAGACTTACAAAGAGCTAATAGGGCAGTATCCAGTTTGATCCAAGAGTCAGTTATTGATTGAATATCATTTGCAAGGCAGAAATCTATCCTTCGAATCTCTAACTTTACCACAGCACATTAACAAGCTAAACCTTCAAAAACAGTATTGACCATGCAAAGAAAATAAGTAGGGACTTCATAAAGTTAGTGAAGATTGCAATTAAAAGACAATAGAGGGGAGTTGCTCAAAGATGGCCGACAGGTACACCCGCATACTCTGAGAGCTCCTCCAAACAAAGCGGGATTGGCGACCAGGTAGCTGAATAGTAAGAGTCTGGTGAGTGAAATATCCCCCTGGGACAGCACCCCAGTCCTACCCCACGTATTTGTCCGGAGCAGGGGTCTAGGTGAAAGAGGACCGGACTAGTGGGACATCTCTGGCCACTAAGCTGCCGTGAGCTCACTGGCGACCGGCTTAGGCTCCATCCCCAACCCCGACGCCAGCCCAGAGCCGCTTGCCTGCCCTGCCTACTCCAGCGGCCCACTCCCCACTCCCTATCGCGGATCCCCACTGGGAGAGAAGCTTTCCTCTCCCGCAGTTCCCCTCTCCCCACAGGGCAGCGATCTGCCCTTGGGCCCACGTCCCTCCCTCCATTCATCCAAGCTCAGGGGAGCGGACCCGCGGGTTGTCTGGCGACCCCCACGGGGGACCATCCACCCGCACTGCTGCCGCGGACCTCTCCACCTGCCCTCCGTGCGCTGGCCTCCCACCCCCGCCCGCCCCCGCCAGCCCCTGGCAGCCTAGCGCCAGCTCCACTCCTGGCGGGGACCCTGCGCTGAGCGCTTCCCGCCAACAGGAGCCATAGCTCAACCAGCGCCTGTCCCGGACCCTGAGCTTCCGCGGAGCGCCGCGCCCCGCGCTGTAGAGTCTGCCCACCAAGGGCCCCCCCCTGCGCAAGGCACAGGAGGAGGTGCCCTCCCCAGGGAGCTGCGGGGACCCTGGCGGCCGCGACTCTGAGCCTGAGCAGAGGAAGGGCGCCATTGCCCCCTGCGGTTTCGCGCCAAGCCTCCTTTGCCGGCGCCATTACCCCCTGCGGGTCGCGCCAAAAGGGCGGAGAGCGAACACCATTGTTCCCTGCAGTGTCCCGCAGCTGCCTGCGCAGCTATCCAAGGGGCCTCCCCGCGCCCGCTCACAGCCCGGGCAGATCAAACACTCCACCTGCAGGGGAGCCTGGGTCTCGGCTTTTCAGTCCCTGAGGAGCCGTCAGTGAGCTCCAGCCAGCTCTCACCACCTGGGGCCCTGTTGGGTCCCCAGTGCCAGCCCTAAGCCTGCCGCAGCCCGCCCCAGCCACCCCAGGAGACGGCACAGTGGCCTGAGCCTCCACACAATAAGGTTACTCCTGTCTCCCAGAAGCATGGGGCCTATTAAAGGATCAAGGAAAAATCAACAGACCACATCACTCCCAACAAAAAAATCAGAAAAACGAGGCACTTTAACAGACCTAACGTCACTCATAGAAGAAACAGATATAGATCAGCCACAAAAGGAAATCTTCAGAACTCTGCTTGCAGTAATACAGGAGCTAAGAGAAGCAAACCAAAATAAGGATGCAACGATAGAAGGGATGAAATGCACAATAGAGGGGATGAAGTCCACAATAGAGGGGATGAATACTATCCACCAAAAGGAACTGCAGAAACTAACAGAGGAGGTAGCAGAGGCCACACAAAAGGTCACAGAAGCTATATCTAGGCTTGAGGAGGCTGAGAACCGTATCAGTGAACTCGAGGACGCTCAAACCAAACGAAGCAAGCGAGAAAAACAATCAGATAGGAAAATTAAAGAAACAGAAGACAGCCTGAGATCAATGACAGATGCTATGAAGAGGAATAATATTCGAATAATTGGTCTACCGGAACACAACATAACACACAAATCGACCGCCAAGATAGCAAAGGAATTCCTGGAAGAAAATTTCCCCAACCTAACAAAGGAGAATCCGACTCTCATACAGGAAGCAGAGAGGACGCCGGCTAAGCTAAACACCAAGAAGAACACGCCAAGGCATATAATTGTAAAATTATCCAACTTAGAGGAAAAAGAGAAAATTCTACGAGCATCAAGAGAAAGGAAGACAGTCACATACAAAGGAGCGCAGGTAAGGATATGCTCAGACTTATCAGCTGAAACCATGAAGAGGAGGAGAGAATGGAGCAACATCTTCCAAAAACTGAAAGATGAAAATGCCTCCCCCAGAATCCTATACCCTGCCAAGTTATCCATTAAGATAGAGGGTAAGATAAGGGTCTTCCAGGACAAGGAAGAACTCAAAAAATATACTGCAAGTCACCCGACCCTGCAGAACATACTGGCTGACTCACTATGGCCAGAAGATCAAGCTCCAACTAGAACCACCAGGAGACCACCATATAGCCCATCTCCATCTAGAAGCCAACATGCCAGCAACACGTACCAGGACAACACGGTCTCAGATGGAAAAGAGGACAGGATAGAAACCCTCCACTCAAACGCAGTACACTGATATGAAGGAAGATAGGCAAAGACCCAAAACACAAAACAGAATATGGCAACCATGAAGCCAGAGATTGTAATAATCACTTTGAATACAAATGGGCTCAATTCATATGTTAAAAGAAAGAGGCTGGAGGATTGGATTAGAAAACATAACCCATCAATCTGCTGCCTGCAAGAGACACACCTTAAGCAAGCAGACAAGCATATGCTGAGAATAAAGGGCTGGCAGAAAGTTTACCAAGCAAATGGTAACTCCAAGAAGGCAGGAGTGGCTATCTTAATCTCCGACAAAATGGATCTCAAGATCCAAAACATAAAAAGAGACAAAGAGGGACATTACATAATGCTCAAAGGCTCAGTAAACCAGGAAGCAATAAGCATACTGAATATTTACGCACCTAATAATGGTGCGGCAAATTTCGTCAAACAAACTATTAAAAAAATGACAGAAGAAATCACGGAAACAACAATAATAGTGGGGGACTTCAACACTCCACTATCAGAGAAAGACAGGTCACAGGGAAAGAAGCTCAGCAAAGAGGCCAGAGAGCTAAACAATGTAATTAGGCAACAGGGCCTGATAGACATCTATAGAGCCTTTCATCCAAAAGCAAAAGGTTTCACATTCTTCTCCAATCCACACGGATCTTTCTCAAGAATAGATCACATGCTGGGGCACAAGGCCAGCCTGAGTAAATTCAAACACATAGATATTATCCAGACGTCTTTCTCAGACCACCATGCCATAAAGCTGGAGATTAATAGAAGGGCACCCAGAAAAGCAAGGGCCACCAATTGGAGAATAAACAACGATCTCCTGCGACATGAATGGGTTAAGGTCCAGATCAGCGAGGATATCAGGAAATTTCTAGAAACTAATGAGAACGAGCATACAACACATCAAAACTTATGGGACACTGCAAAGGCAGATATCAGAGGTAGCTTGGTATCACTGAATGCATACATGAAAAAAGAAGAAAGGCGTATGACAGATATGTTAACACAAACCCTCCAACAACTAGAACAGAGTCAACAGAACTACCCCTCCAATAGCAAGAGAAAAGAAATAATAAAAATCAGGGCGGAGTTAAACCAGTGGGAAGACAAAAGAACAATGCAAAGGATTAACGCAACTAGAAGCTGGTTTTATGAACGAATTAATAAAATTGACACTCCCCTGGCAAAGCTTACCAAAGATAGAAAGGAACAATCATCAATAGCCAGGATGAGGGATGAATCGGGGGCAATAACAACAGACCCCAATGAGATAAAAAGGATAATCACAAAGTACTATGAAGGTTTGTATTCTAATGAATTCAGAAACCTGGAAGACATGGATAAATATTTAGAAAAACAATCTATCCCTAGATTATCTGAGACAGAGATCAAGAACCTCAACAAACCCATAGCGAAGGAAGAAATAGAGAGTGTCATCAAAAACCTACCAAGGAAAAAGGCCCCAGGGCCAGATGGCTACACAGCAGAATTTTACCAAACATTCAGGGAAGAGCTGACACCGATCCTCCACAAAGTATTCCAGAACATAGAAAAGAACGGCAAGCTCCCAAACTCATTTTACGAAGCCAGCATTACTTTGATACCCAAACAGGGAAAAGACCCCACAAGTGTAGAGAATTATAGACCAATATCTCTAATGAACATAGATGCAAAAATCCTTAACAAAATATTGGCCAATAGAATACAAAGGAACATCAAACATATCATTCACCACGACCAAGTAGGATTCATCCCAGCGATGCAGGGATGGTTTAACACCCGAAAATCCATCAACATCATACACCACATCGAGAAGAAAAAGGATAAAAACCATATGATAATATCCATAGATGCAGAAAAAGCATTTGACAACATCCAGCATCCATTCCTAATCAAAACACTCATGAAGATAGGATTGGAAGGTAAGTTCCTCAAGCTCATACAAGCTATCTATGAAAGACCAACAGCCAACATCATAGTCAATGGAGAAAAGACAAGAACAATACCACTGAAAAAGGGTACAAGACAAGGATGCCCCCTGTCCCCTCTTCTATTCAATATCGTTTTGGAGGTTCTGGCTAACAACATAAGACAGCGGAAGGACATCAAAGGGATCCAGTTGGGAGAGGAGGAGGTGAAACTATCGTTATTTGCAGATGACATGATCCTATACATTGAAGACCCCCAAAACTCCACAGTTGGAATACTTACAGCAATAGAGGAATACGGAAGGGTAGCAGGATACAAGATCAATAAACAGAAGTCGGTAGGGTTTCTATACACATCGGACAGGGCCATGGAAGAGGCGATTAAGAGGGAAGTACCCTTCACAGTAGCCAAGAACAAACTGAAATACCTAGGAATATACTTAACAAAAAATACTAAAGACCTATATAAGCATAATTATAAAACCCTATTACAGGAAACCAAAAGTGACCTTCACAAATGGATGAAGCTCCCCTGCTCATGGTTAGGTAGGCTGAACATAGTAAAGATGACAGTTCTTCCTAAAGCACTCTACAAGTTCAATGCTATACCAATCCAATTACCATCAACCTTCTTCAAAGAATTGGAAAAACTGGCCACCAACTTCATATGGAGAGGGAAGAAACCCAGAATTAGCAGAGAACTGCTCAAGAAGAAGGACACAATTGGAGGACTCGCCCTACCTGATTTTAATGCCTACTACATAGCTACAGTGGTCAAAACAGCATGGTACTGGCACAATGATAGACACTCAGACCAGTGGAAAAGAATAGAAAGCCCAGGAGTAAAATCATCAGCATATAGACAACTGATCTTCGACAAGGGTCCCAAAAACGTCAAGTGGGAAGCAGATGCCCTCTTTAATAAGTGGTGCTGGAAACAATGGATAGCCACATGTAGAAAGTTGAAACAAGACGTCTACCTCACCCCATGCACAAGAATACACTCAAGGTGGATCACAGATCTAGAAGTCAAACCCCAAACCATCAGGACCATTAAGGAGGGAATCGGGACTAATCTCAGAGCACTGGCCCAGGGAGCACATAGGCTCACTGCAACAGGGAAGGGGACACACACAGGTGATCTGGAAATCGACAAATGGGATCTAATAAGAATAAAACACCTGTGCACCTCGAAAGACTTTGCCAAGAGGGTGACAAGGCAACCCACAGACTGGGAGAAGATTTTTAGTAATGACACGTCAGAGAAAGGGCTCATTACTAAAATCTACAACACCATCATGACCTGCAAAAAGAGGAAAACAGTTAACCCCCTAAGGAAGTGGGCAAAAGAAATGAGAAGAACTTTCACTAGAGAGGAGATCAATATGGCCAATAAATATATGAGAAAGTGCTCGAAGTCCCTTGCCATAAGAGAAATGCAAATCAAAACAACCATGAGATACCACCTAACACCCCTCAGGCTAGCTCAGATCAGTAAATCAGAGAGCAACAAGTGTTGGAGGGGCTGTGGTGAAATAGGAACCCTCCTCCACTGCTGGTGGTCGTGCAGATTTGTACAGACACTGTGGAAAGCAATCTGGCGATACCTAAAGAAAATGGAAATTGATCTACCTTACGACCCAGCCATCCCTCTACTGGGCATATACCCGGTTGAAGCAGCAAATAAAACACGACCAGTCATATGCGCTCCAATGTTTATTGCGGCACAATTCACAATAGCAAAGACTTGGAAACAGCCTAAGTTTCCATCGATAGACGAGTGGATTAGCAAACTTTGGCACATACACACAATGGAGTATTATGCAGCACTAAAAAGCACCGATGAGCACATGAAACACGTTATTTCATGGGAAGAGCTGGAAGGAATTATGTTAAGCGAGGTAAGCCAGACCCAAAGGGACAGGTACAACATGAGTCCCCTGAGGTAAGTACAATCAGCATGACAGAAATGGGGCATCAATCCACCCAAGGGGAGGGTATGGTTTATATCTCCACAGGGAAAGTGGGACCAGGCTTCAACCCAGTGTCGCAAGGTGTGAATGCAATATCCCGGCGTGGAGGACGGAACCGGTGGAGAGGTCTGGGAGGCTGGCCCCAGCACCATAAATCAAGTGGATTCCTGCCCCTCCCCCGAAAAGAACTTGTTCCAAAGGACGACATTGACCCTGCAGCTATGGGAGATGGACATATTTGATCAGAGCACACGGGAGCAGATGAAGGGGCAGGAGGAGAGAGTGGAGCACAGCCTGGCCCACCAGGCCGTGATGATGATGTTCCTGAGTAGAGCAGCCAGTCCACAGAGAGAACAACATGGCTGGCCCTACTATGAGACATGATGCCCCTCAGTGACTAAGGGCGATACAGGGGACAGCACCGGAGACACAGTGTGGGAATTGCACCTGACCTGATCCCACCACACCGAGGCAAATCACTGGGGGAGTGCAGCAGAACAGCAAGGGAATGGAGTGGCAAGGTCCCCAGGGAATGCTGAAAGTGGACTTTGGGGCCAGGGCGTGGTGCCCCAACAGACTGGACTGGAAAATGCTCCTAAGGGCCAGCAAAGATCCCTGAACTAACTACAAGCTTTTCTCTTGTGAACTGTTTTGTTCTGTTCTTTTTCAGTGGTTTGTTTTGGTTGTTTTGTTGTCTGGTTGCATACTGTTGCTTTGTGTTCCTCTGTCTAGTTTTCGTGCATGTTAGTGACTCCACAGGTCTGTCTGAATAGGACAGGCTGGATGAACTATCTGGAGGAAAAACAACGGGACCGACAGTTCCGGGGGGACTTGGGGTGGGGGGTCGGGGGGGTAAGGAAGTGGTGTTAACAAACCCAGGGACAAGGGAAAAACATGGGACCCCAAAGGGTAGAGAAGGGGGAGTGGCAGGCCTGATGGGAAATGATCAAGGGTAAGGTTGCTTAGAGAAGAGGTATACACTAGCCCAGGTGGCGATGAAGCATGGTAGTAGGGCAGGAGGAAGGTCAAGGGAGATGGAGGAAAGAGCTAGGAGTCAAAGGGCATTCATGGAGGTCTAGACAAAGACATGTACATGCAAATATATATAGAAGGTTGGGGAAATAGATCTTTGTGTCGATATTTATAGGTCAAATATTAAGGTGGCGGAAGGACCTTGGGCCTCTACTCAAACACTCCCTCTATGCATGAATACCTTCTTTTATTAAATTGGAACTCTATGATGCTCACTCTCCCGACACAACGGCTGGAGCCAAAGTGGGTGAACAAGTAAATGTGGTGAAGAAAGCTGATGGTGCCCGGCTATCAAAAGAGATAGTGACTGGGGTCTTAAAGGCTTGAAGATAAACAAGCGGCCATCTAGCTCAGAAGCAACAAAGTCCACATGGAAGAACACACCAGCCTGTGTGATCGAGTGGTCCCAAAGGGATCAGTTACCAGGCATCAAAGAACAAAAAATCATATCATAGACTACACACCTCCATGATAGGATCGCTGAAGACAAATGGGTGCACAAGCAAATGTGGTGAAGAAAGCTGATGGTGCCCGGCTATCAAAAGAGATAGTGTCTGGGGTCTTAAAGGCTTGAAGGTGAACAAGCGGCCATCTCGCTCAGAAACAAATAAGCCCACATGGAAGAAGCGCACCGGCCAGTGCGATCACGAGGTGCCCAAGGGACCAGATATAAGGCATCATGCAAAAAAAAAAAAAAGATATAAGTGTGTGTATGTATGTGTATATATGTGTATATGTATATATGTATGTGTATATATATATTATATTAAATGAAGGGGGAAGTGCAGAGTGGAGACCCAAGGCCCAAGTGTCGGCCAATGGAGATACCCTCATAGAGGGGCTTAGGAGAGGAGATGGGTTAATTAGGGTGTGAGGTAGTATCGATGAAGAACACAGCTTTCCCCCAGATCCTGGATGCTTCCTCCCCCCAACTACCATGATCCGAATTCTACCTTGCAGGGCTGGATAGGACAGAGGCTGTACACTGGTACATATGAGGGTTGGAGGTACAGGGAATCCAGGGTGGATGATACCTTCAGGACCAAGGGCGTGAGGGACGATGCTGGGAGAGTGGAGGGTGAGTGGGTTGGAAAGGGGGAACTGATTACAAGGAGCCACATGTGACCTCTTCCCTGGGAGAGGGACAGCAGAGAAGGGGGGAAGGGAGACCCCGAATAGGGCAAGATATGACAAAGTAACGAGGTATAAATTACCAAGGGCATATGAGGGAGGGGGGAAAGGGGAGGGAGGGGGGGAAAAAAAAAGAGGACCTGATGCAAGGGGCTTAAGTGGAGAGCAAATGCCTTGAGAATGATTGGGGCAGGGAATGTATGGATGTGCTTTATACAATTGATGTATGTATATGTATGGATTGTGGTAAGAGCTGTTGGAGTCCCTAATAAAATGTAAAAGAAGAAAAGAGAAAAAAATGATTAGGCCAAAGACTGTACAGATGTGCTTTATACAATTGATGTATGTATATGTATGAACTGTGAAAAGAATTGTATCAGCCCCAATAAATTGTTAAAAAAAAAAGAAAGAAGATATAGCATCTAGAATCATAAAGGCTTGACGTTCAACAAGTGGCCATCTAGAAGAGAAGCAAAAAGTCCACATGGGAGAAGCACACCAGCATGTGTGATCATGAGGTATCAACGGCATCAGTTATCAGGCATCAGAAGACACAAAACAAAAAATATATTGATGCAACCAGTGGGGGTCAGAGAGGATACCCAGAACCCATCTGTAAACAATTTGACTACCTCTCACAGAAGGGTCACAAGGAAGGAACAAGTCATCCAGGGTGCAGCATAGCACCAACAGAACCCAAAATAATCCTCTAGTTCAATCTTTAATGCTCCCTTCCCCCACTACCATGACCCCAATTCTACCTAAAAAATACAGCTAGATCGGAGCATGTACACTGTCATGGTTAAGAGCTCTGTGAACCCCTCAGGAACAGTAATGGGATTAGTGATACCATGAAGGTAGGAGGAAGCGGAGGGAAGAATAGGGAACCAACCACAATGATTGTCATATAACCACACCCCAAAGGGGATGAACAACAGAAATGTGGGTAAATGGAGACAAGACAGTATAAGTTATGAAAATAATAATTATTTATAATATAGAGTCCGTGAGTGTGGGAGGGTTGGGAGGGAGAGAGGGGGAAAAAGAGGAGCTAATACCAAAATCTCAAGTAGAAAGAAAATGTTTTGAAAATGATGATGGCAACATATGTATAAATGTGCTTGATACAATTGATGTATTGATTGTTATAAGAGATGTAAGAGTTCCCAATAAAATGCTTTATTAAAAAAAAAAAAAGACAATAGAATTATTCTATGGTCTTTTTCTGCACTCCTAATGCAAGATGAAATATGTAAATATTGTAAACCTAACTTCACTTCCTTTTTTAAAAAGGGAAAAAATAAGAAAGATAAAAGAAATGAGAAACAATGTGCTTCAGAAGTGCGATGATTTATTTATGACCCTGAAAGTATGTGGATATAATCTCATTTTGAAAGGGGGTACCTTTGTTATGCTAATGAGTGAGGATTTCTATGGGGTGCTCAGAGAATGGAGAACTTCAAGAACATGCTATGGGGTGCTCAGAGAATGGAGAACTTCAAGGCCATGCTATGGGGCACTCAGAGAATGGAGAACTTCAACGCCAATCTATGGGGTGCTCAGAGAATGGAGAACTTCAATGCCATGCTATGGGATGCTTTGGGAATGGAAAACTTCAATGCCATGCTATGGGGTGCTCAGAGAATGGAGAACTTCAATGCCATGCCATGGGGTTCTCATAGAATGGAGAACTTCAAGGCCATGCTAAGAGGTGCTCAGAAAATGGAGAATATCAAGGATATACAATGGGGTGCTCAGAGAATGAAGAACTTCAATGCCAAAACACAGGACTTTCTCCAAGGAACAACACAACGGAATCTGAAAAGACAAGCTCTTCCTCCAAAGTCAAGAGTGGAGTAGGTTTTTCTGAGAGCAGCGGTTCTCAACCTGTGCCTCATCACCCCTTTGGGGATCAAATGACCCTTTCACAGGGGTTGCCAATTCACAACACTAGCAAAATGACAGGAATGAAGTAGCAACAGAAATAATTGTATGATTGGGGGATCACTGCAACATGAGGAACTGTATTAAAGGGTTGTGGCATTAGGAAGGTTGGAAACCAATTCCCCAGAGCCAGCACTCCGAATTCTTACTTCCTGCCCTCTCGACTGTGAGAGAATAACTTTGCTTTTGTTGAAGTCACCCACTTGCGGTATTTCTGTTACAGTCGTACTAGATAACTAGGAAAAGGAGTAGAAGGTACGGACAATAATTACTTCTTGAGAAAACAAGGGCAGGTCCTTTGATGGAAGTACCATTTGAGATAGTCCTTGCTAAAGAGGGAGAAGTCAGAGAGAGTAGAGAGAAAGAACAGCTCTCCAGAAGAGCAGATTTGGAGCATGAGCCCGGGGAGTCCATCCTTCACAGCTCATTGAGGAAGGCCGATGTGCTGTAAATGTGTTAACCAGTTTGGAAGCTGCATAAGAGAGTAGAGCAAACAAGGAAGCATTCAAGTGGGCCCATTCTAAAGACTGGATCACAGATTCCGCTAGTGTAGAACCCAGAATATAATGCAACCGAAGCTATGTTCTTAGGAAACTTGATCGGCTAGGGTTATGGTTCCATTTGGAGGATTATGCAGAGGGAGTATTGTGTCATGAGTGACTGATCACCTAGTGAAAGTGGTTGGTCAAAAGGCTGGTGTTTCCTGGAGGGGTGGCCATGAGGACAGAAAGGAGAAATCTGGAAATATATGTGCATTTCAAAAACATTTTATTAAATCTATCTGCATAATTTTCTATCTAGGTTCCTGGGTATACAAGTGGTTGCACTAGACTAGGAGCCAAAAGGTTGGCTGTTCAAACCCACACAGCAGCACCGTGGGAAAAAGTCATGGCTACCTGGTGCCCTATGCATTACAGGGAAGACAGCCCTCTGAAGCAATTCTACTCTAGAGTTGATGGAAATAGGTGTTATTTGTATTGTGGTTTTGGAAAGTTTTGAAGCTATCTATCTAGCTCTGTCTGTTTGCATATCACCTTGCTTAGGATCCTACTTCTAACTTCCTACACAGTAAAAAGCAGGTATTATTGGCCGGTTATTTGGGGTAAAAGTTCTGATGTCACATGGACCTAAGTTCATTATCAAAATAATTAAGATTTTGCCATCCCCAGTTATATCCTTGGGGATGCTGTACAACCTTTTCTGTTTGCAAATATTTTAGTTTTTTCATCCAAAGAATGGTAATGTTAAAATATTATCGCATATGAATTCTGTGAAAACTACAAGAGATATTTGGTAAAAAGTACTGTGCACAAGACCTGTAAATACACATAAAAACATACATAAAAACAGATCTATTTCATAATGGTAAGAAAGAGAAAGTAATTTTTCTTGGAAAATTAATGTTTAAAAATTTTGCTACTGATCAAAATCAAAACCAAAATGATCTCTGAACTTTTCAGCAGCTTTGATGGTTCACAGAAGGGCATGAAAGGAAGCAATAGAATATACAACATCTATTTGGAATAGTCACAGCTCATTTTTCTGTCTGATGTAGATGAGTTCTATGTGGCTCAGAAACCATTTCTCAGTCACACACACAGAGAGAAGACAGAAGGCAAGAGACAGAGAGGAGAGGGTGATGACACCGGTAGTAAAATCAATGTAAATTTGTTGAAATTTCCCCAAATAGCTGACATCACTCCAATATGAAAGCAATCCAGAGCTGCTATCCGGTTCTTTGTTTTCCACACCGATTCCATAGACTGACCCGACCAGCCTGTGTTTTGCCTTGAGTAAAATATCTGCAGCGTCTTTGGTACCATAACATATTGACAGATCATAGACAATATAGTGTCACCTTAACAATCCTCTTTATTTCTGCTTTTCATGCATCTTCGCCCTGGAAAATGTTTAGACTCCAGATTATCTTGATGTAGATAAAATATCTGAAATACTCTGAGTTGACTTATACTTACTATCTCCAACTACATTTCAAATTATCTTTCATCCAATTGAACAGCACTCTAATTATACAATATGTCATTATGAGATAAAAGTTTAGTGATGCACCACTGATGCACATCAAGAAATGGGAAAATTAATAAAGCATTTGTCCTTTTAACAAATTGTAAACTGCCCTTCAGCTGTGCCACTGGGTTGCTTAATTTCTAATGACCATAATTTTATTAAGTAGCTCTGTATCCTATGCATTCTTCTTGCAAAGATGAAAGATACAGTAAGTGCTTTTGAAAAGATACAACAGAAGGGGGAGGAACCATCTGAAAAGAGATCCTTTCAAGTCAACGAGCCCAATTCGGTGAAAGAGAATATACAGAGGATTTGGGGGAGTCACAGATAACCTCAGCTGTTACCCGAACTCCAAACACTCTGCCATCGAGTTGATGAGTTATGGTGACCCTACAGGGCAGGGCAATACTGTCCCTATGGGGTTCCAAGACTGTAGCTCTTTAAGGGAGTAGCCTTATCTTTATCCTGTTGAGTGGCTGGTGGTTTCAAACTGCTGACCTTGCAGTTAGCAGCCCAGTGTGTAACCACTATACCACTTGGGGCTCCTACATATGCTGTTAAGAATTGGAAAATAAAAGAGGGTAACACCCATGTCGTAGACTTGGGTTTGTCTTTCAGTCAATGCACCTCATGCACAGTCACCTCGCAGTTGTCAAGTGGAGGCTTGCACTATGCGGTGATGAAGAAGAATGACCTTAAATGCACACGACAGCAGCGATATCATGAAAGCAGATAGGTCTTTTTCCCCACAGCTCTGTTGGCGGACTCACACGGCCAGCTTTGGTGTTAGTAGCCAAGATATTAAGCTATTGAACTCTACTATAGGAAATCATTAGTCATTTTTTGTAGCTCCTGATATTCTAAAGAAACATGCTGAAACTCAAAGGTGTTGAAATGTTATTGAGACACTTCAAATCAATGTGTCTAGAAGAAACATATTATAATTTAAATATTAGTTTCTTTTATTATATGAAGTATGCATACTATTGCTTAAAATACTTCAATATTGATAAAAGAAATGAAATGCTCTGTACCTTTTCCTCCAACATCGGAGTCATTTTTAAATTTTCCCTCAAGATATTTTCTTTCTTATTGTCAATTTCTCATCCTGTGGTTGATGTTTGTTGTGACGCTGGAAGTTGTGGGCCCCCCACCCCCCGCCAAGCTCTCCCCCGCAGGGTCACCTGGGATTCACAGCTTTCAGAAAAAAAAAAAAAGCAGAATATGAAGAAGGAAGGGGGTGTAGAAAGGGAGAACTGATCTTGGAGATCTATGTGTAACCTCCTCTCTGGGAGATGGGCAATGGGGAGGTGGGTGAGGAGAGACGCCGGGGAGTGTAAGATAAGATATAATAATTATTTATAAACTATCAAGGGACCAGGGGTGGGATCGTTGAGGGAGGGGGACGGGGGAAAAAAAGGGAAACCGAGCTGATTCCAGGAACCCAAGTGGAAGGTGAATTATGAGAATGACGAGTGCAATGAATGTATAAGGGTGCTTTGCTCAATTGATGTATGTACGGATTGTGATAAGAGCTTTATGAGCCCCAATAAAAAGATTTTTTTAAATTTTTTTTAAAAAAGAAGAAGGAATAGGTTGTGGTTGACTTTTCAGAGATTAGTCCCTGAAAGCCTATGGACAACAGGGAAACATGATCTGATGCTAGGACTCGAAGATGAGTTGGTGATGTGGGTAGCCCCAACAGACAACTGGGGACAGTTGTAAACATTCCTCAAATCTTACACAGAATTAAATCTGAGCTCCCTTCTACAGTGGTCTAAAGAGACTAGATGTCTTGGGCGCAGCATTTTTACCTTTTTGTCATTTCCCCCACTTGGGGCAAATCTACTCAGCCAGTTACATGGTGCTTAATCAACTGGACATAAAAAAACAACCATTGGGCACCTAACAACAATAAATTAATTGTCGTTGTTGAAAATTTATGAGAAAGATGAAATGTGTTGCCATCTTACAGAGAGCACTCTGAGATGAATATGGCAGATGAACTTAGGTGAAAATGTACCACTTTATCATTCCATCTTCCCTCTCATTCATTTTCAATCTGTTCCAGTTTTTAATATTTTATGCTTGATTTTTAATTGCGATTTTTCTGTTTTATTTTGACATTTTTGTTAGGTTGTTGTTTTTGTTTGCCTTTGGTTTGATTTTTTCATAAATGAAATCTGTTCAATCTATAAAGACAGTAACTATATTAAAAATTACCTAAGGACAATAAGTGAAATGGGGAGCTACCAACAATAGTTATAAGAAAGAAGAAAATATCTTAAATTGTGATGATGATTACACAACTCTTCTTATAACGATTGAACAATTAAATTGCATGATATGTGAATGAGTTATATGTCAATAATAAAAATACATAAATATATGAGTAACTAAAAAAAAACCCGGAATATGTTACATGACCATAGCTAGTCAATCATCTGTCTCCAACATCTACTTTTGAAACTATGGCAGATTTTAATCTCCAACAACAAAAAAATCCTTGTGGCTCTTCTAAGAGAAATTATTTTACAGAAAGTTAGAATGTACTCAATGAATAATAATTGAGTTAAACAAATCTCTGGGAAATCTCAATTTCCACAGCTTTTCGTCATACCCCACACAAACATATGCTGCCTTTTGCTCACACACATTGATCTAAGAATGTATAATTACAGCTTGAGTGCTTCTAAAATATCAGGCTTCATAACACGATGCCCAAAAGGTGGGGGTAACAGCAAACTACTCACACGACAGTTTAGATGGTTAAATTGCTTGCTTCAGTGCCTAAGGCATTTTCAAACCCTGCAATTTCATCTCTCTGGCAACCTGCAATTTTTCATTTGTTTCTATTTACTCAGTAACCCCAGGAAAAAAGAAGTCATCGGTGCTGAGTCCACAGTCCGTCAGCCATCAGGCTTTTCTGATGGTGTATTAGGGATGCTCACGTCTCCTGTATCTGATAGCCACAGACCATGTACAGCAATGTAAAGAGACAACATATCAGCGTGGTCCTCGACAGTTAATCAAGGGACTCACATCACCCCCAAACTTCAATATTCCTATTGTTTGTTTTCCCGCCTTTAACCATATCTGAATCTTTATATTCTATTACCTGGAACTAAAATAACTACCTTCTCATTAATCCAAGCGTCTATTATAGACTTTTATTCCATCCATTCATTTTCTATCTATTGCAGATTTAGTACACATCAGATGCCAAAACTGTAGAGCTAGCTAATACACACTAAGGTAAGTCTGAAACCGTGGCCTCACAGATTGCACCGCCTCAGCTGTAAGTATAGTAACTCTACAAGACCGAGTACAACAGGGTAACCACTGCCTCACTGTGGAGAAGGATGGTCCCAACAATAATCCATTCACTAGTCCATGGCAGGGACTTCTTCAGCAAAAGCAAGGATCATGAGCTGTACGTGCTTGAATCAACTACATTGGCCCCCAAGGATCCCCAAAAGGTCTGAGACCTGTTCCCTGAAGGGGGCTGAGTGGCCTCTTTCCTTTCCTCCTTCAGTGTCATCTGCTTGTTCTTCTCTTAGGTCCACTGTCATCAGTGATTTCATTTGCTGCCTTCTCCCCTCCACGTGCTTTGTGTCTCTGTACCCCAATCCCTCAATATCATCTCAGATATTATTTATTTATTGAATTAAATGATCCAGTGAGCAAATGATCCAGTGAGCAAGTATCTTCTAGGTGTATGCTTCTAAGTCTTGCAGCTAAAATAGTGAAGGAAATATTCCAAGCCCTAGTTCAGACGGACTTGACACTCTGGTAGCAAGCAGGCAGGCAGCATGAAATAATCACACGAACCTATAAGCTGCTTGGTGGCCGTCAAGGCTGAAGAGAATGAACACTAAAACAATAATAAAAGTAGAAGTTAGGTAATTTGTGAGGGCGTGGTGATGATCTACTTTATCATGTAGTGTACGCCAGGCAAAGCTGTTCTACTACTGTATTTGAGCAGAGGTACAAAGCCAGTGAGCCTTGTGATGGGCAGCAAATTAGATTCTAAACAGAAATAAGGAGTACATGTGGCCCGAGGACAGTCAGCAAGGTTGTGGAATGGCTCAGCAGCCAGGTGGCTGAGGCAGAGAGAGCGAGATGGGGTAGAGCTGGAGGGAGATCACAAAGGCTGGGAGGGAAGTGACTGGGGAAGAATTGTTAGGGCAGTGGATCTGACTGAGAAGAGAAGCTACTTGGACATTTTAGAAGTTATTTTGGATAGGGGAGCAAAGTGATCTAGATGCTGTGTCAGACACATTACAGCGTAGGCAGTGATGAGATCTGGGGTTTATCCAGAGGGCTAGAGCTAGTAGGACAGGATAGAGTAGTAGTGGTGAAGGGATCATAGTGGACTTTTCATTGTAGTTTGAAGTAGCAAGGACACAAAGCTAGTTATCCAAGTGTGTAATCTTTCTCGGTCTCTCTGTCTCTTTCTTTCTCCCTCTGAAATACATACAAACACAGTGAAACTTATTCCTGATAGAATCAAAATGAATGAACCTGACTGGTTTGTAGAAGTGATCTGTTTTTGAACGATCATTTGCTTTATGGAGGAATCCAGTTAACACTTTGTGGGTATTACTGACAAATGAATTGTGGGAAGAAGCCAGTGCTTATGGTCAGAAGAGCAGATTGTGTGCTCCAATACTACATAGTATCTGCCTGGTGGATTATTCCTATGAGGTAGAGGTCAGACATATCTCCACTCCTTCCCCCACCCCCACCCCCCATCCTTCTTTATCCTATACTGATACCAACCACTCCTCTGGGGACAGTCCACTTCTTAATTAGGCTCAATAATCCATAACAAAGGCCACCCCAAAAAACACATTCACTGCCATTGAGTAGATGCTGACTCAAAGCCACCCTGTAGAACAGGGTAGATCGGACCCTGTGGGCTTCCTAATCCGCAATTTTTTACAGGCGGAGACATCATCCCTGTCTTCTCCCGCAGATGTGGGAGTGCTGGCCCTGTGGATCGCAGCCCAACGCACACTCAGAAAACACTCACGCATACGGGACACGATGAGGAAAGTGAATCGGTTACATCCAGTCCGGCTCAGAAAACATTAGGAACACAGCCCTTCGGTCCATAGCACTCCTCAGTCACGCACACAAGCTCGTCTCTGGTCCTCAGCCCTTCAGCCCCTCTGAACCCTGACTTCAGGCCTGTGCAGGCATGTGTTATGAAACTGCCTCACTTCTGGGAAATACCCAAATGGAAGTCGTCTGTAATTCTGCTTTTGCTGTGCTTTTGTCTCTTATTTCTTAATGGTCCTGGGAGTCCTCTGCTCCTGCTTCTGAGACGGCTCCTTTTGTACCCGGTGAAATGACACAATTTATCTATTCGCAGGTGAGAGTCTTCTACATTGAATCTGCATCTCAGTCATTTGGTGAAAATTACAAGGATTGCCAGATTGAGTAAATTCATCTTACCACAATGATAGAGGTGTATTGGGTTATTTGAATTTCTTAAACCTTCTGACTCTCAGTTTGCTGACTAGTAAAGTAAGATTGGCACCTGATCTTACTTTGCTAGTAAGATCTCCTGATCACAGAGTTATTCTGAATATAACAAAGTAAAGTTTTATGAAATGGCATTTTAGGTAAAAGAATAGAATGTGTTATCTACTTTTCTGATCAATAATCTGATCTACCTATAGTACATTATATGGTCAAATGTTATTTTCATATATATACTTTGTCATCACCATGTATACTCAGATGTGGTGCTTTTAGCAATAAATACAATAATCCCCTTTTCACAAAGGGAAAAGAGGCTCAGTGCGCTTAAAGGATTCTTCCCGCATAAAGAAAAAGCTAGGTGTATAGTAGGAATGTATCTGAAGAAGGAGTGGAAGCAGATGGCATGAGATCCGATTGCTTTCCAATTGGGAAAATGAGGTGAGGGTGGGTGCTCCCAGGAAAAGAGAGCTGATGGTCTGGCCAGAGTTTCTTGAAAAGAAGCTGGTCATTGCACTTCCTTGTAAACACACTAGTGATACTGTGCAGGAAGGGATCTGTCATCTCTGGAATGTTCTCATCAGTTTGTGCCTGCGCTACCATTTATCATAAATAAACCTAGGAATAAAGGTATTGATGAGGCATGGTTCTTTGGACAATATCTGTAAATCACATAATGAGCTAAGTATAAAATGGAAAGATTTTATAATAACATTTCAGGGAAAGAAAAGATTCTGGAAATCTATCTATTTTCCATCTCAGTTGATGCCAAGAAGCAATTGCCTACACTCTTTTTATAAATCATGATGGTTAGGTTTGATATCAACTTGGAAACCAGGATTCTTAGTGGTTTGACAGCTTAGACCTAGCAAGTAACCCCCTTGGATGTGGTCTAATATAATCACTTTCATAATTGGATCTTCAATGACCAGCCCTTCAGTAGATCCAACTACCTACATGATGCCTACTAATCCTGGGCATCATCAGTGGCCTGTCATCTGACCTGCCAACCTGATTTCATTAGACTCTGCAGCCATTAAGTCTGACTTGCTGATCATGGATTCATCCACCTCTGCCTACTTTCTTCCTGCGGATCATGAGTTCTGCAGGTCCTGAAGCAGCTCAAGTCAGAGGAGCCTCCAGTCCAACATTTGGTCCACAGATGGAGAATATGCTGAATTAAGGCTTTCCCGCTTCTACAACAAACTATGTGAGGCATTTTCTCGATATAAATTTCTCATAAACTTCACTGATCTTGCTCCTCTGGGAATCCAGCCTAAGACACGAGGTCTCAACATTCCATATTTTTTTCTGTTCTGTTCCATTCACTAGGGACTTTGGTAGTACTGATGTCTCTTTTGTGCAGTTGTTCTCAAAATCCAGCTGTTCTCTACCTAGTTATCAGAAAAATGCTTAATATCCGCAATATTTAAATTATACCCTAAAATCCCTGAATAAGAATGCTTTAGGTGGGTCGAAGATTGAGACATCTGTGTTGTTTTTTTTTAAACATTCCAGCTGAATCTCATGTCAGCCAAAGTTGAGAACTCATGTGATGCGAGGTAGTTTTTGATGGAGTTGATGGCAATAGTTTGTCATGACATGAAGGATACATTTTTGGCGTGTCTTTGTAAGAATAGCCTAGAGCCTGTGTCTGACATCGTCTGACTTCATGCGGGAAGAGAGAAGAACTGTTAGCGTTAGTCCAGGCTTTCTACTACCTGTCCCTCCCACGCCCTGTAATTCTCTACTACTCTCAGTAACTCATTGCAATGGTCACACAGGCTTCACAGACAACAGTCATAGTGTGAGTTTGGTAGGGAAGTTAACAGGTTAGAATGAAGATCAGAAATGCTCAGGATACAGTTCTTTCACCAGGCCAGCTTCTTCTCAAGCTACGCTCAAAGGCACTCTGTTCTCTGGTCCTTTGTGTCTCAGCCACACAGGCCTTTGGACTGCTTGAACGAGTTTCACAAAGTCTTTTAGATCTGCCAATACTTGCCCACTCTGCCATTGACCCTTGGCCCGGCGATGCTAAAATCCAGCTCCATTCGTTGGCAAACTTAGCTCCCTCAAACGATATCCCACTGAACTCGCTATGCTCCTTCTGAAGCCACGCAAATCCCTCGCTCCATGGGCTGGGAAGCCCGGAGCAACATCTTGCTGCGCGCTGATTTGCTGCCACTCTTTCTTTCCCACTTCCCTGTGGTCTCTGATCTTCTGTGTCATGGCTCCGAGGTTCTTCTGTGTCATGGCTCCAAGGATTGCGGAGACTCAGCACAAGGATGTGTGGTCCAAAGGATGCACTCTATTCCTGGCCGTTCATTTGTAATAGTAATGAGATTCCTATTTCCTCATCTGTGTTAGCTTATGTTAAGCCTCACAGGATGGCAACATGGATCCAAACCCATGTTAGGGTCCCTCACACCTTATCTGCATGGTCCTACTTCACACAGGTGCCAAGTACCTTACTTAGATTATTAGCAAGCTATCATGTCCAGGTGATGAGCTACAAACCCCTCACACTTGCATAGTCTTACCCACTCACTCATCTGATGGAAGCGAATGGCCCACTGACATGGATGTGATCCCAATTCACAGTGAACCTATAGGGCAGAGCAGAGCTCCTCCCGTGTGTTTCCAAGGCTATCAATCTTTGTGGGAACAGACAGGTTCATCTTTCTCCCTTGGAGAGGCTGCTGGAGTTGAACCACAGATTTTGTGATCATCAGCCCAACGCCTAGCGAACAGTATGAGAGCCATTTCAAGTAACTAACCGAACGACAGTCTTGGCACAAAATAAAATAAAGCCATTGGCCTTAAGTCAATGCCTTCTCATGGTGACCCCATGCATTACAGAGTAGAAGAGCCCCATCGAGTTTCTCTGGCTGCGATCTTTTTGGAGGTGGATCATAGGGCGTCTGTGGTGCCGCTGTGGGGATTGTAACCATCAGTGTTTACATTAGCAGTCAAATTAAACACCATCCACACATTCAAGGGCCATGTAGACGATTATAAGTTAGGTTTCTACACCAGGTTAATTTTTAATATCCATCAAAATTACATTAAAAGCTTTAAATGAATTCCAAAGACCACTAAATTGCATCATTGTTGACTTTTCCTTTCAGCTTTCTGCCCAACTGAAGAAAAAAAATGATTTTAAGTGGCCACATGAAGCTAGTAGGATAAT
Source organism: Tenrec ecaudatus (assembly GCF_050624435.1). NCBI lineage: Eukaryota > Metazoa > Chordata > Mammalia > Afrosoricida > Tenrecidae > Tenrec > Tenrec ecaudatus. The sequence goes on from NC_134540.1 coordinate 93,151,652, forward strand.
TTTGTTTTATCTGTTGAAGTATTATTTCTCTGTCAATTTACTTCTTCCCTGCTTATAAAAGAATATTATATAAGGTAGGTATAATTTGCATTTAGATGAGTCAGGCCGTCAGTGAAATTTAGTCAAAATTCACTGGAACCCAGAAGGGCGATTTGTGGAAGGAAATGAAAAGCTGAGGGCTTACTACTCTAAATGATATAATATTACTCTACTTACCTGTTTAACACTAGAAATTTTCAAAGCCTCTGCTTTGGGACTGGGACTCTAACCCCATTTGTTCGAGATTATTTTAAATATCTATGTAGCCATTAATCAACATCAGCTCAATATCCACATTGTCAAATTTGAGACACATCACTTTTCTTTTTGTGTAGTCCATATTAAAATAAAAGCACGTCACACATGTATGTATGATCGACTCTTTGAGGAAGCTGATCTCTATGAAACATTTCTGGGCCAATGACACGCGTCATTTTTCTATCCAGGTATGTTTTGCTGCACAGTTTTGAGTCACAGTGCAGTCTTCTTTTCTTTGCTGTTTCAGTTCTTACCAGATGAAGTAAGGATCCTCCTGAAGAAACAAGACAGTGAGGATCGGCACCTTCCTTCAGTAACCGAAGCACTGTGAAAAAGAAAGACAGAAAAGAAATGTTAAACATTTATCCCACTATTTGAATTAAAGTTATATAATAAAGCATCCAATATCACGTGACTTGATTTCATGTATTAATCAAAGGATTATTAGAATTTATTTTGGTTCCAAATTTATTCCTCAGTTTTGCATAATGATTACCTATTATAAGCAGACACATTATTAAGAGACCGGGGTAACATTTTATTTTGTCTACCAGTCTAGTTCGTGCATCCTTCATAGACAAAGGCACAACAAATAAAGATCTTGCTGTGCTGATGGAGTAATTATGTCCATGTTTTTGTTAGACTCCTTAGGAACCATTAGCTTAAAAGCACTGAAGTTTATATTTTTCAAATTGCATTTGCATCCCCAGCCATGCTATTCACATTTGGCATTGTTTTATCACAAAACCCTCTGAGACAAAGTCATGTATGTCTAAATTAGTCATGTTAAATGATTCAAAATCTATACAAATTATCAGAATAAACACACAGTTGGAAGGTGACCTGCATTTCCATTTGAATGGCAAAGGTGAATTCATTAGCAAATGGAATGACACGGGGCATTAAGAGATGGATCGTGTCACATCTCTGCTACTTAGAGTGCACCTATAAAACAAGCCCTGGTGGAAGGTTCTTCAGTTCCCTGAGGCATTACCATGGTTTCCCCGAGGTTAACAGCAGTATCATAGTTATCATAAAAAGCCGTTAATGCAATTTTTCAACCTCAAAATATAATTAAATCAACACTTTTACTTTATTCTAAAATTTAACTATACAAATCAGCACTGATTCAGAATAAAAGTTCAGGGGGGCATGGGGCATATTTTCTTTCCCACTAATTATATGCATAAACTGAAATGGTACTGGAGTGGACCATTTCCCCCCCTTCTTCTTTCCTTGTGTCTCCTTTTTATTTTTAATCATTTTATTGGTGGTTCATACAACTCTTATCACAATCCACACATACATCCATTGTGTCAAACACTTTTGTACATTTGTTGCCATCATCACTCTGAAAACATTTGCTTTCTACTTGAACCCTTGGTATCAGCTCCTCATTTTCCCCTCCCTCCCTGATCTCCTCTCCCCCATGAACCCTTGATAATTTATAAATTATTATTATTTTCTCATATCTTACACCATCTGACGTCACCCTTCATCCACTTCACTGTCCATCCCCCAGATTATATGTAGATCCTTGTAATCTGTGTCTCCTATTTTTTAATGTGTGCCCATATCTCATATCTTACTGCTTTCCCCTACCTTCTCTTCACATCTCAGAAGAGCTGAACCATTTGAGTAGACAGAGTTAATCCTGCGCTGCCTTTCCCCAGAAAGACCTTCCTCTTGCAGGATGGATACAGTGAACATGAGAGCAGTCAGGCCATTCAGCCAGTTAAATCCACCCTGATGGCCCTTGTGGTGAGAGCAGCAACAGCCCCCCCTTCCAGTTCCCGGAGCTCCCCGCATGTCCGTCTTGAACCACAGCTTGCCCTTCCTTCATCCCAGTCTCCCCAGAAAACCAGATGTGTTCCATGCTGAGTAAGAATAGTGTATGGCCTTGAAGTCTTGGATTTTACAATCTACTCTTATTAACGGGAGGTCTTGACAGGATGCATTTCTAAATCGATTCCTTTGCCAATGGCTTTCATTGAGCAATGCTTTTTTCTTCGAGCATTGATTTCTTTTTCCATATGTTAGCTTCTGTTAATGTTTGCTAGCTTGTTATACAACCTTTGGCAGAGCGGCAACTTGACCAGGAGGACTACACTCTTTCAACATGCCCATTCACTACTGTCAGGTCCGTTCTTGCTTCTGGAGACTCCAGGACAGGGTCAAACTGCCTCTGTGGGTTTGCAAGGCCGTTATTATTTCGGGCGATGGAAAGTCTTGTCTTCCTCCCTCAGAGTGGTTGGCCTGGTGGATATTATGCCCCTCACTTTCAGAGCTCAACATGCTTTAGTTTCTGTCAATAGCATAATGGACAGTCATCAATTCTACTTCATATGATTAATTTGAACATTAATTGACACAATTTGCTACATGGTTATTTTTCCTGGTACTTTTTAAGTATCATGAAATATTTTTATTAGTTAAAGTATCCTAAGTAATAGAGTGTCATGATACAATATATATAATCTATGTATAATCATAGAATATATTGAATATAGTTATAAAATCTGTAAGTGTTAATGCAAAATTATCAAAACTCTCTGATTATCAACTGTTGACTGTAAATTAAGAATATAAGCAATGTAATTTTAACAATCTTTGTTAAAAAATACTGTTTTCAGATGCCATTGAAGAGGTGAGGAGGTTCCAGCTCACAGTGACCTCTGTACAGCAGAATGAAACACTGCCCAGCCCTGCCCTTCTCCACTACGGCTCCTATGCTAGAGCTCATTGTGACAGTCATGGTGTCCAGCCATCTCCTGGAGGACCTTCCTCTCTTTCATTGTCCTTCTACTTTACTAAGCATTATGACCTTCTCCAGGGACTGGTCTCTTCTGATAATTTCCAAAGTATGTAAGACAAAGCCTCTTCATCCATACCTCCCGGGAGCACCCTGGCCCTACTTCCTATACAGATAAGTTTGTCCTTTCAGCCCTCCTATAATATTTTCAATATTCTTCTCCGGCACCACAACTCAACTGAATCCATTCTTCTTCAGTCTTCTTTATTCAGTGTCCAACTTTCACACGCATACAGTGCCATAGATATTACCATGGCTTGGTTCAGACACATTTTTTTCCATTTATTTTTTTATTTCTACCACAATATAAAAAATAGTAGAGGCACTCACATTTTTTTTTTATCATCAGTTATCATCATCAGGTACAATTAGGATTGCAGAAACATTTTAGTCCTCACAGTAACATCCTTGCTCTTCAGTACTCTAACGGGGCCTTGTGCACCATGTTCACTCAACGCAGCATATCTCTTGATCTCTTAACTGCTGCTTCCATGAGCATTGATCGTCAACACAAGGAAAACAAGATTCTTAAAAACTTCAAACTTCTCTCCATTTATCATGGTAGCACCTATTGGTCCCTTTGTGAGGATTTTGGTCTTCCTTACATTGTAATCCACACTGAAGGCTGCAATCTTTGATCTTCATCAGCAAGTGCTTCAAGTCCTCCTCACTTTCAGCAAGCAAAGTTGCGTCACCTTCATATTGCAGGTTGTTAATAAGCCTTCCTCCAATCCTGTATCCACATTTTTCTTCATCTAAGCCAACTTTTCTGATGATTCGCTCAGCATACAGCTGAATCAGTGTGGTGACAGTATACCATCCTGTTGCTCACCTTTCGTGACTTTAGGCCACGCGGTATTCCTTGTTCCATTCATACCATTCCCTCTTGATCTATGCACAAGTTCACTATGAGCACAATCAATCCTCCACACAGTTTTATGGCTTGTCATTGTCAATACAACAAAAGTAAATATCTTTCTGGTATTCTCTGCTTTCAGCCAAGTTCCATCTGACATCAGCAATGATACCCCTTATTCTATGTCCTCTTCGGACTGTGGCCTGAATCTCTGGCAACTCACTGTCAGTGTAACACTGTGGCCATTGTTGGATGATCTTCAGGCGTATTTTTCCAGTGTGTGATATTAGTTATATTGCTCTATAGTTTGAACCTTCCTTTGGGTTACTTTTCTTTAGACTGTGTACAAATATGGATCTTTTCCAGACAGTTGGCCAAGTAGCTGTCTTCCAATTTTCCCGTAAACATAATCCTTCTTCAGCTTTAGGAAATGTTTCACTTGGTATCCATCCATTCCGGCGGCCTGGTTTTTGTCTGGTGTTTTCAGTGCAGCTCAAACTGCCTCATGCTGCACCATTGGTTCCTGCTCATACGCTGCATCCACAAGGGTTGAAATGTTGAGGATTTCTTTTTGGTACAATGATTGTATGTATTGTTTTCATTTTTAAAAATACTTCCTACATCATTTAATATTTTGCCCCTAGAACTCTTTCAAGATTGCAACTTGGAGTATGAATTTCTTGAGTTATTTCCATTTCAGATATGCTGAGCATGCCCGTCCCTTTTGGATTTTGAATTCTAGGTCTTTGTACATTTCAATAAAATTTTGACTTTGTCAATATTTGAAGAATTAGAGGGAGCTTTAACAGACCTGAAAAGGGAGAATGTGTGTTCTGAGGAGAAAATGAGCAAAGGCAAAGAAAAAGGAGGCTTTCTGGTTGTGAATTTTTATTGTGCTGGAGAATTGAGTAGCCTTTGGAAGCATGTTGTGGAAGTTGTTTGCATATGACATTGTAGAGAATGGACATTGTATTGTGGTTAACAAGGAAAGACCGCACATCGCTAGGGGGGTAGTAACATTGTATCTCTGGGAAAATAGGAGCCATTAGTTAAGGGAAGACAACAACAGAGATCAGGTCTCATTATGCTTAAATTCCAAACAGAGACTGAGGCTCAGGCCTGAAAGTGTCACCATGAAGAGGCTCCATGGCTCTATTGGGGAGAATTTACCATGGATTTCCTAGGCTGGGGCATAATGGTTATTGACAGTTTTACTAACCAGAAAATAGGTTCTGGTAGGTTAAAGGGATACTCTTACATTAGATATGTAGCAAGCACAGGTTAGATTGAGAATGTTTAAGTGTAAGTCACCTCCCTCTGAGCCCCATGTTCTTAGCCAAAAATGAGCAACAGAATGAAAAAAATATATGAGTATTAGAACAGAAACCCAGAACCATCCTCATGTTCTCCTAATCATTAATTTTGTGTGAAATTACCTAGATTTGGAGGAAAATGATTTCTCCAAAACGTTTCCGCTTGAGAGCTGCATTGGGAACACAGGATTGGGGCTGTGAGTCAAGAGAAATGACACTACGATTCAGAGTTGTTCTGTTACAATCAAATCCACAAGGCAAGAGCCTAAGGAAAATCAGCCATCTGGAGACTAACTAGAATGATGCAGCTCGGGCTTCCTTTTATAGTGTTGCCATTTGGAACTGATTCAGCATTTATTGTACACTTGTAGCTTCATCATCAAGCTGTAGCAAAATTCTGTCAGATGTCTGTGTGTGAGACAGCCTTTGATATTAAAACCAATTATGCTGTCTCTAAATCCTCAGCTACTGGAGTATACCAAGTGGGCTCAAAGACACCATGACATTTTAAAGGAAACTTTAATAGAACATGTATCTGTCACTATACCCACCTTCATCAATAATTTTAAAATATTCACATGGTAGCTATTTACGTCACTATTTAAGCATATATTTGCGTTGCTATGTATGACCAAGATTTACCTATGTGGATCACATATAGCATTCGTCATTCTCTGAGAAGAAAATAACTGGTGTAGACATCTGTGCCACTGAAAGTTAGGGACAGTCTTACCCAGTTCTCATGATGGGTCTTGTGGTCCTCGTTGTGGAGCTGACTTAACTCATGGAGATATGGGATGTTACACAGTAGAATTCGCCATAAGGTTTCCAGAAGTTAATTTTCAAACCTATTGTCTGAAGTGTCTAATTACAAAAGTGGTTTGAGCACTTTCTTTAAAATATTTTCCTAATCAAGTACTTATCAATCTCCCTCTGCCCACTGTCCCGGCCATACCAACTCCTACACCACACTTTAACATTGCAATACCAAAGACATACCATGTATTTGTCTATGCGTGCCATAAAGGACCAGGAACCATTGTTGTAAGGAAATATTTTCTCTTCCAAGAACCAATGTTAGCACGTTGGGGTGTAATTCCCGCCTACCCCACCCCACTTACAAGTCATGCCTTTGTCACACTTCTTGGTTCAGCAGTTTTCAGATGATTCTCAAACAGAGAGCACTTGAAGGTATATTATGAATAAACACTAGGCTTTCACAAACTCAGAAAATAAATTCAAAAGCTTCATTTGTTCTTGATCCAACTCCCAGTGACCCTGTGTGACAGAGCAGAGAGGCCTCGTACATCTCTTGGCTGGAATTTTTAAGGAAGCAGATTGGAAGGCGTCTCATTTTCTCCTTTCAGGTTCTCTGGGTGGGATCAAACTGGCGATCTTTCAGTTAATAACTGAGGTATGGGCAGCTTTCCTGGGGTACGGGCAGATGCCCTTTGAACAAACTTGTTCTTTTTATGTACACACTTTGGAGAGGGCAAAATGAAATGTTAGTGAGCTTGTTTGCGGAGCGGGCAGTATTTTACTTATTTGTTTTGGTGATGGGTTTAAGGTTTCTGCTTCTCTAACCATCTGGGTCTAAAGTGGATCTGTCTAAAGGCTGTAAATAACCTAAGGTCCAAGATTCCCATCACCACTTTGTTCTAGGTTCCTTAAATCCCAATCAAATTGTGCTTTCCCATTCTCAGCAAGTCATTTAATTCTGACTCTTAGTAACCCTATCAGGCAGACTAGAACTGCTCTTGTGGGTTTTTAAATGGCTATTGAAAACAGCAGAGCAGCTGGTGGTTTCAATCCAGTGACTCTGTGGTTTGCAGTGCAAGGTGTAACCCACTGCACCAGCAGGGCTCCTAAATTGTCCGTATTGAGTTTTCAAAATACATATTTTACGGAGTGACTTTTATAGCATAAACTCCATCCTAGGACGTAGAGATATAGCAAGGTGTTTTGTCTTTTTTAATTCCCCCTCCAAGGGGTACATATTTTAGCAACATTATTGGATGGAGGATAAAAAGGATACATAGGAAATGAGGTATAATTATGTGGTAGAGGAATTTTATAATTCTATTAGCTATATCATTGGAACCTCACGGGCAGAGTGGTAACTCACTGGGCTGCTAACTTCAAGGTTGGCAGTTCAAAACCACCAGCTTCTCTGAGTTAGAAAGGCAAGGTTTTTTACTCCCTTAAAGACTTACACTCTCAACTCCTTTGGGGAGAAGAAAGCCCCATCTTTCTCTCACGGGGCAGCTGGTGTTTTCAAACTGCTGACCTTGTAGTTAGCAACCTGCCTTGTAACCACTAAGAGACCCGGCTTAAGAAAGTAAGAAATGAGTCCAACAAACAAACTCTGGATACCATGTGGGGACATAGGAGATTCCCTACATTGTTGTTGGAGTACTTGTTATAACCAATTTAGAAAGCTGTTTTCTAATATCTAGTAAAGCTGATTGTACTCATGGCAAAATAGAACTTACAAATAAATGTTAAAAAGTTGAAAAGCATTGAATTGTTTGTTCACCCTGATAAGAATGCATTTTCTTACTGATGACGCCTGGCTGTCCAAAGATATAGAGCCTGGGGTTTTATAGGCTTGAAGATAAATGAGTGGGCAGCTAACTGAGAAGCAACAAAGCCCACATGGAAGAAGCACACCAGCCTGTGACATCACAAAGCATAGAAGGGATCAGGTATCAGGCATCAAAGAAGAACAACAAAAAAAACATAGCATTGTGAATAAGGGGGAGTGTAGAGTGGGACCCACAGCCCATCTGTAGGCAACTGGACATCCCCTTACTGAAGAATCGTGGGAAGGGAACGAGGCAGTCAGGGTACACTGTAGCAGCGATGAAACACACAATCTTCCTCTGGTTCTTGAATGCTCCCTTCTCCCCACTATCCTGATCCTAATTCTACCTTACAAATCCAGCTGGACCAGAAGATGTACACTGGTACAGATAGGAACTTGAAACACAGGGAATCCAGGACAGATGAACCCCTCAGGACCAGTGGTGAGAGTGGCAATACCAGGAGGGTGAAGGGAGGATGAGGGAACAAAGGGGAACAGATAACAAGGCTCTACATATAACCTCCTCCCTGGGGGATGGACAGTGGGGTAGTGGGTAAAGGGAGACATTGGATGGTGTAAGATAAGACAAAATAAAAATAATTTATAAATTATCAAGGGTTCTTGGAGGAGGGGTGAGCAGGGAAGGAAGGGAAAAATGAGGAACTGATACCAAGGCCTCAAGTAGAAAGCGAATGTTTTGAGACTGATGAGGGAAACAAATGTCCAAAAGTGCTTGAAACAATGGATGTATGTGTGGATTGTGATAAGAGTTGTATGAGTCCCCAATACAATGATTTGATTATTAAAAGAAGAAATAAATAAAAAGCATGCACTTTCTCCTTGCCCAGCGTTACAGTGACCATCAATTGTGTCTCTATTATTCTTTTGCTTTATTTTACGGTTTTACCACAGAGTAAGCAACCCCAAAGGGTATAAAGCTTAGTTTTCAATTGTCTTTGAACTGTATATAAATGATATTATACTGTATATACTCATCCATATCAGTGGTTCTCACCCTTCCTAATGCCACAACCCTTTAATACAGTTCCTCATGTTGTGGTGACCCCCTTCACCCAACCATAAAATTATTCTCATTGCTATCAGGTGGCTCCTGTGAAAGGGGTTCGATCCCCAAAGGGGTCGCTACCCACAGGTTGAGAACCACTGTTCTGTATCTTATAATATTTTTGTGATCATTTCAAATGTTATATCTGGATATTGCAGTTCACTGATCTTTCATTACTAAAACGATATTAAAATAACACACTCAATGTTACAGTCTCAGCAATGCACAGAGGAAGTTCTACTTTGACCTGCAGTGTTGCCATGAGCCTGAATCAAGATGGGAGGGAGTTTGGCTTTTTTGTTTATTGTATCTATCATCTATGAGTTAGCTTCGATAAGCTAATTTTCTCTTGGCTTCGAATTTTGATAGTCTACCTGCTATTATGCTTAGGTTTTGACAGATTAGATATTGTGGTGGAAAAGGTATAGATATTCTGGATACTCAGAAAATATGCACCCGGTCGTTTGTAAGTTTTAAGCAATAGAAATTCTCAATCCAATCAGAATAGGAACTGAAGGAAACTGAGGCCAAGGCTCCATCCACTTCATATTTGCACATCCCTCTCAACTAACCGACCATTCCTGGAGCACATCCCTCTCAACTAACCAACCACAAGAGGCAACCTGCTGCTCTCGGGTACCCGGTGGTTCATGGTGATCCAGGGCTTTAGAAACAACTACACCCCATGGAGTGCCCAGTGTCTGCTTTTCAGAAGTCAATCACTAACTAGGCTTTCTTCCCAGTTGTCTCTGGATCGATTGCAAGCAGCAACCTTTGCTTAACTGTTTGCACCACTCTTAACTGTTACACTGTTGGCTAATTGTCACACTAACTCTGGTTTCATATCCTCATAGGACTGCTAAATAAAATTCTGTGCTCTCTCTCTCTCTTTTTTTTCTTCCAACCTGAATTCCCTTCCTTTGTAGGTCTTAAGCAGACAGGTCACTTGAGGTAGGGATAGGTTTAGTTCCATGGCCACCCAGTCAGTGAATAGCAGAACTGAAATGTGCATTCGAGACAAGTGCTTCAGTATCCATCCTTTCCACCATGAAACTCTGCAGAACGCTTACACAGTGCAGAACTGCCATGAACTGTTCTGATGGCTATGAGTAATGAGATCCCCATATTTTGACAATCTGTTTCAACAGGATTTTTAGATACAAAAACAGTCACTTGATGATGCCTCTAATCACCAAGATAAACAATGTGTATTGGAGAATGCCTGGAATATAAATAAGACATTGCCACCGAGTGGATTCTGACTCTTACGGAGATTATACGACAGGATCTAACTGCCTCTGTGGGATTCTGATACTATATGTTGTTGGGAAGGAGAAAGCTTCATCAGACGGGCTGGTGAGTCAAACCTAGTGTGGCTAGCAGCCGATTAGTAACCCACCCCTCACCAAGGCTCTTCATGGGGAAAAAAAAGACAGAAAGACAGAAAAAGGATGAAAGTAGAAATCCCGGGAGGGCGGGGTGGTGCTCAGGTGGTGGTGACTGATAGACTTGAATTCATACACCTAAAGCATTTTGAGTTGATTCTGATTCATAATCACCCGAGAACATAACAGGAGAACTGCACCTGTGGATTTCTGGGACTGAAACTCTTTACAGGAATAGGAAGCCTCATCTTTCTTCTGTGGAATGGCTGGTGGTTTTGATCTGCTGACCTTGCAGTTAGCAACCTAACATGCAATCCACTATGCTAAAATCACTAAATTCTTTTACTCTAGGTTTGCATATTAAGACATTTCATCTAACTGGAATCTTCTGTGGCCTTTAGTGACTGTTTTATTTCCCACCTAGTACAGAATTTTCATGGTCTTCTATTATGTATTCTGATTATTATGTATAATCCTGTTGTGAATATTCAGGTACAGTTTTTTTGTGGGTATGAATATATGTACATTTTCAGTTCTCTAGGGCAAATACCTACGTGTAGAATTGTTCATTTGCATGGTAATTCTATATTAAAATTTTTAATGGATAATCAAGCTATTTTCTAAAGCACCTGTACCATCTTCCAAATAAGTCAACAACCTACTGATGTCCCAGTTTCTCTGCCTTATTTCCAACACACGTTATTGTCCGTTTTCATGTTTAATATTCATCATCCTAATTGATGTGAATCGGTATCCTTTAAATCCAAAGAATAGTCTTCCAGAGTGTGTAGTTCTAGGGTAACAGTATTTTTCTTTCAGTGTTTTGAAGATGATTCTCCACAGCCTTCTGGTCTCAATGGGCTCTGGGAGAACACAGGTAGGTCATATTAATTGAGGATCAATCATATGTGGCCACCGTCTCTTTTGAGGCATTCAAGATTCTTCTGTTGTCTTAACCTTTAGTAGTTTGATCTCGATATGTCTAAATTTGATTTCCTGTGTTTTAATCATTTTTAGTTCATCGAGCTTCTTGGATATGCAGTGAATGTTTTTCATCAAACTTAGGTAGAGTTTTTTCCTATGATATATTCCGATATTCTTTATTTATCTTTCTCTTCCTCCTCTCTGCTGGGACTTTCATTATGTGCCTACAGTTACATGTGATGATATGCCACAGACCTCAGGCTCTGTCAATTTATCTTTGATCTTCTTCTTCTCTGCCCCTTATTTTCAAGTTCGCTGCCTCTTCTGCCAGCTCAAATCTGCTGTTGATGGCTTCTAGAGAAAAGCTCATTTTATATACAGTGTTTTCATTTCCAGAATTTCCATTTGATTCCTTTTACAATTTCTATCTACTCATGAATATTCCTTATTTCATGAGACATCCACTTTTCTTTAGTTATTTATACATATTTTAAAAGCTAGTAAAATAGTAGGAGATTTGAGATCTTTGTTTCGTTAGTTGAGCAAAAGACCCGAACGTTCCTCCAGGACACTCCTACTAGCTATGTGTTTTCTCTGTGGGCAATAATTTCTTGCTCTTTGAGTTATCATTTCTGCTGAAAATGATTATTGTTATGACTTTAGACCTAGGATCCACCCTCTCCCCAATCTCAAACAACAAAAACTCACTGCCCTCGAATCGATTCTGATTCACAGTGGTCCACTAGCATACAGGAGATCTACCTGTCTGGGGACTTCTGAGGCAATTCATTTCTCAGAAGCAGAAAGCCTCACCTTTCTCTCACAGAAAGATGAGCTTGGACCTGGTGGGTTCACACTGCTGACCTGGGGTTGAACCGCCCAACTCGCAGCCTCACTAGGGTAAGTTCCTGTTTGTGTTCGTTTGATTAGTGGCTTTCCTGAACTAAATCTCTAAGATCGACCTTTCTGCCATATGTGCCCATGAAGTCTCTCCTCTCCTCGCTGACATGAATGGTCTGCTCTTGCTATTTCTTAAATCACTCGCAAGAATCCAGTTTGCCGGGGGGCCCTGGATATGTCTGTCTTTGCTGTAGGCTAAACTGTTCCCTCAAGGTCAGCTGGAGAGGAGAGACTTTTGAAGTCTTACCTTTGGGTGGTCTTTGCCCTGTACCTGAAGGTAACTGTCCAGATTCTACAGATTCTTGAATCTGAGATTTCCAAAGAGCTCTTCTGACATCTTATTTTCCAGTTGATACAGGTACTGGTGGGTATACTTGTGATGCTTGACTGGGAACTGCAAGGTTAGCCGTTAGACCCCAGCAGTCACACTGCCTTCTGCTCCCATAAAAAGATACACTCGCAGAAACCCACAGGGGCCATTCTACCTTGTCCTTCACAGTATTGGGTTGGATTCAACTCAACAGCACTGAGCATTCCAGTTTTCTTTTTCTTTTAGAATCACTTCTGCTTAAACTCTTGCTGCCAATTGATTTCAACATGTCAGAAAAATGTTGAGCAGTGAGGCTGCTGTGAATGGAGTCAAATATAAATTCTGTGCCAGTGAGAGAACCCAAGGAGCAGCCAGACAGACGCACAATGTCAATGACCTTGGAATAGTGGTTTTGAGCACTCAAAACATCTCTTGCACATTTCAATGGCCGTCCAGCTACTGCTTTTGGAAGGTACTGTGATTGTTAGGTTGTTAGTCTTATAGTCACACTGTAGTTTGAGATAAGAGAACAAGGATGTGTCAGTTAACATGTCACAAACGTCACTATTATCTACCACATTTAGCTGCTTGTCTTAAATAAACGCTCCTTGCCTCTTAGGTGCTTTGTTTAATGTCAAGAGTTGTGAGGAAACAACTGCAAAGCCTCTGCCGATGTTTTTGTTGTTTTTAAAATGGAAAGGACTTTAGAGGAGGCTTCCTTGGAAATTCCAACAGTGATCTCCAGTATGTATTTCAACATTAAAAAATTATATCAACTTCTTATCAATACTTATCAATAATTGAGAGGGAGAAAAGCTCAAACTAATATTAGGCTGAATAACTACTTTTAGGATAAAGATTTCCCCCCCAAAGTTCCATAAGCAGAAAAGGTATTTACTATAAAACTCACCTATTCTCTACATTTTCTAAAGTACACTATTGCACGAAAAAGTATTTGTTGAGAATAAGGGACAGTTTCTGAACCCATACCCATCTTAGATAACTGACCCTCTAAATATTACAGAAAGGACCCCAAGTGACATTTTTATAGCACCATCAATACAACTGTCTCATATCTCTTCTGATCTTGATATAAGAATAGTAAATTCAGACTGCACACAGTATAAATGCATGTTTCACTTTCATATCCTTCCATTCCTATAAACCTGTCCTATCATATGTTACATAACTTCATAGTGCTCTTTTATATGTATAGTAAATCTTTAAAACTGCAGCTTAAAAATAATAATTTTATAGATAAAGTAACATGTCAAATTATAGATATGATTACTTATTACGTAAATTTTAAAATCTAGATCTTCCAAGAGCAAAGAAAACAAAAAAAATATTATTTCCTCAAAATTAGTAAAAGCAGATTCTCTTGAATAAAGAAAAAATAATTGGGGAGACTGTACAAGTGAGAATATTTCAATAATTAAATGATATGCAAATTAAAATGGTAAATAAGAGTTGCCAGGTTTTGGAGCGCATTTCTGTGATTATTTACATAACTTTTGGCAAGTGACTTAACTGTCCCACCACTTCATCTGCATCTTCAAAAAGTAAGATAATCAATGTATCTAGGCTATTGAGTGTGTTTGGAAGAGTAAATGAGAGAAGTCATACATGCATTTATGAAAACGCTTGGAACACAGTAGGTGTGAAACAGGTGTTGGCTATTTCTATTGATGGGGTCCTGGTGGCATCATTAGTTAGTTACCCAGCTAACCTCAAGGTCAGCAATGTGAGGCTCCAGGAGAAAGGTGACACTTGATTCTTCCATAAAGTCTACTCTTTCCTACAGTGTCATTCTTTGTTGAGTTGACGGTAGCAGTTGTGTGTTTATTTGTGAACCTAGTTGGTACTGACACTTCAAAATGTTAGTTAATACGACTGATCTAGTGAAATTAGTAATGGTCAAAACTAAATATATTTATATAAGTTACATATTTTCATGTCAACTTGAAGTTATAGAAAAGTGTAGAGGTGGTATTCAACCTGTCGGTCAGGTCAGCCTGGTGGTGCCTCCTTGTGGGCATGGCCTTCTCATCATGGGGGCCTGCTGAAGGTCCCCCTTGCTCTCTGCTTTGACATTCCTAATAGCTGACCCAGAAAGCTGCCAGAGCCCTGCCCCCTGCCATGTTCTCCACTAACCTTGGATCCACAGAACTTTGCAGACAGTGGCTTGTGATCTTCCTACATTCTGCATCATCGTATGTGGCTGCTTGAGTCTGAAGAGGGCCTTAAGGACTGGTATTGAACTTACTGACTGGAGTCAGACTGGGCTGGGATGTTTTCTTGTTACATAATTATTTCTTGATATAAAGCTCTTTTTTGCACACAGATGAGAGTCTCTGGATTTGGTTCTCTAATCAACCCGTCCCAACACAATAAGGGACAAAGTGAGATGGGAAACTTCATTTCCTAATATACTTTGTTTATCAAAGAGCCATAATAAATTCCTACCAAACACCCAAATAGCTTATTTGTCTTTACAGAAATTAAAAATCTTGTCCTAAAATCCTTATGGCTATAGAATACCCTAAATAAGTTTTAAAAAGAAGAATAAACTTCCATGATTTAAATGTTCTAATTTCCAAACTGTTATAATTAAAATTGCACTGACTTGACATAGGATAGGTGTGGAATCTGGTGGAATCAAATTGAGAGCTCAGCAATAACACCAGATATGTATGTTCAATTGATTTTGAGAATTAGTTCATACATCTATATTCCAGAAGTTTTTCATCACCCCAAATAGAAATCCTATAGGCAGTAACTACTCACTTCTTTCCTCCCCGCCCCCAACCCTTTTAACCATAGCAACTGGTCATTTCCTTTCTGTCTCCACAGATATTCCCTCCTGAATATTGTATATATAGAGAAACATACACTAGTTGACAAATCCAGGTTACTGGATTTGTGTGACAAATGGGTTTCCTTGAAGAGTTTTATATTATATATGAGGGAACTTCAAACATTTCAGGAAACAATTAAATTGAAAGATAATGAAATTATCCACAAACTTTTTGAAGCCTCTTTGAATCTCTTATCATAAGAAAAAGACTTAACACGCCCCCACTGATGTTTAACTAGACTTTATAAACTTCTCAGGTCACATGCGCTCTGTTTTATATATTTAAAACTCTATACAGAAAACCCAACTGCAAATAATTTTTGTTGTATAAGTCCTGTTTGTGGTTTAAAATAATTCTTAACTAGGTAGCTCATAACTTTGGAGGAAAATTAAACTTTAATCTGTAAAGATTCACTTGGATTTTATTGTAATGAAAATTTGTATGTGTATGTCCAAGAATGAAGAACCTATATGGCACATTGGGTTACTCCTTTGGCAGCTTATCACAAGGTCAGCAGTTTGAGACTACCAGCTGCACTTAGGGAGAAAAATGAGGTGTGTTTTAAAAATTTTTTACTCTCTTAAAGCGTTACCATCTTGGAAACACACAGGAGCAGTTCGACTCTAGCCCTTAGGTTGCTGTCCGTTGGAATGGACGGGATGGATGACTGTGAGACCGGTTTGGGTTTGGAGGATCCCCAAGAGTAACTAATGAGAACCTGTCAGGTGTGCCTCACTGGACACAATAACAATAGGTCTAATCTCGGCTACATTAGAAAGATTCCTGTGTCAGTGCTACTTCCTGTCCCATCCGTCCGAGGGGACCAGTTGCCATGCTCTTCCATTTTGCATATGCAAACTTCACACATTCAACTTATTATTGACCCTGTTATATCCCAAGTCCCCAATCCAACCACTGCATTTTCTCTGCCTCTCATTAATAAGCACCTTTTAAAGAAAATTCTGTGACGTATGCTCCATTGAGTGTTTGCAACTGGTGTTCTCAAAGGTACTCATGCAGAAAACAATGGAACGTGTGACACATTCAGGAGAAACTATAAACGCCACCCTTTCAGAAATGATCAATTCCTGTTTCTTCTAGAGAGGCTTCATCATTCAACAACTTTGCGTGAATCTGCTCCTTCTCAGCTGCTCATGACCACGTGCCTGGGAGCTGCCAGGAAAATCTATCAATCAGTGTTTGCTCTTCACGTGAAAGGACTTCCCTACAAATGCAGTCAACACGACTTAATATACTGAACATTGAATGCTTTGTTTCAATTAGCCCATTTTCAGCTGGTGTCTTAAACATTTTTTATTATCATTTCAGTATTGTGAGGACCACCTAAGGGACAATGGTGAATAGGAAATGGCCTAGTTGGTCTCAGAAGGCCTGCAAACATTTTTGTGTCATAAAAACTCAAGGAAATAGAAGGCATGATGATGGAGATCATTCACTCCGGAGGAGGTACTGAAAAGGCAAGTGTTCCTGGTGTCTAAATTTGGCTCAGCTTAGATTTATATCAATCATTTACATTGGCTTCATGGTGCGGTGGGGCTTAAAAGTTCATTATTCAATGTGAAGAGAATGCCCACAGTTTCAGCAGCAAACTTACGTGAGTCAAGTCGCGAGGATGCTTCAAATGTTGTTCTTGAAAGCAGTGTCATGAGCAATTTAAAGACACTGAAAATAAAAATGTTCTTGTTTTAAGAAGGGGCACCTATTATATTGTCACCTAGTTAATCTCTAATTCAAGGCCTTGTCCCATGTCTAGAAAGATTTCCTAAAAGTGGAGAAATATGACGGTGGTAATAGCCCCAGATATTCTCCTGACCTATTTCTGCCCATCACATGTATCAACTAGAGTTAGTGTGGACTGCAAAGTTATTTCAGGTCAGACCCAAAAGGATAGGATAACTAGAAATCAGAGAGACTAAACAAGTGACACTAAATTCTGAATAAGATTACTGTGTGTTTTTATTTATTTATTTTTGGCTCAAGATTAAATAACTGGGTTAAGACTAGTTGACAAGCATATAGAAGATGAGATATTTGAATAGTTTGGGGCTTATGCTATGGCATGGCAGTTCTAGAACAAGTGTTGGAGCAGTTACTTCTTTAATGTGGCTCGCCTAGCCTGTCTCTCAACCTGAGCAAGCAGCCTTCTCCCGCCTGGGTCTGGATAAGAAGGTGGGAGAAGACACTGGTAGGATTCACCTGGGAGTAATTTTGACTAGGATTCTCTGGAAGCCATCTTGCTGGGTATAAAATTAGCCATTTGAGAAACCTAAAATGAGATCACACTACCAGCAAGAACCAAGGATGGGGTAGTCTTCTGAATACCAAGATTCGCAGCTAGTGAACTTCCTGGCTCCAGAAGACAGCTGTGACATCCGACAAGTCAGAGCATCAGGTAGACTAGTGGATTTGCCAGCCTAGGGAGCAAGTACAGATGAGTGTTTGGGGTAGGAGGCTGGCTTGTGGTATAGGGTGCCTCTGGACACTTAGCTGGGAGGGTTTGGCTTGCTAATCTCTGGAAGTGGAGCTGAGCGCCTTCGGGTATGTCCTACTTGAGTGGGGTCCTTAATTCTGGGAGCTAGATTTGCTGATCCACAGAGCTGGAGCTGAACGTCTTAAGGCAGAGGACTACAGTGGAGTAGCTTGCCCCCAGGGCAATTATTAGCAACCCTGAAAGAACCTTGCAACACATCCTGAAGAACAATGTATTCTGTGAATTTCTGACTTGTATTAAAACCTGTTGCCTTCCTTAATAAACTCTTTAATCTTGAATATTGTTTTGTGAGTTCTATGTGAACATTGCAACAAATATTAGAAACTAGAAGCAAAAGTTGAGAATGCTAGTTAAAAAACTACAACAAGAGGGTCAATTTGTTTCTTTCTCCTTTTCCCTCTCTTCTATCTCCCCCCCCCCCAACCACTACTTTAAAAGACAATTCAGATTACCCAGGTTTTCACTCAATTATTTAAAATATTGCTTGATAGGAAAACATGGCGGGCCACAAACTGTAAAGAAGTCATATTTAGTTGTGGGACACAAACTCCATTCTGCTAAATAACTATCTGAAAATATGTATGAATGAGAACCTTGTCAATGACTTGCAGGTTAGATGTTTTAAACATTAAAGGTTGGCTCTTTTTTAGATATATAAAGATGATTGCATCAGCATTTTAGATCCACTTGTAACCATTTCAAAATACAGTCATGCACCATGCATAGTATACATTCTAGACCCCACAAGGACAAATTATATTTCATGTATCCCATGCCTTCTGTATACAAAATGGTTGCACACCCAACTATATAATCATAAAATAAACATGGAATCAATTATTTATTATAGATATTTCAAACATATAATGATAATGACGATGTAGTATCTTAGGAGTTATAATAAATGCCTGTGGTATTGGCTTATGTACATAGTACACTGTATTTTCTACCTAAAAAGCTTACTGTTTGACAGTGTATGTTCCATTCATGTATCACATGTCAGAGCTATAGCATTACCTTCCTCTTTTGTTTTATGGCATATATCATGGACCCCACACTGAAGGAAAACAATGCTAGTAATACCAGTAGCAAGAAACAACAGAGAATTATTGATTTGGAAGTGAAACCAAGATCCCAAAGGTGGAAACATTAGTGAATGCTATTGTTTTCCTTTAGCATATTGTACTTGACAATTGCAGCTATCCTCAAAAAATAAAGATAAAACAATACCCAGCCTGTTAATTGACTGGCTTCTTTGAAAGCTATCTAGGTGTCAATTTGTTAATCAAGTAGACTGAGGCTCAAACACAGATTTAATCCCTCGGCATGTTGAAAACCTCTGATAAGACACAAAAGTTGTAGAGATGCTTAACACAAAGGCAGGAGTGTGGGAGTGACGTGTGTGTTTGTTCATGACAAGGTTAGAATAAGAGAGAACGGAGAGAGAGTGTGGGATTTTAAAATGACAATAAAGCAAATACTACAACTGTGCAATTCTTACTCCTCCCTGCCTGCTTAGATCATACATCTAGAATAGTAAAAGATGTAAGGGAAATAATGACAGACTGAATACACGATGGGAAAAAGAGCTAATTGTAGTCAGTGGTAATAAATAATATATTGGAATTTTTACTCTGCAGAGTGATTTACACTTTTTGCCTTTTTCAAACGTCCCTGCCAATGCATGGGAACCAATATCATGACTAACCACAAGGTCAGCAGTTCAAACACAGCAGCCCCTCAGCAGAAAAGAGAAAAGGCAGTTTGCTCACATAAAGACAGGCATTCTCTGACAGCCCAGGAGCCATTCCACAATCTCCTGTGGGATCAGCACAGATTGACAGGAATCTAATCAACAACACTGAGTGGTTCCATCCAAGAAATCCTGAGTTTTACTTCACAGCTCCAGAGGAATCTTCATGTTTAATTTCTTGAAATATTTATAATGAAAAGGATGTATAGCCAATTTTCCTTTGATGAAAACTTTCATGCTCAAAGCTAACAAACTTTTATTTTATTTTTTTATATGAGATTAAAATCAGATAGCAGCTTTAAAGTAATTAATATATTCCAAGCCAAATCAGACAAAGTTGACAGTCGAACTACACAGCTAGTGAGTTAGAAGATAAAGGGATTCAAGTGTCGATAGACAATATGCAAGGACCTTCCCTACAAAACTCAGGAAACAAAATGACATCTATCAGGCAAGCAATTAGATACAGAAAAATGTAAAATGACATAGGAGGTGAAATAAGGTAAGGAACAACCAAATAAAATCACACGTAACATGGAGATGTTGATGCTGTTATCAAGTCCAATCAAAGATGACAAGAGGAAATGATGGAGGAAAGTTTCCAAAGTAAAGCTTCCCAGATACAAGATGATAGCTCATCTGGTGGTTTACATAATGGTAGTTGTGTGTGTCAATGTCTCTCTGTGGCTAAGAGAGGCCAGTGCTTGCTGCTGATACGAATATCTGAATTTCACTGATTACAATCAATCTTGATTATCACAGCAATCAGTTTAAAGAGTTCAATTAGAAAATTATTGTAATTATATAGAAAAGAGTTTATTAAAATGATGTAGGAAACAAGTCACAAAGAATAAAAGATGGATTGTATTCTCATACATATCTCAAATCCATGTTTTGTAAGCTAAGATGATCTTTGCATACATGTGTAATATTTTAGTTTTACCTAACTTATCAAATCTAGAAAGCATTTTAAAACAATTTCATTTCCTTCAAAAGAGGGTTTGCTCGTCTGATTAATCCCTATCTTTAGCATGCACAAAGTATCTCCTAATCATTATTTCCAATAGAACCTTTTTTTGAAGTTATAATCAAAAGATTATTAGAAATAAAAGATTTAAAATGTTTTAAGTAAAATAATTAGAATCATTATTTCAAGTGTTATTTAGTTGTTTATGAAACAAAAACACAATGGACAGAAACAAACAAAACAAAACATCAAAAGTCTATTTGTGAATCTTTTGTGATAAACTGGGTTAATTCCCAATTTTAATTTTTCAAATTATATCTCACTAATACAAGAAGACAAAAAATATGTGCAGCCCAGAATTTCACTAATTAGACATCATCTTTTGTTAGCAGTAGAACTTGTCTTCACGTTGACACTTTAATCAGCTATAAGAATAATTAAAGTGCTGCAAATAGTAGTTAATTCACTTAATTTTAGAGGTCTTTTAACATTATACAGTTGATAAGAATATATAATGTAAAACAAGTTTTCAAAACTTCATTTTAAAAAGAACGTTTAGGTTAATGACATGCAATAAATGGCACAGGGCTATACTTGACCTCTCTGGCTTCCCTATTGCCAAGCAGCAAGCATCAGATAAGACTCCCTGCTCCATAATGCATTGCACTGGCCACATAATATTCACACCCAATATTCAAAGTTCATTAGAGGAGTTAGTAAATTCCCACAAGTCAGGATGAGTAACAGTACGGACATAGTCAAGGGTCCACAGCAACACCTATCTGCAATCAATCACCAAGTCTCTCCCTTTTCCTAAGCCCCTCTGTCGCAGGGCCCTTGGCCTCTGCCTTTCTGGTTCAGAAAATTCTCTTGTCATTCTGTCTCACAATCCCATAGTCTCTGCACAGATCCTCTTGCTCTCTCCCATAGTCTCCACGCCACTGTCTCTGGTGCCTCTGATCTTGGCCTCCACCATTTCAGAGATCTATAACATTCTCTTCCAATGGCCCTGGGATTTCTCTGTCTCTGTGTTGCTGATTCTATGATGGCTGATAGGGGTAATCATTAAAACTAACCAATCCCCTTTATTAGTATTACATGGGCCCTGCTTGCATAGTACCACCCAATCATGTGACCGAAGTTACAGAGAGTTGGGTAGAAGACTCATTGGAAGGAAGTTCACTCCACCATATAAAATAAGTTTTTAATGTAATAAATCTCATTAGGGATATGGAATTCCTACTACCAGCAAAGGTCAATATACGTGTACATGAATCTATATGTATGTAAGTCTGTGTGCATTTGTATGTGTATGACACACATAGAGAGAGAAATCGGTTTAAAGACAGATGCTCATGCCCAGTCTTCCATTAAGGAGCAGGCACATAGTATGTGTGGTGAACACATTCTAGGAACACCCAATGTTCCCCACTTCTAGGGTTTATATCTAGGTATAAGCTTCTCTGCTCAGTATACGAGGAACCTGTGATTTTCTTTCAACCAACAGAATATGGCACAAGCGATGGACCCTGCTAAAGTGATGACAGTATATTACGTACATCTATTGTGAGAAGACTCTCTGAGATTCTAAATTCTAATCTGGCTTTGAAGAAATAAGCCGCTGTGTTTGGAGCCCATGTTGGTTTCTAGAAACGGAAAGTGGCCATGTTAGTCTCAGTAGACTAGAGAACCAAATCCATAAACACTCAGGTGTGTATAAGAAAGGGTTTTATAAACAAGAACAATTAAATATTGAAAAAAAATTCCAGCCCGGTCCAGATCAAGTCCATAAGTCCTATGTTAGCCCACATGTCCAATACCAATCTATAAATTCCTCTTAAGACTCACAAAATACATACAATGATGCTGAGTGCAGGAAGATCACAGGCCAGTGGGTAGAAAGTCTTGTGAATCCCGTAGCAGTGGAAGGATATCAGCACTGGCAGGGGTTGCCACATAGTTCCTTCAGTTCCAGGGCTATAGCGTAGTTCCTTGTGTCTTTCCAACACTCCTTGTGTCTAGCAGGGAGTGTGTGTGTCCCACCTTAAGTAAGCTCTTCATCTCCTTAGCGCCTTGAAATGCGGTCATTAAGCTGTGACCTGACTGACAGGCTAAACTCCACCCCATTCACTCTTAAATCTCAAGTTGACAACAGATTATGTAACTACCACAGAGGCACAGAGGTTATAGCAAGAGTCTTCAGTCTCACAACCACACAGAAACTAGCTCTTTCAATAGAAGGTAGCCATCTTAAAGCACATTCTTCCCCAATGCTGACTCCACAATACAAATTAAGCCTGTGTACTCTTTGACTGAGTCCTAAATGAGTACATAAGGGAATTCAGCTAAGCCAGGGCCAGATGCTTGAAGCTACAGAAACTGAGATGTGCAGTATGCATTTTAGGATACTAAGTGTATCCCAATTTGTTACAGAGCAAAAGATACCAATAAGACATGTATAAAGAATTCCATTAAAAAACAAGTATATGGATCCAGGAAAAAATAATTATTAAGGATCTGCAGAAACTCAATCCTAATAAATATTACCCAAGGATCAAAATTATGGCAATGTAGTTTTTGGGTCCAAGATGGTATCTTCAACTTTTGTTTGGAATTTATTAAGTTAGGACTTTGAAAATGTTTTTGTTTGTTTTTTTTAATTGAGAAGCCTCAACCATCCCTGAGAAGGAGTCCTGGGAGCACTGGTGGGTAAGGGTTGGCCTACATAGGGTAGGTCCATGTGACTTCTCCTCAGGGATGTCTCATAGGAAGTGAGCCTTGCCAGCTGAAGCAGGGAACTGGCTAAGGCAGCTGCACCCAGGTCCAACCATCAGACAGCAAGAGACCCAAGAACTAGAAAGGCGAGGTTCACCGAGCCATTTATCTCACCACCCTTCAATTAATTCCATATGTATTTATTGACAAGGTTGGCACAATAAACCTTAACTATTTCAGTCATTCATATTAAAATGATTAATTTTTACTATCATAGTACAGCCACCTCATAAATTTTGGCTCTTTTAAAATATTTTCTTTGGATTAAAGCATGATTTTAAAGATCTGTATCCAACATCTGAAGGCAAATATAGAGATATTTGAATAACTACATGTAGGATAATTCACAATGTGTTTCCAAAGGTTATTTGTCATAAAATGGTGGTATATCAAAACAGTAAAATTCAAAATACCAACTGTCATTTATTGATAGCAGTTCTTAAATCCCCATGAACTAGAAGTACAAATACAGCATGCTTCAAATTTTAGCTCAATAATGTATATTAGTAAAGGGCATAATTTAAATTTTAAAAACATTTAAGGCTGTCATATGTATTCTATGAAAATACACAGTCATATACTCTTTATCAGAAATATAATCAAAATGTATACAGTGATCTCTTGATAACAGGTTAATAAGAAAACAAACCATAGTTAACTGCTTTTTTGCTCTTTATAATAAACTTGCATACATATCTAATCTCCAATTACCCACTTAAGGAACTGAAATCCAAAAACATTAAATTGATTTTAATTATGCCACCAAGTTAGAGATATATTCAAGGAAAGACTTGATAAATGATATGTTTTTCTTAAGTATATATTTAAAGTCATATATCATACAAATTTTATATTCTTTCTCCTATAACTATTCAAGTGGTGGTCTACCTAGAAAGAATGGGATATGTAAGAAGGAATTGTTGAGGAGAGCATATTCTACCTGTTTCTATACTGAAAATAATTGCTCTGTGAAGGTAAAGCAGATAAGGGTTTTCATCTGGAGATTCTCAGGAAATGTGGGGAGTACATACTTCCTTACTGAGATAATTAATGCTTATTATGCCAACCTGGCCAATAAACATATGTGGGATTAATTGAAGGGCGGCGAGAGAAATGGCTCTGCGAGCCTTGTCATTCTTGTCTCTTGCTCTTTGATCATTGGACCAGTGTGCCTTGCTTGTTTTGTGCCTCAATTTGCAATCTACACTACCAGTGGGACACCTAACCCGTGGATTGTGTCACTGTAATTTGAGGTTCTTTCAAGACCTGCTTAACCACACCATTGGAATGTACATCTCTTGAGCTGCGGACTGTCAGACCCTGTCATCTGGTTGACTGTTGGTGGCCTGCCTTGCTCTTTGCTGCCTGTGCCCGGAGAGCCTGAATGGCTCTGTCTGAAGGCCCTCAAGGCTTGAAGGATGGCTAGTGTCTCACAACTATCTCACGTGGGTGAGTTGCACTGAGCCAATTGTACTGCTTTATAATTCAATTAACTGTTGATTTCTTATGTTGTATATCTAGCTATATAAATATATGAAAAATTATTAGCAATATGGTTTGTTTCTCTAGAGAACCCTGTCTAATGTACTTACTATCCAGATTCAAGTGTGTAATCATTTTGATAGAAAGACATTAAAGAAATATATTGTGACTGTATTGGGAGAAATTTTAAGCATGAAGCACTCCTAAGGGTTAAAAATAAGAAGAAGCATGAACTGTACTTACAAAACACTGTGAAGGCATAACTTTAAGAACTTAACGGTTCATTGAATCCTAAAACCCACTGTATTATATAGTTTATATACTTCTGGCTGTCAGTTTCAGCATACCGTGACCTATATGATTGAATAGAATCATCACAAAGAATTCCCAAGGTTGTAATCTTTATTGAATCAGATTGCTACTTCTTTCTTCCTTGGAGCAGCTCATGAGTTCAAACCACAAAACTTTCAGTTACCAGCCAAGCACTTTCCCACGGTGCCCACAGGGCTCCTTAGAATTGCCAAACAAACCACACCCACAGTCATCCAAACAAGTCTGATTCAAAATGGTCGTATACAGAGGGCTTCCCAGACTAAACTTTTGCAAGAGCAAGCAGCCTACTCTTTCTCCCATAGCTGGTTGGTTTCAACTGCCCAAATGTACCCCAATCCGCAGTACAACCAGAAATCCATCACTCATGCACTCAGCACCATCAAATACATTATGACTCATAGTGACCCTACAGAACAAGGAAGGACTGCCCACTTGGGGTTCAGAGTCTGTAAATCTTTATGAGACTAGACAGCCTCACTCTGTCCCAGAGAAGCTGGTAGTTTTTAACTGCTGATCTTGTATTTGATAGTCCAACGTCTAACCACTATTCCACCAGGATTCCAATAGGACCCAGAAATTCCACTCCATGATTTACAGCCAATGGCTTAAAAACTACGAGGAAAAGAGATATGCCAGTGGGTAACCCCCGCCAAAAAAATAACATACAGTATATATTTTTCAAAGCCATGTACTTAATATTTTTTATAAAACAACCTTATCACCTTCAAAGTACTCTCCATTACAGTTAAGACATCTGTCAAATATGTGATTCCATTCTTAGAAACATTTTTCAAACTCATCTGTTTGGATGGCTGACAGTACCTCCCTGTTTTTTTCTTCACTTCTATGTCAGCAAATCACTGTCCTTTATGTCCCTCTTCATTCTAAGAAATTGCATGAAGTGAGGTCAGGTGAGTAAGGTGCATGGGCAAGAAAGTTCTGTTGTGTTTTGCCAAACGCTGGTGCACTGAGATGGCTACGTGAGCAGGTACATTGTCGTGATGGCAAAACCAGTCCCCCGACTGCAACAAATCAGGCCTTTTTGGTGGCACACTGTTAGGTAATCTTTTCAGAACCTCTAAATAGAAAGCTTATTAACAGTCTGATTTGGTGGAACAAGCTCAAAATGAGCTATGAGTCAACATTTCTGTCCATTCAGGAAGTTGATGAATGCCATCAATCGACATCTTACCTTTTTTTGAAATGAGAAATCCTATTGTACACTTGAGTTTTCCCCACAGCACTGCCCTTGTCAGCTGTGTTCAACACCCTAACAGTTTGGGCAGCATTTTTCCCAAGCAGGAAACAAAATTTCACAGCCGCATGTTATTCTCTTAAATTAACCACCACAAAAAAACAAAGTTCAAGTGAAACTGCCTTCACGAAAAAATTCACTGTGACAAGAGAGGACCTTCCAAGATGATGCCACTGGATGTACTAATTTAGAGTGTGTTGCTCAATGCTCACCTAGTGGGGAAAATGCATGCTAAGAAAGCTCTGATCCACCCAGTGCAATTCCCTTCTTTTGGAGGTACCCACCTCGTGTGTACATCAGGGTTCATTGCACCACTGTTCGCATTAGCCAGAAGACAGATGATCCCCTATGCAGTCTAAAAACCATGCAGTATGCGTTCTAAAAACCATGGATGAACTTTGAAATGTGCTGCATTAAGTAACTCAAGCACAAAAGGATATATATTCTATGTTATAATTTAAAACCACAAGACCAGGTAAACTTATAAAAAATGTTAGTGGCAACCAGGGAGAAGGGATGAATGGAAAGAGGGGGTTGGGGGTGGTAATTGTGCCTGAGTGCTATTATAACTGAAATTATAATAATAGCAGTCTTATGAAGCAGAATTCTGTTTCTCTGTAATTGTGATAGCACTGTTCTGAAGTGTTTGCTAATTGTCTAAATCCAGGTTAGAAATCGGAATTCCAGTCATCAGTGGTAGGGACGACTTTCTCTTTCCATGGGGTCTGGGGAAAGGCCTTGTCTCTTCAGCTTGTTTCCCAGTTCTTTTGACATCTTCACGTGGCTTACCATCTGTCTCTCCTTATCTCACCTGCTTACATTGAGCCAATCTCTTTTGCTGAGATATAAAAATAATTACTTTTATATCTTAAGAGAAATTGACTCAATATAAAATAACTGACTTAATAAAAGTATGATTGACAATATAAAAGTAACATTTTATATATCTCTAGAGAGATTGACTCAAATTACACCCTTCATTAATCCTGACTCATTTCTATAAAAAGACAACTCACTTGCAATGGGATTCTAATCACAGACATGAAAGAGGAGGCCTTTCTGCTCATGTAAAGGTTTACAGCCTCAGAAGCCCATGTGGGTTCTTCTGTGTCACAGTGAGTCAGATAGGCTCAATGGCAGGGAGTTTCATCCAGTTTTGGTTTTCATGTTAGACAGAGAAACTATTAAATCCATAACAATCTCTTCCCAAAACAATGAGTTTCTGTTTGTGTAATAGGAAATTTGGTAAAAATTATTTTTCATGGTAGCATATGATTTGTGTGATTTATATCACCAAATTATGTAACTGAACAGTGTTGAGTTGGCAAACATTATAAACATCTTCACAATGTTTTAATAAAAAATGGAGAAGGCATCTTAGATGGCACTACTTCAAATACTTAGAGCGAGGATGTCTATTCTCTGCTACAAACACCTTAACACTGATATACCTCTTCCTTGTGTGATTTATTATGATTTCTCATTGGTCTTACTGTTTTGGCTTTTGTGTTAGAATCTCTTCCTGTAATTAAATGCACTGTGCCCCCAAATTATATTTTCTTAAGCCTTCTACCTCCTTTGCTTTACATATTGTATTTCTTTTCATGTGGTTTCAATTTTACTAATGGACTAATTGGAAAGTGGAAATATATCTAGTGTTCAGTGTGATAAACACATCAAGATAAAACTGAACATGTGACTATGATTAGCTTACAAAACAATACTCACAGTCATTGAGTCAATTTCAATGCACAGAGACCCTGCATGGAGTTTCTGAGGCTGTAAACCTTTAGGTAAGCAGGTAGTCTCAACTTTCTCCCATAGAGCCACTGGTGGTTTTGAACCTTGACACTGTGGTTAACAGTCCAATGCTTACCCAATAGTACCACCAGGATAATTTGGCACACCAAAGACCAGACGCCAGAATGTAGGTAATTGTCCTTAGCCATGTCTCCTAAAGCTGTTTACCAAATCATCAGGAAGAAGACATTGTGGTGAGTTTGCTAGCTTACAGTGTAAGCAGATTTATATATTTATGACATTCCCCTGTGTTTATATTTTCGCTTTAGGCACATCCTTGGTTAACTGCATAGAATTATCTATAATGTGAAATCAGCCATTATTGACATGTCTTTTCATATTTTGACAGTACAACATAAACAATGGATATAACTCTCTCTAATGATAATTGAGAATAAGTACCTAAACCAATACTGTACCATATAAAGTAGCCATTTTACTTCATCGATAATGGTTAGGGGTTGCAATTTCATAGGGTTCAACCTAGCAAGTGGCCAGAACCGATGCTGATAATTCAGAGAGCAGAGAAGCAAGCAGGTAGATAGATAAGCAACCATCTTTGCCAGTCAATATATGGATTTGGCTGCTCCTGTCTAGTTGAACCATCTATGTCATATATCCCCAAATGACTTGCAACAAATTACCTCCCTTCAAGGGAGAAATCCCAGCTCCCTTTCTCCAATGCACTGCTCCACATGCAATTACCCTCAGACAGTTGAGCATACAAATCATCCAAGACAAACCCTTATTCATTCTTTCCTTGATAATTGCTCGATTAAATAAGATTTCAGGAGGTTAAAACTTTACTCAAACCAGTATACAAATACAGAAAGTTTGATAGATTTAAAAACAAAATTTCATATACTCAATTCTGTCCTCTAGTTGAATTGGAAACCCAACTAGAATTAGAACGATAACTGGCAATCTTATCTTCCAGTCTTTCGAATATGTTATTTTCACTCCATATCTCTTGGATGAGATCTAAATATTTTTATTATATTTTTGAGTCAATTGAGTTATTGATTCCATTCTGAATCACAGTTGCCCTATCAAAAGAAAAGGGCTGTTCCCTGTCATTTCCCATACTGTAAATCATTGCGGGAACAGACAGTTTCATGGTTCTACAACACCGCAGCTCGTGGGTTTGAATAGCCAACCCCTCAATTAGCACCCACTACGTTACCCACAAAGCCACCAGGGCTCCTGCAGTATGTGCTATCTCAGTTCATTTCTCTTACTTGTTCATTCCTTCTTTTCCTTATATTTCTGCCTGCTTCTTGATTTTTATTCTAACCATAAGACTTCAATCTCATGGAGTGCTTTAATTTTCTTTAACTCGTTTATTATATTGTGCCAAGACCAACCACAAAAAAAGACTTTGCAGTGCCCATCATCAGGAGTCAGACGGGGCTTTCTACTCCTGTAAAGAGTTACAATCTCAGAAACTCACAGGGTCAGTTCTGCCCTGTCTCATAGCATCACTTTGGGTTGGCACTGACGCAATGGCAGTGAGTGAGCATCTATAAAAAACGTCCTCAGCTCTTTGGCAGTACAAAGCATGCTGTGCTCCAAATTCACTATCGCTGTCACGGCAAGGGCACACTTTCCATTAGCTGATTCAAGCACCCAATCAAATGACAGTGCAGGAGGGCCACTGATGTCGATTGATTCCTGCCCCTTGTGGGATTCCCCAGCTGGAGAACTTCCTCAAAGCCTAGTTGACGATTTTCATAGAAGACTGCTGCAATGTGAAGTTCATCCGAGCAAACTGGCAGGCGCTTCCTCACTTCTCAGCAGGTCCTCCCCTGGGATCAGAACAGGATCTTGTTGGAAGCCCCTTCCAACTTCTCCCTCATTTCTCTTTTTTTAATTGTGATTATATGCATTGGCCTGCTCACCCCAAGACCAGCAGTTCAAAACCACCAGCCACTCCTGAAAAAGATGATGCTTTCTACTCCCGTCTCAGAAACGCACAAGGGCAATTCTATCTTGCTCTATCCTGTCAGAATGGACTTATTGGTGGTGAGTTTGGTACATCCCTCCATAATCTCCTGAATATCTAATCTCATCTTGACACCTGCTTATCAAAGGATCCAAATTCTTCTAATGAGACACCACTCAATCGATGTCTTTCCAATTTAGGACAATCCCACAAGGTAAAAAGAAGAAAACAAACAAAACCACCTTCAACCCCATCAAATTGTTACCTAGTTCATGTATACTTCCTGGTTTTCCAAAAGTCAATTCATCAAAACATCTCCATGATTTCAAGAAATACAAAGCACGTTTATCCCTATCATTTGTCCCACTTAAATAAACAAGCCAGAGGATAAACAATGAGGGATTCTATTTTCAGATTCAATTCCAAGTCCCCTTTTGCTAAAATTCAAAGTGGACATGAACTTTTTTTAGATTCATTTTGTTAGAACAAGAAGGCAATCTTGTTTTCTTATAAAATCAGATTCAATTGGGAAGGAAACAGAGGCCATCGTCAAGCCAAAGTTGTCCCTGGGTATTAAAGACTGGCTCCAGACTCGCACAGCTGTGGCTAGCTGGGATTATGGTCTCTTATGTCACGCACCAATTCTGCATGAAGCGCCTCATTTATCAGACATGGATATTTTTGTTCACACATGCTTCCCAAGAGAGTGTGGATATTTCCTTTGTTGTTTTTTTCTTGTCTTGACAAATTGCTAGATCAATCAGTAGTACTCTGTGTTTCTTGTGCTCAGGGGCTGCTACAGTGCAATGAGGAGAAAAGACATGGGGGCGGGGGTTTCAATTAGGAGACTACCCCAGCCAGCAGCTATGCTTGGGACAGAAAGTGATTGAAAATATAACCTTCCATCTGATTTGAATAGAATAGAAAAATAAGATATCAACAATAAGAAGTGTCTTATAAGACAGATATAAATTAGTCAATAGTAGATCCCAGGATAAAAACTCTGTGAGAACAGAGGTAGAAATACTACTCTTGAGGAAACCAGGGAAAAATTCTGAAATAAAGTAATATTTAAGTCTGACCTTGAAAGATGAAGAGAATTTAAATATTTTGAGATGGAGATATGTGTAAGAGAGAGCAAGGAAATACACAGAGCCAGGAAACCAGTCATTACATTCTAAGAGAGGCAATATTTCTTTTTTTTTTAATAAAAATATTTTATTGGAGGCTCATACAACTCATCACAATACATACATACATCCATTTTGTCAAGCACATTTGTGCATTTGTTGTCATCATTTTCAAAACATTTTCTTTCTACTTGAGCCTTTGAGGTAAGCTTCTCATTTTTCCCTTCCTCCCACAACATCCCTCCCTCATGGACCCTTGATAACTTATAAATTACCATTAATTTTTTTCATGTCTTACGCTGACTGATGTCCCCCACTTTTCTGTTGTCTGTGCCCTTGGAAGGGGGTTACAGTATATGTAGATCATTGCGATCAGTTCCCCCTTCTCTGCCAACCTTCCCCTTCCCCTCCTGGTATCGCTACTCTCAATATTGGTCCTGAGGGGCTTATCTGTCCTGGATTCCCTGTGTTTCCAGCTCTTATCTGTACCCATGTACATGCTCTGGTCTAGCTGGATTTGTGAGGTAGAATTTGACTCCCAATAGAGGTGGTGGTGGTGGGGGTGGCTGGAGGGGGAAGGAGCATTAAAGATCTAGAGGAAAGTCGTATGTTTTAATGGTGCTATACTGCACCCTGACTAGCTCGTCTCTTCCGTGCCACCCTTCTGTAAGGGGATATCCAATTGCCTACAGATGGGATTTGAGTCTCCACTCTGCACTTCCCCTCATTCACAATTATGTTTTTTGTTCTGGGTCTTTGATGTCTGATCCTATCGATACCTCATAATCACACAGGTTGGTGTGCTTCTTCCATATGTACTTTGTTGCTTCTCAGCCTGATGGCCGCTTGTTTACCTTCAAGCCTTTAAGATCCCAGACACTATAGCTTTTGGTAGTCTGGCACCATCAGCTTTCTTCACCACATTTTCTTATGTGCCCACTTTGTCTTCAGTGATCGTGTTGACAAGGTGAGCATCAAGGAATGCCAGGTTATTAGAACAAAGTGTTTTTACATTGAGGGAGTATTTGAGTAGAGGCCCAATGTCCACCTGTTACCTTAATATTAAACCTATAAATATATGTACATAGATCTATTTCCCTATTATCATATATAAATATGCCTGTAATTAGACCTCTATAATGCCCTTTGGAAAGGCAATATTTATACTAGACCAAATTAATCATGTTTTGCAAAAGGAGCAATTTTGGCATTTGGAACAGGGCAATTATGGATGTGTTCTGTAGGTTGTATTATTTAATATGTATGCTCTTCCATGGATTGTAGTTTATTTATGATTGCTAGTCCCTGTCCAGAAGATTCTAGTGCAACCATAGTACTTCTGACAAATATGCTTAGTTGAAAACCATTAGTCCAATTAAATTTTCGTGTGCATCAGAATTACCAGAATAACATTTTGTTCGTTTGTTTGGTTTTAATCATTTTATTAGGGGCTCATACAACTCTTATCACAATCCCTACACACATCAATTGTGTAAAGCACATCTGTAAATTCATTGCCCTCATCTTTCTCAAAGCATTTGCTCTCCACTTAAGCACTTGACATCAGGTCCTGTTTTCCCCTGCCTTCCCGCTCCCCCTCCCTCATGAGCCCTTGATAATTTATAAATTATTATTTTGTCATATCTTGCCCTGTCTGACGTCTCCCTTCATCCACTTTTCTGTTGTCCGTCCCCCGGAAGGAGGTCACATGTAGATCCTTGAAATCGGTTCCCTCTTTCCAAACCACTCTCCTCTACCCTCCCAGTATCGCCACTCACACAGCTGGTCCTGAAGGGATCACCCGCCCTGGATTCCTTATGTTTCCATTTCCTATCTGTACCAGTGTACATCCTCTGGTCTACCCAGACTTGCAAGGAAGAGTTCGGATCATGATAGCATGGGGGAGGGAGGGCGGAGGAGGAAGCATTTAGGAACTAGAGGAAAGTTGTATTTTTCATCGGTGCTACATCACACCTAAACTGACTCACATCCTCCCCTAGACCTCTCTGCAAGGGGATCTCCTGTGGCCGACAAATGGGATTTGGGTCTCTACCATGCCCTCCCCCCCTTGATTCACTATGGTAAGATTTTTTTTGTTCTGATGATGCTTTATACCTGATCCCTTCGACACCTCATAATCACACAGGCTGGTGTGCTTCTTCCACGTGGGCTTTGTTGCTTCTAAGCTAGATAGCCACTTGTTTACCTTCAAGTCTTTAAGACCCCAGACGCTATATCTTTTGATTGCCGGGCACCATTAGCTTTTCTGCACCACATTTGCTTATTCACCCGCTTTGTGTTCAGCGGTTGTGTAGGGAGGGTGAGCATCATAAAATGCCAATTTAATAGAAGAAAGTATTCTTGCATTGAGGGAGTACTTGAGTGGAGGCCCAATATCCGTCTGTTATATTAATACTAAACCTATAAATATAGGCACATAGATCTATTTCCCCATTCTCATATATAAATATATTTGCATATTTTAAACCGATTTGTTTTATTTCTTGACTGATACTTCCATGAGCATTGATTGTGGTTCCTAGTGAAAATAAAACCATCAATAACTTTGATCTTTTTTTATTTGTATATGTTGCTTAATGGGCTATTTGTGAAGATTTTTATTTTCCTTATATCAATGTATAATCCATAGTGATGCTGTAGTCATTGATCTTCACGGTCCTCTTCTCTTTCAGTAAGCAGGGTCATCATCTGATTGTTTTTCTTTTTTTAAAATTTTAAAATCATTTTATTGGGGGCTCATACAACTCTTATCATAATACATATATACATCCATTGTATCAAGCTCATTTGTACATTTGTTGCCATCATTTTCAAAACATTTTTCCCCAACTTTTTTTTTATTGGGCTGATTGTTTTTTATACAGCCAAGCTCCTTAGCTTATTTGTTGGGTATACAGAATGATTAATTATGAATGTATATTCATGATGGAATTAATGAGGGGGTCTTCTTATTGATACACATGGGGAGAAGTTAATGTATCTAAAAGAAAGTTGAGGTTAGAGATAAACGGTTTAGTCTGGGGCATAAGTAATTTTAAGGGCCTGTGTGATGTTTTATAAAAATGCCAGGAGATAAATGAAAGTAATGGTTACCATTTGGGAGAATAAATTTTTTAAATGACACCATTAAATAGATTTAAAGTCAGAGATTTGACATGTTTGAATAAAAATCCATGTAAGAATCTGGCCATTGATATTTACATAAAACCACCGGCATGTACACTTTGTTCACAAATCACTACACACAAAATATATGCTACATTCTTGTTCATGCATAAGGTCTAGCATGATGTGCACTCTTCCGGGCAATCATTCAAATTACATCTCAACATGAAAAAAAAAATCCTCACAACAAAACCCACAAGCAAATCCATGAAAATTAAATTAAACATTTTCTTTTATAATGTGTTCTGAACTGTTTATTGCATAACTTGAAGAAGAAAATTAAATCTTCAAAGTATTTATGGAAATTTCTTTAAAGTCATATATTTGGACACTCTAAATTGCCCTAACTCTTTCCATATATGTGCCTTTTTAGTTTTCTTTTTTATTTCCCACTCTCCTCACGCTGTGTTCTGGCTTTGCCGTAGCCAATTTGTCCTGTCTGTTTTCATCACACAGTCTTGCAGACCAAAATTAACAACCTTTTGCTGTCACCATCTAATGGATTTTGACTCATAGTGACCCTAGAAGACAGAGAAGATTTTCCATTTGGGGTTTCCAGCTCTTTAAATGTTTTAAAGGCTTCAAAGTGACTGGTAAGTTTGAATACCTGATCTTATGATTGGAAACAAATATGTAACCAACTAGCCACCATGAGCCCATAGACAGCTTCCCTCGCAAGTCCTTTGATACCTAATTCTTAAAAAAAATAAAGTATTGATTAGACGTTAATACATATATCATATCATTCCATAGATCAATCACATAAAGCAGTGTTCTATGATTGCTAACACAATCAATTTCCAAACATTCTTTTGCTTTCTGGACTCCTTGACATCGTCTCCTTTTTACCCACCCCATTCCAGCTGTAGCCCCCCCCCCCTCAACAAACAAACTACTTATTCTACTTGCTGTCCCTAGGTTCATCATTCCTGGGTTTCATATATCAAAACAAAAACAAAAAAAACCTCACAGAACCATATAACACAACTTCAAGTGTAAATATTGATATCAAGGGTTTCATTTCATTTCATTTGAATCCACGATCAGTGTCCAGGGAGGTCGTAGTGAAGAAATCCGATGATGTATTGCATTGGGCCAGTCTACTTCACAAAATCTCTTTAGTGTTCAAAAGCAAAGATTTCACTTAAAGCCTAAGCTACCTGACCCAACCCATGATCATTTTGATCTCTATTTAAATCTATTTCAGTTACATTCAAGCAGATAAGTGATATGAAAATACATATTAATATCTCTGCTATGTCTTGGAAAAGGAGACTGCATACATCATGGACTGCCAGAGCAATGCCTGCATAGATCCCATCAGGATGGTGGTGCTTCATGATATCCACGGAACAGTGAAATAGAAACACAATGGACTTTTCCCATCAATGGTTGGGGCCCCTCTCCTATAGCAGAATGCTACATACAAGCACGTACAGTAAAACTTCCTAGCTCATACTTTTGACGTATCATCGAGAGCAATCTCTAGAGGAAGACATTGTATAGACGGAGAGTCAGAGTAAAAGAGGATGACTTTCAATGAGAAGGATTGACCCAATGGCTGCAAAAATGGGGCCAAGCATAGCTCTGATGGTAAAGACGGCATCGGACAGGGAAAGGTTTTTGCTTGTTTTTTTTTTTTAAATAGGATCACTAGGAGTCAAGTCAACTCAACATCATCCAACAGCAACACAAAGCATGACCCAATAGCCAATCTGCAGCGTTGAGGAGGGGATGTATAATGAAGGTAGTTTACATTTTTTTCCCTTCAACAAATATCTTCTCACGTGTTGGCAGAGTACGTACAGATTCCCTGTTTGTGCATAGAAGCTGGGAGTCCATGGGCAGTGGTGCTCTCCGGTGATGCCTGCGATGAGAGGAACAGTCTGAGATACTGTGGAGCCGCCAGAGAAGGTCAGAAGAGATGACCTAAGATTGGAATCTTCGAAGTAAGTGGAGACATGCGGGGTGAATAGGAACTATGCAAGCAGGTTCAGGAACAGTGTTGAAACTAGAACATATTTGCATGCTAGAGATGAGGTAGTATGAAATGTTCTGTGAATTCAATGATCCTTGTTAGCGTAGGAGAGACCTGGTGGAGTAGGGTTATGCATAGGCTGCTAACTCTGAGGTCAGTAGTTCAAAGCCACCAGCTACTCCATGGGACAAACATGATGTTTTCTCCTCCTATCAAGGGCTAGAGTCTACAAGCCCACAGGCCCAGTTCTACTCTGCCCTATCGGGTCAGCATGAGTCAGGTGAGATTTGACAGTAGTGAGTTTGAGTGAGTTAGTATACAGTGCGACTCTTTGGAAGAACAGCTAGTTTTACTTTGCAAACCCTGCTGTGGAAATGATGCTAGACTATGTATCAGGAGGGACCAAGAGGAGAATTGATGACCTCAGAAAAGCTGAAGACATTGGGAACCAACGCGGTCCTTTATCACTGTCGTCAATATGCTGCTTAACAAAGCAGTGTTCGTAAACCTCTATTTCCCAGCTACTCCCTGAGTACTGAACAAATCCAGAACCAAGTCCTATACTACATTCTGTACTGTCCATCCTTCCATACTGATTTTATAAATGGTAAATCTACACTTTTCTTGTAAAAGATTTTCTTTTGAAGTTTATTACATTCATAGTGCCAAAGGCAAAGGTGATATACAGATTGTTTTGCTGCTGAACTTACACACTACAAAGCAGTCTAGGACACTGATAGATTGTTCCTTTCTCCAATGAAAATTACAACTCATCTTTTCCTCCTTTTTTATAATCTGTGCTGGGCACAATGAATCAGAAACCTCATGGTTCATATAGCAATGGCAATACCTTCTAAAATTTGATGGATCAGAGAATATAGTTGTGACATTAATTCAGGAAACAGTAATGTTTGATTCTTCTGAGTTTCAATTTAATCAAAACTTGAGTGTGCACAGACTTAGAAATTGTAGAACTCATGTTCTGCCATTAATTCATATTAGACATCTACTTTATGTGGAAGCGATTAACTCTGAGAAGTTATTTTATATGGAACAAGGGTTGACAAGCAGGGAGTATGTCTACAAATACAAAGACAATATTTTATTGTTTATACCAGAACTCACTACCACCCTTTGCCTTTCCTACAATGATGAAACGACTGAGGTTAAATTGAAAAACTATGCAACTACTTTCTAATTTTTCCACACTGTTGATTGGCCAAAGAGCAGAGAATGTCACAAAAACTTATTTTCTACCTTGACACGATGGCTCCCATTAGTTCTGGTAATAACTAGATGATGCCACAACAAAGAGCTTGGGATGAAAGGGTGTGGAAATATTGCCACGCTGAGACTGCAGAGACCCACAACCACCCAGGTGCCCATCTTACTGCAGCTGAACCACGTTCAAGTCAGATCAACCTCCTCTCATGTCTAAGCCTCACCTCAAGCAGTGCCCCTGAAGCCACATGCAATCTTCCTCCTACCCGAGTCCTATCAATCAACTGACATTCTGGAGCATGGCAGCCTCTTTCGTATGACAAGCCTTTGACCAACTTTCATTTTACCTTACTACTGCCTGACTTGGTAGAAACAAGTGATTTCTCCAGCAGCAGCACCGCCCCTATAAATAGCCTCTGCTTCGGACTTAAAAACACTCTAGACTTAAAACTCTCATCATCTTTACTTTGGCTAACTCTCTTTCTGTGCTGCAGAGATTGTACCCTGTTTCTCGGAGTATTCCTACCCCCTAGCAGAGTATTGGGTACACTCAGAATGAGGGAGCTCAAAACAAACCCACGAAGTCCTCTTTGAAGTAAACAATTTGCTCATTAAATGAATGCATGTCTTAAGCATAATGCACAGTCTGAGACTGAACTGACAACAGTGCTTGTAAAGCACAGACGGAAGTTTGAGGTAGAAAACTGACATGAAGAGGGTGACCTGTGAGAGTCAGAGATGGTGAGAATGGTGACATCATACAAAGCATTTCACTAATAGCAATAACTGTACTCGTTTGATGAGTGCCAGAAAGAGGAAACTCACAACAGGAAAAGAAAATATAATTAAAAAAAAAATTTTGTATCTTGTCTATTTGTTTCAGGTTTTCTCTCTGCCCCTAAATAGGCTTCTTCTTGTCTCTGGCCACAGCACTGCAGAGAGTACTTGAAACAGGGCAGTGGCTCAAGAAATGATAGTGTAAAATAATTTCATGATGGCCAACGTTCTTTGTTTGCATACTAGTAGAAATAAATGGATATGGAAGCATGATTATGACATGAAGGAATTAGTACTAGCAACATAATAAAGGAAGAGGTCATGTTGTCTGGAAAAGACACATGGGGAAGAGGAGCTGTTCATCGAGGAGGGAACGGAGCAAGGGTGCTAGGTAAAGGAATAACGTAGGCAAAAACATAGCAGTCGTGACCATAATGATGTGCAGTGTTTACCCTTGGAATGGTGGACCAGACTGTCAGCCTGAGCACAGACATTTACAGCAATCCATTCACTCCCTGTCCTGTGCATTGTTTGAGAGTCAATGGCAAGTAGTTGGCCTGAACTGAGATGTGAACTGGATCTATAGAATTAAAGCTTATAGAGTATCTCACTTCCATTGGTGGATAGATTGGAAGGTAGGGGGACAGCTTGCCTTTGGGGAAAATACTTGAAATTGCTTTCATGAAACCCCCCTGGAAAATAATCCACCCTGCACCATACGGTTAAATGTGCCATTTTACTGAGTTCTTTTCAGCCCTTGATGCGCCAGACCCCATACTATAGGCTACCTGGACTTCAGATTTTGTCTTTTTCAGGTGAACAGCATAGTACATAGAGCAAATGAGAAGGATCAGAGTGGGAAAGGCTACTCGGTGAACCAGGCATTACCTTAAACACATCCACTGCAACCGAAAGAACTGATCTACTCCTTTTGACTTAACTTGCTATGCCTTAGTGAGAGAAGAGAACTGTTGACTCAAGGTCAGGGATTGGAAAGTAATCAAACTTCAGTTTGAACATTTTGTTGTATAAAGTTGCCCAATATTAATCAACTTAATAATCTGCCACTTTTGTACATTCTTAGTTTGTAAAGTTATGTCTTAGTTCTACAGAAATAGTTCTGCATTTTATTACTGAACTTTGTCTCCTTTGTCTAACCTTCATTGTTTTCTTATACAGGTTTCAGTCATTTTAAGTTCTTAAATATGAATAAGTGACATACCATATATTTTAGTCTAAAAAGCTTTCCCATACATGAATATTCCCCTTATCTCAATAACATTTTGAAATCATATGGCATTTGTTAGTCTAATAATACTATGATTAGAAGTACTGAAGTCCCCATGGAAGTTACTGATATTATCTCTCAAAAAGCTGATAAGGTTGCCACTAAAACAGAACAGGGATACATATAAACCTCAGATATATGAGTGTGTTTTACGCTTGCGCTAACCATAAGCTCTAACCTAAGAACAATCAGTTCTAAAGACATGGCCCTGCTCAACACTTACCGTCATAAAGGAATCACAGCAGATATGGTGCTGTGACCAAGTGTGTTGAAGAAAGTGGACAGTGTCCAGCTATCAGAAATAAGAGCACGTGGGGAGTTAAACGCTTATCGTAAAACAAGCAGTCATCGAAGTGAGTGCGAGCCAAGCCCACACAGAAAAAGCCATCAGTTGATGTGATATCAGGATTGTACATTATGAATCTAGGATCAGAGGAAGGAATTGTATGTGAGCTTAAGTGCTGAGTCTGCAGTTTGTAGAATGCTATGGAGGAAAATGAAAGCCCAAAATCCATTTGCAGAGTCCCCAGGGGAGACTTCAAGCTTCCATTGAATTTCCTCCTACAATTGGCAAGGGATATGAATAGTTTGCACAAACAACCCATCCTCAACTTGAAAGTGTATCAGATAGTGAATTCAGGTAGATATGGTTAGGTTACATTTTAACATCATATCATTTGTTTTGTCTTCTGATCCAGTTATAATTTGTCCTAATTTTTATTATTTTCTGCTTTTTTGGAATTGAGGTTTTTCTGTATTTTATCTGTTATTATTGTATTGCTTTTGTATTATTTATATGATAGCTGGGCTAGAGAAATGCATACATACTGTAACTAGCATAATACTGCGGGTCACAGCAGGCAAGGTTAGGGGAATTAAGATGCTAATAACAATGAGTACACAGTGAAAAAGGCTCTAAAACGGATGATTCCAGTAACTGGAGTAATGTTGTTAGCATCAGAGCAGGGACGGCTGAGGGCAATGGTGAGCTACAAACAATGAGTACAAAACAGATGCTCTGCAATGGATTGCGGCGGTGATTGCACCCTGTGTCTGACAGAGCGCAACCAAAGAATTGCAAAGTCCGTGAATGGTGTCAGGAAAACTGTTCAACATTGAATGAAATTAAAATTTTAAAATAAAAGTAATACCTGAAAAGAGAGAATTCTTTATGAAATAATATGATTATCTGTTTTTGCAAGGAGGTCTGTGTCTAACTACGACTGGGCTGCGGACGGTAACTGCTTTAATTCCCCAGTGCGGCAGTAGCAGAAATACCAAAGGAAGAGAGCGTTAACCAATAGAAATCTATTCTCTCAGTTTAGAGGCTGAAAGTTGGAATCCAGGGAGTTCTACACCTAGGGAAAAGATTTATCTGTCAATCAGTGCTGGAGGTACTTGTCTCCTCTTTATATTCGAAGCCCTTCCTTGCATCTCTCTGCATCTCTCTGACGTCAATCTTTACCTAGGTCTGGCAGGTTCCCTTCTCAGGACCCTGGATCTGAAGGACATGCTCTGCTTCTGGCCCTTCGTCCTGGATGGCAGTCAAATCCCTCCTTTCTATTCACTTCTCTCTCCTTGTATCTCTTGTAAAGTAGAAGGAGATCAATGTTTATACTTCATGGAAACGCTCCTTACATGGGATCAGACCTATAACCTGTGTAAGGACGTTAGACGCTACCCTAATCCTTTTACAATTGATTAGCTAGCTAACCACATCACATCAAGGGATGATTATATTACTACATAACTACTGTGTGCCTTCATCGCATAAGTGACAGAGCACTGGGAATGAGAGGCCAGACAGGGTGACACATATTCTGTAAGGACCTGATTCGATCTATGAAAGTGACAATGAAAAGAGTGACTGAGGGTG
The DNA here is from genome assembly GCF_050624435.1 of Tenrec ecaudatus. Taxonomy (NCBI): domain Eukaryota; kingdom Metazoa; phylum Chordata; class Mammalia; order Afrosoricida; family Tenrecidae; genus Tenrec; species Tenrec ecaudatus. The sequence goes on from NC_134540.1 coordinate 93,193,232, forward strand.
GTTGTAGGTTGTGTGACATGAGCTGTGACTTTGGGGCCTGTGAGGGAAGAAAGACAATAAAGCAGGAGAGGGAGTAGAACTTTGTGTGGTTCATAAGTAGTTCTTTTCTTAGTTGTTGCTTGTTTCTGTTCGGTTATTTCTGACTGCACCCCGTAGGGTTTTCCCAGGTTGTGACCTCTTGAACATAGGATACTTCCCAGGTATCTCTAGGTGCATTTGAACTGCCAGCCTTCTGATTGACTGTCCAGCTCTTAACCATTTGCACTACTATGAAGTCCTACTTAGTAGCTCTCTACAATGTTTAAAGTAGAATAAGGTTTCGTTTTATGATTGGTGTAAGTTGGAAAGAAATTTAGTACTGGCCCCAAACCTTTGACTTCTGGTCTAAGGGTTGTCCCACAAAATTACACTGTATCTTTAGGCTGGAGCGCCATTTATAACCTGGAATGGAGGGATCAGATGTCCAGATACTTCTGGAACTATTTGTTTAATGGCAACACAGTTACCAAAACAATCAGAGTGTAAAATGTTCGCACAAAGAAAAGAGGATCAGAAAGAGAAAAGGGATCTTATCTGTGAATGCTTTCCTTTGCTTAGAGAGTGCTTGCTGGCTACTCCTTTCAACCACTTGTTTCTCAAACTTGCAGTCTTCGTTTCTGTGACAGCTGCAGGAAAGTTTTTGCAACAAGATAATGCTTTCAGATGCACAAAAAGCTACAACTGGAAGAGGAATAAAAGTGCTTCCTCCTCACTATAAAGGCAAGGGATATGTGATCAATGTGGGATTACACTAAACATTGGTGCAGAATGAAAAGAGAGAACATACTAGAACAGTTAACATTTCACACTCTAAATTTACAGACATGGATTTCAGTCCTTTGGCTCTTGAACAACTGTCTCATCTTACCAAATGTATTTAAATTCCCTAAACCCCAGTTTCATAATCTGTAATATTAAGAAAGTACATTTATGTCCATCACAGGATTCTCTTGGGGATTAAATGAGATAATACATGTAAAGTGTTGGGCAAAGTCTGACATAGATTATGAGTGTGCTTTGTACACACACATACATACACGCACAGTCAAAGCAGAAAAGAGTGAACATGAAAAGTCCCCAATGCTTTGTAATAATATCATTTCCGCTCTGTGATCTCTTTTCCAAACATGTTACCCAATTCCTGTCATTACCTCATGCTTATATTAATCTACCAACTTTACATCTCTAGCTTTAGTCTCTTACCCTGGTTCATTAGAATTTATTAAATGATTTAAACAAATATCTATATATTTCTGATTTTATTCCCATATCTTTAAAACCAGTGACTATGTTTGAGTCATACATTAATCAAGTTGATTAGTTGTGTGCTATGAGTCAATTTGGACTGACAGCGAGCCTATAGTTCCCTCGGATATGAGCCTTTATGGGAGCAGATTGTCTTGCTGGATCTCCTGCAGAGGCTTCTTGACTCTGAGCCACTGAATTTCCAGGTATTAGCGGACCACTTACCCTCTGCAGCACCAGGGTCCCTTCAGCTGTTCTATACTGCTCCAATAACATCTCTTAATTGCCTCTCGAGTAAGAATAGTAGCTACATTTATTATTCATGTAGCAACATGTATCAGGAGTAATTTAAAATTATCTACTTGTATTCTCTAAATAATTGTCCCAGGTATGAGTTAAGTATGTCTATCAATCTTCTTCCCAGGTTAGGGAGAGTGCCAGCCAGAGACATACAACAGGAAAAGAAAGGAGCTGTGATTTAGATACATCAGAGCCAATTCCTGGTACTCCAGTTAGAACCCTTGATGGCTAAATGCTAGCCATGCTGCGGTGGGGATGTTTCTTCTCAACAACCTGCTTCTCTTTGTCTCTGCTGCTGGATTCTAGCTCCCCCCCCCCACAAATATATCCCCCCTTCTACCAAACAAATGCAAGGAGCACAGAGCAGAGTGTTAAATTCATTGCATCGCCATATTCTTCATCTTACAGTAACTAATGTCTGATCCAATTTCTTTTAAATGAATATGTTTGTCTCTGGCTTCTCCCCCCCCAACTTCACCCGACCTTTGTCCTAAATGGACAGTATTTTCCTGCCCATGTTACATTGACTTGTATGCAATTTAAAAACATACATTTTAAGCAAATTAATTTCACAGTACCTAGTATATTGTGGCTACTTAGCAGGGAGCTGAACTAATTAATATTTTATAGGAATATAAATTTAGTATTGGAGAAATATTAAATCATGCATTAATTCATACAGAAGCCTGCAGGCATTAAATATATTTAATTTCCAACTGTAAGATTTTATAACTCATTTTGAAATGGAAAGCCTTAATTATCTAGCAGATGTTACCTAATAATTGGAAGCAGTATATGCCAATGAACATATGAAATTCAAAACTGTCTGAGAAGACCACATTCGGCATTTGTGGATACGCTCCGAGTTGAAACATCTCACTCTTTTGTCTAAAATCTAAGAGAGTCCCGTTCATCCCATGTGGTAGCTTCACTTAACATTTTATCAGAACTAAGTCTTTGGCATCCCCCCTGGTCTGTCAAGCTAAAAAGAATTGATTAGTTTACAGATTGGCTTCCAGGGGTTGGCATGTTCCCATAGCCACGAGCAGTTCTATCCATTTAAATTCCTAGCACAAAGGGGGTGGATCTCATGAAATTGTCATGTCACTAACCCTGTCCAGGCTTAGTACCCACTCTAGAAAAGGGGAGATGCATATTGCAGAATTAATCTGCATTTATTCACTGTGAATGTTTTTCTCTGCTCCCTGTTGGATATCAGAGTTGATGCTTTGTATTTGGCTTACCCCAGAAACAGAAGATGGCCTTAGAGACCTTGAATTTGTGTTCTAATCTCATAAATGCAAGGGGCAAGTCAGGCGAAGGAACCAGAACCGTAATGTTCTGTACTGCCTTCTCACCTCTCCTTTTCTTTTTGCTTCAGAATCTTTGTATTGGGAATTAATACAGATATCAGGTCACCTCATAGTTCAGTTATATCAAGTAGTATTATACAATTGCTACAACAGTATCACTTCATTTTTATGTGATAAACTCTTTAGGAAATGTGTGAGATTCGTTCTTTACCTAAGACAGCAGTTCTTCAGAAGAGGGAGGTGTCCGAGGAACATGTGTGGGGTAGGAAACTGTTCAGATCATTTACTTAAGAAAGCCCGATGGGTAGATGTCTAACATGCCAATAATTTTGCACCTGAAGAAATCTAAAATGACTAAGAATTCTGGCTTACCTGGATTGCAGAAAGCTATGGATGACAGTGAAGACCCCAAATCCACTTACAGCATTACCGTGTAGATTCAACCTCCAGAGAATCCCCGCGACCAGTGACCAAGCAGCCTTGCAGCCTCGCTATCAGACAGAGTGCATCAGGTAGTGAAGTCCTGCTAAAGCAGCTAGGGCAGCATCTAGCAACTTGTCATTTGCTCACTCTTACATTTTTTTCTAGATTTTACTATTAAATTTTTTCTGGATTTTATGATTTTCTGCTTTCCTTTGGATTAAGGTTTTTCCTGTGTTTTATGGGTTACTGCTGTTGGGAGGTATTTTTGTCCAGGACAGATAAATCTGTCTAGAGATGGTAAATGGCTAAATTGTTTCTTAGGGTATGGCAGGGGAACTAGGGTAGTGGATAACAATGAGTACAATGAAGAAAATGTTCTAAAACTGTGATGCCAACTGCACAACTTTTTAGTATGTTTAAACCATTGGATTATATAGTATATGACTTATCTGGCAATTAAACTTAATACATTTTTTAATAAAAAATGTGTAAAAAGAATTGTAACAGGGGAATGATGGTAATCTTGCCTAACCTTGAGAGTAGAGGAGGGACGTTTGTTTCCTGGTGGATGTTGTACGTGCTGAGCTAGAACGTCAGCAGAAATGAGATGCCTCACACACAGCAGACGTGCCTGGATTTGGGTTTGGAAATGGTAAGAGTGAGTGGTGGTAAGTGGCATGGGAAGATGGAGACAAAAAGAAGAAAGCTAAGTTCAGAGCCTCAGACAGAGGCTAGAAGGAAGAGGAACCTGCCAATCCAATTGAGGACTAGGATTCTTACAAGAGAGAGGAAGACTGAGAAATGGTATTATTGTTGTATTTTTACCTACCCTTTCAGTCCAAAAGTTTTGAGTTTGGTGTTCAAATGGAGGCAAGGATGAAGCGTGAGACCACACGTGTGTAATTATACTCGGAAAGTCTTTGTGTGGCTTGCATATATTGGGGCCCTAATTGTAAATTAATAAATGCATCTACAACTTCTGATTTTGCTTTTTGAAAGTGAACATGTAAAGCAGCTGGTCCGGGAAAGAACAGGTAAAACCTTAGAGCACAATGAACTCTCGTTCCTGCCGTTGACCATTGCCTTGACCATGGACAGAAAGTTCCACTTGACGAACAGAGTAATTCCAAACGTCTATGAGTACAAATCGTTTGAACAGTTTAGCTCCCTTTAAATCAGCATGAGAGAGTGTCTCGTGGCCAAATACATGTTCTCTAAGAAGCCCTGGCAGTGTAGTAGTTATGCATTGAATTGCTCACCATGAAGTTAGTAGATCTAAACTGCCAGTCACTCTGTGGGAGAAAGATGGCCTTTCTGTCCCTTATAGAGTTACCGTCTTGGGAACCAACACGGGCAGTTTTTCCCTGTCCTATAGGGTATATAAGTTGCAATTGACTAGAGGGCAGTGAGTTTCATTTTTAGTTTATACTAAGATACATTTAAATAGTCATTTTTTCTTCTAAATCTCATGTTGCTGGGGTGAAGGGGCAGTGTAGCATGCCTACTGCATTTGTTGCTATGGGGACTGAGTAAAGCCATGTAACTCTGTAATACTGAGTATCCCTGCTACTTGCCAGACAGTAACATTACCATTACTTTCATAGGAAAGTGGAGGGGGGGGGGTAAGTACCAACATTGTATACTAATTAATCAAAACTACGATGTTTGAGTAGTTATACCAGTGTGGCACGGCATATGTCCACTGAGAGTACCTACACACTCCATGCTCACACATTCTCCTGTCTCCCTGTCTATCTCTTTCTTTTGTGCAGTGCAAGTTACACAGAGTTGAATTAAACTCTCTAAATTCCATTTAGAAAAAGATGAATGTCTGACTTTCATGCAGAACTATACAGTACATTAAAATGACACACTGTGCACTAAAATGTCACCCATTACCAGAAGAGAGCAATAAAGCATCAAAACACTAAATTTATGTGTCAAAATATGCAACATTTAGAATTTAAACAAAACCCCAGAATTGTATTTAAATGATATGCTACAGATATGGTCATCAATAACCTCCTAGACATGTTTTCCTTTCAGAAAGCACACACTCATCTTTATCTTTAGAAATCCATAAACAGAGGTCCTTGAGCATAGTGCTTAAGGTGCTTGCTGTTATCTAAAGGTGGTGAGTTCAAATACACGAACTGCCCCGTGGGACTAGGAAGCGGCAGGTGGCTCTCCTAAGCTTACAGCAATGGAAACCCTGAGGAGCTGATCGACTCTCTTGTATAGGATCACTGTGATGATGGGTCAGAGCCAAGTGGACAGCACCTTTTCTTTCCAGTCTATAAAAGTACTCATAACTCAGATATAACATATAAAATTCAAATACACACACTCTAGAAAGGTTTAAAGAATCACTTAAATAGGACATTTTTTTCCTCAGAAAATATTTTTTGGTTGGTTTTTGTTTTATCTTACTCTTGCAATGGACAAGTTTACATTTGAGTATTTTGGCAGTTTATAGAAAAATGAAAATATTGCAGCCATGAATAAAATGAAGACTTTTATGGATACTCTTCTGAAGGAAGTAAAATATGGAAGCAGAATGGCAATGTCTCAGAAAGGATTGTTTGCATTTGCAACAGGATTTATTTCATTGAATTTTCAAGAAATGTATATATCTGCCTATGATATAATGAAATGTATGGATTGGGATTATTCAGAGCAAATGAGAACCACAAAAGTAATAGATGTAACCATTATTTTATACTTGACCCAACAAATAATATTGAGTCATCTTCAAAAAGAGAACAATATATATTCTGCAGCTCAATATTTTGATTTTTTTACATTGAAAAATTTTAAATGTCAATAATTCACATGAAATTAAAATTCTTTCATTAACATCTAAGATTCAGTTATTCAACTTTGTTCCTTTATTTTATTCTGCTGTGGAGCTTTGTGGACTATCTTCTCAGCCTCAAATAAACAAGGTGTTTGTGCTAGTCTGGCTACTTTAGAGAAACAAATCCACGGAAACTCATATGTATGAGAGAGTTTTATATAAAGGGTAAGTGCACATCATGAAAACATGAAAACATAAGATTGAGAGAAGATGTTTCTTTGACCTCTCTCTCATGGTAGTTTTTCTTCTTTGTCTAGCCAGAGGTCAGATAAAGCCATACTGTTTACGCAGTAGTTTTCAGGGGGAAAATATGGGAAGTAGGAAAATAGAAAGTTTGTAAGCCCACTTGCTTTCAGCCATTAAAAGTTGATCTTTAGATGGGTTTAGGCCACGTCTTCAAAGAAAGCTATGCAAAGAAAGATAGGCCCCACCCAGTGCTTTGGAGTACTCAGGAACCAATGGTCTTTGTCAGAAGCTGGAAAAAATCTGGAACCATGCAGAAAACCCTTCTCATCTCTGGAACTGAATGTTAAAAGGAGCCTGTGGGCAGGCTAAGATGCTTGCTAGGTGCCCACCTGGATCTACTTGTTGAATGGAAGTGGGAGAAATGCAGTTGGCATCATTGTGTGTGTTTTGTGAGATGGAGAAGGACTTTGTGGATTGGTGTCAGACATATGGGCTAATGTTGGACTTGTGGGTTTGGGCAGCACTGGGTTGGGATGTTTTCTTGATGTACACTCACCCTTTATATAAAACTCTGTCTTACACATATGAGATTCTGTGGATTTGTTTCTCTAAAGTACCCAGACTAACACAGTTTTATATAGAAGAACTGGCTACAGTTTGGGGCACATTGAAAGTTCACAATAAAGATTGTGTGTGTGTGCGTGTGTGAATGTGTGTGTGTGTGTGATTTTCTTTTCTACCCAATTTGAATAGTTCAGTCACTAAAATAAGCAGAAACTGGCAAAGCACTATCCGGTTCTGCATCCACTGCCAATCACTGAACACAAACACACCACACACCACACACACACACACACACACACACACACGGTAATCACAAACCTATACACAGTAATTTTCAAAATAAAATCCACCTCAAAGCCACCCTGGATTATTCTAAATATTATCCTAGTTTCTTTTTGAATTGAAAAATCAAGTTGACATATAGTGTCTTTACATTAGCATTCATGCATAAACAACAAACTACTCTGTATAGCACGCTCCCATTTAATACACTTAACATTGCCCAATGTAAATATTTTTATAATGATCAATGAATTGCAGGTTCTAGTTTTTCACTAGGCAAAAACTACATAGATTTTCTATTTATAACATTGAAATACAATCTGAATAAAAATAGAACCTGATAATACAGCCAAAATATACACACAGAAATCATTTCTCTGAAGATAAAATATTCAAAATCACATTTAAACAATGTAGGAAAGTTTTAGGACAGAAAATCAAACAGTTAAGAATAAACACAATGGAGTAGAAAATATGTGGCAACTCATATTTTAAAATGGGGCCTTCTTTGAGCCTACTCTTTTACTATTATTTTCACGGTCATCTTATGATGTTGTCTTACTGAATTTCTCTGTTCCCACACTCAAACATTCTCCTCCATCCTCCCTCTTAGATGACGCTGGCATAAGTGATGTATTGGCACAGTAAGATCAAGGTCATAAGCTGCCTTTACTACATGCACATCTATCACTACATTCAACTCCATTTGCTCTCTCATTACTCTGTCAGGGGTCCTCAAACTAAGACCCGCGGGCCACATGGGGCCTGTCAATGACATTTACCAAGCCTGTCGGGTGTTTTTGCCACTGGCTGCCTGTCCTGCTTAGCAGCCGGCCCGTCCAGTGTGCATAGGAATTTGTTCATAGTCCCGCCCTCCAACGGTCTGAGGGATAGTAAACTGGCCCTCTGTTTAAAAAGTTTGAGGACCCCTGCAAGGTTTTGAAACTCCCCCATGTATTAGGATCTCTTGTGGATTTTTAAAAAACACTCAGGCCCACAGAAGAAACATTTAATTAGAAACTTTTTGGAAAGTCTAGATATTAGAAATAAAAAGTGAAAATAAGATCCTGAGGTGCAGGCAGATTTGGGAATTACTGCTACAGAGGAGTCTAACTACAGCCACGCCCTTGGTCACTGCATACTTCAGGACTTTATTAAAGCAATTCGCTAAAACCAGTAAGATTCCAGTTTTGACTACACTATCCCCCGTTGTTGACCTAACACCAGCATTTGCATATTTGATCATGCTCTGCATCTTGATGACAATATTCAATCGTACCCACTCTCTTTGAGTCCATTCCAACACCTAGTGACCCAATAGATCATCATAACATTACTAAGGCTGCCATCTTTACAGCAGCCGACGGCCACATCTGTCTCCCAAGGGGCAGCTGGTGCATTCAACGTGCCCACTTTTAGATGGCATCTCTCACCCCTGTGTTGAGTGCTTTAGCCACTCCCCTACCAGGGCTTCTTCAAGGACAACACTCTTCCCCTTGGCAGTTAGATTGTTCTGTCAATTCCCACTTGAGTACAGGTAGAGTCTAACGTGTGCATCAGGTCACAGCTTGCTGATGCCTCCTGCCAGATGTGACCTTTTTATAAGAGAGGCACTGAGGAGCCTTCACCCCTCTCTCTTCTCTGCCTCTCCATTGTCCTGCTGCTGGAAATGTGTGCCTACCTTTGGGGGCGTTCCTCTAAGAGTTGTCGGATCCCTGCCATGTTTCCCTTGACCTTGGATCCACAAAACTCTGCACCCATGGGTCTATGATCTTCCTTTATCCCACTTTACCTCTCTGCATCATCGGCTTGAAGCTCTGTGATTTTGAAATAGGCTCTAGCTAGCATCAGATCCATGGACTTAAGTTGGACAGGGTTGGGATGCCTTCTTGATATCAGATTACTTCCTGATATAAACCTCTTTCTTGTGTGTCTTATATGGGTATCGCTGATTCTGTTTCTCTACACAACCAAACCCAACCTACCTCCTTTCCTCTTTTATCCTGGTTTCTCCTTGCTGTTACACCTTATTTGCCTTCATTCTTAACCTTGACATTTCTTGGGAATTGGCCATACAATTTCTTAATTTTTTTTCTAATTCAATCCCTAAGTAGTCTCATACAATTTGGGGGTTTCACATATCTTGTATAAATAATTACCATTTATATGTTTAGGAGTCTCCAATTTATATAAAAAAGCAAGCTAAGGACTCCTTTGTTTATCATCACCTTTGCCCGAAATATACTTCTCCTAGCTGTATCCCTAACTCAGTTAATGGTATTTGAGCCTCCTGAGTGTTCAGCCATGGGAGCTCTCCCAATGTAATGGATTATGCATTGCACTGCTAACCACAAGGTCAGTAGTTGGAAACCATCACCTGCTTCATGGGAGAAAGAGGGGGCTTTCTACTCCCATAAAGAGCTACGGTCCATGAAAGCTACAAGGGCAGTTCTGCTCTGTCCTTTAGGGTCACTGTGAGTTGGAATCGACTCAGTGGCAGTGGGTTTAAATTGGGTTTGGTTTTTATTTGTTCAGCAACACACCATAATGTTACTGGCTCTCTCTTTCACCCCGGGTATTAGATGGAATTTTAGCCCTCACACGTCACTGGTTTTATTTTGTTGCATGAAGACACTTGCTCAGGGTTGCTAGAGCAACAGAACCCTTCAATGCCTTTAGGGTTGAAGTTCTAATCACAATCATTGTAGCTTCTGCTTCCAAAAGCAAGCTGGCAAGATCTCACACTGATGCTTAATCTGTCCAATCCCTGCTGCCATCAATGGCAGCCCAGCCGTCTGTCTTCTCCACAGGCCAATCTCGCTCATCCTCACCACCCTGAGTGCCCTCTCACCAAAGGTCCTTTTTGGACCTCTTGCCACCCACAGACTCTTAATCTCCAGTGCGATCAGTTTAATAATCATTGAATTGCCTAGAGAGATTCTCAACACAAGGACAAGAGATGCACTTTTCTTGACATTCTTGGAGATTGGGACACCCCCTCCAAATCTCTGAGAGAGTAGTGCTCTTATTAGAAAGCTCCCTGACAGGTTCAAGGCATGATTTTCATAAAATAAGCTATCCAGTTCTATGATTTAGATTATAAAACTTTTAGGCAGCTAGCCAGCTGGCCATTCACCTGGCTGATTACAACCCAGCCAATCATTCTGGGGGAATTACAAACCTAACCCAATAGTGGAGTTGTTAAATAAATAAACAGAAAATCACCCTATATCATAGAAATTCAAGGTGTAGCTAAATTAAGGTTGCTAACCAGCTGACTTTAAGGTAAGAATATCTTTCTAGATTATCTAGGTCAGCCCACTGTTACCAAATGGACCCATAAATGTGGAAGGGGAAGGCAAAAGTGTCAATCAGAGAGATGCATGAATAGAAGAAGAGGTTAGATTCATTTGCAGCATAAAGAGGTCTATAGGAGCGAATTTGGAAGATGAAGGAAGGAGGCCATGAAACAGAAGGCATTTGGAAAAGGAACTTGGCAAGATAATGCATTTTCCTCTAGAAGAGTTTAGGAAATAATGCACCTTAACAATACCTTAATTTTAGCTCACTGAAGTTCATGTTGGACTTCTAATCTAGAGAATTATAAGATTAAACGAAACATGGCTTTGTTTTAAACCCCTACATTTGTGGTACTCTTTTCGGAGCAGCAATACAAAAGTCAGATACCCTCTTTAGCTGGTTCATCAGCATTCTTGCCAACTCAATCCTACAATTATGTCCAAATTTTGACTGTTTCTTGTCACACCACTTAGGCCCAAGCCATCATCTTCTCTTGCCTTGCTTATCCTCTTTTACCTTGCTCAAGCTTCCTTTGATTATTTCCTTACAATGCTGCAGCCAAATTTGAAATATAGCATGTAGGCTGCTTGTGTTAATGAATACGTGCAACCCTTCTATGGCTTCAGCACTCACTCAGTATCCTCCCAAAAGTCCTTCTCCTAATCCACACAAACACGATGTCAACTGGCTTCTCCTATTCTGTAACCATGCCTCCTTGCACTCTTGACACTGATTTACTCTATTCCACCACACTGATTGTCTTGATGTTCCTCTCACCGACATCTTCATGCTCGCTCCCTAGATATCCATGAGTTAATTTCTCACTTCCTTCAGGAGGCCTTCTATGAACCTTTATAATTAGTTATCTCGCTATATCATTTTGTCTTTCTATTTGTGGTCACCCATTTGAAATAGCTGCACATCAAGGAGGGAGAACTTTTATCTGTTCAATTTCTAGCACTCTGGCATACAATAAAGACTCAATAAATGCCATGAATTATTCCATTTTTATATAGAATGTTATTCCTGAATTTGTTACTTAAGTCCTATTCTCACCGCTGCTATCCCTGACCAGTTCCCTCTACTACACTAGAATTCTGTCCAAAAGGTTGTGGTATCTTTGCTTCTCATTTTCATTCTTATCCTTCAACTCATCCTACAGATAAATCTCTCTGATTACACATATCTGAAAATCCTTCATAGCCACTCTTAACTCATTGACCTAGAGTCAATTATGACTCATGGAAACTGTAAGACAGATCGCTTGTAAAACTGCAACTCTCCACAGTAGAAGGAAGCCTCGTGGTTATATTGTTGTTGTCTTGTTTGCAGCAGAGGGGCTGGTGGTCTCAAATTGATGACCTCCTGGATAGAAGCCCCATGCATGACCCACTAGGACACCAGGACTCTTTGTCAATCCATTGTAGTATATTACTCTCTTACTTAGGAAGTAACAACGCCCCTCACGATTTTCTTGAAGTGTCTTTATTATTATTATTATTATTATTATTAATAATTTTATTGGGGGCTCTCACATCTCCCATCACAATCCATACATTCATCCATTGTGTCAAGCATATTTGTACATATGCTAACATCATCATTTTTTAGCGGTTAAAACAACTCTTATCACAACCCCTACATACATCAATTGTGTAAAGCACACCTGTACATTCATTGCCCTCATCATTCTCAAAACATTTGCTCTCCACTTAAGCCCCACTCCCCCCTCCCTCACGAGCCCTTGATAATTTATAAATTATTATTTTGTCATATCTTTCTCTGTCCGACATCTCCCTTCACCCACTTTTCTGTTGCCCGTCCCCCAGGGAGGAGGTCACATGTAGATCCTTGTAATCGGCTCCCACTTTCCAATCCACCTGCTAGGCAGATAGGCAGGGACGGGATGTCCATTGACACATGCCCAGGAGAGCCAAGCACGAGAACAAACGCCTTGGTTTTTCCCACCAGTGGGCATGGATGGGTGTTAAACCTGGATCAGCCCACCTGGGCCAAGTGATTGCAATTCAGCCAATGGGATCAACCTGGGGTCAGGAATCCTTGAAAAGGCAGGAGCCAGGGGGAGAGAACTTGAGAAAGAATTTGAGATAGTCTTTTTCGGAGGAAAACTTGGGAGAGAGCTCTTTGCATGACCCCGAGCAGTCTTTGCCAGGCTGCATGGCCAAAAGAAATCCTATGGGTGCCGCGTAAAACCTGAAGCTTCTTTTAACTCTCCTTAAATTCACTTAGATCACAAGCCAGGTTTCGGCGTGAATTCTTTCTCATGCGGAGCCAAGGACCGAGGTGTAACTCTAGCTGGAAAGAGAGATCTTACACACCCTCCCTCTACCTCCCTGCATGGCCACTCACACGTACTTACAACCAATTTTGCTGTCACTCTCTTTGGTTTACACTCAACTCACATGAAAATTCTATGTGTGAGTAGTGTGAGTACTGTGTGTGTGTGTGCGTATGTGAGAGTATAAGTGTGTGTATATGTGGAAGTACATGAGTGTGTGTGCGTGTGTGAGAGTATAAGTGTGTGTATATGTGGAAGTACATGTGTGTGTGTGAGAGTGTATGTGTGTATATGTGGAAGTACATGTGTGTGTATGCGTGTGTGAGAGTGTATGTGTGTGTATATGTGGAAGTACATGTGTGTGTGCGTGTGTGAGTATAAGTGTGTGTATATGTGGAAGTACATGTGTGTGTGTGCGTGTGTGAGAGTGTATGTGTGTGTATACGTGGAAGTACATGTGTGTGTGCGTGTGTGAGTATAAGTGTGTGTATATGTGGAAGTACATGTGTGTGTGTGCGTGTGTGAGAGTGTAAGTGTGTGTATATGTGGAAGTACATGTGTGTGTGCGCGCGTGAGAGTGTATGTGTGTGTATATGTGGAAGTACATGTGTGTGTGCGTGTGTGAGAGTGTAAGTGTGTGTATATGTGGAAGTACATGTGTGTGTGCGTGTGTGAGTGTGTGTATATGTGGAAGTACATGTGTGTGTGAGTATAAGTGTGTGTATATGTGGAAGTACATGTGTGTGTGTGCGTGTGTGAGAGTGTAAGTGTGTGTATATGTGGAAGTACATGTGTGTGAGTATAAGTGTGTGTATATGTGGAAGTACATGTGTGTATGCATGTGTGAGAGTGTGTGTGTATATGTGGAAGTACATGTGTGTGTGTGAGTATAAGTGTGTGTATATGTGGAAGTACATGTGTGTGTGTGCGTGTGTGAGAGTGTAAGTGTGTGTATATGTGGAAGTACATGTGTGTGTGTGAGTATAAGTGTGTGTATATGTGGAAGTACATGTGTGTGTATGCATGTGTGAGAGTGTGTGTGTATATGTGGAAGTACATGTGTGTGTGCGCGTGTGAGAGTGTATGTGTGTGTATATGTGGAAGTACGTGTGTGTGCGTGTGTGAGAGTGTAAGTGTGTGTATATGTGGAAGTACATGTGTGTGTGCGTGTGTGAGTGTATGTGTGTGTATATGTGGAAGTACATGTGTGTGTGTGTGAGAGTGTATGTGTGTGTATATGTGGAAGTACATGTGTGTGTATGCGTATGTGAGAATATATGTGTGTGTATATGTGGAAGTACATGTGTGTGTGTGTGAGTGTATGTGTGTGTATATGTGGAAGTACATGTGTGTGTATGTGTGTGAGAGTGTATGTGGAAGTACCTGTGTGTGTATGCGTGTGTGAGTGTATGAGTGTGTATATGTGGAAGTACATGTGTGTGTATGCGTATTGTTTAATTATTCTATTCCCCTTCCCCCTCTGCCTTGCCTTGGCATCACTGTTTCAATCAACGTGTTTCTTTCAGTGTGAACCTCACTTTCTTGAGCATTTTCTTCTTTTTAATAATAGTGGTCTCATACAGCGTCTGCCTTTATGACGTCCAGTAACTTGACTTCTGTGCCCAATTTACCCAAGAAGTTGGCCAGAGGCACCCTGTTCTCGAAGAAACTATCCCTTTACTCCAGTTCTATCAGTTTTCACGTTTATTCACTCATTCTTGTCTGTCTTATTTTTTCTCTACTTAGAATGAATGTTCTCAAGAAATAATTCATATTTTTCCTGCTCTTTGATTACCAAGTGTCAGCATAGGTCCTTGCCTAAGTAACGATGTAAGAAATGACGTAAGCACTCAGAAATAATGAATCACGATTGGATGACTTGAGTATTTTCCAACATATTTCAGTAACAGTAGCGCCTGGTCTCTGGGTTTATTATTTCATGACTCTTACTTTCCCCTTGTCATATTATTTTATACTGTAGCTATTTTGTCAACTGCTTGCAATCTTTTGAAGAAAAGACTTTACCAGTAGGAAATATAATTGTCCCTTTCATCACTTTCAAATAAATATAGAATGTATTTAAGAGCTTGCACATTGATTTGGGTTTGCTGTGACAACAGTCGCCCTGAAACCCCTCTGAGTGCCAGGCACCGGATCAACTACACCGTCCACGGCAACAACAACACTGACAACTTTGGGTCACGTTCATGGAAAAGAGTATTATTATCTTCACTGCTTCAGGCAGGTTGAAAAATGAGGAGCCTCCGGTATTTAAAAGACATGTATCGCCCACCTCTCAATCAAAAACAAACAAACAAACAAACAAACAACACGGCAAACCACTCTCAGAAAACGTGTTTCACGTTTCCGGTGAAGTACCTTCTTTGTCATTGTGATGGACGACCGCATCCTGGAGCATGTCAGCCAGGTGAAAGCGGACTTTCTGATTCTTGCCATGCTTCCGCTTTTTCAAGAAGCCCTCCTGCTTCTGAAAGGCCTTCTCCCTCTCGTAGTAGGCTTTGATCTGCTCACAGCGCATGCGCTTCACCAGCCGCTGCCTTTGCCCTAGGGGAAGGGACTCCAGCAAGCACTGGTCAATTTCCATTTCATGGGATCGGAAAACGTTGCATAGCTGAAAGCAACCTACAAGAAACAGAAGAGGAAATGTCATTACAACTTTTATCGCAATCAATATCAGAGAGCACTAGACAGCATAATTAAATTGCTATTACCTAATTCACAAGCCATAAAATCATACCCCCTCTCTATAGGCTTACTGTGGAGCTACAATGCCCAATTTACAGACCAGGGAAAGTAATGAAAGTTGATATTCACTCAGAATTAGAAATTTCTAGGACTGATCAACACAGTGATGAACAATATACCCTTTCCTAATTCTTTAAATCTGTTCACAGGCCTACGTGATTTGCCACTGTCTTAGGTCCCTTTTATATAATTGAACCAGAGCCTGGATGGCATAGAGGTTATGTGTTGGGCTGCTAGCCACAAGGTCAGCAGTTCGGACCCACCAACCACTTCACTGGAGAAACACAAGGTTTTCTAATCCTGTAAAAATTTGCAGCCTTTCAAACTCACAGGGGGGCAGTTCTACTCTGTCAATGGGGTCGCTGTGAGTCAGAATGGGCCCAGTGGAAGTGAGAATATTGTTGATATGGGCAGAAAGGCGTTTCAATTGTTGGCAAGCCCCTAAGGAACTTGGTTTTGCATATCAACAAAGCACTTACTCTCAGTTGTTTTAATGACACAGTAACTAATTTCCATCAACTTATTGCTGATCCCTCTTCTTATGATCAATGCTATGGATTTCTAAGAGAGCTACCTGTTTCTACTTTGGTGGCACAGTCCTTATGGGTTCGCCTACGGTCTGCAAAAAGTTAGCAGTTCAAAACCTACCAGCCACTCACAGGAGAAAGGCCAAGCTTTCTACTCCTGTTCAGAGTCCTACCCCGTCCTACAGGATCAGGGTGAGTCCACACCGACATCATGGTAGTGAGGATTGTTTTCACGGCCAGCGATTGTCATACATAGTGATCCTATAATGTGTCTCCATGGCTGTCAATCTTAACTGGGAGAGATAGCCACCCCTCCCTCCTCCCATGGCTCCACTAGCGGGTAACTCCAGTTACACATAAAGAGAAAAAACAGACGTTTTCGTCTCTCTCTTAGCAACTGAATGTGATGGCTAGCACTCCTGCCTTGTTGGTCTTTGTGCTTCTAGTATCAGGAGCCCTGGCGATGCAAGAGTTAAACGCTGGCTAACTAAAGCCAACCAGCTGCTTCCAGGGAGAACAACATAGGACTTCTCTTTCTGTCCACATAACAGGCAGGCTGGAAGCCTTATGGGGCAGTTCCACTTTGGCATGCAAGAGGATTTCTATACATCAGAATTGACTAGAGGCAGTGGATTTGATGTTTTTAAATTTTGGTTTACTAATATATAGACTAACAGACTTGAGCTCTCTGGCTTAGAATTGAAAATTCACTTTTCCTCAATATGCCACTGCCTTATAAACACCACAACAAAAAATTGGAATAGAATGTTATCCCTAGGATAAAATTCTACAATTTTTTCAGGGGGAAAATAGGTTGAATCAATGAATGTTCTAGTATCTAGCCCATAAATACACATGGAGAATGGAGTTATATGTCACTTGCTTTAGATTATGATACATTTCAAGTAATTAATAAGTAACTATATATGCCCCCAAACATGGTCATTATAGGCCATGTCTGGGAAGATCAAAGAGAAGCGCTTCTTCATCTTTGGAAATGTAGTCTATGGTGTTTACCTAATTTCATAGCAATTTGCTAAATCAATGTAGCCCCATCAATCAGGTCACAGCCTAACGATGACTCCTTGTGGATGTGGCTTTCTCATGAGGCTTCTGAGAACTTTCTCTCTTTCTCCCTGGAAGTCGTGCACACACTCTGTGCCTTCACCTGGAGACTTTCTGAGAGCCCTGGGGATGCTTTCGCCACCATTGGAGCCACAAGACTTTGCACCTACCCGTCTGTGATCTTCCTGCATTCTGCATCATTACATGTGGCTCAGGAGCCTGAAGAGGGACTTATTGACTGGTATTGGACTAATGGCCTAATATCAGATTAATGATGATCTGGGCTGGGCTGGGACATATACAAACTATACAATTACTCTTTGATATCCAGCTCTTTCTTGTACATATGTGAGTGTTTCTGGATTTGTGTCTCTGGTCCATCCTTCCTAAAACATATTCTATTCTTTTGAAAGGACAAAATATTATAGCAATACTATTTCCCTGTATAGTATACTTGATACTTTGCAAAGTTTTATTCTCACAAAGAGCTGATGCAGGGGCATGGCCAAGCCTGGTGGGGAAGCAAAGCTGCATCTGTCTTCACTGAAGATGAGGATGTGGGGCAGAGGACTAAGTGCCCCACAAACACTCAAGAGCAAAGACCATGATTATCACGGGCCAATGATTTACCATATTTAATACTTTTACATAAAAGTATAAAAAGGAAAGATAGTTCATGTTGATAAATTTTATTTTGGTTTCTTTTTCTTTGCCTTTGCGCAGTGCTAAACTTTCTCTGATTATATATTTTGCCAAAAACTATTTACAAGTATTTGTGCAGGGGAGATTAATTGTATCAAATAGCTGCATATAAAATATCCCATTTCCATTGACCTAAACACAAAGAGATATCAGTGATTCTGAAGTAATGACAAATTGCTGTGGAGTATGTTTCTTTGATAAGGGCTGTGATTGCTGCCATAAACAGATCGTCTGAGGAAGCTCATTAATAATGAACAAGAGATAGCTTCCACTTTCAAATCTGTTTAGAAACCGGTACCAGGTTGATTTATTGACTTTGATGCTCAGGACATTTTAACTTCCTTTACTTTCTGACTTGTCAGTAGGTGCCCAGGGAATCAAGATCAAAGAAAAACTTCCAGGGGGTGCAGGGGAGAGGAAATGTAGTATGTTGATGCAGTTGAAGGGTGAGGATAATCTAATAAACATATCGGTCCTCTGGATTCTAATTCTTAAGAAGGATCTCATGGTGAAATTTTCAATGACATATCAAGGAGTCTGCTGTGGCAATGTAGGATCCGTTGAGCAATCCTTCTCTAGCTGTCAAATGAGGAACACGCAGGGTTGCTCATAAATTAATTTCCTTACTTCCTTTTATGATTTGGAAAATCAAAAGGCCAAACTCTTAACATTCAAATCCATACATGTATAACATATTGATTGTTTAAAATGTTTTCTTGTGAAACAATTCTCCAAGGTTTGACTGTATGGTCTAAAAGTTTTATTCATTTTACAGCCTATAAAAATGATTGAGTGCTGTGATTTCCCTTGTGTTTATTGCAGGAAGATCAACTCTGACATGTACTCTTAGGTGTGTCTCCTTCTGTGATAGACGCTAAAGGAATAGACCCCGGGAGAATTAGGTTTATAATCCCCTATTTAAAACCTATGTGATCTTGCAACCAGGGCACTAATCATAAGTATTAGTACTAACTCAGGAGGGAATCAGAAAGGCCCACAAAGGAAGTAAAGGTAAGGTGGCCACAGGGGAAGTAGATGAAACGAATCCTCCTGAGGCATTTATACTTCTCTGTGAAGCAGCCCTGGGCATAGGCTCTTACCTCTGATGGATACCCAAAGAGAGGGATGTTTCCTTTTCAGACAGAGATTCTATTTTATCTATTATTCTTCTGGGTGGTTGCGAGATTTTTTTGCCTATATAAATAATCTCCGATTTATTTACATAACCTTGACATTATTCAAGGTCAGCAATTGGAATCTATCAGTTGCGCCATGGGAGAAAGATGAAGCTTTTTTGCTCTCATTATGATGTGCAAAGTAGGAAAACAAAGTGGCATTTCTAATTTGCCCTATAAGTTCACCATGGGTCAGGATTGGCTCAATGGCAGTGAGTAGGGACATTATGTAGACCTCAGTCCTATAATAATCAATGCGTTAATTGGTATTATGACATCAAAAGATATCACATTTCCATAGAGATTCATTTAACTATTCATAACATCTGTTTTCTCATCTTAGTTAAATAAACACTATTTTCCAGTTTCTCTGACTTGGCTAATTATAATGCCTGTTCGTTTTCTCCATGCTCTTTCCCCTGATGTCAGTGAATGGCCATGGTGGTTGGCAGCCGCATGCAATGACAGCTATGAATGGAGTCTTTGTGCTTCATCACGGTTTGCAAAGTAGCCCTTATTTTAACTTTATCTGAACAACAAACCAACTTTCAAAGTCTATCTTAAATGGTACTTTGGTTTCTTTCAGAATTGACCCAACCCAACAACAGAAGGAAATACTGCCTAATTCTGCCCCATCATCACAATAGCTATTATATTTGAAGACAGTTTTACATTCACTCTGTCAGTGCATCTTGTTGTGAGTCTTCTTCTTTTTCAGCTGACCTTCAACATTATCCAGTCTCAGGAATGCCTGGGTTATGCACATATGGTTTACTGACTTGACTAGCTGCCAACCAAATTCTTAGAAGTTGAAGTCCACCCAGCCACACCTTGGAAAAAAATCCTGATGATCTAGTTCCAAAAAAATCACAGCCACTGAAAATCCGATATAGCACATGTCCACTCAACCCGAGGCGAGCAGGTGTTGAGATCAACTTGATGGCCACTGAGTTTATTGTTAGAAACATGCCAGGAAGCTCTGTGTCATTCCTTAATGCTATATGAAATTTATGAAGGGCACTATGATGTAAGCCCATTTATGTTTTAGTTTTCTCTGTTTCATTCTTTGATGGGAAAGGGATGCTACAGCCATGAATACTTTGGGCATGCCTTGGACATATTTTGGACCTGCCCTGTGCATCCTGTGGGAATTTCTTCCCTCTGGTAACTGAATTTGTGAGATTGCCATCCTGTTTTCCTCCAGGTCTTTACTCAAAAGCTCTTTTTGAATGGGGTCCTCAGAGAACACTTTATCAATATTTGAAAACATTCCTTGGCAATATGTTACCAGTAACATCCCCTGTTTTATTATTCAACTTAGTTTGTCTCACTGACTTATCTGACCACTACATTAATTACTACTTTTACATCATTTATTATACTTATATTGTAAGACAGCTACTTGGCCAGCTGACTTGAAGAGATCCATATATTTACTCATTTCAAAGACAGGTGACCTAACAGAATGCTGAAACTATAGAACAACATCACATGCAAATAAAATGTTGCGGAAAATGGTTCAACACCTGTGGTCAAAGTACATGAAGAGTGAGCGGTCAGAGGTTCAGGCTGGACTCAGAAGAGGTTGTTGAACAGGGTTATCCCTGCTGATGTCAGATGGGACTTGACTCAGAGAAGAGAATGCTGGACAGATGTTTCCTCGGCCGTGTCAATGACAACAATGGAAAACCTTGAGAAGAAGGAGTTCCAGAACTCCTCATTGTGCTCATTTGGAACTTGGATGTGGATCAAGAGGCCGTTAAGCAAGCAGAAGTGAATACTTCGTGGTTTGAAATTAGGAAAGTGTGTGGCAGGGTTGTAACCTCATATAAGACTTTTTCAACCTGCATGCTGAGGAACTAATCAGGGAACCTGGCTTATCGGAAGAAGAATGTGGCATCAGGATCGGAGGAAGGTTCGTGAACAACTTAGGATGTGCCAAAGACGCAATCTTGCTTGCTAAAAGTAGGGAAGATTTGAAGCACTTGCTGATGAATGTAAAGGGTTGCAGCCTTAAGAATAGATTACAGCTCAATGGGGGAAAAAAGCCTCACAATTAGATTACTGGGTAAGATCATGATAGATGGAGAAGAGGTAGAAGTTGCCAAGAGCTTTGTCATGCTTGAATCCACACTCAATGCTCCTGGAAGTAGCAATGCAGAGACCAAAGATGTGTTGCATTAGGGAACTCTGTGGCACCAGACCTCTTAAGAGAATCAAAAATCAAGGGTGTTATTTTGAGGACCAAGTTATGCCTGACCCAAGCCATGGTCTTTTCAATAGCCTCATATATATGCATATGAACGTTGGACATTGAATAAGGAAGATCCATGAAGAAAGGTTGCATTTGAATTGTGGAGCTGGAGACGACTCTGAGAAGTACCCTGGCCTGCTAAAAGGATGAGCCCATCAGTCTTAGAAGAACCATGGCCAGGGTGCACCCATGAACTTGGGCACGGGAATGACCGTGAGGGTGGCTACGAGCCGTGCGACCTTTCCTTCTGTTGTGTGTCGGGTCACTGTGGGTCAGAAAGGATTTGATAGGCGCTAACAACAACAACAACCCCTCTGAGAGTCTGATTCACTCACTCTGGAAGGGACTGTGACGAGGAGAGGATTTCCCAAGTTCGACAGGTTGTTAGTCAACAGCAAAATGGGAAGAAAAAACAGTCGGTTTCCAAGGAAAAGAATGAGGTACTGCATGCTCTACTTTAAATGTTTCAATTGATTTTTTTCTGGATGAAGATTATTTCTCTGCAGAAGCTAAAGACAAAGATTAATTCTGGTGCTACTTCCTTATAGGTAACTATTAATTGAGTCAAAAAAATCCATAGCAATTTAGAGGGCTCATCAATTTTACAAGCAAAGCAAAGCTAACTGGAAAACTGTAGGGGTTGAAGTCAATATCAGGAGAAATGGATCCTCATTATTAATGAATTTTTTTTCCCTGAGAAAGCTTCAGGATAAAGGCATCGAACAATTATTTTCGAATGATAAATAAATATGACATACACCATTTCTTGTTGCTAAGTGACATCTATCTGATCCTGACACATAAATGACCTTGAGTGTAACAAAACAAAGCATCGCTTGGTTAGAGCCCATCAGTGTAACCTCTGTGTCAATCCATGTCAGTGAGGGTTTGCCTCCTTTCCACTGACTCTACAAGCTACCAAGTATGAGATCCTTTGTCTCTCTTGATAAAATGACCAAAGTACCTGAGAAAGGTCTCAGAATCATCACTCCTTAGGAGCATTCGCCTTGTAGTTCTTCCAAGACAAATGTGGTTGCTCTTGTGGCAGTATCTGGGTTATTCAATCGTCTTTGCCAACACAACAATTCAAAGACATTATTTCTTCTTCAGTCTTCCTTATTTATAAGCTAGAGTTTATTATTGTCACCCTGATTTACTCATCTGAAATGTTCTCTAAACATTATAAAGTATAATTATATTAATATTAATCAACCATTATTTATATTACTATTGTATTAATCAACCATTATTTGATTATATTGTTTATATATGTTATATGGGGGATTCTTACTATGAGACATCGAAAACACTAGGTGTATTGATTAGATGCCCTGCCTTGTTCCCCTCGAATGGCTGGTACATCCATCCCCTAACCTCTCTGAGCACTATTGGCTTGACCTGGCCAGGGCTGTTCCCATCTTGGAGAATTGCTTTGGGATCTCCAGTCTCATAACCTTATAACCACTGCGGATTGATACAGGAGAAAAACAAAACAGAATATCTCTTTGCCTCAAAGGGGGAAACTCAAAGATTTAATTTACATGCCAGAACAAATTGAATTGGTCAGTTCTAGACTTTGCCAAGACGACATTGACTCTCTGATTTTGCCCATTCCACACCTTGATTTCCTCGCTCCCTCAATATACCACCATGTACACCTGAAAGTTGTCTAAACATCTGCCTCTAGAGGATGCAACATGAGGCAGATAAGATTAAGATATATGTAAACACACATGTAAACTTCACCTTTCTACAATGTTTCCTAGGTTAGACCAAGGGCATGGAAGGTTTGTACAGGAATACAGTGATGTCCATGATCAAAAATGGAAAGTAAAACAGACGAGAACAAGAAAGAAGAGATGCCAAGGGATGCATCACAGGCTTTTGTAAGCATGTATTTATTATGGTGGAGGCCTAGTTTGTCCTGTGGGGCGCTTCTACTCTTGCCTTTAAGGCACCGTGAGTTGGAATAGAATCAAGAGCAGTGGGCTTGCCTTTGGGTAGTTTATTTCATAAACAAATGCTGTGACAAGCATATGAATTATACCATTTTATCAAGCATATTTGGTATAAATAATGAAAACTGAAATAAAATAAAGTTAGCATGTTTACATGTATGTTGCAGGCACATATGCACATATTTTTTCTATGTACCCAAGTCCTCTTGTAGCATAAAAATTATTCTCAGAATCAGTTATTATAACATACTCCTTGAGATATTTTTACCTCAGAAACGACAGTGAAACAAAGGAACCATGAAGCATTTCAAAGGCAAGTATATAATCAATTTCATCTTCCTCCCCCGTGTACTTAAAAAGAAATCCTTACACATTGAAATCTTTTTTAAGCGCTAGATTTTAAGATTCTTGTAATTCAAGATGCAATCCTTATCTTTAAAGTGCTGTGTGTGTGTGTGTGTATATATATATATATATATATAATATTTGGACAAGATATAGATGTCATACACTAGATTATTTTAGAATTTAGGCTTAGACACAATCTTATACAGTCTTTCATGGAAAATGGAGAAATAAGTTGAATTTCTTTAAATTATTATCAAAAAGAAATAAACAGCATTTTCATGTTTATCTTTTACTTATTTTTAAAAATTATTTGTGTACCAAGAAGTATGTTTTCTACCCAATTTTTAGGGCATGCTACTCTATTGAGAGAATATAAGAAATATATTCTCTTCATATTAAATGTAAATAAAACTAATATGCATGATGAAAATTTATATTATACAATCTACAAATCTATACTATTTTTAATCTACAAATCTATGCTACAAATTTTCAATCTATAAATCTATGCTATTCTATACTTAATAGTTTCCTTGTACTAGTTATTTTAAAACAGCAATTTGATGATGATAAGCAGCATAGTTCCTTCCAGAATTTGTGTCGAGGTAACAATGACATTAAAGAGTCAGTCACTCCGTGGAGATCACATTTTCACGGTGCCATTGATTTTAGACATCTGACCTGTTCTTTGCTGGGCAAGGTCTGATACCAAGTTTATTCCAACTCCTAGCGATTCCAAATATGCAGAGTAGAACTGCTTCTCAGGGCGTTCATCTTTGAGACTTTTTAGAAGAAGATTACCGAGCCTTTTCTGAGCCATATTTAAAGTGGTTCTCACCACTAAGCTTTCTCTTGATAGCTGATTACTTAAATATTAGAGCTATGGAGGGATTCCTGAATGCCTACTCTTGTGTCATGGGTGTCCCCAGTACAATAAGTGGGATTACCGCAGCACAGTGGTATGCCCTGATACCTAGGACACTGATTGCCCAGGTTTCCAGAGTCAACCCAGTTACATCCAGAACAGTAGCGCCTGGGAGCAGCTATTCTGGAAACCAACAGCACAGGGTCCACCCGGAAGACTTGTGAACAAGGTCACAATCAAAACCATCAAAGATTTGTGAACTGAGTCACAAACTGTGTGCCAACTTGTGAAGGCCATGATTCCTAGTATTTATAATTGTCTGCCATCACAAACAGGGTCTGTTGATCCTTCGATGGCTTACTGAATGGTGGATATGGGAGGACACAGGAGGAGCAGAGTGTAGATGGTTTTACACTAGTTCACGTTTAAGGTTATGAAAACATCATCCACAGTAATCAGAGACACTTTAAGTGGATAAGAAAGTAAAGAGAACATTCAGGAGATGGTGAATGACTGTAGGTGGGGAAAAATGTCATAAAGTGAACTCTTTAATCATAGTCATTAGAATAAAATTAATTGAATCACACAGAAAAAATGTGTGCTGGACAATATGATACCATTGATAATGCCACCCAAATCAATTAAAAAAAATAATCTTCCGCCAAAAGAGCAAACAAATAAAATCCCCTTCCCTTTTGTACTCATGGACTATTATATTTTTCTTATGCACATTCGCAATCTCAAATTCAGCACTCAGAAAATAAATATATATATATGCACCTACATATAGAAATATATACATAACATACATATATATTCCTAGTAGAAAGGGTTTGTATGTAATAAACTTGAGTCTTGGAAAAAGCTGGGACACTGGCTAAGTTTAAGCATTTCATCTTAAAATACTTTTAAGAAAGTATCACCAACTAGCTGTCTACAATCAGTTACAATTTATAGCAACCCCACGTGTGTCAGAGTAGAACTTTTGGGTTTCAAAATGGCTGGTTTGGGAAATAGACTGCCAAGCCTTCATTCCAAGATGTCTCCGGATGAACTCTGTCATGTCACATTTTGATCAGCAGCCAAGCACATCCACCACGAGTTCCCATCAGGAACTTTAGAAAGGTAGGCAGGGTTTAAAAATTCAAAGTCAAACTCACTGTCATGGAACTGATTCTGATTCATGACATGGTGGACATGTCCACAGAACTGCCACTGAGTATTCCCAGCTTTGCAAATCTTTATCAGAGCAGAAAACCTGTCTCTCTGGCAGGCCAGCTGCTAGATTCAAACTACTGAATCAGATTAGCTGCCCATTTTGTAACCTATTACCCCACTAGGGCTCCTTGTAAATTATCTTTCTTTTATCCTCTCCTTCCTGTGTCTCATGTTAAATCTAACCACACTTTTCAATTTAAGCCTCATTTGTTTCTTTCAGGTACGCAGAATCCCCCAGTTCTACAACTCTAAGTAATTTCATCCAATTTTGGTCTATCTTCCTTTTTATAGCTCATTGCGGTTTACTGAAGAGTGGCAGCTGTCAAAGAGAATAGCTACTGGGGGTCATTTCCCCAGAAATCTTGTTAAGTGGAAGAGATAGCAGTCTGTAGTTTTCGCAGGGGGAGAGTGCATTTCTGTAGAGGAACAGGTAAGGGGCTCTGGGTCCAAAGGAGGGGTAGGCAAGACAGAGCGCCTCGGTTACTTAGAAACACCTGGGGGAGCTTTGAAAACTATAAGGGGATGGGTGTGCTATATTCAGCAATACAAGGTTTTAATACCTTTTCCAACATTGGAAATTGTGTAACTCCTGGGGAATAAAGAGAAACCCTGTTAAATTGTGCTTATATCCAAGAATATTAATTATAATAATTTAGCCATTGATGTGAATCGATCACTATTGTTGACCCATTTTCACTGAACAAAGATTAACCTAAGTGTCATTAATATGCATCAAATAGTAGTAGAATACATTTGTTTTAAAAACCATATCAGGCTTTTGGTATGAACAGTCTTTCTTTGCTTATTAGAGGGCCTCCATAAGTAGTCTAAATGTGGCACAAAGTAAGCTTTCACCATAGGCGCAGGATGCATGAATGACTGAGGAATGATCACTGGCCTATTCTCATGGCTCTCTCTGCCAGCCATATGACTGACCACAACATTGCTCTGTAATACCTTACAGATTAGGAAACTGATAAAAATGCCACTAATTATATATATATATATAATTTTATTTTATTGGGAGTTCTTACACTTCTTATAATCCATACATATATCCATTTGCCAAATACATATGTACATATGTGGTCACCATCTTTTTCAAAATATTTTCTTTCTACTTGAGTCCCTGTCATCAGGTCCTCATTTCCTAACCCCCACTCCCTCCCTCAAGTCCCCTTGATAATTTATAAATCCTTCTATTTTTTTTCCATGTCTTACACCGACTGCTGCTACATTTCACCCACTTTTCTGCTATCTGTCCCCCTGGGATGGGGGCCATATGTCAATCATTGTGATTGGTTCCCCCTTAATTCTCCCTACTCTGACCCTCCTAGTTTTGCTGCTCCCCTTCTTGGTCCTGCGGGGTTTATCTGTTTTGGATTCCCTGTGTTGTGAAATCTTATCTGTACCAGTATACATGTTCTGGTCTAGCCACTAATATTATCATATTTAAAATCTTGAACTAGTCTACAGAATTTCAGAATTTCTAAAAGTGGGCAATACAGCCTTTTGGGGGCCTTGAAATGATCCAAGAGAATGCAAAAATAGATACCTACACTTTAACTTGGATTATGAGCAATAATACAAAATAAAGTACAAGGCCATCATCCATGAAGAAAGCAAAAGGACATTATTAAGACAGGAAAGGTGATGGAATGATATGATATCTGTATTAGCTCCCGATAAAAAAGATTTTTGGGGAAAATATTTCTTCAAATACAGGAAAAAAGAAAAGTGCATGTTAGAAGACGCTGAAACTTGTTCTAAACCATAGAGTAAATAACGCAAATGGGAAAAAGTTTGAAGTAAGGTAGTTGAATAGAACATTTAAAAAATCAGCTGGAGAAGATGCAGTTGAATATTATAACCCGATGAGCAAGGGCACAGAATTAAAAGACTAAAAGGGAAGAACACACTTGCTATATCCAAAATTGAAATAACTCATGAAAAAATTCAAGGCTCAAATTACTGTCTTGGAAGATTCTATCGGCTAACTACTGAATGATGCATCAAGAGAAAATGGAAGGAATACACAGAGTCGCCGTGCCAACAGGGACTAGTTGACAGTCCACCACGTCAGGAGACAGCATATGAACAAGAACTCATGGGAGAAGTTCAGGCTGCATTGAATGCATTAATCAAAAACAAGGTTACAAGAATTGATGGAATATCCATTGAAATGTTTCAGAAAGCTAAAGAAGTACTGGAAGCACTCATTTCTCTATGCCATGGAATTGGGAAGACAGCTACTTGGCCAGCTGACAGGTAGATACCCATATTTGTGACCATTCCAAGGAAAGGTAACCAAAACCCAAAAATAAAGCTCAAGCTATAGAATTATAGCATTGATATTGCACACAAGTAAAATTTTGTTTAAGATCATCTAACGATTGCGGCTTCGGATCATTTAGAGGGAGTAGCCAGAAGCCCAGACTGGAGTGAGAAGAGGATGTGGAACAAGGGACATCATAGTCGATGTCAGATGGATCTTGGCTCAGGCAAACGAATACCAGAAAGATATTTACATGTGCTTCACTGACTATGGCAAGGCATTTGACTGTGTAGATAATAATAAACTGCAGATAACCTTTAGAAAAATGGGAATTCCTGAAGACTCCATTGTGCTCATTTGAAACCTGTACATGGATTAAGAGGTAGTTGGGTATGGTTTAAAATCAAGAATAGTGTGAGACAGGGTTATATTCTTTCACCATACTTGAACAATCTATATTCTGAGCAAATCATTAGAGAAGCTGGATTATATGAAGAATATCAGGATCAGAGGAAGGTTTATTAGCAATCTGCAGTATGCAGATGACACAACCTTGTTTGATGAAAGTGAGGAAGACTTGAGACACTTGCTGATGGAGATCAAGGACAGTAGTCTTTGGTATGGATTATAGAACAATGTAAGGAAGACCAAAATCCTCACAACTTGGCCAATAGGTAACATTATGATCAATATAGAAAGTTGTCAGGGATTTTGTCTTGCGTGGATCCACAATCGATGCTCATGGAAGCAGCAGTTGAGAGATCAAAAGATGTTTTGCATTTGGTACATCTTCTGCACAGACTTTGCTAGAATATCAAAGAGCCAGGAGTTTACTCTGAGGGCTAAGGTGTGCCTGACCCAAGTCACGGCCTTCTCCATTGTGTCACACGCATGCACAAGTTGGACACTGAATAAGGACGCTCACAGAAGAATGGATGCACGTGTTTGAACGGTGATGCTGGAGAAGAATAAAGTACCATAGACCACACAAAAGAAAACCGATCTGTATCAGAAGACCTGGAAACAGAGTGCTCCTTAGGAGCAAGGATGTCAAGCTTTTGTCCTACATACTTGGGACAAATTTTCAGGAGAGACTAGCTCTTGGAGAAGTTCATCCAGTTTGGTAAAGTGGAAGGGTGGCAAAAAGAAGGCCCTCAACAAGACATATGGACACAGTAGCTGTGCTAATGAGCTCAGGCATAGGAAGAATTGTGAGGATGGAGCAGGACCATGGAGTGGCTACTTGTGTTTTGCATGGGGTTGCTGTGAGTTAGAGTCAATTGGATGGCACCCAACAACAAGAACAACACACAGATTTCTCTTGCTGTGATTATCTACCTGTTACTGAGACATCATTAAGACCTACATTTAATATTCCATCTGTGCTAAAATAAATAGTTGAAGACAGAATTAGCACTAGAAAAAATAGAGAAACGATACCAAATGTTTGTGTCTGTGTGTGTGAGTGTGCGTGTGTGTGTGTGTGTGTGTGTGTGTGTGTGTCACTGTTGAGCCTAAAATATAGAGCCAGAAATTTTATTACAAATCCATGTTGTAAAGTCTGAATTGTAAGTAGCCTATGGACTTTCCATTAAGAAGAAACACGTCCACCAATTATTTAATCAGGTAAGCCTTTGTATTATGACAATACAAGGGGGCTTTCAAAAGTAGGGAAAAGGAAATATAGGATAATAGTAAACTGTGACAAAGATTACATAAGAACATTAAATATAAAGCACTTGTTGGCTCTTCTGACATTCAGTCCATGAGTTCTCTGTGGAAAAGGTTTAAACTTAGTCTTCCAAAGTAAATCTTAATAAGCTAATTCAAAGTAAAAAATAATGAAGCAGAAATTTATGACGCACTTTAACCTTCTAATGACTTTACTTCCCTCAGAGAAACTTCTTAGTAATGACTTCTATTCTTAAAATAGAGACAGTCAGAGGCAAACCCTTCATTAATCTCATATTTGATGCCAGACAACTTTGATGAGTGTCTTCCTCTTCTGTTAAGAATCTGAATGAAGAGGAATGGCCAATTGATTTCCACAACATCATTCATTAATTTGTATCCGTCTCTCCCATCACTCCTTATTTCTAGATAATAAATAATTCAAATCTCTAATCTTTCTTTATTCACAAGACTCTGAAGCTTTTAGCCTATAGTGACCCTGCTCTCAACTACTTTATATTGGCAAAATTCTATTTTAAACACTGGGGACAGTCCTTAGAAGACACCATTGATTCATTCAAGGTTATCATAACTTTCTATACTCCTTTTATCATCTTGTTTTAAAGAGTAGAACAGCTTATAATTAGCCTTTTTAAAATCACATCTATGTGTGGAGATAGCATATTCATTGACCTATCCATATGACCTCTAGATTGCTTGCTGAGTGTGCAAGGCAATTATAAACTCAACAGCTTAAGAATCATTTAAATAGGGTCTCCTCAAATAAAATGCTTTGCTTTTAAAAGGCAAAATATAGCTCAACTATATTTTGGAGCAAGAGTATTCAAAGCATGGGGAAAAAGAACTATTCTTATACAATTGCTTTTCAAGAATTATGCATATGTTATATTCTGCTGAGTAAAACATCAGACTATATGAAGAAGAGTGTGGCATCAGGATTGGTTGAAGGCTTATTAACAACCTGCAGTATACAGATGATACAACCTTGTTTGCTGAAACTGAGGAGGACTTGAAGCATTTGCTGATGAAGGTCAAGGATTGTAGCCTTCAGTGTGGATTACAGCTCATTGTAAAGAAGACCAAAATCCTCACAACTAGATCCATAGGTAACATCATGATTAACATAAAAAGGTAGATGTCAAGGATTGTGTCTTCTTTGGATCCATAATCTATGTTTGTGGAAGCAGCAGTCAAGAGATCAAAGATGTATTGAATTGGGAAAATCTGCTTGACAAGACTTATTTAGAGTATTGAAGAGCAAGGATTTTTTGTTGAGGGCTACAGTGTGCCTGACCCAAGCCATGGTATTCTCCTTTGCATCATATTCATGTGAAAGTGGGACAATATATAAGGAAGATCATAGAACACTGGACATATTTTAATTTTGGTGCCAGAGAAAAATATGGAAAGTACAATGGACCATTCAAAAGAAAATGATCTGTATGAGAATAAGTAGGGCGATAGTGCTCCTTAGAAGCAACGATGAGAAAACTTACATACTTTGGACATATTGTCAGGAGAGACCAGTCCCAGGAGAAGAATAGCATGGAAGGGCAGCAAACTAGAGGAATGCCCTTGACAAGATGAAACCACACAGTGGCTTCATCAATAAGATGAGGCATAGGAAATATTCCAAGGATGGATAGACCCATGCAGTATTTATTCTTTTGTGAACAGGGTCGCTATGGGTCAGAACCTACTCAAGCCACCTAGTGACAACAACATATGCTATAATCTCCAGATTAATTTATGACAATTAATTAAAACCAACTACTCATTTATATAGACTTGTCCAAATCTACATTATCATAGTTGTCATTATGGTTGCTACAATCATTATCTTAATGGTCCATGTGGTTAGAGGAGACTAAAAGATTAAAAATGCCCATTCCAGCTGTTTTTTCACTGTCACTGCAAGTATAGGATAAACCATAAGAACCTATAATGTAAGTGTTTATGGGGCCTTCGGTGGATTTGTGTTTTCAAAGAGGAAGAAGAGGATATAGATATAATGAACTGTAACCCATTTTTCCTTCTTTTAATAGTTAATTAAAAATAGCCACCTGTTTTTAATCTTCAAAGAATTTTTGAATACCATGTTCCTTTCTGCCTACTACCCTTGATCCTTTATGTCTTTTCCTTTTTAGTACCCAAAGCATAAATGGTGTTGTATCTTCATTATTTCCTCCCAAGCCACTGTACTTAAAATACAACCCTCCCTGTCTTAGTATGGGTACTTCAGGAAAACAAATCTACAGAAACTCATGTATAAGAGAGAGTTTTATATAAAGGTTAGGTGTACATCAAGAAAACATCCTAACCCAGCGCTGCCAAATTCCACAAGTCCGACATTAACTCATATGTCCGACACCAATCCACAAAGTCCTCCTTCATCTCACAAAACACATGCAATGATACCGACGGCAGGATGAAAGCTGAATCACTGAGGTTTTAGCATCTCAGTGCTGGCAGGGGTCTCCACACAGTTGCTCCAGCACCCAGGGCTGCATCGGGGTAGGTCCATGTGGCTTCTCCCTGGAGATGTCTTGCAGGAAGTGAGCCTTGCCAGTTGAAGCAGGGAACTGACTAAGGCAGCTGCACCCTGGTCCGACCATCACAAAGCAAGTGACCAGGGAACTAGAAAGGTGAGGCTCACTGAGCCATGTGTCCCTCCACCCTTCAATTCACCCCACATGTGTTGATCAGACAGGTTCACACAATAAACTACCTCACTCCCTTTCCACTACCATCGCTTGATCTCCATGTCACTAAAGGCCTTCTTGTCAATTATTCCAGTAGATGTTTTCAAACATTGTGTAATATAATCTTGTCACATTACACACAAACTGCTTAGCATTTTGCCATTTTAGTTGTACTGATGTCTATAATCCCCTTAATTCCTTTGAGAACTCTACTACCTCTACTTCCCTGAAGTTTCTGAGTTGAAACAATTTCTGTGTTCCCTTTAATACTATTATGAAGGCTAACACTTACAGCCTAAGTAAACATTACTAATGTAAGTTCCAGATCTGTATATATAATTAAAACCCCAAATCAAACTTACTGCCATTGAGTAGATGCCAGCTCACAGAGACCTTACAGGGGGTGGGGGTGAAGGGGGGGTAGGGGGCAGTTTAGAAGTACAACTATGAATTTCTGAAACCCTAACTTTTATGGCAATAAAAAGACCTGTATGTAATTACATAGTGGCTCTCTCTCCTTTTTCTTGTCTTTCACGACTGACGATAGTGCGACCGCCATACAACTAATTTCTCAAACCAGCCATCTGAATATCAGTATTCATCTAAAATTGCTTAATCTATCCTAAATCTTAATGTACCTGCTACTCAAATCTATTTCAATTTCATCCATTTTTCTCTATGCACAGGGCAATGCCCCATTACAGACTCCTCTCTACACATGTATGGTTTATCACAAGAGTTTCCTATTTGTTTCCTGGATTGTGGCTTCCTTCCAGTTGGTTGGTCTCTCTCTCTCTCTCTCTCTCTCTCTCTCTCTCTCTCTCTCTCTCTCTCTCTCTCTCTCTCTCTCTCTCTCTCCTTAGTAAACACACATCTTTCCTTTGTACCTCTATGGGTAAATACTATAATGAATTTTACATTTCTTACAAAAAAGGCTGAAAGCAAAACCAAACAAAGAACCCATTGCCACTGAGTCAATTCCAACTCAGAGCTTCCCTAGAAGACAGAGTAGAAGTGTCCCCACAGGGTTTTCAATGCTGCCCTCTTTCTGGGAGTGGACAGCCTCAGCTTTCTGTGTAATAAGAGCTGATGAGTGTGAACTGTCTACATTTTGGATAGCAGTCAGGAGCTTAACTACGAAGGCTTAAATCACCATGGCTCCTCCAGGAATGTGTAAACTTAGTTAACTAACCAGTTGCAACCCAGAGGATTCCGAGTCATGAAACCCCCCTGTAGTGCAGTGTAGACTTGTTTCCCAGGATTTTTAATGGCTGTGCCCATTTAGAACCAGATAAGCAAGCCTTGCATGCAAAACATCTCTGGTTGGATATAAACTTTTAAACTTTTGTTTTGTTTATATCACTTACAAGATATGCACAAAACCATTCATGCTATAGACACATTTGGGTTTAAGAAGGAAGAGACAGATTCAGTATGGACACTTCAAGTTTGAAGAATTGATAGGATATCCACTCAGTGTTTAATGTGTATCAAGAGATCTTGACAAAGAACACAGCCAGGGATATTTTTCGAAAGGATACTCACAAAGATATTCAAGATAAAATAATTCATCTAAATAGGTTATTGCTAGAGCAGAGTGGAGTGAAGAAAGTGGATGGCCTGTGGCTATGAGAAAGAATAGGTTCTGGGGTCATACAGGCTTGTCTTAAAACAAGCAGTCATCTAGGTGAGATGTCAGCTACGTCCACGCGGAAGAAATAAAGCGATGCCCAACCACGTTGTCATCCAAATTGTGTAAATCATAAAATCCAAGACCAGAAGAGGCGAACTCAGTTAAAGCTTACATCTGAGCACCAGTTTAGCAGGAGGCCATGGATGACAGTGCATGCCTAAAATCCATTTGCAGGGTCACCACCCGGACTAAGCCTCTAGTAAATCTCCCCAGACCATAGTCAAGTGATGTGATAGCCTTGCTCTCAGCTGGAGAGCGCAGTAAGTATGTAACTATGACTGATGTTGTTAGGTTACAATGTCACACCCTGTCATTCATTCTCCCTTTTGGTTCACTTTAAATTTGTTCTAGCTTTTATTATTTTCCATTTCTTTTCCATTTAGGTTTTTCTCTATTTTATATTATTATTGTTGTTGAGTAATTTTTTCATGTTTGCCTATTTTCCTTTACATGCAATCCAGGAGAGGTAACTCGATTACTGTTCCTTGGGTGATGGCAGGGGAGGATGCAGGGCTCAGGGAGCTCATACTGAGAACAAGAATGAACAGATGCTCTAAAAACAATTGTGGCGGTGATTGCCCACCTGTTTTAAATGCGTTTAAAACTTTGAATTGTATGACGTGTGAAGGATACATCAATAGAGCTGCTAACATTTAAAAATAAAAAGAAGAAAATGAAATAGGGAAAAAAGAAGTAAAAGGGAGCCAAACAGAATTTTCCACAGAGCAGGAGATACATGGTTAGTTGGGGGTGCTGGAAAGCCCCAAGGAGACTGGAAAGTGGGTACTAACATTGTATCTGGATTATGGACTGCAGTATAAACATTTTTACTAGCTTGGCAGAGGACCTGGGGGTGTGGTCAGGTGCAACAGACTCTGAGTAGCTTTTTGTTTTTTCCTTTTTCTGAGAAGGGGGTAGTAGACCAAATGACTTTGGGAATTTATTCTCTAGAGCGCTACCAGAATACTTCTAAAGCATACATTTAGTCAGATCATTCATTCTATTAAATAATCCAATGAACTCCCTCACATAATAACTAAAGTAAAAAGCTCTTTATTTACCCCCACTATGGTCTATCCGTACCCTTTTGTTCTTTGAACACAACGTATGCTTGCCATGCTGTGTCTTCATCCACGTCCTGGCCTCTTCCCACAGACCCTTAGGTCATCCGTTCTTGCCCTCCCTCCCGGAAGTGCCCTCATTAGCCCCAGGAAGGCTGCTCTCTCACCCACCTTTCCCAAGGCAGAGCCCAGCGTCTTCCTCTGCTTTCTCTCACAGTGCTGACACACCGCACTGTGCTCCAGTTGTCACTCACTGGTCAACTGCCCCTGTAGACTGAATTTTTTTTTTCTGCAAAGGAATCTATTTTATTGATTGTATAAACTTAGTGAATAACATAATGTCTGGCATGAGGGTATGTTTGAAATGTCTGAAAGCCACAGCTTTCACTGAGAAGGCTAAAGTAAGTGTCTGGAACGATAGAAGAAACCGGAGTCTTAAGTAGCCTGTTTCTCAGAAAGCAAGGAGGCATGGAGCAGGGGGAAAGAGGGGAGGGGGACAGGGAGTTAGAGATGCTAACTGAATCAAACAGTACACAGGAAAGTAGGGAAGAACAGGTGTTTCATCTTTAGGGGGTGCTGGCCCTAGTAGGTAAAGTGCAGGCAGTCCTTGTACGGAATGCATTTTAAGCGGGCATGCGTACACTTTTTTTAAGGTTCAGATGTAAAGGTAATTGGAGTTACAGTATATTAGTGTGAGTGGTTAAGGAAATTGAAAGGAAACAAACAGTGTTTTTTAACCATCAGGTTGAGAAGATGAAAAGCATAGCTTCTCTGAATTAACCCTCTAAACAGGGCTCATCTTGGCCCCAGGAAGTTGCACTCCCTGCTCCCTGGCAGGCGCCACACCCTTTCAGCAGATGTTCACCTCCTTGGTCCTGGCAACTACTTCGCTCAAAGGGCATTTCTTGAAAGGTGCCTTCTTTTAAATAACCCCCTTTGATAGGCACCTTATCTTCTGCTCTTGGCCACTCTTTAGCTCTTCAAACCCTTTTTAAAGGAGGGGACTACAAAATGTTTTTGGGGGAAAATCCATCATTTTCATTCCATTTTTTCCAGGGACTTTTTGAAGTCTCCTTGCATTTCTTCTCAGAAGATGCTGTTATTAAAATGATAGATCTGCATCTGTTTGTTTACCTGCTTTATCATTACAGCCTCCATTTGCATGGAAATTTCAGGAAGGCAGGAAATGTTATTGGCGTGCTTATCCATACATCCCTAACCTGGAGAGCAGTGCGTAGAAGGCATAAAAGCACAATAATATTGATGAACAAGTACATGAACACAGGAAACAAAGTCAAACTAAATGGACTAATAGGAGTTAGCTTAGTTAAACTACTGTAGCATTGTTTGGTCCCTGCATTGACACTGAGTGTAAGCCAACCATTGTACACAAGGAATCTACTTTTATTCATCAGACAACCTATGAAAAAAGGGCCTCCCACACTCCTGTAGAATAACAGATGCCAAGGAAGGACATGGATGTGAAACCCTTCAGATACAAGGACAAGCCTTGACTAATGCAATGCTAACGCTGTAGCAACACACACTGATCTATCGTTGCACAACCAGGAAATGAGTGGACTCACCATTCCCGGAAGTCTGAATAAAAGACAGTTACTGGAAATCTGAACAACAGATATGGGCTGTGCTGTATGTATTAGGTAGATGTATAATATTGTGTAATTTTATCATTTCATACATACTTTCCAATCTTGCTTCATTACTTCACAATGGTTTACACCGAAAGACTATGCACAATTATACATGTCACATATATAGGAATATATATGTACTTATAAAATAGACAGAGAAATATAGTCACACAAAGGTATATATAGTTTCAGAGTTGGCTATGGATCTGGTTACACAAGCAGATATCTGATATAGATTTATCTTTATCAGGATACTTAATGATCTGTATCTTTTTAATATGAGCTTTCTGTTAAATTAAATTAGATTTTTATCTTTCTTACATTGTTTCAAAATTAATTTAAATTTTTTAAAATTTAGTTATTTGAAACTTCAGTATTCTGATTCCTAGACTTAGCACTGATATGAAACATTCCATCAATTTTAATATTATTCAATATACTAGTTATAGCAAAAGTAATATTTTGATATATTTTATAGGATCGCTGAAGACAAATGGGTGCATAAGCAAATGTGGTGAAGAAAGCTGATGGTGCCCGGCTATCAAAAGAGATAGTGTCTGGGGTCTTAAAGGCTTGAAGGTGAACAAGCGGCCATCTAGCTCAGAAGCAAATAAGCCCACATGGAAGAAGCACACTGGCCAGTGCGATCACGAGGTGCCCAAGGGACCAGATATAAGGCATCATGCAAAAAAAAAAGATATAAGTGTGTGTATGTATGTGTATATATGTGTATATGTATATATGTATATATATATCATATTAAATAAAGGGGGAAGTGCAGAGTGGAGACCCAAGGCCCAAGTGTCGGCCAATGGAGATCCCCTCATAGAGGGGTTTAGGAGAGGAGATGGGTTAATTAGGGTGTGAGGTAGTATCGATGAAGAAAACAGCTTTCCCCCAGATCCTGGATGCTTCCTCCCCCCAACTACCATGATCCGAATTCTACCTTGCAGGGCTGGATAGGACAGAGGCTGTACACTGGTACATATGAGGGTTGGAGGTACAGGGAATCCAGGGTGGATGATACCTTCAGGACCAAGGGTGTGAGGGGCGATGCTGGGAGAGTGGAGGGTGAGTGGGTTGGAAAGGGGGAACTGATTACAAGGATCCACATGTGACCTCTTCCCTGGGAGAGGGACAGCAGAGAAGGGGGGAAGGGAGACTCCGGATAGGGCAACATATGACAAAATAACGAGGTATAAATTACCAAGGGCATATGAGGGAGGGGGGAATGGGAAGGGAGGGGGGGAAAAAAAGAGGACCTGATGCAAGGGGCTTAAGTGGAGAGCAAATGCCTTGAGAATGATTGGGGCAGGGAATGTATGGATGTGCTTTATACAATTGATATATGTATATGTATGGATTGTGGTAAGAGTTGTTTGAGTCCCTAATAAAATGTAAAAGAAGAAAAGAGAAAAAAATGATTAGGGCAAAGACTGTACAGATGTGCTTTATACAACTGATGTATGTATATGTATGAACTGTGAAAAGAATTGTATCAGCCCCAATAAATTGTTAAAATAAAAATAAATAAATAAATGGATTCTGGCTAAAATTCAGCCAGAAAAAAATTATTTTATGAAGTTTTACCATGTATTAATATCAGTTTGTCTTGAATTATTACTATTTTGTATTATGTTCAAAGTTCTTGGTAAATCCTTAAAATTAGTATTTGTGATTTTTAAATATAAAACCAGCTGAAAAAAATTATTATCCATATATACTCCTGTATAAGCTGACCTGAATATCAGCCAAGGCACCCAATTTTATGACAAAAACTGCATAAAAATTTTAGGAAAAATTCAGCTTATACAGGAGTATGTATGTATGCTCCATGGAAAAGCAAACACTTGAGACTAGCTAAAACAACAAAGGATTAATCAAAAAGGATTTTCCTTGTTACATAATAAAGCTTACTGAGAAGAATCTTGAAAGTTCCATGGACGGTTAACGGACAAACTGATCTGTCTTAGAAGAAAATCCAGAGTGCTCCTTAGAGGCAAGGATGGCAAGACTTATCTTACACACTTTGTACATGTTGTCAGGAGAGACCAGTCCCTGGAGAAGACATAATGCTTGGTAAAGTGGAGGGGCGGCGAAGGAGAGGAAGGCCCTCTGGGAGATGGCCTGACCCAGTACCCTGCAACAATGGGCTCAGCACAGCAACAATGGTGAGGGAGTGCAAAACCATGCCATGAAAGTTTCCTTCCATTGTGCATAGGGATGCTAAGGGCCAGAACCAACTCAATGGCACCTCCCAGCAACAGCAACATAAAGAGACAGCAAGCAAAACAATACAGACTTGAGCTTGACCTAGGGAGCTGGGTAGCTAACCAGAACGCTAAAATAGACCAAAGTATCCATGAGAATGAATGCATGAATAAGGTGACATTTCAATAGATTTGAACCAGTGCATGCAGAATAGGAGGAAGGATGGGAGGGTCAATCAGAAATTTTGTAAGGTTGCTAAAGAGAATGAGCTGACAAGTCACTATTATAAAGGAGAACTGGGAAAGATAGATTGAGGTGTTGACATTTTTACAGAATTATTTGTGTGTAGACATTGATTATATCTTACGGCTTCTATTTTCTCAATGTGGGATATTTAAGGAAAACACAGTGAAAGTGTGGGAAAGTACTGCTTGCCTGGTTAAGGCTTATGATCATGATAATAAAATTTATTACAGTTTGCTTTTGTGTTAAGGTTCTCCTTCACTGATCATCTAGCTGCTCTTATTCAATGACAGGCCACTCAGGAATTAGGTGCCTGCCAGGGGAGTACCCAAAGGGACAGCCAGTATGAATGGCCTTCTCCAAGGACTAGTTACAACGATGCACCATGGGACCGAAATTGGGCAAAGGAGAACTTAAGGGACAGTGAGACAATGATTAGATTCATGAGTTAAAGTTGCGATGATTTGTGTAGAATTTTGGTGATGTGAGTTATTGGGTAAGTGGACAACATATAACATAGGAGGAAGACTGGGAAAATCATTTTGATGGAGGATGTATTATGTGAACGAGTTGATTGAGGAAAATAAAAGTACTGATAACAGATGTTCATAGTATTATAAATATGTTTTAATATGTAAAAGAGCAGGTTTGTCATTCAATTAATTCTTAGCAGTTTTGGAGCATATGCATTCAACGACTTTGATTTTCTTCTGACTATCAAACTCTTTTCTCAATTCTAATGCATAGGGACTCATGGAACTAGAAAGAAAATATAGGACTGGAACTGGCAAATCTTGACTTCCAAGGTTATAAATAAAGAAACTCTGAAAGTTCACGTCTCAGGCTACAGCTGCAGTTCAGATCATTCTGGGCAGAGCAGCAGTGGAATGCCTAGTCTTGATTAGGGCTCCATTCACATCTCAGTGGAGGCATGGGGCCAAATCTCACACCAGTCTCCTCCAGGCATAGATGTCAGAAAAAGAAACATACAATAGAGGGGTCACCAGTGATGGAAAGATAATAATAAATATGTTTTCCTGCTCCCCAAATAAAATTTTATAAACTAGTATTTTTAATCATTTTATTAGGGGCTCATACAACTCATCACAATCCATACATACATTCAATTGTGTAAAGCATATTTGTACATTCATTGCCCTCATCATTCTCAAAACATTTGCTCTCCACCCAACCCCTGTCATCAACAACTCATTTTCCCCTCACACACAACTTCCCCTCCCTCATGAATCCTTGATAATTTATAAATTATTATTTTGTCATATCTTGCACTGTCTGATGTCTCCCTTCACTCACTTTTCTGTTGTCCGTCCTTCAGAGAGGAGGTCACATGTAGATCCTTGTAATTGGTTCCCCCTTTCCAACCCACTCTTCCTTCCACCCTCCCAGCATTACCCCGCACATCACTGGTGCTGAGGGATCATCCGCCCTGGATTCCCTGTGTTTCCAATTCCTATCTGTACGAGTGTACATCCTCTGGTCTAGCCAGATTTGTAAGGTAGAATTGGGATCATGATAGTGGGGGGAAAGGAAGCATTTAAGAAATAGAGGAACATTTACATGTCCATGGGAAGGGGGGTACATAGTGGTGCAGTGGTTACAGCATTAGGCTGTTAACCAAAACTTTTGT
Organism: Tenrec ecaudatus; assembly: GCF_050624435.1. Classification (NCBI taxonomy): domain Eukaryota; kingdom Metazoa; phylum Chordata; class Mammalia; order Afrosoricida; family Tenrecidae; genus Tenrec; species Tenrec ecaudatus. The sequence goes on from NC_134540.1 coordinate 93,234,095, forward strand.
GGTGAGAATTGACCCACTATTCTGTGGGCAAAAGTATAGCTACCTGCTTCTGTAAGGACGGACAGCATTAGAAGTCTCTAAACACCTCGACCCTGTCTCAGAGCATCAGTACAAGCCAGCATAGACGGCCTCTTAGTGGGTTTGGTTTATTCGGGGTAAGATATATATGAAATATCTAGAATTAGGCCAGTTACCTCCATAAAAAAGAGTCAGAAATGAACATGGATGATGATACTTTCCCTTTATCTGAATATATTTTCACTTACTGCCTTAAGTATTTCTTTTTCTAATTTAGAAGTAAAAGCAACCCACTGTAGATAATTTTGACAATATAGGTGAGTATATAAAACAGAATATAAATATGAGCATATAAAACAGTATATAAAACAAAATTTCTGGTAATTTGTAAAATAGGTGATTTGGTTCATGAAATTCTATTTTAGTCCTCTCAGTGCTATTGTTGCTGTTTTTGCATGACATGAAGTTAGTTCCAACTCACAAGGCCCCTTTGTACAACCGCACACAGTGGCGCCGTGTTCTGCACTTCCCTGACAATCACTGATAGGCTTGAGCCCATCCTGCACCCAGCCCAGCCATCTCCCTCGAGAGGACCTTCCACTTTGTCACTGGCACTCTATCCAGTGTTATGTCTTTCTCGGGGACTGCTCCCTACTGATCACATGTCCAAAGTACATGAAGCAAAGTCTCCCTATCTTACTTCCTAAGAAACATTATGATCATACTTGTACTGAAACATATGTGTTCATTTATCTGGCAATCCATAGTACATCCTCTAGTGTCTCTCAAAGCTATATCTGAAGGACATCATTTTCCTCGCTGTACCTTGTTCATTAAGGAGCTCTTGTGTGCAGTAAAGGTGATTTAAAAAATGTAACTTTATCAGGTACACCTCATTCTTAGATGGGCCATCTTCCATGGGAATTGATTATGGTTCTAGGGATAATAAAATTATGGACAAATTCAATCTTTTCTCCATTTATCATAGTGTGGCTTATTGATCCAGTTGTAAAGATTGTGTGTGTTCTTGATGCTGAGGTCGCGTCCATACCAGCCTGTGGTCTTCATCATCAGTAAGCGCTTCAAGTCCTCTTCACTGTCAGCAAGCTGAGTTGTATCACCTGCACATTGCCAGTGATTAATGAGTCTTCTAAAATGTGGATGCTATGCTCTTCTTCCTATGGTTCAGCTTCTTAGAATTTTGCTCGGCCAAGAGATTGATGAAGTATGGTAAAGGGACATATCAAATGTTCCATGGACGACACACACCATCCCTGATCGTAAACCGCAGGCTCCCCATGAGCACAACTCCATGTTCCATAGTCTCTATTCTTTCCAAGGTCATTCATACATTTTAATGATGCATGCAGTCAGATGCCTTTGGTGGTCAGAGAAACACAGGTAAGCATCTATCTGATATTCTATACTTTCAGCCAACACCTGTACAATACCAGCAATAATAGCTTCACTCCACACTCTCTCTTGAATCCACGTGGCTTCTGGAAGCTTCCTATCCCAGGAGCACTCCAATCATTAAAAACTATTATCTTCAGTAAATGTTTATCTGTGCATGATTTAATAATATTTTCAATAATTTCTGAATCTAATTAATCAACTTTCTTTGGAATAGACGTATAGCGGGATCTCCTCCAGTCAGTTAGGCAGTTAGCTTTCATCCACATTTCTTGTCACAAACCAGTGAGCAACTCCATTGCTACTTCTGTTTGTTGAAACATTTCGGTCCTGGAGCTTGTTGCTTGCCAATGCCTTTAGAGCAACCTTGGGTTGCTTCCCTCAATACCATCAGTATATGTCTGCACATAATTTTAGTTGCACTGGATGTAGAGGTTAGTCCTCTGCTCTGCAGTATTATAAACTTAAGAATTCCCCAGGTGGTTAAAAGTTTTGTGCACCATCTATTGGCCATGCAGCATTCTGCTGGGTATTGCTCAATCACGCTGTTCGTTACTTACTTACTTAATTTCAAACACGTGTTACATATTTTAGAAGCTCCATTTTTGTCCTGAAATTCAGTCAACTCCTGCATTTTTGCTTGGCTTTGAAAGTGATCATAGTGTGATGACGAGCTAGGTCCAGAATGACGTGATGGGCATGTGGTCAGAGAGGAACTCACCACTGAGCTTCCAAATGAAGGAACAGGGGCCAATTCACCTTGCCAACACCTCCCTCCAGAAGAGGAAACCAGGCAGGAAAAAATACAAGGAAATTTTACACATCAAGAACAACTATTAGATCATAAATGATGACTCTATCCATAAACCTTGAGGTTGCATGAATACTCTCATTTTTTTGGTCTGAATTGTATTAATTCCTCAATTTTCAACTCTAGGTCTTTTTTTTTTAAAACAAAGCATCTCTGGGCTAGTTCAACACACATTAATATATACTTTCAGACTCATCTATCCCATTCATACCATATTTCCACAGAAGTTAACAGCTAATAATAACCATGCTTGTATTCCATCTTATGTACATTTACACACAGAAAACTGAGGATATACTTGATATTTAATTTATAAAAATAAATTAATACCGTTCACTTGTACTTGCTCAATTCCTTGAGGTGTTCATCAGGCACGTGGCTGGCACCTATTTGGAACATTTTGCTGCTCTTTCCTTCACTGTCCTGCTTCTACTGGCAGAATGTAAATGCTGCTCTGTGCTTTCAGGCATGCGATTATTCTGATTCTTATTTAATTTTCTGAATGTAGGTCCATCAAAAGTACTGTAAGCATTAAAAGGGTAGCTTTATGTGAAGTCTGACAATCAGCTAGTCCATGAATGTCTCCTGTCAGGTCGCTCAATCCATGTGTGCTTTTGCTCAGAATCCCTGCCTGCCTTCCACCAGGTGCACTCACTCTGCTTAAGGAGCACACAGGTGCCGGGTCGGAATGGCGCAGAGGTGTCCTGAATTTCCTCTGCAGAGGCACAGAGGGGGAAAGAACTGCACTCTGCTGGTGCCGTAAATGACCAGAGCAATACAAATCCAAGAGTGCATGTGCAGTTTACTGAAGAAATCATGCTAAGAGGTAAGGGGTTAAAAAAAAAACTCACAATATTCCCACAATCCCCCAAAAGGCTGCATATCCTAGGTTTTATTTATCAAATAGCTTATTTTCAAACTTACAAGCTGATCAGTGGAATCTCTTAGGAGGTAAATATGCTCTACATGCTAAAATCATGCCTCTTACAGGACACTTAAGAGTAATCGACTTTAATTTTCATTAATCATGACGTTTTGAGTTCTACAGACTTCGCCCATCGAAGACGAGAGAAAAGCCAGTACTGTATCCTCTCCAAATAATGTCAATCTTTTTAGTCCCCTGAAGTGCAAAACTCAAGAGCCACTCAAAATGCATGCTCTCTTAACGCCATACTGTGTGAATCTTGGAGTGAGATGTCATTTGTTAACAGAACCCGAAACCGCAAAATAAACCAAATTCAGCCGATGTCATCTGTCACATTTAAAACCATGACATAAATGTACAGAAGTTTTCAGAAGTACGACAAGAGAGAAAGGTATGCCTAGAAAGCCATTTTTGCTAGAAGCAATGTTTTCTCTTCATTATTACCGGCTAGAGGAGGTTTAGATGTAGCTCTTATTTACACCAAAATAATCTGCTAAAAAAACAACACAAAACAGGCATTCCAGGGAACCTTTGATGAGCAAACCAATGGCAAGCTGTCTTTCACCAGAAGAGCATCAGGGCTGAGCATTTGCTACCAATGTCACCGGCATCCCTTAGCACTGCAAGGTGACCGTAGCAAGGACAGAAGTTTCCAGTTGAAGATCATGCTCAGGAACAAGCTTAAACATGAAGCACTGGCCAGGTAGTCACGGGAGACAGAGAAAACAGTAAGGCCCCCACCTAGGGATCAATGGACTACTTTTATGTAAATGTTTTATTAAGGTAAGGTGAGAGACACCTTGGCACCTTCTTATTAAATTCTTTTCTAAGAGTTCATTTTGAGGGTGCTATGCCTATTTACCTTCCATTTTAAAAAAACAACAATAAAACCCCTAAAGTTTGGAAGATTTTTAGATTGTTAGCATTTGCATTGCCATGGAACGATTTCCTGACATGAACAGGAAACATAGTCAGCAGCCCAGGGGCTATTGCAGCCACCAGTCCTTGCCATTCACCTGAAAGGCATCTCCTCCATAAGACCAGTCTTAATTGCAGAATCAGCCTAGAGTATTATTCCAGGAAGAAAGATAAGCACAGGAGCAAAATATCAAGCTTACTTACAGCACTTGATAAAATGATAGTGAGACATCTTTCCATCTCAGACAGGAATCTTGCTAGGGGTTCCAACATTCTCTTCTGCTACAACCGTAGTTGCCTCCGGGAAATGCATTATTTAGAGTCCTTACTCAGGTGACAGTTTACCTCCGGAGGATGCATTATTGAACCGAGCTGCTGTTCCATGATCCTGCAAAAAAGCTTCAAACTCATTCTCATTCAGCAGCCGGAGCTCAGAAAAATCTCTCCATGGGGCTTGAGCCTCCGGAGCCGCACGTGCTGTTGTAGTGCCCTTGACCGCCACAGCTCCTCCTGCCAGCCACAATCCCGGGAAGAGTGAGAGCTAATTGGTGTGCGCTCGCAGCCACCTTCTGCCGGCACGGAGGTGTGCTGCACTGCGGCTCTCCCGGTTCTGCCTGTGAATGGCTTTTCCATAGCTTTCAAAAGGCAGCAAACTAAGCTAAGTGGGCTGGAAGGAAGTCACTAGCCAAGGGATCCTAAATCTTTGGGTGCACATTGTCCATGAGCCCAGTGTGACCAGAGTCTCCGCTCGTTGTAAAGCTGGTTATTTTTAGTTGCCACCAGTTGCTGTGAGTGGATAGGAAATTGATAGCAAGAGCTCAGAACGGCACCATGGAGCACCAGAGACTGTGGGGGCTGCCTCTAGCACAGATGAAACTGCGCTTGATACAGCTTCATATTTCTTTGTTTTTTTCTTTTCAAACAGTGAAGTTAAATTATCTATTAAAATACAACCACCACCACCTTTGGTTTGCATAGCTGTACACATTTTGCATGCTACCACTCAGGTTGCAATGAATTTAGCCCTAAAACTATGTGAAGTAAGCTGCACTGAATTGGAAGCAAAAATAAATGCATGGGTTGTAAGGGTTTTTTGTTTGTTTGTTTTCTCCCAAGTAAAAGGAAAGACCGTACAAAACAGTAGCACAGTAGCTGGGGTGGGGGACTATTTTAGTTATTTGCAAAGGCCAATTTGAAATTTCTAATATAATATTTAGCACATTTCTAATATGGTATTTCTAATATGATATTTTCTAAAATTGAGTTGACATAGCCTAAAATTTGTCTTTCCAATTTGGAGGGCAGTGGAAAAGTCAGACATGAGGAACATGGTAAACATGTGCATCCTTCTACTGCAGAAACCTGGGTCTTAGAATCCCTTACTAAGCATAATTCAAAGAGTGGTCTCTTTATTGAAAAATGAAATGATACAATTTAAATATAGGCAGCCAGCAAAGGATGATGACTTAAGTGTTCATGGGTAATCAGTATTCATATAAGTAAGTAGTATGACTGATAAACTAGAGCAAGCACAAAGATTAGATGAGACTGGCCTGCGTTCAAAATCAGGTCCTGCTACTAACCAGAGTGCTGATTTTATACATCCATATAAGTTGATTAATCATGAACAAATATAAATTACTCGCATAAAAATTCTACTTTATATTCCAGATGTTACATAAGAAACAAATATTAGCATTAAGAAAAAATATCCAATTATATATTAAATGATATACTTTAAATTGCTTTCCCAAGAATTAAGATGAGAATTTGCACTTTCAACAGTAATGCTGATTCTTGTTATTCATTGAACAATTTATTATTAAGAACCATGTCATTCAGGTTGCTGTTCTATAGTTGTCAGGAATAAAAATATGTTTATGATATAGTCTATATAAAAGGATGTGAAGGGGCTTGAAAAATTCATGGCATCGGTGAAGAAAGCTAACAGTGCCCGGCTGTCAAAAGATAGAGAATCTGGGGTCCCATAGGCTGGAAAAACAACAACAAGGGGCCATCTAACTGAGAAACAACAAAGCCCACAAGGAAGAAGCACACCAGCCTGTGACATCACAAGATATCGAAAGGATCAGGTATCAGGCATCAAAGACCAAAAAAAGTCACATCATTGTGAATGAGGAGAGTGTGGAGTGGGGACCCAGGGCCAGTTTGTGGGAAATTGAACATCTCCTTGCAGAAGGGCTTCAGGGAGGAGACAAGCCAGTCAGGGTGCAGTGTAGCAATGGCAAAATATACAATTTTCCTCTAGTTCTTCAATGCTTTTTTTCCCCCACTATAATGATCCCAATTCCTCCTTACATATCCAGCTGGACCGGAGGATGTACACTGGCACAGATAGGAACTGGAAATACAGGAATCTAGGACCGATGAACCCCTCAGGACCAGTGGTGAGAGTGGTGATATTGGGATGGGGGAGGGAAGGTTAGAGAGAAATGGGGAATAGATTACAAGGTCTACATATAACCTCCTCTCTGAGGACGCGGACAGCAGAGAAGAGGGTGAAGGGAGATGTCGGATGGTGTAAGATATGACAAAGTAATAATTTATAAACTATCAAGAGTTCATGGGGTAGGGGGCAGTGGGGAGGGAGGGGAAAAATAAGGAGCTGATACCAAGGGCTCAAGTAGAAAGCAGGTGTTTTAGAATGATGATGGCAACATACGTACAAATGTGCTTGACACAATGGATGTGTGTATAGATTGCCATAAGAATTATAAGATCCCCCAATAACATGATTTAATTAAAAAACAAACAAACAAAATTTCCCCTACAGCTTGTACCCTGTATTGGTATTTCTAGTCTTCTGAACAGTGAAAGAATAAATTTTTGTTTATTAAAGCAAAAAGACCCCACACATTCATGGCATAGCTCCTTTATCCTTTACCAGTTTCCCACAAACTTCTTAAAGCACCCCTATATTATCCTGTAGAGAACAAGGCTCTCTCCTGTTCAATACAATTCTTCAGATATATATATATTGCAGAAGGCATGCTCCATCTAGGTCTATCCACCAGTTCTTCTTCCTGTACGAGCAGATAAATGTTATGCCGCTTGCATAGCCTTGCTAACTACCTAACTTCGGAGGTTTTACACACCATATACCTACAAATAGAATACAGTCAACAGAGATCATAGCATGACAACTGAGTTTAGCAACACGCTCCGTCTGTGAAAGGAAAAATAAAAACGTGTGAGACTCAAACAAAACGTATGTGAGAGTGTGATAAAGAATATATGTCACTGAAAACACTATTGATTTGAATTCTGCTTTTTTAGATACTAACCGTACCTCTTATTAAAAACCTTACCAAATTTTATGTGAATTTCTGTCTTCCTCTGTATTCCAAGTACTCACTATCAAATTGTGTTATCACTTATTGTGTAAATATTTAGTAACACATTATTTTGTATTACTAAAGATACAATGGGAAGTATGATTGTATCCTGTTCTCAAAGTGCATATAATCTAATGGAATATAGATAATTAACCAAGATAACTCGCACCTGAAATGCAATACAGTCAGTAATAAGATAACATCCAAGGCATACAAGGGAGAACAGTTAATATGGCGATTATTCCAATTTGCACATCAACTACTGAAAACAAGGCAAAGAAATTGAAGATTTTAACCCACTTCTGCAATCTGAAATTGACCAAACATATAATTAAGGTGCACTAATAATTGCCGATGATTGGAAGGTTAAAGTTGGAACAAAGAAGGATCAGAAATGTGGAAACATGATCTTAGTGATAGAAGCTTTTAAGAGACATCTCAGAGAATTTTACAAGAGCAACACTGATTCATTAAAAATAGCTTTTCAACCACTTAAATGTCAACTGTTAACTGTAAATCTGGACCTTGCTGGATGGAGTATATAGGAATAAAACCAATGACGCCTGTAGAAAGTGACAAGAGAGAAGTTTAATATCACCAGCCAGAACAAGACCAGGCTCACCTCTGCACCAGCCCAACAATTGGTTCTTCGGCAATACAAAAAAATAAGTAAAGCAAGTCCACAAAAATCCAAAGTGTGATGTTGAGTATATCTTCCCTGAATTTAGAGACCATCTCAATAATAGATCTGATCAAAGACCAGACAACGTTTAGGATGACATAAAAGACATCATACCAAAAAATGACATGGTCATAAAAAAAAGAAATGAAATGCTGGCTGTCAGAATAGACTCTGAAACTTGCTTTTGAATGTGGAGTACAGAAGCAAATGGGAAAAAATGATGATGGAAAGAACTGAGCAGGCCAGTCTAGAAGACACAGTATTTTCATGAAATGTGCAAAGGCCCAGAGTTAAAAAAGCAAAAAAAAAGAAGAGTATGGCATTTCACAAACTGAAAGGGTGGAAGAAAGAAAACTTGCTAGCCTCAAGTTACAGTATTAATGGACTCTATGGCAAAATGTGAAATTGCTCTGGAATCAAAAGAAGAGAAGATGGCAGGCAATGTACAAGAAAAGAAAAACTGGTCAATGTTCACCCATTACAAGAGGTAGTATGTGAACAAGGATTGATGGTTTTGAATGACAGTCCAAGCTGCACTGAAGTCATTCATCAAAAATCTCAGAACCAGGAATTTATGTGCCAACAATTGAGATGTTTCAACCAATTGATGCAACTCTGGAAGCGCACACTTGTCTCTGCCAAGAAATTTGGAAGACCTCGCCAACCAATCAGAGGAGCTGCATCTTAGCCTGAGCCACACAATGACATTTCAATCACCTGATAGTCAAAGGAGAGCTGGAAATAATACATAGTGAAGACTACAGAATGGATGCCTTTAAATTATGGAGTTGGTACCTTTACTATAAATGCCTTGGACTTGCAGCAGCGCAAAAAATACACATCCTAGAACAAGTGTCGTCAGAATGCTCCGTAGAAGCAAGCACAGCAAGACTTCTTCTGAGATAACTTGGACATGGTAGTAGGAGGGATCAGTCCAGCATGCTGGGAACAAAGAGGAAGACTCTCGACAGAATGCACTGGCACAGTGCTTGCATTGATAGGCTTACACATAGCAGTTACTCTGAGGGTGATGCAGCACGGGCAGTGCTATGTTCTATTGTGGATGGAATTGCTATGCGGCAGTACCACCTTGACGGTGCTTCACAACTGTGAAGTTGAGACCGAGAAAGGGTCAGAATTACAAGATGAGAGGTATGGAAGTCTACATCGGCATTTACCAGCAAAATCTCCCCAACTTCAAATATGAAATAATCGATCCTGATAAAATAATTATTATCTGTATTAGAAGACTTAGACTCTGCTTCTTATGCATGAGCTAGGTGTACTTATAGCGCTCCCTACCAGAATATGAGGCCTTCCCATCGCTTCCTCTGTAGTTAGCACATACTTGTGCTCACAGCATCTAAAATACTACATGGTACTACATGGAAATATAGGTTCATAATTTTCATCATTACCAAGCAAAATTTTTTTCTAATGTTGACATTAATCTGAGAGGAAATAATTTCAGTCATGAGCTCTATTAACTTAATTGCCTTTCTCAGATAAAATTTAAAAGGTCATTTGGAATTGATTAGAATGTCTTGGTCCATGCCTATCCCTTTGAAGTGCTATCTTATGGCATTACCTGGCTCAGAAGATCCATCAGTTTAGAGTCCTTTCAATGTACTATGCCAAACGTAATATTACAATTAGTCATGATAGATGAAACCAAAACCTAAGGTGGATTATGTGTGTATTCTTAGCAATGCATCCCTTTTGTTGTACATGATCATAAAACACACAAGTCAGAGCGGATTGCTTGTCACAGATAAAGTTAACACAGTATTGAGAACAAGAGCTTCATTATTTTTCATTATTGCTATGATGAACTATTGTCTTATTGAATATATAACACAGAGAATATTTTGAAAGAAATTTTGAAAATGAAGCGAAACTTTTTTTCCTCTTTTGAACACCAAACAGCTGCTCATGCTTCACAGTCTCAGATAAAACACGTGACTTTCTCTTTTAAATGTTACTATCATTATCCACCAGATTTTAAAAAATAAGGCTAAATTATTTTTCAGCCAACCAAAGAAATGAAAATGGAATACTTCTAATGAACGACATGCTTTTATAAATGACAGCCTTGCTGATTATTAAATATCTTCAGACAAACTTTTACTGTCACACACAGCCTCAAAATAGTTGTTCCTATCAAAGCGGCCAGGTGAGATATGATTCCAAAGATTGATTAGACTTCTATTTGGAGCGTTTACAACCCACAGGGCTTTACGCCATTCTCTTCATAGACAATCCTTAGATTGAACAGACTGAAGTTCATTATATATTATTAAATGATAACATTAAAACTCAAAATTCCAAACGCCACCATCTTAGGAAGGGAATTTATGTTTGTATATATTTGGCTAACATATATGTATATAACATATATATAACACACAAATATATAGTAGATTGAACTAACCCTTCAAAATAAGGATATGAATTGCAACTCTTAAAATTTTGTCATGCAAATTTTTGTGCAAAGATTACCCTTGCCTAGATTGCCTACATTGTACCTCATAAATAATAGTATTGGAGCGCTTTTATTGAGGTCCCTCGAACAGAGAGCCCCCCCCTCACAATTTGAGAATACATTTCTATTAGACTGGTCACAGGTATTGACTGCTTCTGGATAGATGCAGTCACATTCTCTCCTGGGAATGAGATTCTTGCCAAATCATATCAGGCACTTTAAGGCATCAGGCAGGGACAGGAGCAGTTCAATGGTAGAATTCTCAACTTCCATAAAGGTGACCAGGACTTGATTCTCAGCCATGCCTCGTGAAGCTCAGTGGACCTTCCATGCTACTACGAGGCTCTGCAGGTTTCAGTAAAACTTCCAGAATAAATCAGTCAAGAAATTTCTGGTGATCTACATTTCAAAACCAATCGGTAACAAACTCTATAGACCGCAGCAATCTGCTCCTGTTCTTCACGGTATCCCATGAACTGAGGGAGATTCCAGGACATGGAGCAAAGCAAAAGACCCGAGGTTTAGGTGTTCATTTACAAACACCTCAGATCGGAACCGATGTGCCGTCAAGAAGAAAACGCCATTCATAACTGAAGCTCTTGCTTAACAAGTTATTCTCAACAGCCATTCCTCAGGCACATCTAGGACCACAGTCAAGTCAGCCTGGATGACTGATCAAAACCTACCTCTCAGATGCATTTTTCCCACTACCAGTAAAGCGGGGCGTGATTTCAGGATCCAGGCTGGAAATCAATGGCTCTGAGCTTCAAAACTCTTTTAAGCCACCTGACTGACGTGTCTTGTAGGAGCACACAGACACTTCGTTTAGAGCTGAAGCATCGTGGAGCTGCCGTGGGGGGCTGCAAACATTGCATTTTGCTCTGCTAACTGACAGTTTGCAGGCTCGAACCCCTCAAGTGGCAGCTTGGACAAAAGTCTGGTGATCAGTTTCTAAAACATCAGCCAATGAAAAGCCTGTGGAGCAAAATTCTACTCTTGCACGCACTATGAATTACACGAGATATTCTGACAGCTGCTTTTTAGGTGTGAAGCAGACCGAGAGGGGAATCTCAAATACAGGTGAGCACTAGTCAAAGAAAGCAGGGTCTCCCGCGGACATGTGTGCAGAGTAGTGAGGGTGCTACAATGACAGGATATAGAGCCCAATTGTGACCATGCAAGATCAGAAAGAGCTTGGAAAGAGTCATCTTCATTTGTTCCAATAGGCTCATCAATGAGCAATATAAAGTAAGGGACATCATTGTAAAATATCTAAATGGCTGAATCTTACTACTTGTGGTGTACAGTATGGAATAATATAGAGAGGCTACAAAAAGTTTATGGAACATAATTTTTAAAGAAAATAGAATTTTTCATAAATCTCAGAAGCCCCTCATGTAACATATGTAACATATAAGGATATTATGTTTCAAATGGTTCATGATAAACTCTATCTTTTAACTCCATCCTTCCATGAACTTTTTGAAGTCCTCTAACACATAGCTGTGATATATAGTAAGACAAAATACACATATGCATGTATATGTGAAGATACACACACACAAGTATATCCCAACATGTGCATTGACATGGGTGCACATACATAATGTATTTATATGAACACATACTAAGTGGGATATTCAAACTATTCCTTAAGGACATCTGGTTATCCACATTTTCTTTGCAATGTTTTTCCTGTGACTGAAATGAAATGCCTTGAATACCAATTAAATTGAGTATCTAGGAAAGAGAATCTAAAAGGCATTTGTAAAATGTTTCACGTGAATGTTAACATCCACTTTGAAATATCTGCAGCACATGTGTAACAATATAAAAGGATTTCTCATTTGCAGTTTGCCACATTTCAAGTTTGAACAAAAATTTACATATCTTTACCGTGACTAAGAAATGGAAAGTGTTTGTTCAGGTATGTAAAGTGTGTACATATGTTTCACAGAAGGATGTGTGCATAGTTTAAGTATTTCCTGTTTTTCTTCAATTTGCGGCACCAAGTAGTTAGGAAGATAGGCAAAAGAATAACTTTCATTGATGTTGGAGGTAAATATAGAGATCAATGCTGTCCAAACTGTGAAAGTAGTTGGGACACAAGAGTCACAGGGGTGGACCGATCCACAACTGTCACCTAAGGACAGTACTGAAAGCCGTGACCTACAAGACGAGCTGAATTATATGCGATGGATGAGGAATGAAATATTTTCAGTAGGTAAACGTCAAGTCTTCCTTTTATCCCTCCTCAGCTGATGTAAACTTCTTTTATTTGGAGGAGCTCTGCTGCCATAGTGGTTACACACTGGGCTTCTGACTGCAATGTGAGCACTTCCAAACCAGCAGCAGCTCCGAGGAAGAAACATTAGGCTTTCTACTCCCATAAACAGCTATCAGCATGTGCTTTGACATATATATGAACAAATTTGCTTGTCTTTACATATATTTGCATATACATACCAAAAAACATAAAACAACAAGGAAAACAACACTGTCATTGAGTTGGTTCATAACAACCCTACATAAAGTTTCTAAAGCCATCCTCTTTATGAGATCAGACTGCCTCATCTTTCTTCCCCGGAGAAGATGGTGAATGTGAACTGCCCACCTGGAAGTTAGCAATGTAACAGTTAATTCACAGCACCACCATGCGCGCTCTCTCTCTCTCTCTCTCTCTCTCTCCATCTACAGGTACACATATATACAAATAAACCAAAATGAATCCCTTGAAGACCCAATAGTATTTGGCAGTACTTTTAAACAATGGTTATTTTCATTAAATGTACTCCCTGGTTCCAAATTCCTCTCTGGACTACAAAGAGCAAAATAGAAGCACATATTTGTAGTGATCACAATAAAGAAATGCATCGCAATGCAAATCCTCAAACATCATTGAATTATTTTCTAAATTGAAAGTCTTGATTAGGCTAACAGTATTTAGGTAAGTTGCAATACAATTCCTTGTTGGAATGGTCCTCGATAAATCTCTTCTTCTGTCCGTGTGCCGCAGGTTTTCAGAGGGAAGAGCAATCCCCAAGATGGCTAAGGCATAACCAAATAGTAAGGCCAACACTGCTCTGTCAGCCATCTGTTGTGCCAGAGTGGCTTGGGTATTGCAGGAAACTAGGACACGTGTATTTCAAATGTCAGTACGTTTATTCGTGATGGACAGGTGTTGGTAGAGCTTCCAGGTTTAGAGTGGGAGACAGTATGAGGAGGTAATGAATTTGGCAAGCTGTCGAGTCATCCAAATATAAGAGCTGGTGGCCAAAGCAAAGGTGATAATTGGAGACTGCAGATACCATACCCTCTCTCCAACCCAAACACACATCTCTCTATTAACTACCTTTAATGTCTCTACTGTACTTCTGTCTCTTTCTTTATATCCTCTTCCTTCAATCATCCTATTCAACCCTTTCCACAGTATTCACACAAGTGTGGACTTATCCTGACTTGAGTCGGTTATTTCTTAAGTTTATAAAAAGTCACCAATATTTTAAATATTTCACTCCTAAAAGCCAGGTCCCTAGATATTTCACCTGTGGATTCAGAAAGCATAATTTGAGCAATCTATGCTAGCATTAAAAAAATCACTCTATACTTTCTTCACTATGATCTCGTTTTCAAATGAAGTTACAGGTAATTCCTATGTGCAGGTACTTAAAAATAAACATACCTTATGGCGTCATTCTTTCTAGCATTTCCAGAGTAAATAACCAGATGACTTATAAAAATGAGAGAAATATGGATATGTTTCTAACCAATACAGGAAGTAATATCTATTTTTTTTAATCTTGAGCAAACAAAATTAGCTGTCATACACTATTCAAATCAGTATAAGGAAACCAATCACAGACTTATACAGTAGGAATTAGTATCTTTTTAACAGATAAAGAAACCAGGGGACAATGATTACGTAGTATCAAGATCACACAGCAGCAAAGAGGCACGTCTTTGTTGACACCAAGAGATCCAGACCACAGCGTGCCCCATTCTCTTACTAATGGGGCCACCCTCACTCTTGCCCCACAACCACACCACTTGCCTTTTACTTGCCTGCTTGGTTTTATGGAAATGATCCAGTACGCCAGATTACCCTTCAGACTTAAGCATCTATTTTTCTTTACTGTCTCTCTGGAACATCCTTTGCTACTTTCCTCACCATCTACAAATCTCCTTTGCCTGAGTACTTTGAGATATACACATTATGAATACAGAGAGGTGGCGGAGAGTGGGTGAAGGATGCACATAAAAAGCCTAGTGAGAGAGGAAAAAAGAAGAAGGTAAAAAGGTGGACAGATATGAAGTAGGGAAATAAATGTCTCACATTTAAGGGTGGCCTAAAGACTTCCCCTTCTTTACCTCTCTGCCTCCCTCCTTTACTTTCCTTCCTTCTTCGCTTTCATGGAATTGATTTATTTCTACAAGGTGTCCCGATTCTGCATCTCACTATGGCGTATGTATGCTCTCTCTGGGCTTCCCCTCAAAAGGCTCACACGATGCGAATATGATGATGAGTACTTGTAAATGAAGGGGGACCCATCATAGCAGACACTGCCACATGCAGAGCCAGTTACCAGCAGTAGAAGGAAAAGGGAAGAATTAACAGAAATATTTGCAGATGGGAAGTAAGATTTTATAGCTGTTAGAAGGATACATTTTTATTTGTAAGATTTAAAAAACGTAGAGAAGAATGGGATTTTAGACTCCTATGAAGTAATTAAATGATAATATTTCTTATTAAAGATCACTTTATTGGGGACTCTTACAACTCTTATTAAAATGTATATATCAATTGTATCAGGCATATTTGTACATATGTTGCCACTGTTCTTTTTTAGACATTTACTTTCTTTTCTTTTTTAATCATTTTATTAGGGGCTCATACAACTCATCACAATCCATACATACATCAAGTGTGTCAAGCATATTTGTACATATATTGCCATCATCATTCTCAAAACATTTGCTTTCTACTTGAGCCCTTGGTATCAGCTCCTCATTTTCCCCTCCCTCCCTGCTTACCCCCTTCCCCCACAAACCCTTGATAATCTATAAATTATTGGGGAAATAGATCTATGTACATATATTTGTAGGTTTAGTATTAAGAAAACAGATGGAGAATGGGCCCCTGTTCAAGTGCTCCCTCAACACAAGAAAATTTTGTTTTAAAAATTCGGCAGTCTGAGATGCTCACCTTCCTGGCACGATCGCTGAAGACAATGGGTGCACAAGCAAATGTAGTGAAGAAAGCTGATGGTGCCTGGCTGCCAAAAGATATAGCATCTGAAGTCTTAAAGGTCTGAAGATAAACAAGCAGCCATCTAGCTGAGAATCAACAAAACCCACATGGAAAAAGCACACTAGCCTGTCCAGACTTGATTGTTGAGGACAAAGTGGGTGCATAAGCAAAAGTGGTAAGAAAGCTGATAGTGGCCATCTCTCAAAAAATATAGTGCCTGGGGTCTTAAAAGCATGAAGATAAACAGGTGGTCATTTAGCTAAGAAACAACAGAACCCTCATGAAAGAAGCACACCAGCCTACCCTGACACAATCACGTAAGACAAAGCAGGTACATAAGCAAATGCGGTGAAGAAAGCTGTTGGTGACCGGCTGTCAAAAATATAGAGCCTGGGGTCTTATAGGCTTGAAGATAAACAAGTGGGCAGCTAACTGAAAAGCAACAAAACCCGCATGGAAGAAGCACACTAGCCTGTGAGATCAAGAGGCATCAAAGGGATCAGGTATCAGGCATCAAAGAACAACAACAAAAAAACAGCATTGTGAATGAGGGGAAGTGCAGAGGGGAACCAAAGCCCATTTGTAGGCAACTGTACATCCCCTTATGGAAGGGTCGCGGGAAGGAGACTAACCAGTCAGGGTGTAGTGTAGCAATGATGAAACACACAATCTTCCTCTAGTTCTTGAATTCTTCCTCCCCCCCCCCCCCCACTATCATGATCCCAATTCTACCTTACATATCCAGCTGGATCAGAGGGTGTACACTGGCACAGATAGGAACTGGAAATACAGGGAATCCAGGACAGATGATCCCTTCAGGACCAGTGGTGAGAGTGGCAATACTGGTAGGGTGGAGGGAAGGTGAGGGAGAAAGGGGAAACAGATTACAAGGTCTACATATAACCTCCTCCCTGGGGGATGCACAGCGGAGAAGTGGGTGAACGGAGACATCGGATGGTGTAAGATATGACAAAATAATAATAATTTATAGGCATTTACTTTCTATCGAGCCCTTGGTATTGGCTCTCTTTTTCCCCTCAGTCTCCCCTCAATCCTTGTGATCCCATGATAGATGATAAATCATTATTATTTTCATATCTCACACCAGCCACTGTATTTCTACCCCCATGGTTTCTGTTGTTCTTCCCCTTGGAGGGGAGTGTGTGGTTATGTGTAGATCATCGTGATCAGTATCCCCCTCCCCTCTTTCCCCCTACCCTTCTGGTAACACCATTCCCATTCCTGTTCCTGGATTCCGTGTGTCATGTGCTTTTAGCTCTTATTTGTAGCCATGTGCATGCTCCTGTCCAGTTCAGAGTGAGAAGCAGCACTGATAGTGGGGGGTTGAGGAAGCCTCAAGGAACCAGAGGTATATTGTGTGTTCCATCAGTGCTTTACTGCACCCTGGTAGACTCATCCCTTCCCTGTAACCTCTCTGTAGGGGAATGTTCCATTGTCTACAGATGGGCTTTGGGTCTCTGCTGTGACCCCCTCCCCCTCGTTCTCAACATGTTTTTCTTTGTTTGTTTGTTTTCTATGAGTTTGATGATGCCTGTTACCCGGTCCTGATGACACCTCATGATCGCACCAGTTGGTGTGCTTCTTCTTCATTGTATGCTTGTTGCTTCCCTGCTGGTTGGCCTCTTGTTTAACTTCAAGCCTTTAAGACCCCAGACACTATATCTTTTAATAGCCGAGCATCATCTGCTTTCTTCACCACATTTGCTTATGCACCCATTTTGTCTTCAGCGATTATGAGCATCACATAATGCCAGTTTGTTAGAACAATGTGTTCCTGTATTGAGGCAGGGCATGAGCAGAGGCCTGAAGTCTGTCCACTATAATAATTTTAATTATTTTTAATTTTTTAGCAAGTATAGTAAGACTAGCAATAAAATCTAAACTGTTAAGGTGGTAGAAATTAGACTGAGAGCAGAGAGGATACTAATATATGAGTACATATCTAGATTCCACTCAGGATCAAATGATATGTACTCAATACATGCCAAAAGGTTGGCAGTTTCAACCCACCCACAGACACCTGGGAAGACACTCTTGGAGATTTGCTGCTAAATGGTCCTCAGGATTTAAAAAAGAACTTAGGGAGCAATTCTACACACATAGTCAACATCAGTCAGAATTAACATGACAGCAACTGAAAAGAGCAGTATAGTGTGATGGGCACAAATAAATCCAGCATAATAAAATTCTAACAAAAATATACTGTTTTTGTTTTTTAATGAGTATCAAAATACATGACTCTGTTTACATGAATTAAACTAACAGGAAAAGCGAATTAATAATAGCAGTAGAAGTAAAAAAAAGTTGACTATTAGTAAAAATGAAGCTTGTATTTAGACCTTTATAAATGCCCTTTGCTTCCTAGTACTTTCCTCTATTTCTGTATACTTTCCTCTTGGTCCAATATCATGCTCAGCCTTTATTTGGTTTTCTCTTGGTTAAATTGCCCTTGACACATTCCTGCCTGGCCTCTCACACCCTCCTTACCACTGATTTTGGATCACTTGTTCCCTTGTCCCTGGGTTCATCAACACCACATCCCCCCCGGAACCATTGTTTTCTCCTCCAGACTGGTCATTCAGCCTATCTTATGTAGATACATATGTAAATATATTTATATCTGATGATGGGGAAATAGATCTATGTGCATATATTTATAGGTTTAGTATTAGGGCAGCAGATGGATTTTGGGCCTCCACTCAAGTACTTCCTCAATGCAAGAACACTTTGTTCTATTAAATTGGCATTCCATGATGAACACTTTCCCGACATGATCACTGAAAACAAAGCAGGTGCATAAGCAAATGTGGTGAAGAAAGTTGATGATGCCCGGCAATCAAAAGACATAGAATCTAGGATCTTAAAGGCTTGAAGGTAAATAAGTGGCCATCTAGCTGAGAAGCAACAAAGTTCACATGGAGGGCAGCACACCAGCCTGTGCTGTGATGAACTGCCAATGACATCAGGTATCAGGCATCAAAGAACAAAAAAATAATAGCATTTTAAATAAGGGGGAGTGCAGATTAGGGACCAAAAGGCCATCTGTATACAACTGGACATCCCCTTATAGAAGGGTCACAGGGAGGAGATGAGCCAGTCATGGTGCAGGGTAGCAACGATAAACATACAACTTTCCTCTAGTTCTTAAATTCTTCCTCCCCCCTACTATCATGATCTCAATTCTACCTTACAAATCTGTCTAGACCAGAGCGTGTACATTGGTACAGATAGGAACTGGGAACACAGGGAATCCAGGGCAACTGATCCCTTCAGGACCAGTGGTGAGAGCGGCAATACTGGAGGGTGGAGGGAAGGTGGGTAGCAGACTGGACTGGAAAACACTCCTAAGGGCCAACAAACGATTGCCGAAGACAAACGAGTGCATAAGCAAATGTGGCGAAGAAAGCTGATGGTGCCCAGCTATCAAAAGAGATAGTGTCTGGGGTCTTAAAGGCTTGAAGGTGAACAAGCGGCCATCTAGCTCAGAAGCAATAAAGCCCACATGGAAGAAGCACACCAACCTGTGTGATCACGAGGTGCCAAAGGGACCAGGTATAAGACATATATATACCACAGTGAATGAAGGGAGAAGTGCAGAGTGGAGACCCAAAGCCCATTTGTCGGCCAATGGAGATCCCCTCATAGTGGGGTGTAGGAGGGGAGATGGGTCAGTCAGGGTGCGATGTAGTACCAATGAAGAACACAGCTTTCCCCCAGATCCTGGATGCTTCCTCCCCTCAACTACCATGATCCGAATTCTACCTTGCAGGGCTGGATAGGGCAGAGGCTGTACACTGGTGCATATGAGGGCTGGAGACACAGGGAATCCAGGGTGGATGATACCTTCAGGACCAGGGGTGTGAGGGGCGATACTGGGAGAGTAGAATGTGAGTGGGTTGGAAAATGGGAACTGATTACAAGGATCCACATGTGACCTCCTCCCTGGGGGACAGACGGCAGATAAGGGGGGGAAGGGAGACTCCAGATAGGGCAAGATATTACAAAATAACAATCTATAAATTATCAAGGGCTCATGAGGGAAGTGGGAGCAGGGAGGGAGGGGGGAAAAAGAGGACTTAAGTGGAGAGCAAATGCTTTGAAAATGATTAGGGCAAAGAATGTAAGGATGTGCTTTATACAACTGATGTATGTATATGTATGGATTGTGATAAGAGTTGTATGAGCCCCAAATAAAATGTAATAAAAAACTTAAAAAAATAAAAGAACTACCGTACCCCCACAAAAAAAAAAAGAAAGGGCGAACCAATTATAAGAATCTAAATTTAATCTCCTCCCAGGTGGACAGAAAACAGGGAAGTGAGTAAAGAGAGACATTGGTCAGTGTAAGATATAACAAAATAATAATAATTTATAAATTATCAAGGGTTTATGCGGGAGGGTGAGGAGGGAAGGGAAATGAGGAGCTAATACCGAGGGTTTACGTAAAAAGCAAATGTTTTGAGACTGATGATGGCAACAAATGTACAAATGTGCTTGACATACAGTAGATGGATATATGGATTGTGATGAGTTGTATGAGTCCCCAATTAAATGATTTTTTTAAAAAGAAAAGAATATGAAGCTTAAGGATATCGCCTAAAATGATGAAAATTATCCCTATTTTGATTTGGATTATGATTACATGCATATATATATGGATATATAGTGAGAGTGAGAGAGAGGGAGAAAGATTTAAACAAGTAAAAATTTATGAAGGCATACTCTTAAGATTTGTATATTTGTCTGGAAGAAAATGTTATCTAATTTTTTAAAAGCATTGTAAAAGGTGATATAGTACCTTGCAACAGCAATAAATACGGTGAAGGAAAGATTTCCAAGTGTGTACAATTAAGGTTCCTCTATTTTCATTCATTCAACCACCATTAACTGACAGGCTTGTGTAGTTATGCAGCTGCATACAAATAAGAAGTAGTCGCTGCCCTTAGAATGATCCTCTGGCATGATAAATAGGTAATTATCATATAATATGGTTGATGCAAGGGTGGTTATAAACAGAGCATCATGGGAGCATAGAAGAACTCATCTAATCTAGATAAGAAGAATGCTGGCAATTGTGGGAGGGAGGGAGTGGACACCTAGCAAGGGACAACTCTAGTAATGGTATCCCATATTTACTGCTTCCACAAACTTTTGGTAGTCTGGAACATTTGCTTTGGCTAGAAAGGACTATTAGACAGAAGCGAATTACAAGTAGTATTGTAATAAACACCATCTTGCCTAAACCAGGCTTACTGCATTTGTAATCCCATAGACATCACCTCCTGTTGACTCTTGGGAAACGGTCCATGGCTTTCAACACATATTCAGAGAAGCCCCTCACCAAATAGTTTGATAAATTAAGACCTCTTGTAGCAAATGGGTAGTGTTTAGCAGACTTTAACCAGAGGAATTAAAATCTGAGAGTGTGAAGCGCTGATCTGAGAGAAACAAAACAGAATTCAAGGAAAGACATTTGAAGCTCTTGCAACTAACTGGCCACGCTAGGGAGGATGAGGACCGAAATGAGTGTCATGGGAGGGGGCAAGAGCAGACTGAACACAGAGTGACAAAGTAATGACAAGATGAGGAGGGGAGGTGCAGTGAGAGAGCACAGTGGAAAAGCACCCATCATCTCACTGCCATTGAGTCATTGCTGACTCAGCGACCCTACAGGACAAAGCAGACCTACCCCTATGAGTTTCCAAAGCTGTAATTTTTTAGAGAAACAGAAAGCCTTATCCGTTTCCCCCAGAGCAATTCGTGGGATTGAATTGCTGAACTTGAAGTTAGAGCCCAACCCATAACCCGCTATACCCCTCCCTTACCTTGTGGCCATTGAGTTGATGCGGACTCATATAAGATGGGGGAGAAGTGCCCTTGAGGATTTCTGCAATTGTAACTCTTAATGGCAATAGAAAGCCCTGTCTTTCTCTCAATCAATGGCTGGTGGTTTTGAACTGTGGACCTTGAGGATTGCAGGTAGGGCTCTTGAAAAGTAAACATACTAGTTACTTTTACAAGTGTGCTCTTGAATCCCTCTAAAATTATCATTTGTCAATTCAACAAATATTTATGGGATTTTTTATACAGAAGCAGTAACCTCAGTATTGTAAAGAACACAGTCTGGATCAGACATAGATTGTAGATTGTTGTTTCCCTCCATTTGTTCCTGTATGTCGCCTAATTGCTACTTTTATGAGGTCTCTAGTACAGGTCTGGGTATTAGACTCTCAATGCAAACATTAAACAGTTACAAGTCCATCCCTATGAGTACAGTACAGTTTAAATCCCAGAAGTGGGTATACCACATGTATACAATGAAAAAATCTGGAGGAAGATATGTTCCCCCTGTGCTCAATTAGCTCTGTTTACTTACACTAGACTGCACACATCCCTATTGAAAATGGGAAGCTTTAGATTTCTAATCATTCTTGAAATAAAGTATGAGCTATAAGCACACATATGGGGCTTATTTATTTTTGAATCTTCATGCCTTATGTCACATCTAATCAATACACTGATAAAATTATATATATACATATAATTTACTATTAAGATACAATCATAACAATGTTTCATTAAAATAAGTTCACTTGAAATAGTATTTTATCTTGATTCTGAAATTTTCTCATCTTTCTAAATCCTAATAAGATGTAAGGTGATAAATGATTACTCATTAGACTGTTAGCCCAAAGGTTGGTGGTTCAAAGACACCATCCACTCCACTTCCATGAAGATTTCCAATCTCAGAACTCCTGAATAGGGTGGTTAAAAGTCTGAATAAATCCAGTGTTAGTGGGTTTGGTTTATTTTGTTTGTTTTTTAATCAGTGTTCCTTCTTATATTTTTCCTCATGTTGAGTTATTGATAGACTCTGACAGTATCCTCAAAATAGTACATAATTCCCCAAATGATACATTTAATCTGCTTAGAGTATTAAGGAAGGAATTCAAACCCTACAGAAGGAACTTCGTAAGGTCCTGGAGCCTCAGAGCTGCAGAGTCCCTGAGAAGAACCTTAGCTTAGTTCCCTGGAAGTCAGGTTGATCAAGAACAATAGAAAAACTTGTTGAGCTGAGCATGCTTCATTTACCATGCATTTCCTTAAGGAGAACCAGCAGGGCCCTCCACTCCAAGCTCCTCAGCCACGGAGAGGAGATGCTTCTGATTGGAAAGAGATCCAACTATGTTGGAGTTCAGCCAGGGAGCTGAATAAGGAAGTACAAAGACAGAGTAGCACAAACCAGTCCTCACAGAGAGAAGTGCGTCTTTTGTTTTTCAAATGGAAGACTTCCCAGGATGAGGACTGGTGTTAGAATCATTTGTTTGGAAACAAACACCAATGATCTAACCTCCTGTGGCAGCCCTTAATCTAGGGTCCTTGCTATGACTTTGCCAGACAGGGTTTCTAAGGATGTCATCTGTATGGAGACACATTGCCACATCTCTCCTCACAGAGTGGCTGGGGGGCTCTAAACAACACTCTTGGTTAGCAGTGGAGTGCTTAAACCACTCCAATTTCTCCATATTTTTGCCATAATAATTATTAATTTAATAAATGGTGAGTCAAAGCACATATCACATAATGTGTTATTTGCATAATTGTAAGTGTATAATTAGAGGTGTGATTTACTTGTTGGCTAGGGGTACAGTCCAAACCCACCAGCCATGACATAAAAGCAAGGTGAGGCTTTCTGGACCTGCAATGATTTACAGCTTTGAGAGAGAAGAGACCTCGGATATGCAAAGAACTTGTTAAGATGAACAACAGCGTGGAAGATTTCTCATTTTCTGACTGCAAGCCTCATTAGACAGTCTCAGCAGTTAAAACCTCCTGGCACTGGTACCAGGGTAGGTACATAGACCAACAGTGCCGAATAGAAAACCCAGAAGTAAATCCATGTATCTATAGGCATCTGATCTATAGGCATCTCTCTAACACATGGTGCGGACACAATTTAATCTCTATTTGTAGAAGAATAAAGCAAGGACCATATCTCACCCCATGTACAAAAGCAAACTCGATGGATTAAAGACCTCCATGTAAATCTCAGATCTACATAGATCATCAATGAGCAAATAAAGGCAAACTTAAAGGCCCTATTGCCTGGCATGGACACACTGTCCAATACGAAACCGATAGCACACAAGGGAAGGGAAAATAGAAGACTGCTGTGGTTGTTGTTGCTGATAGGTGCCATCAAGTCAGTTCCAGCCCAGTGACAATCACATGCACAATAGAACTAAACACTGATGGTCCTGTGCCATCCTCACAATGGCTCCTTTGCTTGAGCCCATGTTGTAGCCACTGTGTGAATCCATCTCCTTGAGAGCCTTCCCATTTTTCACGGCCCCTCTATTTTCCCAAGCATGATCTCCTTCTCCAGGGACTGGTCTCTTCTGACAAGATGCCCAAAGCATGAAGACAAAGCCTTGCCATCCTTGCCAATAAGAAGCACCCTTACTGTACTTCTTCCAAGACAGATGTGTTTGCCTTCTGGGGCTCCGTGTCACTGTCAAAATTTTTCTTCAATACCACAGAGAAATTCATGGATTCTCCATCAGTCTTCCTGACTCGGTGTCCAACTTTCTCATGCAGATGAGGCGATTGAAAACACTATAGCTTTGGTCGGGCATACCTTAGGCCTCAAAGTAACATCCTTATTTTAATACTCTATAGAGGTCTTGTGCAGCTGATTCATCAATACAGTGCATCTCTGGCTCATGGATGCTGCTTCCAGGAGCACTGGCTGTGGATCCAAGAAAGATAAAAATCCTTGACACCTTCAGTCTTAACCCCATTTGTCATGATACTACCTATGGTTCAGTTGGGAGAGGACTGAGATCTACCAAAATGAGACACTAATGTACATTTAAAAAACATCGTCAAAAGAATAATGAGAGAACCCACCAACTGGTGAAGAATCTTTAACAACAGCACAATGGACAAGGGGCTGATCTAGAACCTATAGAAAACTTTAGCACCTCAACAACAAAATGACAAATAATCTACATTTTTAAATGGGCAAAAGACAACTATCCAAAGACACAAAAAGGCATACACACACACACACACACACAATTCACCAATGATGAAATCTAAATGGCCTACAAATGTATGAAGAAAGGCTCATGATCACTAGTAATCCAGGAGATGGGAGTCAAAGCAACGGTGGCATAGCACCACACACTGTCAATGGCAGCTCTGTTCAAAAGCAATCACCGTAAGAACTGCTGAAGAGAAATCAGAACCCTCCCACACTGTTGGTGTAATTGTAACCACAATAGAATACTGCATGACATTTCCTTCAAACAATGAAAATAGGAATCCCATATGATCCAAAAGTCCCTCTTAATAATACATGTGATGAAAAGCTGCATCTCAACAAACTCAGAAATCCAGAGAATATGGACACATTTCCAGAAGAACACCAACTACTCAAGGTAACAAGGACTGATGTCAAAAACATAACAGGCCCATAATCAAAGAAGAGATAAAGCATGTCACTTAAAAATTGCCAACCAAGAAAAGTCCAGGACCCGATGACTCCAAAGGGAAATTCTACCAAGTATTCAGAGAAGAACTGTCATTAATTCTACATAGACTATTCCAGAATATAGGAAAGGACAGCATGCTTTTAAAGTCCCTTCATGAAGCATGCATAATAGTCCTGACATCAAAGCCATGCAAAGATACCACGAGGCTAGAAAACAATAAACTTTATGAAACATAGGCACAAAAATTCTCAATAAAGTCCTGGCCAATAGAATACAACAATATATTTTGTTAAAAATGCACCATGGCCAAGTGGGATTCATATCAGGTACACAAGGATTCAACGTTAGAAAAAAAATCAAGTAATCCACTACAAAAACAAAATAAAACATAAGAACTATATAATCACATCAAAGGCATTTGACAATATCTAACACCCATTCATTCCTGATAAAAACACTCACCTACATAGGGGTAGAAGAGAGATTTCTTAACATAATAAAGGCCATTTGCAAAGAGCCAATGGTCAACAGCTCACTCCTGGGGGAAAAACGGAAAGCATTTTCCCTTCACATAGGAGCCACACTAGGATGCCCTTTACTCTTACTCAACCTTGTGCTGGATGACTTAGTCAGAACCTTTAGGGAACAAAAGGAAATCAAAGGGAAGCAAATGGGTAAAGAAGAAGTGAACCTCTATTTGCAGATGATATGATTTTATATGTAGAAAACCCCAAAGACTCGACAAAAATTTTCTTGGAAATAATCAAAAGATTTGATAATTGGAAGAATACCAGATTAATAAGAAGAAATAAATCATATTCCTACATACTAGTGAAGAGAGTTCTGAAAAATACATCAAGAAAACTATGAAGCACTATTACAAGAAACCAAGGGAGACTTACACAAATTCAAGAATATTATATATTCATGGATTAAAAATGAAACAAAAACTCAATACCATTGAATCAATGCTGTTTCATAGCAACCACCTGTAGATGTCTGAGGCAGTAGCTGTTTAGAAGAATGGAAAACCCTGGGTTTCTCCCTTGGAGCTGCTGGTGGTTTCAAACTGCCAACCATGTGGATCACAGCCCAACATGTAACCATTATATGTCAGGAAGCCCTATTATTGTGAAATTGCCAATACTACGAAAGCAATCTATCAATAAAATGCAATCCTGATCAAAATTCCAACTTGATTCTTTAAAGAAATGGAGAAACTAATTACTAGGTTTATCTGGAGATGTCAGACACCCGGGCGAAGCAATGGACTTCTAAGGGAGCGCAGAGCAGGGAGCTCCACCCTCGTTTCACTGTGAAAACCTATTTCACAGGCCCAGTAGTCAAAGCACGCTGCCGCTGACGAAATCACACATCAGTAGACCAATGCACCAGCACAGAGAACTCAAAAAACAAATTCATCACCCACAGACAATTGATCTTTGATAAAGGGCCAAAAGACATTAAGTGGGAAAGAGTCTCTTCAACAAATGATGCTGGCACAATTGGATCTCCGTCTGCAGAAGAATGAACTAGGACCCATACCTCAATCCATTTGTCTATAAAATAAAACCTTTCTATCTGTGACCACTCATGTGACACAGCTGTACATCACAGAGGGAGAACTTTTGTCTGTTTAATTCAGAGCTATCTGGCAGGTAATAAAGACCCAATAAATGTTATGGATTACTTCATTGTTTTCAATGGAATGTAACTCTCAAGTTTGTTACTTTATTCTTATTCCCTTTGACAACATCTCAGTCTAATTCTCTCTATAAATAGTGAAAATATTTCAAACAGTGTTTGGTATCTAAAATCTAGAGAAAGCTGTAAAACATCAATAAGAAAAAGAAAAGTCAAAATTTTTAAATGGGTGAAACACATGAATAGACAATTCACTAAAAATGACCTCCAAGTGGCTAGCAAACACGTGTGAATTGCTCATGCTCATGAGTTACTCAGGAGACACAAAGCAAAGCAACGATTAGATAGGACCTTACAACAACAATGACGTCCATTAAAAACTAAAATCCCAAATCCCCTAAAACAGGAATGCGCAAGACAATGAGGAGGGATTGAAACCCCCAGACAATGCTGGTGGGACGGTATATGAAAGTGTACAACCTCTGTGGAAAGTGATATGGCACTACCTCAGACAACTGGAAATAGAAATTCTGTATGATACACCAATCCATCTGCTGGATATAGACCCTAAAACAGCGAGAATAATAACAAGAAGAGTCATTAGCACACCCATGGTCACTGTAGCATTACTCACAACAGCAAGAAGATGGAACAACCTCAATAAATGTCCACCAGTAGAAGAAGGATAAAGGAATGGTTACATCCACACAAAGGACTTTTTTAGGGACTACTTCCCTAAAAAAACAATGGGAAAACCAGGAAACACACCATTGCACAGATGAGCTTGTAGAACATTATGTTGAGTGAAATTAGACAATCACAAAAGACAAATATTATTTAAGATCACTGTTATAAGGAAAACAAGCAACCAAACAAGATAGAAACTTTCCCAGCAAAGGGATCAGACTTTGGACATTGCCCAATGGGGACAGACAAGGGAGAGAAGCAAAGCAATTGGCTAAACTTTTGATGGTGCCAACTTGGGAGAAACGGGCGTTAACAGTCCCCAAGTGTACAAAGAAAAATCACAGAGTGGGTGAAGGGTAAACTATTGTGGGGTTTGATTCGTAAACTGTTGAATACAAATTCTATTATCTGAAATGTAAACTCCAACCCAATTTACAATAAAAATTTTTTATAAAGATGTACAGCTTAGAACTTCACACAGGCATTCTACCCCGTCCTATAGAGTAGCTATGAATCAAAAATAGAGACTATTTTGATTTGTTTTTAAATTCAGATGTTGTAAGATTAGTTCACCATGTTATGCAACCATCTCCATTTCCACATGTTTTTCATCACCCTAAGAGAAAACCCCACTGCCCTTTAGCCAGAACTCCTCAGTGTTTCTCCCCCTCTTCTCCAGACACTATTGAGAAACTTTATTTATGACTGTGATTATTCTAAGATTTCATATACATGAAAGTATACAAATATGTGTCCTTTGTGTCTAAATTATTTCATTTACCTTAATATTTTCACAGTTCATTCTTATCAGAACTGTTTTCCTATTTAGGACCGAACATCCTATTTTTGTTGTTGTTATTTTGTTTAATCAGAGTAGTACTACTGGCTATACAATGGTATCTCATCTCATTCTACTTCCCTATTTGGTAAATGATGAAGTCATAAGTGCATAAGATGAAGGTACTTATAAATAGTTTTATATTAACTTTGGAGAAAAATCCATTCAAATATTTTTTTCTCATTTAAAAAATGTTTTTATTTTTATTGTTCTGCTATTAAAAATGTTTAATATGTTCTATAGAGACATTCCTTATCAGATACATGGCTTGTAAATATTTGCTTCCATTGTATAAATACTATTTTGTCACTTTGCTAGTGATGTTCTTTCAAGGATGATAGTATTTAATAGTGGTGAGGTGCAATTTACTTTTTTCCCACTTGTGATTATTGTATTACACCTAAGAAATTATTGTCTATTCAAGGTTATGGGGAGTTACTTCTATGTTTTCATTGAAGAATTTTCATCTATAATCCATTTTGAGTAAATGTTTATGTGTGGTCACAGAAATGGGTCAACTTCTTTTTTCCTTGAATATTGATTTTGTTTTTTCCATGACCACTAAGTCAATACATGTATGTGTATATGTATATGTATGCATATATATACATATGTGTATATATATAAATTGAATTGTCTTGTTGAGCAGAAAAACTACCAAACTACCATCATTGTAAGGGTTTGTTTCTGACTCAACTCCATTCTGTTGATCTATATATTTAGACTAATGCCAGTAGCCAATTGTCTTGATTATACTAACGTGTGAATCCTCTAACTTTACTCTTCAAGTGTTTTTGTTCATCTAGGGTCCTTGAGTTTTCATATGAATTTTATAATCCATTTGTCGACCTATGCAAAAAAGCCATCTGGGATTATGACTGGAATTTCATTGATTCTGCATAGCTGGATGAAAAAAGCCTTTCCATCTTAACAGTATAGATTTCCAACCCATGACAATAGACTATCTTTCTATATTTATACTTCTTAAATTTTTTTCCATTGATTATTTTCTCTTACAGTTTTCTCTTGCACTTCATTTGATAAATTTATCTCTACTTATTTTTTAAAATCATTTTATTGGGGGTTCATAAAACTCTTATCACAATCCATATGTACATCCATTGTGTCAAGCACTGTGTTAGACAGGTTTCTCTAGAGAGACAAAAATAGATTGCTGATAATTTTATATATATTTATAAAGATAGATATATAACACAAGAAATAAGCTGTTAAATTATATATAGATAGATATATATAATACAAGAAATGAACAGTTAAATTATAAAGCAGTACAAATGGCTCAGTGCAACTCACTCATGTGAGAGAGTTGTGAGACACTGGCAGTCCTTCAAGTCCTGAGGGCCACCAGGTATTCCTCTGTAGAGAGATCTAGGCTATCCCAGCACAGGCAATAAACAGCAAGGCAGGTCACCAACTGTCAGCCATGTCACCAACAGTCAGTCCCCAACTCCAGAGATGTACATTCCAATTCTCTGGCGAGGGAGGTCTTAAAGGTGCCTAAAATTACAGTGGCACAGTCCACAGGTTAGGTGTCCCACAGGTAGTGTAGCTTGCAAAATGAGGCACAGAACAAGCAAGGCAGCCGCACACTGGTCCAATGATCAAAGAGCAAGACAAGAAAGGCGAGGCTCGCCAAGCCATTTATCTCTCTGCCTTTCAATTAATCCCACATGTGTTTATCGTCCAGGCTGGCACAATAAACTATCTCAAGCGCATAAGTACATTTGTTGCCATCATCATTCTCAAAACATTTGCTTTCTACTTGTGTCCTTGGCATCAGCTCCTCATTTTTCCCCTCCCTCCCCAACTCCCTCTCCCTCATGAATCCTTGATAATTTATAAATGATTATTATTTTGTCATATCTTACACTGTCTGACATCTCCCTTAACCCACTTTTCTGTTGTCCATCCCCCAGAGAGGCCGTTATATGTAGATCCTTGTAATCAGTTCCCCGTTTGCACCCCACCCTCCCTCCACCCTCCTGGTATCTCGACTCAGCACTGGTCCTGAAGGGATCAGCTGTCCTGGACTCCCCATGTTTTCAGTTCCTATCTGTACCAGTGTACATGCTCTAGTCTAAACAGATTTGTAAGGTAGAATTGGGATCATGATAGTGGGGAGAGGAAGCATTTAAGAACCATAGGAAAGTTGTATGTTTCATCGTTGCTACACAGCACCCTAATTGACTCGTCTCCTCCCTGGGACCCTTCCGTAAGGGGATGTCCAGTTGCCTACAGATGTGTATTGGGTCCCCACTCTGTACTCACCCTCATTCACAATGACTTAACTTTTTGTTCTTTGATGCCCGATACCTGATCCCTTTGACACCCAGTGGTCACACAGGCTGGTGTGCTTCTTTCATGTGGGCTTTGTTGCTTCTGAGATAGATGGCCCTTCATGAATATAATTATTTTTTATTTTATTTTCAGATTGATCAAAATGATGTTTTATCACAATGACTTTAGTTTTTGTGCATTTATCTCATATCCAGTAAACTTTCTGGAATCATTTATTTGTTCTATATCTGTGCATATGTATGTGTATACTTTTAGACTTTCTTTTTTTTTTAATTTTAACAATTTATTGGGGCTCATACAATTCTTTTCACAGTTCATATATATACATACATCAATTGTATAAAGCACATCTGTACAGTCTTTGCCCTAATCATTTTTTCTCTTTTCTTCTTTTACATTTTATTAGGGACTCATACAACTCTTACCACAATCCATACATATACATACATCAATTGTATAAAGCACATCCATACATTCCCTGCCCCAATCATTCTCAAGGCATTTGCTCTCCACTTAAGCCCCTTGCATCAGGTCCTCTTTTTTTTCCCCTCCTCCCTCCCTATTCCCCCCTCCCTCATATGCCCTTGGTAATTTATACATCATTGTTTTGTCATATCTTGCCCTATCTATAAACAAGGTACATGTCATTTGCAAGTAAAGATAATTTTACTTTTCTTCTTTCTAATAAAGAAGTATTTTCTTGCCTTATTACCCCGAGTAAAAGCTCAAGAGCAATGTTGAATAGAAGTGATGAGTGGGTATACCCTTGCCTTATTCTTGATCATGAAAGTTTTCAATCTTTTACTGTTAAACAGGAAGTTACATGTGGA
This sequence comes from Tenrec ecaudatus, assembly GCF_050624435.1. Lineage (NCBI taxonomy): Eukaryota > Metazoa > Chordata > Mammalia > Afrosoricida > Tenrecidae > Tenrec > Tenrec ecaudatus. The sequence continues at coordinate 93,265,784 of NC_134540.1, forward strand.
TTTTTCATAAATGCTCATTATTGGTTTGAAGAAGGGCCTTTCTCTTGGTCATTTCCTGAATGTTCTCATCACAAAGGGCTGTTGGGTTGTGTTATGTTCCTTTTCTGCCTTCACTGAGACACACCTGGGGTCTTTATTCTTTTAATGATATTAATTCAAATAATATAGTGAATTATATTCATTTATTTTCAAATGTTTAGCCAATTTGGTAGTTGTGATACAAATTTCAATTGGTTATGCTGAATAATCCTTTTAGTGAATATGTAGATTTTGATTGCTAGTGTTTTGTTGACTACTTTCATGTGTATATTCTTTAAGTAATGTTCCATTTCGGTTATTTTTCTTGCAATGTTGTTTGACTTTGGTATAACCAACACTTGCCTTTCAGAATGAGTCAGAAAATGTTCTCTTTCCTTCCATGATGCAACTGAGTTTTAAAAAATTATTCCCTGCACATTAAAAGCTAATTTCTACTAGAATGATTTCAGGTCACGTTCACTAACTGAGGGTTAAGAATTAGAAAAAATAACTGAAGATAACTTTTATAATTTCTCTAGTATATCTAGAAATGGGGGCACATTGAATGTGATCATTCATTTACATAGATTTCAATGTGTTCACAGGCAGAATGTCAAATCTAGAAAGATTATGTAGATTTATCCAGACATACAAATGTGCTTTTCTATTCTCAGAATAAGCAGAAAATACTTATTTTCACATTTTTACTCAATTCAATTAATCTTTAGCAATTTTACACAATGTGTAAATGTATCTCCCTTAACCTTTAAAAGCCCGCCCTGATAGAAGGGGTAAGCTTTTAAAAGTCAAGGGAGATGTTGAGAGATTCCAATTCTACCCTTTTCTACTAGAAATTATCCTGACAGGGCTGTTATGAGTTTATAATGACTCAATGGTACTGAGTTTGTTTTTGTTTGTTTGTCTATTGGTCTAAGCTATAAACCAAGTTCACAACTTTCACTGTTTATTTGTTGTCTCTTCCATGTCAGATCTACCAACTATAGTATCTAAGCACCTAAACGAAATACTAAGTACTAAAATATTCAGTGCTGTGTCTTGCCTCTGATTCTTTGTCTTGGAATAATCCTCTTCCCTCCCTTTGGCTACTTATACACAAATTGTATCTGGTTCAATTTCAAGACTACCTCACCTAAGAACCATCTTGTATTGGCGTATTTTCTCTTCAAAAGGACAGACAGGGGCACTGACAGCAGAACAAAGGCAAGGAATAAGTATCTACTTGAATGATCTAGTTTATTTTTCTCATAATCAGGAGGAATAACTGATGATAGGGTTGGGGCATGGAGTATCAGGGATCCACTCTGATTCCTTGTCTCGCCATTGTTCCTCAGCACCAATCATGCCTTGAGCTCCCCGGTGGGAGAGTGCGCTCCTGTCTACCTAGTGAGGTGCTTACCTGAACACTAAGGACCTGGGCCATATGTATACATTTGCTTGGGTGTCTCTTGTGAATACTGTCAAGGATAATATTTTATTTGACTTCTTACCCCATCATAGCACTCAGTACATGTTAAACAGCTAACAAATTAATGAATGTTCCTGCAAGTGAAGACATTGATCCATCAAGATTATGCATACAATAGCTAAATATAGTTAGACCTATCTCATTAGTGTCTATCACCCAAGCATGCCATCTCTTGTAGAATATTTTTAAAAAGAAGAAAACAATCAGCTCCAGCACAATCTTTATTCAAGCAGATAGCTACTACTTTCTTTCAATTAAACATTTTACTGGGGGCTCATACAGCTTTTATCACAATCCACATATACATCCATCATGTCAAGCACATTTGTACATTTTTGCCATCATCATTTTCAAAATATTTTCTTTCTACTTGAGCCCTTGGTATCAGCTTTGCATTTTTCCTCCTCCCTCCCCCACCCTCCCACTCTCATGAAGCTTTGCTAATTTATAAATTATTATTTTTTCATGTCTTGCCCTAACCGATATCTCCCTTCACCCACTTTTCTGTTGTTCTTCCCCGACAGGAGGTCATATGCAGATCCTAGTGATCAGTTCCCCTTTTCTCCCCCCTTCCCCTTCCCCTCCTGGTATTGGTACTCTCATTATTGATCCTGAGGGGTTTATCTGTCTTGGATTCCCTGTGTTTCCAGCTCTTATCTGTACCTGTGTACATGCTCTGGTCTAGCTGGATTTGTAAGGCTGAATTGAGGTCATGATAGTGGGTGGGGAGGAGGCATTAAAGAACTAGAGGACAGTTGTATGTTTCATCAGTGCTGTACTGCACCCTGACTGGCTCATCTCCTCCTTCTGATCCTTTTGTAAGGGGATGTCCAATTGTCTGGAGATGGACTATTTTCTTTGAAGCTACTCCTTATGTGCTTGTTCAAAATATTTTTCTCCCTGTAGATTTCTTACCACTCCCCACTGGATATTCATTCATTCACATAATGGACAATATATAAGACATAGGTCTCATGTATTGAGGTTGATTGGGGTTTTATATCTATTTTACTTTGTTGTTCTTGTTTCTTTAAATGTTTTCTATGTGTGACATCCAGGATAGGTAACTCCAGGAGATAACAATGGTTCCTTGGGGATGTGACAGGGTAATTTGCTCACGAGTGAAGAAAATGTTCTGAAACTGATCGTGGTGATGATTGTGCAACTGTTCTTGGAGTGACTGAACTATGCATTGTGCGATAGGTGAGTTATATGCCAATTAAACAGTTGGGGTGGGGAGACATAGGTCTACAAAAATAAATATGTTACAATCTGTGAACTGAAAGCTTCATAAGAACTAAGTAAATGGACAATTAAAATATAAAAGCATGCTTATCTTATCCATCCATTAAAAACTACAAAGTTGCATGCACATCTATATGAATGCATAAAACTGAATAATCCACTTTCACTAAGAAGTATTACCTACCGTATATGTAGACCATGTTAACATATAAATGGATATGAAATGTGGCATGCAGGAATTATTTTTGTTTCATGTTTCTTGTCCATTCATTTGTTAAGGCAATGTGACTGTGAAATTTAATAGTTCAGGATCAGGCGTCTCAAATCTAGTTCTGCTTAATTTGCAAATGATGAGGCATATGGCCTGGTAGCTCATGTTCTCAGAGCTTTTATCTGCTTATCTATTACGTGGGCATGAAAGACAAGGTGTAGGACTGCTGTGAACATTTGTAGAGGACAGGAGTTTAGATGGATACACTTGAGTTCATAATATGACACAATTGATTTGTCTTTTCAGTAATTACTAATTACTAACTCTATTTCTGGATAAAGACCAACATAATTTTAAAAGCTTTCTTCATATGTGATTCTCTAGAGATTGTAGTATTCCAATTTTTAGATACTCTTAGGAGGCAGATGGTAAAACATAAAAATTGTTCTGATTTTAAATTGAACTGAATCCAAACTGGCTACATGTTATTTCTCTAGCAGTTCCAAATGAGACCCTTTCTCATTTGTTTCGGGGAGAATTCCAAATTAGAAGTTGTTAAATGATTAATTTGATTCATTGAATAAGTGCTTTATTAAGGCCCTTCTTTATCTTGATTAAATGAAAGTGAGAACAATAGGCAGAGCCCAGAACACAGTCCTTTGAATGAAACCAAAAGGTGCTCAGATGCTACAGCACTACAGTCTCTTGAAATTCAATACAGACTTACATTTACTTAGGGATACTTAAATTACCTGGACTCTTAGTTCCGTCTTCAAAGTAATATTTCCATCAAACAGACAGAAAATGTGACTTTATTTTCCAAATGATGTATGTGCTATCTAATGGATATCTTGAATTTTTAAAGAATTTTATAAGAATTCATTTTTCAAAACATGATGGCTTTTGTGTTCACGGAGGAGTCAACTTAGAAGAGTTCATTTAATTTTTGTATAACAGCATCTGGAAATACATTTCCAGTAGACCTTTACTGATCAAGAGAAAAGAGAATACAGTCAAGGTTAGAGAGAGAGAAAAACAGTTAAAAGCTCCTTTTTAAAAATTTAGTCATCCTCCAATCCTATGGAACTTGTTTTTTCAGCTTCATCCTTCCTTCTGCCTCAAGGTCACCCTGCTCTGTCAAGACAGCTCTTGCCCGTTTGCTTATCAGAACCTCTGCCAGATTCAACAATACTGAAGCCAAGAGTGAAGCAAATATAAAAAGGAGGATTGCCTAAGAACTCAGTGTGAATGCAGCTGAAACTTGACAATGCTTATGCAATTTCAACACTCCATCAGCATCTTTCCACACAGATTGGAAATATTCCTTAGCAGACGGCTGCTCTCTACCCTTGTGTACAAATCACTGCCGTACCTTTGTCTTTTACCAAACAAACCCGCTCTCAGTGGGATAATTTCAATAAGAGAAGAGTACTCCTCCCCACAAAGCCCAAAGCCACATGGATTTTGAAGGACAATCAAAGAAAAAAGTTCTAGCACAACCTATTTCTAAAAGGGACAGTGAAAAAAGAGAAATAGTTGAAACAAATAAACGTAAGCAATATTATATATTAGCATACAGACTTTTAATTAAACCACTTAGGAGGTCACATTTGCATTGAACCTTTGCTATGCCTGTGCCATCCAGTGTTCGTATTTTATATGCAATCTTCCTTTTAATCTTCTTCAAGACCCAATATAAAACATATTGTTATTGTGCCCATTTTATATTGTCGCCGCTTCATGATTGTTCAAGGTCAAACACTCATTCATGGGCATCTGACTTTTAGCATAAGCAGTCTGTCACAGTTTCACTTTTAACATCACTGCGCCCATAAAAAAATCATCTCTTCCTTCTCCTACAGATTTTAAAGTTAAATGAATGACTATTTAAATGGACATAAATAATATCTTTCACTGAATATACACAACTCTCCTAATTGCTAAGCAATTTCCTTTCAAGTACAATGTTTCTCCTTCATATTTTCTTTCATTGCTTCATTACTATCAATAGTGTTCTGCCAGCCAATCTGTTTAACAATATAAGGAAATTTCATGAGTGTTCTTGTCAGATAAACATTTATCTCTCTAGAATGTCCATCAACATTCCTGCATATTTTTCTGCCACGTCGTTGAACCAACATAACCCATATTAAGAAACAGAGAGAGAGCTTTTACGTCTGATTTAATTCAGATTTCACACTATGTATACGAGGGTTCGGTCAAAACTTATTGCTACTAAAGAATAGAAGGCTTTATTGTATTGAGATATAAAGTCCTTGCTCTTCTATTTGCATGCATACATTTCTGAAGGCAGTGTTTCTTATGCTTTAAACCTTCCCCAAAGGATTCTGTGCTTTTTGATATACACCACATCCAAACACAATATTAGCATCCTTGGCACACGGGAATGTGTCATTTCTTTTCAATGGTCATTGAGTCCTGGAAGCAAGAGGAAGCCTGAAGGGGCAAGAGCAGGGGTGTAGATGGCTGAGATAAGGGTTATCAATGAAATCCTCAAAGGATAAGGTAGTGCTTTGTTGAAAAGGGGGAAAAAATCCTTGGTGTAAATTTTCTGGCCTTTTCCCACCAATGAAGCTCTTAATTTTCTTAAAACATTCTCATTATAAGCCCCTATTATCATTCTGTGGCTTTCTAGAAAATTTACCAAGATAGCCTACTTCCTTGGATTAAAAAAAAGTTTCCAACCCCCTGCGGAGCTGACCTCTACCTGGAACTGTCCCAGCAGGTGCCCTCAGAAATTACTGTTTTCATTGTACATTTTTTTCCCAAAACTCGGCCTTAAGAGACTAAGGCGATTGTGTTACTGAGAGAACAGGTCTGCAGCAATTCAGTGATCACAGAGACACGTTTAAACATGGTTTATATGTGTGTGTTTTATAAACTCATGCATGTATCCTAGTAGCAAACCTTTTTTTATTTTCCATCTTATATTTTTAAGACAGGGAGAGAGAAGTAAAAAAATCGATGTCCATCTTAGCCAACTGCTGAATCTTGCTTTTGTTGTATTCATTTTGTTTAAGCCCTTCTCTGATCTCCCTCTAGTGCCTTCAGTGGGTACTACAATTGTCAACCGATTGAGAACGCCCTTCAAAGGTATTCTTTCCTTTATTCAGTCAACTGGCAGTTTTGAGCATCTACTCTGAGCCACTGGTGAACAGAGCAGGCATGTTCCTTGCTTTCATGGAATGCACTGTGTTAAGGTAGGGGATCTTTATCTGCTAAGGGGTTTTCAGATTCGTACACCATCATTCAAGGGCCACACTGGTCAAATGTTCAATTCACTTGCCCCTAATGTGATGGCTGGAGCTGCTTCTCTTTGGTCAGGTGGGGGATGTCAGCTGGTAGCGATCACATCATGGGCTGAATGTGGCACACAGGCCCAGACGTTCCCCACCCTGGGACTCCAGACACAATGATTGGCATTCAGGGATCTGGAATAACTGGAAAGCAACCCACAAATCTATCTTTTTTCCTGCAGCCCCCTGATGTCTTTGCATTTCCTATAAAACAATTCCGAGGCCATGGCCCCAGTTCGATATGCTGTAGAATCTGGAGATCAGGGAAAAGAGCAGGAATACAAAGCACCTGGATAAGGATACGTATGGGAAGAGGGAAAGTGTTTTCAGATCCTATTGCTGGGGGGAAATTCCAGTAGGCAAGCCAAGGAAAAAGCAAACAAAATAAGAACCTGAAAGGCAAATTAGTTTATATTTCTGAAGTGAGATATCAGCCACAGTGAAGGCTCCAGTGACTGGGCACTGAGGAAAAGGGATGGTGGGGCTATTGCAGTGGCTTGTAAATCGAGTCTCTTGCAGTATTTTCAAATGAATGTAGATAAAAATATTTCTTTTTTAAGGGTATTGACTATGAGGGTATAATTAAAAAAACATTTCTTTCATGAGATTTCTTTTGGTTTAATTCACAAACGCACACATACAAGGGGTACCTCCCTCCCTGTGCATTTTTCCCCCTGTAGGCAAGCATCAAGCAGCACACTGAGCTAGTTCACGAAGTGGCTTCACCTGGGAAGGTTCTCTCTGGTCACAGTGAATTATTTCATCAAAGCAGTTTTGCTCAAACCTCATTTTCTGTGATGGCCAATTTAAGAGAGCAGCGTGTAGCTGTGAAATTGTGTTCCCTGCTCAGGAAAAACGCTGCAGAAACTGTTGTGACATTGAACACAGCTTACACGGACCGTGCTACGGGAAAAACTCATGTGTAAGCGCTTTTCTTGTTTCAAAAGAGGTGAAATGTTGATTGATGACAAACTCCATTCTGGATGTCTGTCAACCTCCCAAATGGACGAAAATGTCAACGTGTAGTGCATTTGGAGTTCGTTCCATCAGGTCAGACTGTTAATCAAACTTTCTACTTAGAGGTTTGAAAGATTGCATTATACTATATGACCAAAAAAAGCCTGACTTGTGGCCTTGCCCCCGTGCACCTTACTCGCCTGACCTTGCTCCACGTGACCTCTTTTTGTTTCTGTGAATGAAGAGGGACATGAAGGAAGAGCGATTTGATGAGTAGAAGAGGTAAAGAAAAAAAACAAACAAACAAACTAGGGAGGTGCTTCTAGCCATCCAAACAGATGAATTTGAAAAAAATGTTTCCAAGAATGGAATTGCAGATTGGACAAGTGGACTAAGTGTGATGGAGAGTACTTTGAAGGTGATAAGGCTGTTGGTAAAAAAATTTTAAATAAATACTATTAAAATTATTTCTGGTGTTTGGTGGGTACCCCCTCGTATATGGATATAGATGAAATTAGTGCACTATATGTGGATATCAATCATAAAATGGTATGAAAATGAAAATAATCAAAGGTTGTAGGATAAGGAAGTGGACTTTTTAGATGTAACATGTATCATGAATAAGAGTCAGCGAGGGGAGAATTCCTAGGAAGCGCATGCAGCATGCATGGCTCAGTCCAAGAGGCAGGAAATACACTGGAAACTTAAGAAGAAATGAGTAGAAAAGTAAAACATCAAGGTGGCTGCAGCAGAAGAGCAACAGCAAGAATAATGTAAAGTTGGAGAGGACAGAGAGTGTGGACCCTGTAACTAACTTGTAGTAGAAATCGACTCGATTTCAGTATATGCAAACTACATTTAAACTCCACCCTCGTCTCCGACAGGTGTAACCTGTCAACGTCACCTTTTTAAACCAACGAAGGGAATGAAAATCAGAGTTTCCAACAATTGCAAAACTGGAGATGATAATTATAGAAGGTTAGAACTGCAAAGTGCGGTGGGAAGAGTGCCGCTAGCTTAAAAAGCCGAAGAAAGCGGAGTGGTGTTTACACTATTTTAAAAAGTGAGATATTTTTAGAGATTGAGACCGAGCTGAGGAAAATCAGGGAACCATGGAGGGCAGCCTGGTGAGAGGAAAGGGGTAAAAACTGCAAACATGAAAGGGTTCAAGTCCGGCAGGAACACAGCACATCTGCAGACCAGAAGAGGACAGTCAGAAAGTGTGTGTGAGATTAATGAGTTGGAATCTTACAAAGAATAATATTGTTGCATTAATGTCCCCAATGGTTCTCAGCAGACAGGGCTTGAAAAATTCCCCTCTTCTCTGTACCGGTACCACCACTCTCAGCATCTGAGAGGCTGTCCCCCACTACCCAGTTAATACAAAAGTATAGAGTATTAGAAAGGAACCCAAGTGGCATCACACTTGACTGCTAAGTAAAAGGTCAGTGGTTCAAACTCAGGAGGCACTCTGGGGGAGGGGGGGTTGGGGGTTGGGAGTTGGGAGGGAGAAGATGTCAAGATGTCAAGCTTTACTGCATAAAGATTACAATCTTCAAAACCCTATGAGAATGTCTGCCCTGTCCTACAGAGTCATTATAAAGTGGAGTCAGCCGACAGCCATAGCTTAGACGGTATTCCTGGTGTTACTGCTGTTTGAGTATCAGGGCATTGAAAGACTTACTGCCTTTGGTCCAATCTGCAGCAATAAGTCTAATTAAATGAAAGATGTCACTTTGAAGAATAAGGTGCCCTGGATCCAAGCCAGGGTATATCTAATCACTTTGCACGCATGCAGAAGATTCACAGTGAATACGGAAGACCAGAGACCTGGCGCATTGGCGAAGACTATTGCATATCCATAGCAGAACAAAGAAGTCAGCCTGGGAAGAAGTACAACCAGAATGCTCCTTAGAAGAGAGAGCAGGGAGACTTCCCTTCGTGTACTATGGACATGCTATTAGGAGGAAACTGTCTCTAGAGAAAGACACGATGCTTGGTAAAGTCAAGGGACACTGAAGACACTCAATAAGCACAGGATTTACCAAAATGAACTCAACACAGTAACGCTGATGAAGGTGGCACAAGGCAATATGATGTTTTGTTCCATTATAGGTAGGATCTTCATGCGTCAGAACAACTCAGTAGTACCAAACAACAATGACAGAAGATCATAAAATTATCATTTAAAAAAATTCCCATTGGTAGGTAAAATTGAGAGTATTCCTGCTACCTAATCAGTAGGAAACCTTCTTATACGTATAGATAACTATTTTCTTGTTACTCATTGCTTTAGTGAGTGCCCTAATATATTTATATTAGGCACTCTATATATTTAGTGCCCTAATATAATTATTTCAAGGAGTCTATATGCTTAGATCAGTCAGCCCAGTAAAACATCAAATTAGCACATACTTTGGTATAGCACTGTGATAAAGGGGATAAAGGCTATGCTTAACCAAAACCCTTTCTAATACTACAAGTTATTATTTGGTTCCCACTGAAAGCTGCTAGGGAATGAAAAATGATTATCTGAGCATTGTCTATAGTGCAATGCATTGTCTTGTGCAGCAACAAAAACAGAAAGAAAACTGGAACCTCATAAAAATCTGAAATTTCTGAGCATCAAGACTCAACAGTCTTTTCGTGCATCTCAACTCACTGTCATTCAAACATGCTCTTTAGTGAAATGCCCAGCGCTTTGCCCATTTTATGAGTTAGTTTCTTGTCTCTGATTTTTTTAGCTTTTGAATTTTGGTAGTTAATGGGAAAATCCCATTTTATTTTAATTCGATTTTCCCATGAACTTTTTGAGGCTTTCTTATTTTGGTTATTAGATTCATGACAGATATATGACTTATTAAAATATCCTCTCTATGCGTAGCTTATCTTTTCACTGTTTTGGGAAGGTCTTACAATGAACAAAAGTATTTAATTTCTATTTTGTGTTGTTGGTCGGTGCTGCTGAGTTGGTTCTAACTTAATAGTAACCTTATGTGCAACAGAATAAAACAGAACAAAGCGCCATCCTCCTGATCTGTGCTGTGTTGTAGCGCTGTGTTAATCCATCTTGTTGGGGGTCTTCCTCTTTTTCACTATTATTCTACTTTTCCAAGCAGGATGTCCTTTCCCAGGGACCACTAACTCTCCAGAGTAGGTGAGGGAATGTCTCATCATCTTCGCTTCTCTGTAGCATTCTGCTTGTACTTCCTTCAAGACGCATTTCTTTGTCCTGTTGGCCGTCCACGGTGCTTTCACTAATCTTTGCCAGCACCACAATTCAAGTGCACCAATCATTCTGTGGTCTTCCTCGTCCCATGTCCAACTTCTACATCCATATGAGGCCACTGACAATACCATGAAGTCCTCATGAAGTCCCATTTATTTTGTCTTTTGTTGGTATTATACACTGTTGAAAGTTATTCCTGAGTTACTTATCCAATGAAGAATTTTATGGTTGCACATTTAGTTTGCAAATTTAGGTCTTGAATCCATTTTGCATTTGTAATTGTGTAGGATGCGGGGCATGAATCTTGTTTCATTTTCCCGCAGGTGGAAGTCCGCTCTTCTCAGCACTGTCTATTACAGAGCCTCTTCTTCTTTCATCAAATATACTTGGTCCTCTGTTCAAAAAATCCGACCCCAAACTCATCTGTAAGATAATTACAAAGTCCCTCTCAGAAGGGCTACATAGAAGAGGGATGATAAATCCAGATTATCATCTAGCATTGATGAGCCACATAACTATCTTCTAGTTATCCAATATTTCCTCCCCCTTCCTATTATGGTTTTTATTTGTTTTACCTCATTAATCATATTAGATTTGCATGTGTTCATTTATCTATTGAAGATCCTTCAGTACATAAAAGCCAAGAAATTCACCTTTCAGAAACAGTAACAGGGGTGATATACCCTGGGGTATGGGAAGGGTGGAGGGTAGAATAGGAATTGAGGGCATCAATGCCTGCACACCCTACTGGATGGGATCAAACAACAGAATGGTATGTGACTGCATACATTGGATTGTGTAATATATGGCGAATCCCCCAAAAATCTATTACAGGGAAAACAAATAAGGGTTCCAGGGTTGGGGGTAGTGGGGAGGAGGGAGGGGTTAAAGGGGAGCTGATATCAAGGAGTTCAAGAAGAAAGGAAATGTTTTGAAATTGATTGTGATGGCAATTGTATGATAATGCTTGATGTGATTGAATGATAGAACATTACGCTCTCTGTAAGACCACCCAATAAAATGATTAAAAATTATTTTTAAAAATTGGTTGACCACAGATGCCAGGGGTGCTTTCTATATTCTCAACTCTATTCCATTGATCTTTGTGTCTAATGTTATACCACTACCAAGCTGTTTTTATTACTATAGATGTATGATATAACTTAAAATCAGGTAATGTGAGTCTTCTGACTTTATTCTTTTCTTTCATTTTTCCATGCTTTTTCTTTCTTTTCTTTACCCAGCTATTTGGGCCATTAGCATTCCATATAAAATTAAGGAACTATTTATTTTTCATTCTCCAAAGAAGGCTACAGGAATTTTTAATAGGATCGTGTTTAATCTAGAGATGATAATGGGTAGTGTTGGCATCTTAAAAATATCAGATCTTCCAATCCATGGACATAAAACATATTTCCATTTATTTAAGTCTTCTTTAATCTCTTTCAATGAGCCCTAGTGGTGGTGTTAGATAAGCATTAGACTGCTAAGTGTAAAGTTAACAGTTGCAACCAGAGCTCCCCCTAGAGGGAGAGATTGAAACCATCTGAGCCCTGGCACAGTGGTTACACTTCAGGCTGCTAACTGCAAGGTCCCAAGTTTTAGAACACCAAAACCAAGGGAGGAAGCCTGGGCTTTCGGCATCCACAAAGAGCCACAGTCTCAGAAATCACAGGGGGCAGCTCTACCCTGTCCGCTAGAGTCTCTGTGAGTCAGCATCAACGTGACAGCAGTGAGGGCTTTTTGTGTGTGTGTGTGTGGTTCCTGTAAATGGTCACTTTATAGGTTCATCCTGAGTCAGAAGCTATTATCATTTGGATTATATCCTTAATTTCCCATTCAGATTTCTCATTACTGATGTACAGAAACCCAGTGATTGTCATTTGTTACCCTGATAGCTTGCAACTTTCTAAATTCCAGAATCAGATCAAGGGATTTTCTTGTGACTCTGTTGGGATTGTCTATATACAGGAATATATCATTCACAAATAAAGATAATGCATTTTCTTTTCCAGACTGGATATTTTTTCTCCTTGTTCTGCTTAAGATTTTGAATTCAATATTGTGGAGAAGCTCTCAGCGTTTCTTTGTTAAGTATAATATTGGCTATAGGTTTTAAAAAATGTACTTATTGACTTTCCATATATAAATGTATGTCTTGAGTTATATTGAGGAATTTCCCTTCGATTCCAATTTTCTTTAGGATTTTCATCTATAAAGGGTCTTGAAGAAATCATATGCTTTTTCTAACACTATATATAGAAACAAATTTTACACTGATTAATTTCTAAGCTTGAACCCTATCTACAGTATTGGAATAAATCCTAGGTGATACTGATCTACGATTCATGGATTATGTGGTTACCTTCTCTGTACTGATATATTCGGCTTAGAGTTTTCTTACCTTGTGTTGGGCATCAGAGTTAAGACTGCTCTATAGAATATATTAAAACATATTCTTCCCTTCTCTATCATTTGTAAGATTTATAAGAATTTAAGTGATATTGTTGTTAATTCTTCTCCAAATGTTTGGTAGATACCCCTTGGAAGGTCATCTGGTCCAGGTCAGGTCTTTTTTTTCCTATTCTTTTTGTCTGGAGGGAACGGTGGTGGTTTTGTGCATTGATTTAATCTCTTGTCTTGTGTCTGTTGAGATTTTGTTTGCTCTTGAGTTAGTTAAGTACATTGTGTGTGTCTAAGAATTTGACTATTTCATCTAGGTTATCCAATTGCTGGACAAATTGTTGTGCACAAAATTCTCCCAATTTTCTTTGTATTTCTATCAGCTATAATGTTCTGTTTTATTATAAAAGTTTGGCTATTTTATCTTGCCTCTTATTTTCTTTATCAGTTTAGGTAACATTTTGTCAATGCTATTGATTTTTTTTTAATTCAGGGTTTTTTTCTCCCTTGTGTTTCTCTTTTAATTGTATTTTTATGCTCAGAACCATACTATTTCCTTCCTTTTGGAGACTTCAGGCTTAGTTTGCTCGTCTTTTCTTGCCTGGTTCTTGGCATTCTTGTGTTTGGCTGTTGATCTTAGATCTTTCTTCCTTATTATCTGGGCATAGATTGTTATCTTTCCCTGTCAGTAGAGTCATGCATTGGCTTCCTCACAGTCTTGGCTCCCTAATATAAAATGGAGTCATATTTGCATATAACCTATGCACATCCTCTTGTATACATTAAATAGCCCATAGGATACCTGAAATTACTCATATAGTATAAATGCTATGTAATCAATGTCACCAAATCATACATGAAGGACTAGAAGACTCTGTTATGCTGTGAATATCTTCCACAACAGCAAAGTAAATACAATTTCGGAGGAAAAAGGAGGACATAATAGACACATAAATACATAGAGGACAAATGTCATGTAAAGGGTCTTCTAAGAGTACAAGAAAGGCAAGTATTTAGCCCCAGAAACTGGAAGAGGTCCACAAAGGGAATCAGCATGATGTGGACATTTAGCCACCTGAAGTAGGGGAAATAAATATCTTTTGTTTGAGGGGGGGGGGGGGGAAGACTACATCAAAAAAGAGTAACATGACAACCTTAAGACAATGAATCATATATTCCATAGAGATCTAATATTCACGATTTACTAAAGAGTTCTACAACTTAACAACCTAAAAATAAGCAGCCCCACCAAACAGGTGTCAAGGAATGGAACAGACAGCTCACTAAAATGGCTATTCACATGAACACTTAGCACAGGAAAAGATGTTCAAAGTCATTAACCCACAGGCAGAAGCAAAACAAAGCCACAATGGGATCTTATTTCACCCCCATTCAACTGATCAAATAAAAAAGAAAATTTAATCAGAGAGAAGCTAGCTGGTGTTGAGAAACAGCAACCTAGTATATTGCTATTGTGTAAAATCGGCTGTCAGTTCCTCAATGAGTTGAACATAGGACTACCATATGGCTTAGCAACTCTATTTTTAAGAATATGTATACCCAAAAGACCTAAAATCTGCGACCCGAACAGACATGTGCCTAATGTCCCTTGCCGCAAATTTCACAATAGCCAAATGGTAGAAACAACTGAAATACCTAGCAACTGACGGATGGACAGCAGAATGTGGTATAGTAGCGATTACCAGGGCTTGGAGGCACGGGGAACAGAGGCTTTGCTTCAAATGCATTGAGTGTATGTTAATGGTGGTGAGATAATTTAGAGCTAGTGAGAAAAGTTGACACAGCTTGAAGAATGTAACCAAGGTCACTGAAATGATACATTCAGAAAATGCTGAAACATTATAAGTTTTGTGGTGGGGATATCAGTATAATAAGAATTTCTCAAAGCATACTGTCCTACTAGGACATTATAAATCTATTCATAAATCTAGACATCAACCATTCTATCTTTCCATTCATTTGCTCATAACACAGAGCTGCCAGGCACTGGGTCTTGAGGTATACCAAGTGGAATGTGAATATTAAACCTTACCTCAGAGACTGACAATGCAGTAAGAAGATGGAAACACAATTATAAAAAAAAGCAGGGTGTGACTGTTAGGCTTTGGGGTCAACTTAGCACCTGTAAGAAAATTTGGGTGGAATCTAACCTATCAATTTGGTCCAGTCTGGTGATGCCTCCTGGGGGCTGAGGGCATCTTATCAGAGTCATTGATGAGAACTGAGCCCTCTCTTGCTCATTGCCTGCCTGCATGCTTGTATTCTGTGTCTGGCTCTGGGGGCAGCCCATGCTGCTTGTCATATCCAGGCTTCTGCTGACCTTGGATCTAGGGGACTCTGTACCCACCAGCCTTCCTGCTTCATCTCCCAGCAGTACAGGGTGGAGGCCCACAGTCAGCGTCTGATCCATGGACTGGAGTTGGATTAGGCTGGCCTGCTTTCTTGATATTAAATTATTTATTGACAAGAAGTTTTTCATATGCAGGTGTAGATGTCGCCGGTTTTATTTCTCTAAAATCTTCAATCTAGCACATATAGTAAAGGGTTACAATCTTAGGATATATTTTTTAACAGTCAATAACTGGAAGATGAAGCCAAAAGTAATGAAACCCAGGCATTAAGCTAAAATTTCTAAAATAAAACAGAGATATTCCAGCCCAAAATTGATGCTTTAAAAGTAAAGCTGTCTTCAATAACTGAAATGTTTATAAATCTATAGTGAGATGCATATTGGGGCCAAGGGCATTGCAAGCAGCATTCCATTATCCTCCTAGTCCATCTTCTGGGTTAGCACCGTGCCACTGACTGAGGGCTGATGTACACTTACTGTTATTTTGGGCTGGTATTTCTCTAAAGTTTTCTTCCTTTCCCCAGTCTCAGTATTGGTCCATCACACTAAATAATAAAACTTTCCATTTTAATTCCTCCTTGGCTAAAAACAAAATAAAATAGACAAAACCAAAATCCAGAGAGATCTCAGAATTTTAGCTCAGAGGTACAGGGATTTGCTTTTCACCAGATAACCCCAGTAGCCAGCATGAGAGCACACAGAGTGGAGACCCTCCTTTTGTCATGGAATGCATTTGCTGTGCCAATCAAGGATCACTATTGGTTGTTTTAATTACAAAGAGGATCCAGTGAGGTTTGGCTTAAAAATAAGACAATGACATAGCACCTGCATCCAATTGAGTGTGGTGGTTGATTAAATGCTTTTGTCCTTGCAACCTGGTGAAATCAGGGCCAGACCCTAAGTACTGCTCAATCTAGCCAGTTCTCTGACAAATTGGTCATGCAAATGGACTCAAAGTTTAGAAATTAACAAATTGACCCAAAGAAGGTAATGGTATGATTTCAAAGCAAAGAATGCTGAGTAGCTTCAATTTTAATTTAAGGCAATGACCAATCAAAATATATTAAGAGCAGCTGTCATCACCGGATAATTGGAGTCTCTTAAATCAAAGATTCAACATGTAAAACCATGAAAAGCAATGCCAAAAGTGGCGTGTTAAAGAGAAGGCTAACATATGAGAGTATAAGCCCATGCATTTTTACCAGCCTTGAAGCAATTCATAAATAAAGTATAACTAACTTCAGAACCAATTAGCCATTCAAAACATGTGTGCCATCCCTACGAGGAAAAGTCATCAATTTAATGCTTCCCAGATTGATTGCAACATTTGGGGGCAATGTAAATATGTCCAGGATTTTCTATAATCAGCAACAGTGGCTGCTTCCTTTATGCCTTAGCCTCAGGGCAGTAATGATATGCTTCAAGTAAGATTTTCTTTTGTAAGGCAACATAAAGTGTTCATGATATTTCACAAACTTCTTGAAGAATATATCTTTTAAAATAAAGATTAAAAACCTTTGTAAGTTATTTTAGGTCCTTAGTATAAAGTCTTGCTTACAGATATTTCTTAATAAGGCCTATCCTTCCATTGCAAATGAATTCCTGAGTCGTGTAGTAAGCACCTTTTGCTGCTAACAAAAGGTTGGAGCTTCCAATCCATCCTAAGAAGACTGGAAAGAAAAGTCTGGCCATCTACTTCCAAAGATGCACATGAAGGGATACCCCCCCCCCCAAAAAAAAACTGCAGTTGCACTGAGAAGAGCTAAGCTTTTGTAGTACTCATTAGCAACTGGCTCTGAGTTAGTGGATCCAGTGGCAACTCCAGGGAAGGTTCTCTGGGGCACAGTGAATTTTTTTGTCAAAGCAGTTTCGCTTGAACCTCGTTTTTTTGTGATGGCCAATTTAAGAAAACAAAGTGTGGCTACAAAATTTTGTTTCCTGCTCAGGAAAAATGCCACAGAAACTGTTGAGATATTGAACTCTGATTAAAAGGATAGTGTTATTGGAAAGACTCCAGTGTATGAGTAATTTTCTTGTTTCAAAGAAAGTGAAATATTGATTGATGACAACTCTCATTCTGGACATTGTTCAATTTCTCGAATGGGTGAAATAGTCAACTCATAGTGCATTTGGAGTTTGTTTCAACAGGTCAGACTGTTGATCAAGTTTTCTATTTAGAGATTCTAAAAAGATTGCATAATAGTGTGTCACAAAAAAATGCCTTCTTTGTGGCAGATGGGAGACTGGTTTTGCCACCATGACAATACACCTGCTCACACAGTGCACCAGGTTGGGGCAAAACCCAGCATGCCTCTCTTGCCCACACACCTTACTTGCTTGACCTTGCTCCGTGCAACTTCTTTTTGTTTCCACAAATGAACATAGATATGAAAGGACAGTGATGTGACATCATAAAAGAGGTGAAGAAAAGAAACAAGGGAGGTGCTGTCAGCCATCCAAACAGATGAGTTTGAAAAATGTTTCCAAGAATGGAATCACAGATTTCACAAATGTACTAAGTGTGAAGGAGAGTATTTTGAAGGTGGTAAGATTGCTTGTAAAAAAATTTAAATATGTAGCTTTGAAAAAAAATTCTGTTTTGAGGGGAGTAGCCCCTTGTATGGAGTTCAGTTCTCCTCTGGCCCTCATGGAATGGCCGAGTCAGAATCACCTGCATGACACCTGCATGACCTGCATGATTCTTCACTTTCAAGGCTGATTTGAGTTCATATTACTTGCTGTTTGTAAGGTAAAAAGCACACACACACACACATATATAATATATATTCAGGTTGCAGCTTTAGCACTATTTCCTTAATCGAAGTACTATCATGTCACAAATTCGCTATAGGCCTTCCTGTAACCTAGGTTAAGATTTCTTAATCAATAAAAGAAAACAACAGAATAGGTTTTATTCATGGTTTAATAATGAAATGTGTTCTAAATACATTAGGTAATTGTTTGAAATACATACCCACCCCCTAGTATTTTTTCAGATCTGATACCACAAAATAACCCATTCATTAGTTCCAAATTCACTGCCATCGAGTCGACTCCAAAGCATAGTCACCCTTTGGGACATAGTAGAACTGCCTTGTCAGTTTCCAAGACTGTACATCTTTATGGGAGTAAAATTTTTCATCTTTCTCCCATGGAAAGGCTGGTGGTTTTCAACTGCTGGCTTTGAGGCTAGCAGTACAATGTCTCCAGGGCCCCTTCACTGCATATTTCAAACTCAGGAAAGGACAATATCTCAGGAGCTAGCTTCTCATATAAGTAATACTACCACACACATTTCCCCACACTGAGTGCTCTCTGTATGGTTTGAATGTTTCAGTGACTGCATCTGTTGTGACTATTTATATTCAAAAATTATGAATGGTTTAGAAGAGCTTACACTGTTTCCAGACCAAAGACACAGCAACATGGGGAGAGTTAGTGAAAGAATAAATAAGTTTAAAAGAAGATACAAAAGGTGTTAAGAGGTAGACATCTTAATGATGCTGATAAAATGTTTTATGCTTGTGTGGGTAGGAAGGATCAAGACCACTAATTAAAAGATCACACTTCAACCACATGTGAGATGACTGATAAAATGCTATGAACTACAAAGGTTCTTGGTAAATTGCCTCAAAATGATTAAAAGGCCTAGTCACTAAACTTACTTAGAAACCAGTGAGCTCCAGGGCAACTAGCAAAAACACCTGCTTTGTATTACTGCAATTGCTATGAGAAACAGCAGGAGGGAAAATGTCTTGGGGTGGAGGAGAAAGTGGATCCACGTGTGTGTCATGACTGACACACACCTTCCATTCTCTTAATTCCATTTTCCATAAATATACCTGTATTCGTGACTCCACTGCATGGAGTTGATTCGTATTTCTATGTATGTATGTGTGTATAGTTGCATGCATAATTTTATATGCAAAAAAGCAAACCCACTGCCATCTCGTAGATTTTAACCCATAGGGAGACCCCATACAGGGTTTCTGAGACTGTACATCTTTATAGGAGCCGACAGCCCCATCTTTCTCCTGTAGAGTAAATGGTGGATTTGAACCTCTGACCTTTCTACTAGCAGTCATTATATGTGTGAACAGACACAGGGAATCACACAGAGGAAGAATATAGATACCACATGCTGATAAAAAGGAATACCAAAGACTACCGGCGGAGACCACACCAGAAATTGGAAAACGTGTTCACAAGGAACAGTCACTGATGAGAGTCCAGTGTGGACTTTGTTTCAGCTACTCCATCAGGTTGTTCTTTTCCACGGATCACTGGATCACTTAGCAGCGTTCATCATCCTGGAAGGTTACATGCGTTGTCTCTAACAGAGTGCATTGTGTGGTGGATTATTGCAGATACATTTAGGTTAACGTTTAACATATTATCATTCATTTTTCCTTTTGACCCATTTTTAATTTGTTCTAGTTTCTCATATTATCTTCTTTGTCTTGGATGGAGGTTGTCTGTGTTTCATTTTGGGATCTTTTGCATGATTTTCTTTATAAATAATCCAGGATAGGTAATCCACATGTACAGTCACTAGCTTTACAGTTCCTTAGGCTTGGGCAGGGAGGAGTCGGTAATGGGAAATTAATAATAATAATGGGCACAAGAATAAAGAAGATGTTCTAAACGTATGGTGGTAACTGCACAACTCTGTACAACATTTTATTAAACCATTGATTTCTATCATTTTTAAATTATATGCTGATAATGCTGTTTTTAAAAGAGTTGCTGGGGTGTGGCTCCATGAACGCTTTATAGCTCATTTACTAAACAGTAAATATGGTGGACAGACCCTGGCGGTCCCTGTTTGCCTCCCTATCTGACCCTCATTCCTTCCATATACAAAGAGTTGTGACTTGCTTCTCACAGATACAATGTGGTAAAAGGGCTTGGATATCACTCTTAAGATTTATTACTAGACTCTATATATGTGCATCCTATATTTATATGTATGTATTTGGTTCCCTTTTGCTTGAATTTACTTCTGGCCTTGAAGAAACAGCGTCATGTGAGGTGAATTGCCTCCAGAGAAGACCACACGGCAGGGAACTATCACCCACCATGTGACTGGCACACAGCCCTGAGCTCGAGAGGATACAGCCTGGCTGCCGTCATGACTGCTGCCTCCTCAGATGCTCAGCAGAGAACCCAGCATAGCCAAGCCCAGAGTCTCAAACCACAGAAATTCAGTGGTCATAAACATTTTTGAATATGTGGTCCTTTGTTACATACAATAGATGATGAACGCAGAGCCACCCACAAGTTTGTCCCCACTGGCTTGATCCTTCACTGTCCATCAAGCAGCCCTGGTAGCTCAGTGGATACTGACCACAAGCTCAGCAGTTTGGACCCACCAACTACTTGGTGATAGAAAGCTGAGGCTTTCTGCTCCCCTAAAGATTTACAGCCTCGGAAGACAAAAGGGGCTCTATTCTGTTCTCTGGGGTCAGTATGAGTCAGAAACTACTGGACAACAATGAGAGCGTGAGTCACTTGACAACAGTGATTAGAATTATCCTGGAACTTGAGGGGAAACTGCTATCTTGTCATTGTGTACAAATAAATTAGCCCCCAAAGTGCTTTGAGGTTCTCTGAATAGAGATGAATGAAACATTTGCTTTCTGGTTTCTTTCATTACCTATCCAAAGGAATTTATCTAAATTTCACACACACACGCACACATGATCTCTTGGGAATCAAAAATTAAAAGCCATCTCAGTAGAACTTCTTGAAGTTTAAGTAATGTGCTCCTATCGTTGTGTATAGCTAGAATAAATACCAGAAATGTCTCTACAGCTGGCTTTAGGGAGTGTTCTAATGCTTTACTCTTTTCACAGTGCAGTACAGATCTCATGAAATAGCAGTTAAAAAAAAAAGTCGTAATTCAGTTAGAGCTCCGTGGGATACACACTCTCCCAAAGGGGAAAAGGTGCACACATTCACAGTTACCGCTGACCTGCCTATCAAAAGAGCCCCCTTTTGGCTCAAGTTTTATATGGGTCAAACCATTCATTACATGGAGTTCAAAGTCGCACAAGAACCACTCAGGTAAAAAGGATCATTGAACTTTCATCTTTTTGTCGCACTATATTTCTTTCCCTTAAACAGAAAGAAAAAAAAATCACCATGTGGAAAAACTTGTCACAGATAGCTTTCCAGTCATCAGGAAAAGCCCCCAAAATACAGCCTATTTTTTAATAATAGATCTCTTAGAAAACATAAATCAGAGAAAAGTGGCTTACTTATTACAAATTAAAAGAGCAAAATGAATCTGAATTTTAGGTCAGATAGATGTCACTAAACTTAATGAATTGCCTAAAAATACCTACATTTAGGGGTTTTTTTGTTGTCAGTTTTAAAAAGCCACTTCAGCTGCTGCTCAGAGGCTGCTGAATTTCAAAATATTTACAGTTCCAAGAGTGAGACTCCGAGAAAGTCACGTAGTTCAGGCACGATACTCTATCTGCCGAAGGTACCATTTTCCTCCACCATTCACATTCAGTTTCTTGGTTTTGCTACTAAATTGCCTTCTAATGAGCTACTTTTAAATTAGCATTTTTTTAGGAGCAAACATTGATGAATATGATTCCTGGAACTTAAAACATACACAGTCCTCTGAACACAAGGATCAGAAGGACTTCTAATTCTAGTACAATGTTAACAAAGTCACGTGTTGTCTGCACACGAGGCACACACGTGGATTTTTAATGCCTTAGGTTATTCACAATTCTAATAATTAAATTATTATTTCCCAAAAAAAATTGCTTGGAAATTTTTATTAAAATTCTCTTATTGGGGGCTCTTTCATCTCTTATCACAATCCATACATTCCTCCACTGTGTCAAGCACATTTGCACATATGCTGCCATCATCATTTTCAAACATTTTCTTCCCACTTGAGCCCCTGATATCAGTTCCCCACTTCTTCCCCCTCCATCCCCTGTCCACCCTCCCTCATGTACCCTTGATAAGTTATAGATTTTTTTCCCATATCTTACATCTTCCTCCATTGCCCCTCACCCACTTTTCCATTACTCATCTCCCTGGGAGGGGGTTCTAGTTTGATTCTTGTGATATATTCCCCCTTTCTCCCCACCCTCCCCTAATCTTCCTGGTATCTCTACTCTCCTGGTTGGCCCTGAGGGGTTTATCTATCCTGGACTCCCTATATTGCGGGCTCTTACCTGTAGCTCTGGTCTAATCCTATTTGTGAGGTAGAATTGAGGCCATGACAAAGGGGAGAAGGAAGCACCAAAGAGCTAGAAAAAAGTTGTTTGGAAACATATTTCCTTGAACTTTCTGAAGCCCCTTTTCTATAAATGATCACATTTTTAAAATGAGGAAGTTAAAGTTTAAAGTGGATCAATAAATCAAGAAATCTGTAATTTGCTTATAATATTCACAAATAGGGGGAAAATGCAAATGTTGTTCCATCTAACATGATAATTTGCTTTTCATTCTTTATCTTTCTCTACTCTGTATTCCTCCATGTCAATAGCTATGTTGATAAAACGTATCTGCATCTAAATCAAAGTAAAATAAAATGAAATCTTTAAAATAAATGAAAAATTAAAATAAACAGGGTGGTTAGAAATTTGCTGACTTTATTCATTTGAAAGAGAAAAGGTCCCGGACATATGTCTAGATTGAGAAGACTGAGCAAGAGGGTTGTGGCAATTTGCTGTGCATTACAATTGCTAAGAGCTCCAATAACTTTGAATAAAGTATGTTACAATCACAAATGCCCTGTTTAAATGGCTTATCTGTTCTTTTTTTTATTTTATCAAGTGTGTATGGGGATCTTGACAAGCAAAGAAAGGGTTTGATTTCATTTCAGAAATCTCCCAATTTGAGCAGGGAATCCAGGGCAATTTTGTGATACAATTGATAGTTAAGACTAATCCCTGGAAGGAATAGTATACAGTCAGCAGGACACATGCAATTCTTAGTCCCTGAAATGATTCACAAATATCTCAAGGAAGGCATCTGCATTCACACACATATATATATAGTTAATTTTATTCATTCATTGATTCCAAACATGTTTATTGAGTACTCATTTGGACCCTTCTTTCATGTGTAGCTATACTGCCATATTAGATATAAGGGACACAGTGGCTTCCATAAGGAACTCTAGTGGGTTCTGTGTTGGGTGTTAACCCCAAGACTAGCACTTCAAAACTACCAGCCATGTCTCAGGAGAAGCCAGAGGGATTCGACTCTCATCAGATTTTCCGTGTCAGAAAGCCACGGGGCAGGGCTACGCTGCCCTCTCGGGCCGCTGAGTGGAAATCCATGGAGCAACCAGGAGTGTGGTTTTGGTTTGGTTGCTTTCCAGAGGTGGACAGTGTTTAAAATGGGTGGTTGCGAACACAAAGGCCAGCAGCTGTAAGCCCATCAGCGTTGGCGCTCTGTTCACCATGTGGCTAGAGGGTGGAAAGATGAAAAGTAAAAATCTTGCAAACTTCTAATCTGCAAAACTGTGTATATTTCCCACTTATTGTCCTTTCTCCATATCACAGCCTCTGAAATACTTTGGTCAGTTCTACCAGTTCGTACAGAGTCATTATGAGTTGGAATCTCTTCAATGGCTAAGGATTCGATGACCTTCAGCAGATACTTATGTTGCAAAGGAATAATCCCTAAGTGATTATAAGCATTCTGGCATTCTCATGGTATTTTATGACTTGGGAATACCTATATGTGAATAAATAAACTACATATTTTGTTCAAATGTATAGTTGTTCACACACACTGACTTTCTGCAGTCAATCAGGAATCAATGGCATTGCTTGACAATCTCCGTTTGAATGTATTAATCTCTGGATCAGACCACCAAGGGGAGGTCTTGCCATAGGGGAATTATTTTGGAAGTGGCATGTCAAGTTGATAGACTGATGGCTGCCATTCAGAACCGCATGGTCATGAGCATTGAACATGGTCATGAGTATTCCTACACACCAAGCAGCCAGATGTTGGCAGGACTATGGGAGCAAGCCTACAAACTTGTCTATTCTGCATTTGTGTCTATTTCCTACTCATGGTCCTTTGGGACTTTCTGTAGTCCCTCCTGAAACAGTGATGAATTGACTTGTTGCCAATCATGATGTCATCAACTATGATTAAACGATGATTCCCTTGTTTTCTATCACCGATAACTAGCTCCTGGCCACGAATCCTTTGCACACAAAGACCTCTCTGTCTTCTTACCTTTGGTCTCTCTATGGTTTAATAAGGTGGTCTCTGAAAACAGGATTGAATTTGAGATCTTAAAACAGTTGAATACTGCAACTTTGTTTTATCAGGTATTAATTTTCTCATCGCTAATGCAAAAAAGCACTATAATTGTTGTGAGTGGATATGAAAAGATTATTTTGATTTATAAATACTTTTGGAAAATTCCACACATTTTTAAATTTTAAATTTTATGTAACAGACATGGAAAAATATTTTAGTGTTACTTATTTTTTTTAGGTTGTCATGGAAGTGTTAGTTTGAGACCTTTACTCTTATTTGTTCTTTAAATCTCCCAAGGAGTGGTTGGTGGATTTGAATCTCCCACCTTGGGGTTCGCCATGCAACAATTATCTGAAAATGATGGCAACCTTGGGATCCCTTTATATCCAAATAAAATAATTGCAATAAAGACACATAATTTAATGATATGGGAGAAACTCCCAAAAGAATTAAACAAGGGAATGATTTAATATAGTTGCTTCTAGGGTACAGAACTAAGAGAGTTCAAACCTCAGGGAAGATGGGGGCAGTGTTCATTAAGAGTCCTTCTGTATTTGATTGTTTTAAACCAGGTTATGTATCACTCTGATATAAATATATAGTCAGTAACAAAAATGCCTGACTCATGAGGGTTATAGTCAATATCTAATAAGAGCATACATTTAAAGGATTAACATACTGTATAGTATATAGGATGTTTTAATTAATTTAAACCACTGTCAAATTTGAAAATTTTAAGCAACCTACTTTTGAAAGGGGTTTTCAAAGGTACACTGATGCTGCAGAAATATATCATGTTGTGCTAAAACACAGAGAAACATGTATGCATTCACTATAGAGGCTTTTTAAAGGTATATTTATTTATATGCTCCATAAAAATAACTATTGTCTACCATGAGCTTTCACTTCAGATTAATGTGAAACTTTGCTAAACTATAACTTAGAAAATCACTCCGTGTGTCCTCTTTTTGTATGGTGTATTATTTACTCAGAGGTATTTCAGAATTCAGTTGTTGTGTGTGTCTGTTTATTCTACTGAGACACAATTTCTAAGAGCATGCTGACATAAGAGTAAACAGACTCTACATATAAAAAAAATTAAAAACTCCAAAGAAAGGAAACAATGTTCTCTACTAAAATAATATATATTTTAAAGTTAAAATGAAGAACTGAAAGCAAGCCCTGGTGTAAAAAATGTAGGGTGAATTCAGCTCAGGTTTTCCTTCTTTGCTGAGGAAAACTGAGCTGGAGCTGACCCACTTACTACAACGTAGAGGAGAGGATGCCACCAGAGGAAAACACAACCCTTGGAAATCCCCTCCTCTGGCTTTTCCTGAAAGTCTCCTGCATACAGATCTGGTCCACTGTCTGAAGCATCTTTCTCCCCTCCCCACTCCCAGCACACCCTGCTGAGGGGGGCCAATTCCTGTAAGCCAAAGCTTGGCTTTAAAAAGAGAAAGAAAGAAAGTCATTCAGGAAAACAAAGAAGCTTAGGTTGACCTAAAGACAGACCCAAATTCAGCAACACAGCAGTTGGCCAATGATCTTTTGTAACTATAACTCAGATCTTTAATTAACAAGAAGAAACTTTCTAAGCCCGCTCAAGTAAAGAGAGGAGAGAAAGGAAAGACATGATTTTATTCAGAGCTGACTTGTGTACTACTTTTTATCTCTGGAAGCACTCAGAGCAGCATGGGTGATAAACATCAAAATCAATACACGAAATAAAGTTAGAAGTATGCCCGGAAGTAAGTCATGCCACACAGAGTAAATCCGGATGGGAGAGGAGGTGTGACAAGCAGCAGCTTTATGTACTTGCGGAGTCAGAGGCTGTGTAGAGCCAAACCCCAGTTTTGTGTGAAAACATTGCCTACAAGGGGACAGTGGCCTTGGCAGCACAGTGATTAGAGGGCCTGGGAGGCAGGGAGAGCGGCTGTGGGGGAGCAGCCGCTTGGGCGTATTAGAGCCAAGGTTTGCCTTCTACTAAAAGATGGTCACCACCTTAACAACGTTTGTCATTTTACTAGCCTGAAATTGTAAACTTTTATATAATACTCAGCAGCTTTCTGAAGAAACTTCCTCTTTTTTTAAACTCCAGAGAAAGCGGAGTTAGTTTCCTCATCGCATCCATCAGTCAGACTTTTTCATAACCATGGTAGCGGTGGCGTGAGGACCACTCGCTTCTGTGGATTGAATTCCTGAAGTGCACTCCTTCTCTGTAGTTGCTGTCCACTCAGTTCCCCCCACGGTGCTGTGGACCACAGAGAAATACTGCCTGATGCGACCCTGTCCTCTCCATCTTTTCTCAGTTGGAGTCCATTGCTCCAGCAATGATCTCAACCCATCCCATCGAAGGTCTTCCTGTGTTTAGGATGATTCATCACTTTGCCAACCGTGATGCACTTCGCTAGGGACTGACCGCTCAAATATACAGGAGACAAAGCCTCACCATCCTTAACGATCACACTTCTTCCAAGACCGGGTTGATTGTTCTTCCAGCCACCCACGCGGTGGTCAGAAATTCTCAACAACACCGTGATTTCAGGAGCATCAATTCTTGGGTCCTCCTAATTGTCCACTCATATGAGATTACAGAAATACCCTGGCGTGGGTCCGGCATATCTTAGTTGTTGCTTTTGAACACTGTAAAGTGGTCCTTTGAAGCAGATTTGCACAATACAACACAGCATTGATTTCTTAACAGCTGTGCCCATGGGTATTGATTGTGGAGCCAAGTAGAATTCAATCAGACACAGTCTCAATATGTTCGGCATTTATCACAGTATTGCTTATTGGTCCAGTTGTGAGGATTTTTGTTTTCTTTATGTTGAGGTTTAATCTGGATTGAAAGCTACCATTTTGATAATCATCAATCTGTATTGCAAGTGCTCTTTATTTTCAGCAAGCAAGAGGGAGTCATTTCCATGTCCTACATTGTTGATGACTCTTTCTGAAATCCTGATGCCAGTATGGAATACATGTTAAAGTCTACAATTACTACTCACATGCATCGATTTTAAATGTGGTGTTGATGAAGAATAGTGAACAAAACCACGTACTACCAGAAGATGCAACAAATCTGTCTTAGAAGCACCGCCAGGTGTTCCTTAGAAGCTAAGATGGTGAGACTTTGCCTCAAGTCTTTAGATATGTTATCAAGAAGGACAAGGCCTTAGAGAAAAGCAGGATGCTCAGCACAGCAAAGAGTCAGTTGTAAAAAGAAAGATTTTAAAAAGAACCAAAAAACAAAATAAAACTGTGACTCTCAGAAACAACTGTGACTGGACCCGTGGGGTCCAGCATAGCCATGATTACGAGGGTGGTGCAAGCCTGCACGGAGTTGTCTTCCGTTGTACGTAGGATCCCTAGGAGATGGAACTGATTCAATGGCTTCAAACGGCAGTTATGCCACTATGAGGAGCCCTGGTGGTGCCATGGTTAAGCAGTCCGCTCCTAACGGAAAGGTCAGTGGTTCTAGCACACAAGGTGCTTTATGGGAGAAAAATATGGCAATCTACTTCCATTTTAAAAACATGATTACAGCTTTTGAAGCCCTCAGGGGCAACTTTACTCTGTCCTATAAATTGCAATCAACTTTATGGTCCACAGGTAGTAGACTACAATTAAAAAGAGAATAATGATGCGGTGCATGAGTTTTACATCTGATCCTTGACTGTAATAAATATCTAAGTGTAAAACTATTAAAGTTAAGTTTTTTTTAAGATACATCGTACAGAAAGATTTCTGAGGGAAGTCAAGATGTTGACATTTTAGTTGCAGAATTCTTCAGGCACTCAAATATCCATGAAATATAAAGATTGAATATATTTATGAGTTCAAAGTCAGGAAAGAAATGAATTAATTTTAATATATACATTGCTGAATCCACAATAGCATACTTTTGAGCAAAGGTAATCTATACCCATCATAAAGAAGCAAGAAAAACGATTCCCTTTCAAATGCTTTGAATCATAACATCACAGGAATTTCATTTTATAAGAGCACTCACTAACTACTGGTGCAATTTCCATCCCCAAACAGGAATGCCTCCAGCCTATTCCTGAGTTTTGCTGCAGAACACAGCTCTGTCATATTAACAAAGAGTCTGTGGTACAAGCCTTACCCTCTCAACTGCACAAGCTTGGTGAGCCCTACAAGAACTCAGAGAGCTATAGAAATGCACCTAGAAGCACAACCAAGTATTCCAAGCAAAGAGTTGCAGAAATCTATCAGAAATCACTCAACGCAAACATGTCCTGCCAGGACAGGTAACAGGCAATCCAAGTATGGATTTGTTGAATCTAATCATCTAGCAGATGGACAAGAACACACCTGAAGTTGAACCAGTTGACCAGTTGCAATTGAGTCCATTCTAATTCATGGAAACCCTATAACTGTGTTCCATTGGATTTCCAGATAGATTTCCAGACCTTACTTCCAAGGTTCCCCTGAACCTAAATTAAATGAACCACAACTGAACTGATTCTGAATGAATTATAGCAATCCTTTATAGAGTGCCTGAGACTGTAAATCCTCATGGAAGCAGACCACCTCATTTTCCTCCCATGGAGTGACTAGTGTGTCTTGAACCACTGACCTTGAGGTTAGCAGCCCAATGCCTAACTCACAAAAATACCAGGACTCTTCTTTAACTTTTTAGGTAGGAGTCAAGTGTATTAACCTTTTGAGACTCCTGTGAAAGGAGTTTTTTCCTGCCTGACCCAAGCTATGATATTTTCAATTTCCATAAATGTGTGTGAATGTTTGGACACAGACTAAGGAAGACCAAAGCAGCATTGGTGTGTTTGAATCATGATGCTGGAAAAGAACATTGAAAGTACTGCAAGAATGCCCCTTAGAAGCAAGGCTAGTTTGGCTTTGTCTTCTGTAATCTGGACATGTTAACAGGAGAGAGGGGTCCCTAGAAAAGGAGCTGGTGCCAGGAATGTGAGAGAGCACCGAAAACTAGGGAGACCCTCCACAGATGGACTGACGTGGTGGCCGGACCTGGACAGTGATTGTGAGGATGGTGCAGGACAGGGCAATGTCCCTTTCTGTTGGATGACGGGTTGCTATGAGTTGCAACCAACCAGATGTCACCTAACAACAACAATAACAAGGGGCTCAGAGTTGAAAAATCGTGGGGCACTGCTGTTGCAGGGTGAGGTGCTAAGAATTTGATTCAGAGGAACTGAACGGATTTGGACGTGTGTTAGGTAACTTTTGTACAATTTCAAGAAAGCAAGGCATTAAATGCTGTCAGAGGTTGGAGTGATTCTATAAGTGAATGTCTTGTTAATATTCTCTTTGAGAAGTGACGATCAGAGAGAAGACTGGAGAGAGACTAAAGTTAAACTAATGGGCCAGAAGCAGCAGTCACGTACATCAGTCAGCCTAGGGAATGTCTAGTCATGTCTGTGACTTGGAAAATATTCCTATGTGTGTCTCTGTTCACAGCTACTTGTGGAGACATCTTGCTTTTGTCTTGATCCATCATGAACAAAAAGCGACCTTGTCTGATGTTGATGTTTGTGAAAACACTTCCAGTTCAACAGAAGATCATCACCCAAGGACCAGGCAGCTCCTGGACGTGAGAAGTGCTTTGCTCTTTCTATAGGGGACAAACGGTATTTTGACTGAACCTCACTCACTGCCCTTGAGTCAATTGTGACTTGCCGTGCCCTTATGGGACAGAGCAGAACTCCCCCTGTGGGTTTCACTGACTGTGAATCTTTATGGGAGTAGAAAGCTTCATTCTTTTCCCCAGTAGAAGCTGCTGCTTTTGAACTGCTGACCTTCATAATACTTAACCCACTATGCCACCAACAAGACTGATTTTCTGAATAGGACATGGGAGCCATAGGGGAGCTCAGAAGACATATCTGTGTGGTAAAATTCTACGTGTCACTCCATCCCAGTTACGAAAGTTTGAACAAAAACTAAGTGATGCAGCCAGATTTTACAGATGGACGCGTTAAGTAGACTTAACCTGGAAGGACTTGAGAGAAACAGAGGCCAACAAGGTGAGGCTGGACTTTTTAACACCCTCACTAGTAAGTCAAGCCCATTTGTGTACACTTTTGCATGGTAAGAAATACAGTGTTTTAGTGGCATAAGTAAAAAAAGTGAGGCATACATGTAATGCATGATCCTAATTCCTTACAGTTGGAATGCACAGATGATTTATTCCTAGAATCCTTCATTAGAAGTCTATTTTCTGTTTTCCCTTGGTATTTCTTCTGCACATTTTATATAATTTCATGTGTACAATCATGGAGACCCATATTTAGATTATAAGTGTCTCTAAAAGGATTCTCTGAATACCTTTGATTTGCATCTTTCTATATTGGATTGATAGGAGCCCCGGTGGCAGACAGGATTATGGTTGGGAGGCCAAACACAAGGTCAGCAGTTTGAAACCACTAGCAGCTCCAGGGAAGGGAAATGAGACAGTCTACTGCCCTAAGTATTTACAGCCTGAGACACCTATGGAAGCAGTCCTGCCCTGCCCTGTGCGGTCACCGTGAGTCAGAACTGACTCCATGGCAGAGAGTTTTCTCGAGTCTATGTGAGGATCAGAAACCCTGGTTGCACAATGGGTTCTAGATTGGGGTGTTAATCACAAAGTGAACAGTTGGGAACCACCAGCTGCTCCACAGAAGAGAGGGGAGGCTTTCTAGTCCTGTACAGGGCTGCGATCTTAGAAACCAGGAGAGGAACTCTCCTGTCCTACAGGGTCACCATGACTTAGAAGCGACGCCATGGCAGTGAGCTTTATTTTGTTTTGTTTCGATAGCTGATTATAATGTTGCATGTCAGCCTGGCTGGGCTATGATCCGGAGTGGCTTGGCATGTGCTTTTTCCCAGCATAACCACTTTCCATGTCGTGATCTGATCTGAGCAGCCAATCAATTGAAAGGGAAGTTTTCTTCAAAGGTGTATGGCCTGGTAAAGCTTTCTCTTTCTCTGGGATCTCCACGAATCTAGTTATTTGACTTACAATTCATGGGATACATATTTTCAGGAGTCTGCAGCATGCCACCTGACCTGCAGATCTTGGAATACCCAGTCCAGCGCCTGCAAACCCATGAGGCAGCAGAAGTGCCCAACCTGACACCAGATCCATGGATTTGAAGCGCTGCAAGATGTTTCTTTGAAGTAAGTCTCTTAAGGTATATTTCTATATGTAGGTCACTGAGTTTGTTCTTCTAGAGAGAGCACAGATTAAGTCAGGGATTTTCCTTCTAAATATCTGAAATCAAACATTTCCTCAACATGAGTTATCAATCTATTTACCCTCTACAGAATGGGTCTTCATTCAAGAAAATAATTCCTTCTTGGACACATTGAAATGGCAGTCTTAAGCATACATTTCCTTATCTTCTATCTCATCTGTAGTGAATGGAATTAACAACAGATGTATCATCAATCTTGTTTAGTTTAAGCATGAGTGTATGGATAGAGGGGTATTTCAATTTGAAAATAAACTGTAATAGAAGACTGGCATAGGTCACCAGTTCTAAGAAAAAAAATAAGTATCAGTATACTTTATTTCCTTAATAGAAAGCAACTTGTTTCTCTCAAATTCTGTGAGAATATCCCTCGGTATTCAGACACTGGTATGCAAACATCTAAGATAGTACAGAATGAATAAAATTGTGTGTGCATGTATGTGCAGATATATGTATACATGTGGGTACATGTATGAACATACAGATACATACAAATATATGCTTTTAAATATGTATATTTTATTGGCGGTTGGTACAACTCCTATCACAACCCATACATCCATCCATTCATTGTATGTCAAGCACATTTGTACATTTGTTGCCCTCATCATTCTAAAAACATTTGCTTTCTACATGAGCCCTTGGTATCCGATCCTCATTTTTTCCCGTCCTTCCCCACTCCCCCTTCCCTCATGAACCCTTGATCATTTATAAATTAATATTAATTTGTCGTGTCTTACTAGAGTCTCAGCAAAGGATACTGGAAGTGCGGTGGCTTGCCAGAATAGACAAATTTGTTAGGGAGGACATACCACCAGAGGCTTCTTAGAGCAAAGATGGCAAGTGAGCCTTTGGAGACGGCATCGAGAGACCGGCGGTGGGAGGACGGCATGTGCGGTCAATGGAAGGGTCAGAGAACCAGAGGAAGCCCCTCACGAAGGCTGAGTGACACAACGGCCGCAGCAATGGACCGGCGCAAGCATCACAACCACGTGAGGAGGGTCCAGGACCCGACCCGGAAATGCTCCCTTCTGTTGTGGGCGGGGCGACTATGTATTGGCACCAGGCCTGCAAACAGTTTATGGGGAAAAAAGGAAATGAAAAGATAATGGACATTTCCCCCCAATTTTTGTATGTACATGTACACACACAGAGTGAAACACTGGCAGCTTGCTTGCTGTCCTTTGGAGCTAGGAAGAAGCCCCAGGGCGTCCCCCAGGGAAACAGGACAGGACACGTGTCTTTATTCTCCACTCTCAGCCGGGTTTTACTCCAAGGCAGGGCCTCTTCCAAATGTGCTAGAAAGGACAGAACCAGGGCCCAAATAAAAGCCTATTTAACTTCTTTTTATCGGAAACTTCAAAGTAGGCCATTTACACAGTGCAAAGGACAAGTAATACAAAAGAGAAAAAATCTAAACTCAACAACAGTAAAACACATTGAAAGGTTCACCCCACACGCCCCAGGACACACGGTCCAGTGCTGTCTGGTCAAGGAAGTCATGGAATTGGATTTGGTTGTTAGGTTTCCTTCCAGCCATTAGGAAAGACCTTGACTGTGGGCTTACAATGAAAACCAAACCGAACCCAGCGTTCAACATGAAAGGAGGAAATGTTAACCATTTACGCACATGGAAGCAAAATAACAGCAAAAAGTCCATCACTATTTTCTGTCAAACTCAATTTCCAACTATGTCTCCCAAGGAATACCGGATGCTCTTCTGATTTATGTTTAGGACAAACTGCAGTTATGAAAAACAAACTCCATTTTCTGGAAGACTGAATCTCTCACTCAGCTTACACATTTTTTTTTGCTGGGCTACAGCAGCAAAGCATGAGCTTTAGGGAACCTCGCTGTCCCCTGGAGAAAAGACGTCTCTCATCATAAAGTGCCCAGAGATCACATAGGCAGCCTGCTCACCTTCACATTCAGCTTTAGATCTGTACTAGGGCCGAGGACTGCTTTCCTAAACTGTTTAAATATGTGTAGCTTCTGGGTGGAGGGGTATTTGATATTGAAAATAAACTATAAATATTATTTTCACCGGAACACAATAATATAGGCCACCAGTTCTAAGAAAAATAATACTATAAAAATGTATGGTTATAGGACCAAGACTGGGCTCCAATCACACGAATTAACCCAGACTCTCAGGATTCACTAAAAGCGTCTGAGGTAATTCCAGTACACCACAAGGAAGGCTGAAGAAGACCCTTCACGGAGGGTTCACATTTAAGGGAAACCTTTGTGGAAAATTCTAACTTGTATATGTGTACTTTATTTTCTTACTTTGTACTTGAAAAATATGTTTCTTGCTAAACTATTTTGTTCACAAATTGGACTTTCTGGTCATGACCTTGAAAAATTC
The DNA here is from genome assembly GCF_050624435.1 of Tenrec ecaudatus. Taxonomy (NCBI): domain Eukaryota; kingdom Metazoa; phylum Chordata; class Mammalia; order Afrosoricida; family Tenrecidae; genus Tenrec; species Tenrec ecaudatus. The sequence goes on from NC_134540.1 coordinate 93,299,876, forward strand.
AAGTTTCCTATCTGTATGATTCTAAGTATGTAATAATTAAAAGGGAGTAAGCACAACATGGATGATGAACTATTTGCTCCTGTGTACAACAATTACACCCAAACTAAAGCAAACTCTTACTGCTGCCATGTTGATCCCAGGTCACAGTCACCCCACACGACAGAGTAGAATTGCTCTGTAGTGTTTCTGCAGCTAAGTCTTCCAGGGAGAAGGAGCCTCATCCCCAGGAGTGGCTGGTAATTTCCACCCCCTGGCTTTCACTGAGCAGTCAAATGCTTAACCTAATACTGCAGAATGATTAAGGAAAAAAGGGCAAATGAAGAAATAGATCTCAGACATTACACTAAGAGAGTTAACCTGAAGAAACATCATGCTACTTTACAACTTTATATCGGTCTTACTTATGGTGTTCTCTGGTTAATCTTGTGGCAAAGGATCTAGAATATAGTACGACTTCAGGGTCTACTCACCTCAGGTTGTCTCCAATTTTTCTGAATTTATGGTTTAAGAAAAACAAAATTTGAGAGACTTGGCTATCAAGCCAAGATGCTTGGCAGGAAATGTTTAAAATAAGCAAACAAACAAAAAACCTGCAAGTGACAGAGGGAAGAAGGAAGAGAGAAAGGAAGGAAGGAAAATAAGGGACGAAAGGGGAAGTGGAGAGGTAGGGGAGAAAAGACAAGACAAAGCCAGGGTTCTCCACCTTCCTCATGCGTGACCCATTCATACACTTCTTCAAGGTGTGGTGACCCCAACCATAAAATTATTTCCGTTGCTACTTCATAACTGTCATTTTGTTACTGTTACGAATCAGGTGACCCCTGTGAAAAGGGCGTTCAACCCCCAAAGGGGTCGTGACCCACAGGTTGAGAACCGCAGACCCAGTGGCATAGTGGGTTGTGCTGGCTGCCAGTTCCAAGGTCAGCAGTTTGAAATCCCCCACTTCACCAGAGAAACTACTCCAACAAAGAGTCACAGTCTCAGAAGCTGCCAGATTGTGAGTCAGAATTTATTTGATGGCAGTGAGTGAGCATTTAGGGGGGTGCTGTGAGGTCATTTAACACCCCCTGGAACGCAGTCTGTGGCTCTGCACCACTAACCTCTCTCTGCAAGAAAGCTGAATGTGTAGGGCAGCCTCAGAACCCCTCAATGGCATCCCTGGCCGTGCAGGGGGTGCAAGGCTGCGCAGAGCTTCAGCCTATCTTACATGGGATTGCTGTGACTTGGAGGGGACTCAACGGCACCCCAAAACACGGACCTGAATTGTCTCGATGGCAGTGGGTTTGGTTTGGATCCCGGAAATTAGAAGAGATCAAATGGCCACTAGTAGGCGTTGGTGTTCCGTATAATTCCAAGTCCTTACAGTGAAATCAGGGAGGCCCAGAAAACAACAGGACTGACTGATTTTGAAGGGTCCCACAAGTTCCCCCCGCCGCACAGGTGTTGTATTACCACTTTTCTATCACTCGGTGCCATGCAGCCCATTCCTACTCATGGAGGCCTGAGTCATTGGACAAGGTGGTCCTGCCTTTGTGGGCTTCTGGAGCTGTAGTCCTTTATAGGAGCAGAAAGCCTTAACTTTCTACCTTGTGAAGCTGGTGATTTTGAACTGCTGACCTTGCAATTAGCAGCCCAGTATCTAACCATTACATTTCCAGGGCACTTTTTCTCTCACTCAAAAGCAAAGCAAAACTCACTGTACCCAAGTCAACTGTGACTCACAGCTTCCTAGCCATTGGAAATAAAAATGTCCTTCCTTGATAGATTTTATGTAGGTTTTAATGTAGGCTTTCACAATTTTCATATTTGATTTTTGTTACAGTAATTACTAACTAAACAGCTTCAGAATCACGATTAAGTTCAGTGTCTTTACTACAGAATGGTATAAAGTAAATAGCTAAGGAGATACTGATAAATTATCAACAGGAAAATAAGATGTCCATTAAAGAAAACAGTAAGAGACAAAACATTAATGAAAACAATAATTCGTCAAACACTGAAAACCTCGCATAATACAATGTGAAAAGTAGTACACTAATATGGAGTGATAAGCCATACATCCTGTTCAATAGAAAAGGCAGCTCACGGTCCGTGCCTCCTTTGGAATCATAATAAACCAAAATACAGAACACAGGAGAACTGTCCCTGTGGGCTTCTGAAGTGATCCATCTCTACGGGAACAGAAAACCTCCCCTTTCTCCTGGGAAGGGGCTGACATGTCAAACTGCTGACCTGGTGGCTAGCCACCCCATGTGTAATTCACCTCACCGTCTGAGCTCCCATGAAATAAGGAAAAAGAAATCAGCGTGCACTTAGTGCAAGAATTTATCCATCAAACCGAGACTTTGAGGGAGCAGAAAGATACTATTAATAATTACAAAAGGGTAACAGCTATCAGTAGAGATTGTCCCTCAAACCTGGAGCATATGGTCATTCTGCTTGTGCTTCTGTTTGGTCTTCATTTCTCCAGGGCTCTCAGGGAGATGGACTCACGCCGTGCCTGCAACAATGGGCTGAGGCGCAGGAGCAGCTGTTGGGAGGGAGCCAGCCCAGGCAGTGTTTTGTGGGCTGTGCACAGGGAGCCATAGGATGGAATTGACTCAATGGCATCTAACAACACCCTGCCTGGCTCCTTGAAAAGGATTTCCGTGATTGGAAAGGAAAGCTAGCCCACCATTTTGCACCATAAATTATATGTATACTATATCAGTCCATCAGTACAGAGAGGCGAAATTACACTCAGTAAATTTAGCAAGCAAACAACAATTTCTGTGACTAAAACCAACAAAAGTGTATCGCTCATAATATGGGTGAACAAAGGGCCCTGTTCATCACCGCCACAGCCTTGAACACGGCAAGTCACCACGAGAGCAGGCAAAGAAAGAGTCCCAAAGGCCCCTACCAACAATCAAGTGCCAGGATGTGGAAATTGCTTATGACACTTCCTCTCCCGTCCCCTGGGCACAAACTAGTCACGTAGCAAGACCCAACCCCATGGGACAAGGAAGTGTAACCCTATGTTGTTTCTCCAACGTGGTCAAGTGCAAATGTTTGCGAATCTAATGAATGATTACTGTAATTCTATCATGCTAACTCAATGTCTTCATAAGCCTTGCTATTTTCATAAAGATGTTTGTGGCTTTTTTTTTTTTTTGCTATAGCGGGTGTCTCTCTTATTCTTTGTTCTTCAAGATATTTTGTGTTTGCTGTTTTTTTCCTCTGAATTTTTTCTTGCTTTGGACTGTTTTGATAACTTTCGAATTCTAAGAGCTATATATAAGTTTTGCTACTTCCATACAAATGGTGCATAGCCATATTTCATGCATGCTATTTTGGGTACGACTCCCCCTCGTTAGCATTCAGCAAATAGTGATCCATGTTGTTGCACAAACTCTATTATGAGGATGGCCTGGAAAAGAAGCCACAGTGGTTGAAAAGCAAATAAGAGATCCTTCTCTCTCCACAACGCGCATGTTGGTGACTGAGACACACAGGTCAGTGTGCCTGTGAAGACCCGGGAGTTTGAATAGTTTGCAGTTGATTCTCTGAGAAGCAGAGACCATACAGTAATTACCTAAGCTTTGAAACAAGAAGGGAATATATTGTTGTTTCAAAGGTGTTGTTCCTGAGCGACAACAATTGTTGTTTTCAGGTGCTCTTGAGTGAGTTCTGATGGAGCCCTGGAGGGGTAGTTGATAGGCGCTGGGCTGCGATCCACATGGTCAGCAGTTCAAAGACATCAGCAGGTCCACAGGAGAAAAAAAGAGTTCATTCAAGCTAACAGCCTTAGAGTCCATGCTGACTCAGAGTGACCCCTCTGGGTTCCCGAGATTGTGACTGTTCTAGGTAGTAGACAGTTTAGTCTTTCACCTGAGGAAATGCTGGCGGTTTCTAACTGCCAACCGCTGCCCAACATTCACCCCACAAGCATTTCTGTCTCAGAAACCTCCAGGGAGTCCCGAGGAGTCAGCATTGACCTATTGGCAGTGAGTGTGTTTTGAGGCACAGAGACCAGAAGGAAACCAAGGCCAGTCCTGTGCCAACTTACCACTGATGTTATATTTGAGGCTCTTGTTGCCTTATATAATGAGGTGATCATCCTCCATTTCCAGATTTTATGTAATTATTTTAGAATTCTGAAAAATTCCTCTCAATATTGTTTTGAGTTGTTTAAATTAAAATAAAAGGTGCAACAAAAGAAATTAAGAAACAAGAATATGATTCCATTTTTTAATCACATATTGTGTACTTTTAGCACATTTTATTTTTGTATAAGACTAGATGGATAGACAACAAATGTTAGCAATTATTGTCCTCTGTGGGGTATACTGAAGTGGTTCTCATGCTTTCATTTTACTTCCAAGTTTATTAAAATGTGTCAGTGTCAGTTTTATAAATTTTAAAACATAAAATTCAGAGAAATATAAATTTTGATAATGAATTACTATCATTCAACTTTCCATATCTCTGTCAAAGAATATGCATAGCTTTTAAAATGATTTATTTTCAATATTTGTTAAAACATCTGCCATATTTGTTCATGGAAATTAAATAATGCATGGTCTTGTTTCATTTATAATAATTATAAGGTTATTTTCTGTCAAAAGGAAACAAAATTAACACAGCCTATTCCTAACTCATGTGCAAAGTCATGCTATCACCATGTTTCAAGGTTTTAAGTCCACCATGAGAATTAAATCTGAAACTGACTAAAATTTTAAATTTCAGCAACCCCAAACTCATGTATCAGAAAAGCACTCCTGACTCAGGGAAGTCTCTTACAGAACGCTCCACATCTGAACACAGGAATGCCTCCTGAATAATGTGATCAGCACTGTCAACTTGATACATGGGTCCTTTTCCCAGTACCAGGATGATTTACAGATGTGCTGCAAAAAGCAGGTCTCCTAGTACATCCTGAATACCTTCCTTGATCTAAAGCAGAGAGGAAGTAAATAGGTGGGAAGAGACAATCCTGCACACGTTCTTGAAAAGGAAAAGAAATGAAATAAAATCAACACTGCTTCCATCAGTTTATTTAAAATTCAACACTAATAATATACACCTCATAATTTTCCAAATATCATTTCTATGAAAGAATGTGTTTATGAATATTCTAATATTTACTTATAAACTTGTCCTACTATCCATGGAAGGATATAATATTTTGTGTTTTTCAAAATAGCTTTCTATACATAACCCCATGGGGTAGGGATATACTCATAACCTTTGGAAATTAACAAAAAATAAAGGCAATATTTTCACCTTTTTCCACCAGCCAGAACCATTTAGGTCCCAAAAGATCCACACTGCTCACAATGACCACTGGTATAACAATGGTATATACCTGTATATCGTTATCATTATTTTGTAAGAATCTTCTTTTCTATCTAATGCCGCTCATATCCACATGTTCACATTCAAATCTGTCATTTGGCCAATCCCAGCTTACCCTTCAGAGTTCATCTCAGTGCTTCACCTCGTCAGGAGGTAATTTCCCAAGACGGAGTCCAAAAACACTCGACAATTTTCCTTGCTATGTAGTCCCACACCAGCATTTCATAATATCTACAAAAATGACTGCATTGTTCAGTTGATATATCTTTCTTCCCAGATTATAAAACATGCCAGTTTTTAAAATCTGCCTAGTTTACTATATCCTCAATATGTGTGAAAATGTCTCATATATAACAGGATAGATAGATACATCATTGTAAAACTGGACAGAATTAAATCAAACCAAGTCACATCACTAGCAATATATGACTCCATGGTCATTGAGGTCAATATATTTGCACCAAATGTCATCATCGCTTTTGAATTAGAAATAGCTCTATTGTATCAAGCACGTCAAGTAATCATGAATTATGTTAGGGGAAGCAGCTGTACTTGCCACCCTACCACAGTGATGGGCGCAGGGGGAGCCACTCAGAGGGGAGCAAGAGCTAAAGGCAGCAGAGATAAATAAAAACCTCCCAAACCAAGCTCGCTGTCATAGAGACCATTTCAACCCTCACTGCCCTGCAAGAGTGATGCATTGAAAGACATACAGACTGAGCGAGTGTCAGAGGGAACAGGAGAGTGTACACATGAATGCATCCAGGCTTGACAGGATTTGCACACGGCTAGTGACCTTGGTTGCAAATATCCACATGGATGTGATGCAGGATGCAGGATGCTAAGTTAGGCCAAGCTTGGAGACATAGTCAAACGTCTAGAGAGAATAACTTGCGGCCCTATGTGCTCAGCACCACAGTGTCAGGGACCACTAGGGTAACTGATGTAACACAGTCCACCAAGATAAAGTTCTGCATCCTACGTTGGTGAGTTGCCACTAAATATTATATGCCTGTGCGGGATATCTAAGCTGCTACTGGTCTCTCCTTGACCAAGGGGAAAGGGGTGATGAAGAGAAATAAGCAATGAATCCAATGGACTAATTAATGGATTACACATTACTAATCTCCAAGATTCTGAAACCAGATCAAGTAATTTCATGTTGGTCAGTCACCACTAGTAACTGTTCTGGAAGGGATAACAGTGGAACATCCTGGATATAGGGGGAGAAAAATGAGGAACTCTCAAATCATCAAAAATGAGCAGGCTTACTGTTCGGATAGATAGTGGTGGAATGCCCAAGACCATAGGCCTTGGTGAACTTTCAGGTCTAGAAATGAACCCAATTCCATGGCTCAATTTCTATCCAACACATAAATAGGCCACTAAGAAAAACAATAATTGTATTAAAGTACATACCTTGGAGTAATCAACCATTTCAGGTCCAAAGGGTGGAAATTACCACGGACAAGATTCAGAATGTTTGGAAAGAAAGAAACATGGAAACAGGAAACATATGCAGGGAGTGGAATACAAGATATTACATTGAGGGGATAGAATCAATGTGATAAACACATATGTATATTTCTGGAATAGAAGCATCATTTGTTGTATACGCCTTCATCTATTCACATTTAAACAAATTAATAAAATGAACACAACTACCTTCACAGTATTTTTAAAACTTAGGTAATCTGAGATCACTTCAGTTTTTAAAGCGTGATTGAGTAAAAAGTGAAATTCTAGGTAAGTTTTGTCTTTTATTCCAAACTATTATCAATGGGATATACAAAATACATTTACATTATTGAATGCATATAATGTACAGTCTCTAAAAGAGACACAATGACTGTACATTAGTTCAAGAATTTTCTTTTTATACAATGCTGCCTCATTTCATTTTAACAGGGCTGGCAAACTTTGCTCACTTCATAATATTTCCCAGGGCTCCCCCGTAACAAAGAATTGAAAGAGAGAAGTAAATTCAAGTAGGACCAAGATGACAGGACAAACAGGGAACAGAAGCAAGAGTTGGCAAGGACAAGGGTGGACATTTATAAACGGGGGAAAGGGGGGTGGCGCCGGGGAGGGAGATACCTCTGTTACCGAGAGCACCCTCAGATAAAATTACTACTTAATAATAGTGCTTGGACATTTTCCTCATTTAGTTTGCATATTGAATACCTCTGTATATGAATTTTAAACCAGGCATCATAGGTCATGAAATATGAGTGTGATATAAAGAACATTATATGAAAGTAAAACATATAAACAATGAATCCAATAGACTAATGGGCCACACAAACATTAGTCTTCATGTCTCTGAAACTAGAACGCACTTGAGGGTGCTCAGCTACCACGGTCCACTACTTGGAAAGGGACCACAATAGGAGGTCCATCAAGTGGGAGCAAAAGAGGAGCAAAACTCCAGGTCATCAAAATCTGTTATATGACTTAGGAATTGGACAGTGTTTCAGCTCAAAGGTTCTAATGCTAGCCATATGATTAGGAGTCGGCTCTCCAGTCCGCCCAGGCATTCCATTCCACTGCAGAGCCGGTGCTGACGATGGCCCATTATCTTCTCTTCCAAACTCAGATTTGCCAGCCGTGATTGTTATACATACATAGTATACATTATTAAACAAGTGGAATGCAAAAAGAATTAATACTATGAAAACCAGTCTAGTTTTTTTAATTAATGTTGATTTCTAAAATTCCTGTTTAGAGATTTAACGAATGAGCATGTTTAAATTTGGAGGGATGTTCGTAAAACCCACAAAGATTTTACCCTCACAGTGTTTCACATATGTCTTTGAGTACACCATGGAGAACTGTCAACGTAACGTCACAGGATATGAAAGATGGATGACTTACTGATGAAATACAATGCCTTGTATCAAAATGTTAGATGCTACATCAAAATACGTTTGAATTTGCTTATTCTCAAAAATATTTAAGTATCATCTTGTACCTGACATGTAATCTATCTTGTAAACTGCATTACCTAAGTTATAGCAGAAATGTAATTTATTTTGAATCTAGGAATGTAATGTAAACTCAGAGTGCTATTAGAAAATGATTTAAATTGACTATTAATCAATAGGCATATTTTATTTTTGTTATTATTTTGGAAGGAGTAATTTTCACACCACAATGATTTGAATAATTTTTCTGTATGAACACTGAAGTCAACATATACATCTGCCAATTGTGTTTTCTATGCAATGCCAATCTTCCCTTCCCTCAGAAAAAAGTAATGATTTTCTTTTTACTACCAATCATAAACCCAAACCCACTGCCAGTGTGTCCTTTACTACTCATGGGGGCCCTCAGTAGGGTTTCCGAAGCTGGGCTCTTTCACAAGGACAAACAGCCTTTTCTTTCTTGAGCCACATGGCTGGTGGTTGCAACTGCTGATGCTGTGACTAAGTAGCCCAAAATGTAATCCGGTGCCATTACCATGACATATAATGGGCATTTCCAATACCTATTAGCGATACTGCCTAATATAACCATTTTCTTATTTGTAGTTTCACTTGGTCCATGATAATCTCCATGTTTTCTGAATAATATTTTTAAAACTCACATTGTTTATATCACAGCTTGAAATACCCAAACTTCAGACCATCCCTTTGTAAACATATTCTATGAAAGGCCAAATAATACATAATTTAGGACATATGATCTGTAAAAGTCTGTCATGACTCTTTTGTTCTGTTTTGCTTTGTAAATGTCACAACTCTTAAACTCGGCTGTTATAGAACAAAGGCAACGATAGATTTTTTTAAAGTGGGAATTTCAAATTGTCAATAACATGTTATTTATATTTAAAAAGCAACTATGAATATATCCATTTGTCCATGCATTGTGTGTGGTTGTTTCACATTGCAATGGCAGAACTGAATAGTCAGTGGAGACAGAAATCATATCCACCCCCCTCCCCCCAAAGGGAAAACAGTTCACTTTTTTGTCCTTGGCAAATTTGCTGAACTGTGCTTGAAAGAAGGAAGTCCTAACTTCTTTCCTATTTTCCTTAAACATGCCTAACCTTTGAGTATAAGATACTCCTCTGCCACTGTCCAGACATACTCTACTCTGTAAAACATTAAGACAAGCACATCTTAAATCTCTCTAAAAATCTACGTTTTCATGTGCTATGATCTTCATCTTCTTTCCCATTCCTAGGTCTCTCTCTCATGAAATCCTATTAGGCATTCAAACATCAGCCCAAATGTCACTTGCCTGTTAAGTGCCTTAAACAAACAAACACTGACATTGGGTAAAAGCTGACTCATAATGATCCCCAGTTGGTTTCCAAGACTGTAGCTGTTTTTATGAGAGTAGAAAGCCCCATCTTTCTTCCTGGGAGCTGTTGGTGGTTTTGAACTGCTGACCATGCAAGCTGCAGCACAATGTGTAACCTCTAGACCACCAGGGCTTCCGTAATAAGTGTCTTAGCTTTTGTATAGGTGGGTCCTTGGTTCACCAATAAAGTTTTAATAAAGTTAATTTTTTGAAATTGTGTATTTATTCTGTACTATAAGGAGGAATTCTGGTGGGTTAGTGGTTATGAATTGGGCTATTAACTGTAAGGTTAGCAGTTCAAAACCACCAACCACTCCAACGGTGGAAGACTGGACCAGAGGCATCAAAATGTGTGGCACAGGGACTCAGAAAAGCAGCGCTGAGGTTATGGGGAACCTTGTCCTCCGGTGCAAGAGTTTGGAACTGTGAGCCAGAGCAACAGGCTAGCTGGCTTCCTGGCCCATAGAAACAGAAGCCAAGGGAACCCATGGCTAACAGGCTGAGGACAGGAGAGAGACTTGGCTGCAGGCTGAAGAGAGATATTGTTGTGGACCAGTGACTGTATCCTTACTGTTCACTGATCTGACTTGTAGTCACCTGCTACTGTGTCTAGTACATCTCTATAGTTGGGAGTGCTGTTCAGGAATTCTGGCTGGCATGCAAGTAGAGTGCCACTGGAGGAATGGTTGGTGTCAGATTTTTTTAAAAAACAATTTATTAGGGGCTCATACAACTCTTATCACAGTCCATACATATATATACATCAATTGTATAAAGCACATCCATACATTCCCTGCCCCAATCATTCTCAAAGCATTTGCTCTCCACTTAAGCCCCTTGCATCAGGTCCTCTTTTTTTCCCCCTCCCTCCCCGCTCCCCCCTCCCTCATGTGCCCTTGGTAATTTATACATCGTTATTTTGTCATATCTTGCCCTATCCGGAGTCTCCCTTTCCCCCCCTTCTCTTCCGTCCCTCTCCCAGGGAGGAGGTCACATGTGGATCCTTGTAATCAGTTCCCCCTTTCCAACCCACTCACCCTCCACTCTCCCAGCATCGCTCCTCACACCCTTGGTCCTGAAGGTATCATCCACCCTGGATTCCCTGTGCCTCCAGCCCTCATATGTACCAGTGTACAACCTCTGCCCTATCCAGCCTTGCAAGGTAGAATTTGGATCATGGTAGTTGGGGGAGGAAGCATCCAGGATCTGGGGGAAAGCTGTGTTCTTCATCGGTACTACTTCGCACCCTAATTAATCCATCTCCTCTCCTAAACGCCTCTATGAGGGGATCTCCATTGGCTGACACTTGGGCCTTGGTTGGTGTCAGATTTTATTCCAAATGCACAGCTTAGTAGTGAAGAGAACATATTGATAGTCCAGATGGTAGTGAAGGATGGAGTGTGGAGGCACATGCGAGCCCTGCTTTGTGGCTATAGGGAAGCCAGAGAAGGTCAGAAACAGCCATACCATTTAATGCAAAGGTATAGGATGAAAGTGGTCCCCAAAGAGGAAAAGAATGGTGACCGTGGGAATAGTACGCATATTCCAAAATCAACATGGCCATGAAATGAAAAGAGCTGTGGGAGTGGAGGGGAGGACAAGAACTTGAGGGGGAATAAAAGCAGCGAAATAGGAGACAGTCAAGAGAGAAGGAAATTTAAAGAGGTGCAACAGAGAAAAATCATTCAGAACAAGCACTAAAAGGGAGGCAAGCAAATAATACACAGTTGAAGATTTTATATTCAACAGCCCATTTTAACCTTACAATAATCCTGAGAAGGCAGTATCTTCCCATGTAACATGGAGCTAAATTATTCACCATGGAGGTGGTAAAATAAGTTCGATTGTATTCAAATCACTGAATACAATTCATATTGCCTCAACAAGAGGAGACTGGGTCAGCAATGACATTGTTTATTTTTTGATAGTGGCAGCATTCTAGTTGGGAAACAAGAAGGTCCAAAATGTAATTTTACTATTTCCAGAATATTTTGCTAGTACGTGTGACCATGTGACTAAATTCTAACCAATATCCTATAAGCTGAAGTGCTCTCTGTCCATTTTCAGGACTTTCCTTTTATCATCATGGGTGTCTGTCCTTGACTCTTTAATCCTTTCTACATTCTCTTGATGGGAACATGGGCACCAACCATTGAGGCCAGGGGAATGGTGATCCTGTTCTAAAGCAAATATGGCAAGGAAATGGAAAGAGCTGTCCCCTGAGGAATTGAGGACCTGAGCTGCTGTCCCAGCCCTGAGCTACCAATGTCTGTTCTTCCCTGTGACCAATTGAAAAATGACTATACTGTGTCACACAGAGTTGCTGTTCTTGCTCTGGCACTTGCTTCTGAACCTAAACCTATACAAGAGTGCCACACAATGAAAGAGAGAGCGGGAGCTATTGGCTTGTATCAAACAGAGATAATAACTTAGTAATTTTCCAACTTCATTTTCCATGAAAAAACTCTTTGGGTCAAATAAAATAAATTCTGCATATAGTTCGTTCCATCTAGGTTGTGCATCCACCACTAGTCTGTCCGTGTGTCTTACTGTGCTTGCCCGTATGTTGCCAGAAACTATATCATTAGTATTGTAAATGCCAGCAAGGCCACTCAAAGTGAACACGTTTCAGCAGAATTTCCAATGAAGACACACAACAGACAGTAAAGAAGGACTAGTCGGTCCACTTTTGAGAAATTAGCCTTACAGACAGAACTGAGATGTTTTCAGATGCCCACAACCTCATGAGAAGAAGTAGAACATTGTAAAGGATAGTGCCAGAAGATGAGTCTGTCAAGTTCACGTCCAAAGGCACTCAGACTGTGTCTGAATGATGACTGGAATTGACAGCGATGGTGCCGATGGAGTAACACCTGTGGAAGCAGAGCTTTCAGGACCTTCATTTGCTGATGGAACACAACTAAGTATGAGACAGAAACAGCTGGAAATATCTATTAATAATCAGTTCTTGGAATGTATGCAGTTTGAATCTAATAAAAATGAAATTGTAAAAGATGAAATGGAACACATAAAAATCAACATTCTAGGCAGTGAGCTGAAACTGGCCATTTTGAATCAGAAAAATCATATGGTTTACTAATGCTGGGAAAGATATTCGACATCAAAAATGGCGCATTTGCCAACGAAAAGGACATTTTAAAATGTATCGTGAAGCACAGGCTGACTGTGAGACGGTTCATATCTATCCTCATTCAAGAGAACTCCAGTCACTACAGCTGTTATTCAAATTTATGCACCAACCACCAAAGCTAATGACAAAAAAATCAAAGAATTCAACCAACATCTTCCGTCTGAACTTGACCACCATGCAGTCAAGATGCATCGGTAAGGACTGACTCTTGGAATCCAAAATTTGGAAATGATGGAAGGAATAACACTTTGAAAATATAGCTTTGGTGGCACATGGAAGAAATGATGAAGCCAAAGAGCTAAACAGAATCGTTCAAAGGGCAATTTGAGAAGACACAATGAATGTTCATGGAAGCATCAGTCCAGAGATCAAATGACACATGTCCTTAGTTAAATTGGCATCTTTCCAAAGTGTTGACAAGCAAGGATGTTTCCTTGACTACTAAGGTGTTGCCTGACCCAAGCTCTACTCTGGTCAATTGCCTCCTACACACGTGAAAGGTGGACAATGAATGAGGAAGACTGAAGAAGAACGGGTGCACCTGAAATTATGGTGCTGGTGATGAATATTGAAAGTATCATGGACTGCCCAAATAACAAACATATCTAGATTGGAAGAATTACAGCCAGAATGGTCCTGCGAGGCAAAGAGGGTGAGACTTGGACATGTTGTCAGGAGAGACGAGTCCGTGGAGAAGGATGTCGTGCTTGGTAAAATAGAGGGACAGACAAAAGGAGGATATCCCTCAACAAGATGGATATGGACAGACCCTGTGGCCTCACCATGGGCTCAGACACAAGAACAATTGTGAGGACGGCACAGGACAGGGTGGAGTTTAGTTCTGTCATAAGGGAGTCTCTGTTAGTTGGGAGGAACTCCATGGAAACTGTAAACAACAACACGGTTGTCCATTGTCTTTTCTTTGAGCGGTTATTGTTTGTTTGCTTTTTCAATCATGTTGTTTTGTAGTTTAGGAATTGAATTAGAAATCTAAGGATGATGTGTCAGATTATTTAAACTAATCTAACATCCCCCTCCTTTTTTAAACCCTGGTCATATTATTTATTACATATATAGTTCTGGATCAGTGATTCGTACTAAGGTAGATTCCCTGGAAAATTATACAATACCTTTGTCCCTGAAAGCTCATGTTTTTGGGGAAAGAATAGATCAGTATAAGATTTAGAGAGAGAAAACTTTGGTTAAAATGAGTCTCCAAATTCTAGGTAAAAATATAATGTCACCAAATCTGTTTAAACCTTGCTGCAAAGCCTAAATTGAGTATCACTTTACATCCCGTAAACAGATTTCTCAGAACTGATGTTTGTAGTGTTCCGATGTTGGAATAACAAAATATAGACACGATGTAGAAATGCTTAGCAAACACCCACAGAATAAGAGGAGAGCAAAGGAGCCGAGGAAGTGAATATCATCTCACATAAAAGGTGATAAGTATCTGATTAGAGGTACCCATATCTGGAATTCAGAGAGAAAAATAGAGGGGCAGTGGCTCAACAGTGAGCTCAGTGGTGAAAAGAAAGCATGGCTGAACGTTTATGAGCCTGATAGGAACAATGGCAGCTTCCTTGGAAGTGAGTCACTTTAGAAACTGTGACCACACTAAGCCAACAAGAAGCAAGAAGGAATCATGGGGCGTGTCTGCCTTGTTTGGAGGATGCCTTTTTAAAGTGGGCATTTCTGCTAGTAAAAGTCTCTGAATGGATGGCCAGGGCTGGCAGCCTCCCTGACACTTTATTTTTCATACTTTCATAATTTGTTCCTGTCTGAGTTTCAGGATTAAAATAGGAAATGTGACATAATTGGCATTTTGATATAGCTACAGAAACAAATTTCTCATTATCATAGATTTCACTTTTTAAATGGAAATTATATACAAACTATTTACTGTTTTAACTCTTGAATTGAATGTGGAAATTCCTACACAGATTTCCCTATTATATTATGTTATTTTAAGCAAATACAGAAATTCAGATAATATATGATATTTACCTGTATCTTGAGTAAATATTAAGTCAACTGTTTACTGCAATACAAAGATCTGTGTGGGTAACTGCTTCTTAATTTGGATAAGATCAATGAATAGATGCAATTTAATCTGGATGATGTTATTTTCCAAACCATACCAAAAACAATAAACTTAATTCATGAATAGTTCCACAAAATTGAATAATATGCCACCAGAACAGTGGAATAAAAATCTATACTTGCAGGTTACTAAAAATGACTAGTTGGGTTGTATGTTTTACATCTGAAGTAACGCAACAGAAGTGCTTCAAGTAAACTCAAAAGTAGATGGAGATGATCAGGAGAAGTAAGGGTTCGGGAGAAAAAGTGACTAATTTGGGAATTCTTGTAGGTAGAATAATCAACGCCATCAATGCATTGTTTACTCTATTGACAGTCCCCTAAATTGCCATATGAATGTGGGAGAAAGCGACTACCTCTACATTATAAAGTTATATACAGGATAAATACGTAGATCGTTATTGGTTCAGTAATTAAACCTTAAATGAATCTTTTTTCCAGTGGCCCCTCGAGACAGCCCTTCCTGATGAGTGAACTATTGAATTGTGTGATATGTGAGTTAGCACATCATGCACTCCCTGCCATCGAGTCAGTGCTGCCTTATAACAGGGACTGTCCCTGTGAGTTTCTAGACTGTACCTGCTTAGGGGAATAGAGAGCGTGTTTGTCTCTTGTACAGCAGGCGGTTGGAGGTCTCGCACAGCCCACTTTGGGGATTGTAACCTAACATAGAACCACCGTGCCATCAGGGCTCCCTATGTTAATAATAAAAATATTAACGAAAGAAGCATTGCTGTGCTTTGTCACCTTTTCAACTGTCCCAATAATTACAGCCTACATAGGGTCACAAGACATCAGATATTAAAGGTATCTAGCAAGCTCTAGTACCACCGGATCATGGGGAACAGAAAATGATACACAGAAATAAGTATAAGAGCTGCAATAGTAGACAGTCAGCTTGGAAAGCTCCCAGGATAAATGGAGCATAAGCAGGATCTTGAAGGATACGTAGGCTTTTAGAAACAGCATGCTAGACGGGAGAAAAGGCAGAAATTAAAGGCATGAGGATGGGTGGACAAGAAACTAGACGGCAGTAAGGATGGAGTACGCTGCACCAGTTGTTCTCTGAAAACTCCACAGGAATCATCACACGTACTCCGCACAGCAACACTGGGAGAGGGGTTGTGTCAGTGTCCCCATCGGACATCTGAGGAGACAGAGGTGGAGATCAGTCCAGGGCAGTACCAGGGACTCACATTCAAGCAGCTATCCTCGTATCCTGGTTCTCTGCCTTCCGCCCTCAACCAGTAGCCACTCTCGCCCAGAATCCTATGACTCTGAGAGGTGAAGGACTGAAGGAAGCCCTGTCAATATGGTGTTCCTCATGTTTTATAGACTTTAAGAGGCAGTGGGATTTTTCATCACAATCATCTGAAAAACTGAAGAAACATATAAAGTCTGTGAACAAAGGAAAATTAAAATGATGATGGCAACATATGTACTAATGTGCTTGACACAATGGATGTTTGGACGGATTGTGATAAGAGCTGTAGGAGCCCCAAATAAAATGATCAAAAAGAAAAGTAAAGAAAGGAAAATTCAAGAAAATCACGTGCTTATTACCTATTAAAAATTTGGAAGCAAAAAATATATATAATGCTACTTTCATTTGACATTTTAACTAAAAGTTAAATTTTCTTAAAAGTATTAAAAATGTGATAGCCTATTTTGCCAAGATAATAGGAGCTTTGTATGTTTAAAATTCAATTTTGATCATTGGGCTGTTATAACACCATTAAAATTCTCTTATGTCAAAGGGTGAGTATTTTACAAATGAAAAACAAATGGCTACAGGACCAGCTGTCATTCAGACAATATTGATTCATACATTTGGCTAGTCTAACAAGTGACAGGCAATATTTTATAAAGCTAACATGCGTGTCCCAACCTCCCTCTATCCTTGAAGGCACTGGAGTTTATGGTACCACAACGGAATATGACTGACCAGCTGCATCCCTCCCTATGCCTGTAACTCATGTCTGTATTTCTGTATCCTAGTCAATTTCTCAGAGGAGGCTTACATGTGTAGGTTCTGCCCGGCCTTCCTGTCTGGGGATATATCAAGCGACCGTGAACATAATACAGTGGCCATAACATCATTTACATTCTAGGATGGAGAGTTTATTCTTGAAACAATCTCCCTGCCTACGTGTCCTAGTCGACGTTTAGTGCTGGCTCTGATGCCTTCTCTCCTTTCTGTCATGGTGGCATCTAGGCCCATGAACTTCTCTGCACTGCACGCCCTGTGTTTAAACTGAATGTCCATACTTAGCTCTTCTCTGTACTAGGAAGAACCAGTTTTCATCCAGTCTGGGGGCTTGTCTCCTTCTGTCCTGCTAGCACCAGTTGGAGAGCTGTGGTCGACAGTATCCTGCAGACTTTCAGTTTCTGGGAGTCAAAAAGACTTTGGCTTGAAGGGAAAGCATCTATTGGTGATGCCTACGCTTCCGACAGTGTTATTCGCCTTTCTGGCTCTACTGATTTGTGGGAACTACATGGGAAATGAGCCTCCAGGGATCTCGCTCTCTCCATATTTGAGGGATGAGAGACCAGTGGTTACTAAACAGAATGCATTGGAGAGAGGAGGATAGAAGTTCGAAGGGTTAAAACCTTGTCACTTGGTCCCGCTTCTGAAGCACTGTTGACCCGATCTAGTTTTCCACATTTTCTGGATTTGTTTGTTTGTTTATATTAACCCTCACCCTAACCATCTCAGCTGTGTTATGTCATTGGGGTGGGGGTCACCCTCTTGAAATTGCTATTTATTTTTATGGTTTTGGTATAAGAAACCCAGGATTGATGAAGGTATCCTGGGACAGCAAGTAGAATGAAGGATTTGTTGGGAGGAGGGGGGAACAGTAGAGCTCAGTGGATGGGCCATGGGTAAAAGGGAGCCAAGGTCAAGGAGTCCAGGAAAGAAAAGAATGTTTGGAAACAGACTGTGGTAGCAATTGTACAATTCTGCTTGATGTGATTGAACTATGGAATTATATGACATATGGATTAGCTCCAAATAAAATACAATTGTTTTAAAAGAATGAGAACTATTAGAATTTTGAGGGTTTCAACTTATGCCAGAGCCAACTTTTTGGCAGAGTCATCTGAGTGAAGTCCAGTCATAAGTTGGAGATGAACTGTGGCTAAGAAAAAAAGAAATGTATATAATTAAAATGTTAAATGTTTGTGAAATAAAAATTTAAAAAATCAAACAAGAAAAGAAGTGGGAATACACCTTCATGGCCAGAAAGACAGCACAGAGAAAGGGGAAACTATGAACAAATGATTACATGTTATACATCTATAACCAGATATGAAAGCAAGATAGCTAATAACTGCTTAATTCTAAAATTGATAGCAAAGGCATAAAAGGTCCAGGTACATGGCACTGAGAGGAGAGAGAACTTTTAAAAAGCATGCCTTTAGGGTGATTTACTGCCATACAAGGAGTCTGTGCCTCCTTCCCTAAGGACAAAAGTCCCCGGGGACTCTAGGGACCACTTAGAGAGCTGGATATAGTCACTGAAATTAAGAGGTGCTTAGGGATGGTGGTCGACTTTTCCTCAGCCATTTATAGTGTCAGAAAGGGCTGGCTAATCACATTAGCCAGGGAACAAAAGACAAAGGTTGCAGCCTGAAGGTTTGTCTGCAAGGATACATTTTTGTGCAAGCAATGACTGCATATTATCCATCACTACAGGTGGGTCATGTAGGTAAGAGAGCTGGTAAGTAGGTCATGTTAGATTCCACTCACTTGAGCCTGGAGACACAACCCTTAGTAGTTAAGAAGCTTGAGATAAAGCAGCAGATTTTTGAAGGCTGCAAAGTTGACCTGGAAACACAAGGTTTTCACTCATTTAAAGGATTCTAAAGATGAAAAATCACCTCAGCAAAGTCGAGAGGGTCTGAATGATCTCACGAGCATTTCCTGTGTGATAGTATTAGCTCTAAGCACTGCAGTGTGCAAATACACTTTAGGATAGAATTAGTCAAGTGAGAAAGTTCTTATCTCCCCCTACCCCACCTCTGCCCTATTTCTCCTATGAATCTCTTGTGATAAAAAACCATGGTTAACAACCAGGAAAATGGGGACAGAGAAATCCTGGATCCAAAAAGAATCAGAATCTTGCCTTATTCTCTCTCTTTCTGGCACACACACAGCACACACACACAGTAAGTGTCAATACTTATCAGACCTCACCTGCAAGGAGGGAGAAAACTTTCACTTCAAATCAACTGAAAAACACAGGATCTGCTGATGAAAATTTGAAGTTCCTTACTGAAACTAAAGCTGTACTGAGTCTCAAAGTGACACAGTAGAACTTTTGTTACTTAGAGTTAGCAGAAAAGTCACCAGGCAGGTTGGAATTTGCAAGTGGCAAGGGCAGTCTTGTCTTCACCGAGATGAGTTTATTGTAATATTTCCTATCTAGGAAACTGGACACACAAGGGTGCTTGCACTTTATAGAATTTCAGGTTTGGGATCTAGAAAATAATTCAGTTTACTGAAAATTTTATTTCCTCAAATAATCATGTAGTTCCAAGAGGGTTATGTTAGACAGGGCTCTCTAGAGAAACGAAAGCAGAACACTTATGAGTTTATATAGCTAGATATATACAACATAGGAAACAAGCAGCTAATTAGTCTATAGAGCAGTCCAAATGGCTCAGCGCAACTCACTTCTGTTGCAGTCCTTCAAGTCTTGAGGGCCGCTGGGTGCAACTCAAGGAAACAGACAGGTGAGTCCCCTGTAGAGCAATAAGGTAATCTGTCCACAGGCAACAAATAGCAAGGCAGATCACCAACAGTCAGCCAGATGACAAGGTCTGACAGTCCCGGCTCAAATGATGTATACTCCAGTAGCATGGCAAAGCAGGTCTTGGAGGAACCTCAAACTACAGCAGCACAGTCCAGGGATTGGGTGTCCCACAGGTAGTGTAGTTCACAAGTTGAGGCAGAGAACCAGCTAAGGCGGTTGCACCCCCCTTCAATTAATCCCACATGTATTCATCGGCCAGATTGGTACAATAAACCTACCTATCACAAGGACATTCTTAGTTTTCTTGGAATTACAGAGAGCCGGTTGTAAAAAAAAGAGGCACATGTTAATAAGGCATCTTGAACGAGGAGAGCTATTGCTATATCAGGAGAAACTCAAGCAGGAGCAAATAGTGGCCCCAGCAGATTGGCAGGACCCATGACAACTGCAGAATCTGACTTTCCATGATTGTTGATGACCTTGTAGTGTCTTTGATGTGTGTTTGTGAATGGAAAACAAATGAATTTGGGTGAAAATCAGACTATGGAAACATGTGGGGCTGCTGCCCTCCACCTGAGCCCTTGAAGTGGAATGTAAAGAACATAACCAGTGATTTTTCATCTCTAACTTCTTCTTTCTGCACAATTGCGTTAAAGACAATTTAACTACCTTGGCCTTTTCACTGCATATTCAGAATCTATAAACAGTCAATCCTGGTATACTGGCTTCTAGCGGTATTTATTGCCACGGTAACCTTGATATGTGCAATCAACTATAGAAATGAAAATATGAAAAATGTCACATATGCAAATTATACCTCAACACTTAAAACATATAATGTGTTTCTGAGCTTAAGGAATAATTGTATTCCAAGGCATCTTAAGGTTTAAATATATATTTTTAAATTACTCCTTTCCAACTATTAAAGCTACACACTCTTATTACAGGAAATAACGGGGGGCAGAGAGGGATTAGGAAAATTGAAAAAGTGAGAAAAGAAAACTCATCCATAAAGCCACTCCAAGATAACCAAGGAGGTAGGGTAGAACAAAAGATTCCTATGGATCACTCCTTTTCAGCTGCAGTTACATGCCCTCCTCCCTTCACATGGATGCCAATAGCACGTCCTGGTAGATAGAGGCACGTGGGGATGGACTGTGTGAACTGCAATGCCAAGGGAATGTGAGCAGAAGTGGCAGTAGGTCTGTTACAGTCAGAAGGATGGAGAACTACTGCCTATTTGATGCAAGTAGGCCAGCCTCACATAGTGATTGTTTCCTCCGCCTAAGTCTCAGGGTTAAAGGCTCCTCCAATGGAAGCAATCACCGTTTACCTGTAATGAGCACTCATAGCAGTTGTATCATGGAGACATAAGGATCTGTGACATTTAAACACGAGGTTTAGTCATGCCAGTTATTACAATAAAAGTTAGTTAACTAAATCATTAATAATATCTTTCGGGCCTGCTCACCTTCAATTTCATTTCAACAACCCTTTTCAAATGTAAGTTTAATTCAGATGGATGATTCATTCAATTAAAGTAGAGGACATCACATACTAAGCTTGAGGAACAATATCTTAGTAATAACAGAAAAGCCATTGGATTTGACTTTTCAGAAATTATACCCTAAAAAGAATAGTAGAGGAACTGGGTCATATTGGGGTGGAGGGAACCCAAGATCAAGAGACTAGCCTCTAAGGAAGTTGTCCTAGCTCAGGATTCACAGCTGCACTATGGTTCGAAACTCTGATTTTTGCACTCACTTGCTGTAAAATAATTGTGGGAAGGTTACCACTACCCCAGAAGCAGAACAAGGACAAATTGAAGTTATTGGAATATACTCAAAGGCAATAATGGAAAAACTTCCAAGAACTAAAGCTTCAGAAATATAAATTGAAGTCTTATTAAATAGTGATCTTACTTAAATGGGTGTTCACAATGCAGTGAGATAGTCACTTTTCAGCAGTTACATTGCTGAGATTCAACCCATCATAGGACGGGTAGAACAAAGGATCTTGACAATTTCACACTTTCTATCTTTCTATGCTTTCGTCTCTATGATTATTTAGAAATTTTATAACATATTTTCCCTCTAAACTAATGTTGCTCATCTTTTAATTTTTCTTCAATAAATTAGATTACAGTCAACAGCTAGTGAAAATTTACTATGGTCTTAGAAAAACATCAGTGTTTGTGAAGCTCATAGGTAGCATTCAGAAAAAGATAGAAAAACACTTTACACATCCTTTCACTGATGCCTTATACAAAAATATCTCTCCACCTAAGGAAATTCAATGAAGGCCTATGTCAGGACATGTAGAGGCACTTGCAGTTAGTCAAGTTTTATTTCAAGCATATTAAAAAAAATCATTGACTCCATTACTTGGTTTTGCTTGAATATATCAACACACATGCGCCCTACACACAAATATACAGAGATGTACAGACAACAATCAAAGCCACAGCATACAGCTGTGTACCTTCCTCATTCCCCTACTTCCTACAGACTTGATAGTTCTAGAAACATTTTAAGACTAGCTTAGAAATATTCCCAGTATCCAATTAACGACAGTTTAAATGAAAATTCTTCCTCCGTACTAATGCTTAGTCTTTCATTACTTTAGACATTTCTAAAATTATTTCAATATCATAATATAAAATAAATACTTGTAGCTCTCTCAGCTTTGGCATGACGTAGCTTTATTTTTCTAACTCTTCAACACTTCGAAAATCTTGATCTGCATTGTCTTTTCTTGGTTCCCGGGGCTAATCCTCAATCTGAGCCATCCTTGAATCCCTTTCTTTCCATCATCACTTCCTCCTTTAATCCTGAACCAGTGAACCACTCCTAGACTTCAACAGTTCACAGAGGTCTAGTTGTCAAAGCTGTCTTTTGTCTTAGAGGCAGGAGAAAAAACGTAATGGAAAATGGAGCTCTAATGATAGATAGATAGATAATTTTTTTTTTCTCTTAGGGACGTGAGGGTGGGGATGGATAGAGCATTTGGTAGTTCGGATGCCAAAACTATAGTCTGGGTTTACTGAAATATACTTTACCAAAATTACAATAGCCTGATGGTGTCATCATAGACCTACTTAGAAGATAAATGCTTCAGTAGTTTTCAGCTAATTTTAAACTCTTGCTTAGAAAATCCAGGAGCTGTTTTAAGCAGACTAATGGTCCTCTCCAAGAAAAGCAGTACAGACTCACCAAAGAGCATGAGGAAGACAATAAAATAATCGGAATGCAGGCAACAAAAAGGGAAAGCTCTCAGCCACTGCTCCACCTACCTACCCTTTTCTTCTTCCTTGTCTTATTACTTTTCACCACAATTTTTGGTGCAAGGTTACAGGGTAAATTGGGTTTCCATTCAATAATTTGTATATATTTGGTCTCATGACACTGATTGACCTCCTCTCAGTGTAACAGCACTCTGGCCACATCCTACCTGGGTTGCCCATGTCAATTCATCCTTCTTTCCTGCCTTCTGAGCTTGGCTTTGGAACAAAGGCTCCCCTTTTGGTCGCCTGTGGTTGACAATATTGCAGATTGCATCCAGGGCATCCCTCCCTGATAGCATGACTCATTTTCTTTGGCTGAAGGCTCTTCCCCAGAAGTAGGTTCAGTTCTAGGACTGCAGGGTATCTAAGAGTCACAGCCTCTGGGGTTAGGCCATTCTATATCAGAACATTCTTTTTTATGATTCCTAGTTTTTCCCAAGTTTATCTTTCTCCTCTCTGTCCAGGCCATTTATTGTGAGCGTGACCAGGGGAGTCACTGGTAGCAATCACACCCATTAGTTCTTATCTCAGAGTAATGGAGTCTGAAGTTGATGTGGCCCTTAGTCCGTTTGACCACTGACTTGCTCGAATCTTTTCTTTCTTCACTTTTCTTTGCTTAGTCCGTTTGACCAATAACTTCCTTGAATCTTTTCTTTCTTCACTCTTCTTTGCTTCAGCCGAGAAGAAAATATTACGTACTATTAGACGCCCACATGTAAGCTTCCAGGGTCCCAGTCAAAACTGAGCACAATAGGATGTAAAACAATGTCTCTGTGGACTCGGTTATGCCAATGGCCTTTCTGTTCTCTGAGACTGTGGTCCTGAGCCCCAAGGCTTTGGTTACAACTAGGAAGATTTCTATTTTCTTGTTTGTTTTTTTAATCATTTTATTGGGGGAATCATACAACTCTTATAATAATCCATCCATACAACCATTGTGTCAAGCACATTTGTTGCCATCATCAATCTCAAAACACTTGCTTTCTACTTGAGCCCTTGGTATCAGCTCATTTCCCCCCTCCCTTTCCCACCCTCCCTCTTTCATGAACTCTTGATAATTTATAAATTATTATTTTTTCATGTCTTACACTGACCAATGTCTCCCTTCACCCACTTTTCTGTTGTCTTTTCCCCAGAGAGGGGGTTACATGTAGATCCTTGTGATTGGTTCCCCATTGCTTCCCCCCACGTTACTCTTACCCCCCTGATATCGCCACACTCAATATTGGTCCTGAGGGGTTTATCTGTCCTGGATTCCCTGTGTTTCCAGGTCTGATCAGTAGCAGTGTACATCCTCTGGTCTAGCGGGATTTGTAAGGTAGGATTGGGATCAGGATAGCACAGGGAGGAAGCATTAAAGAGGAAAGTTGTATGTGTCATCAGTGCTACACTGCACCCTGACTGGAAGCTTTAAAAACGCTGTTGCTATATGCCCTACAATATGCTTGAATATCATCGCAGCACATAAAAACACATCAGGAAAACTACCCCGGCCCAATCCTCCATCCTTACACGCTGGTGGGGTAGACCCTTCTGTCTCCTCATACCTGCCCCGCATCCATGTCTACTACATATCTGCTTGCGGATGCTGTTTGTCGATACTATTGTATAGAGCAGCAGATCTCAACCTGTGGGTCAACAACCCTTTCACAGAGGTTACCCAATTCATAACAACTGCAAAATTACAGTTATGAAATACAATCAAAATAATGTTATGGTTGGGGGGTCATCGTAACATGAGGAACTGTATTAAAGGTTGCCGCATTAGGAAGATTGAGAACCACTGCTGTATAGCGTAGTATTTAACCTTGTTCACTTTTACTACTGTGCACTTTCTACGTTGTTTCCCTTGTTACTGGTCATGTTGTGATACCCTCTCCATATTGTCTATTGCCTTCTTCTTCACCCAAATTAACTTGTGTTTACCCATTAGTTAGTAATGTACACTTTTCCCCATCCACTGTTGGTAACAATCTATGAATGCTTCCATTAGAGTCAAAACTTTTCTTGACTTTGTTTATAATAACAGACAATATTTGCCTTTTGAGACTGACTTACTTCATTCAGAATAATATCCTCCAAGTCTGTTCATGTTATGTTTTGTGGAGTCTTCATGATTATTTAATGTTCCATAGTATTCCATGGTGTGTACTTAACATAATTTGCTTTATCTATTCATTTGATGATAGGCAATTAGGTTGGTTCTATCTTTTTATACATTAGTCCACTGTGAATAATGCTGAGATGAACCTGGCAAGCTTTTATTTCTCTAGGATATACACTCCATAGTGGGATGGCTATAACATATAGTATTTCTATATCCCTTTTGGAAGGAACAGCCATACCATTTTCCATAGTGGATTTACCATGTACATTCTGACTGGTGTTTATTGTTTCTGTTTTGTTTGTTTCTTTGCTTGATTTGAACTTTGCTACTAAAGCTGGAATTAGATTTGTTTGTTTGTTGTTTTTCTCCTTTTAATCTGTATCTCTCCAATAGTTAACAGAGGCTTGATGGTATGGTGTCCTATACTCGGAACTGCTAACTACGCCCACTAGCTGTTCCGTGGAAGGAAGTTGAGACTGTTTAAGCCTGCGATTATTTAAATTCCCAGAAACCAAATAATTCTGATTTAAATTCCCAGAAACCCGTGTGTCCTAAAGTGTCACTCTGAGCCAGAATCAACTTGATGGCAGTGAGTTTCATCTTTGTTTCTGTTTGTGATTAATGAACGTGACCATTTTAATGATTAACGAATGTGACCATGTCTCTCTGTGTTTGTGGATGGCCTGTGTGTTGTCTCTGGTGAAGTGTCTGTTCAGGTTCTTTCTCAATTTCCTGATTGTTGTTGAAGTGTTGATGTTTTCTATAAATTTTAGAGATTGGTCCCTTATCAGATGTCTCTTTTCCAAAATTTCCCTTATCTATGAGTTCTCTTTTATGCCATTTCTGCTTTCATTTGATAGCCTAAGGGTTTAATTTTAGGAGTTCCCAGTTTATCTTCTGATGCTTGTACATTTTAGTTACCTCTGATAGTTTATACATATTGTCATTTTTCTCTGATGACATTTTCGTTTGTGCTTTCACATTTACATAATTGATTCATGTTGGATTAGGTTTGAACTAGGTTTCGTGTCTGGCGTCAGGTGCGGATCCCATTCCATTTTTCTGCATATAGATTTCCAGTTTTGCCAACAATATTTTTAAGGGGTTATCTCTTCCTCTAGTCCCATTGAGTCAAAACCAACTCACAGTGATTCATATGACAGGGTAGATATGCTCCTGTGGGTTTCCAAGACTGTAACTCTTTTAAAAATTTTTATAAAGAGCTCTTACATACATTATAACAATCCATAATTCTATGAGATCAAAAATAATTGTACAATTTCTGTCACTATCAGTTACAAAACATTTTATTTCTTTTTAAACTCTTTGATATCAGCTACCCTTTATCCCCTCCATCTCCCACCCTACCTCCTAGGAACACTTTATCTACATGTAGTCATATCTTACATCATACATTGTATCCATTCACCTCGGATTCTGTTATACACTCCCCTCAAGTGGGGTTATACAGTCATCAATGCTGTATGGTAGTAGAAAGGCTTATCTTCTTCCCATGGAGCGGCTGCTGGGTTCAAATAGCTGAGCTTGCAGTTAGCAGCCTAACACGTAGCCATTGTGCCATGGCAAATAACAAAAGCATGCTTCCCCACTTAACAAATATTGGCCTTTTGTTGAAGGACACCTGTCCATGTATGTAAGAAACTACTCCTGGATTCTCAATCCTGTTCCACTGGTCTGTACATCTGTCTTCAGACCAGTCCCAGGCTATTTTCACGACCATGACTTTGTAGAGGGTTTTGAGATGGGGAAGAGGAAACCTCTTGTTTGTTCTTCTCCTTTTGTAATGCCTTGCAACTCCAAGGTCTCTTTCCTGTCCACATCAAGTGAGGGATTTCTTTTTCCTTCTTCTCAAAGACTGAGGCTCGATTGGGATTGCACTGTATCTGTAGAAGTTGGTGTTTGCAAGACTGACCTTCTGGATTTCAGCCCAGTGCTTAACAAACTGTGCCACCAGGGAGTTCGGGTTAGAAATAACTATTTTAAATGCTAAATTAGCAGGTCCAATGAGTTTCATTGTTAACTTACATCATACATTTAAATTAGAACTAAAGCAACCTATATTAAAACACACACACACACAACTCAATGCTGTTCAGCCAATTCCAATGTAGAATGATCTTCTAGGACAAAGAAGAACATCTTCAAAGTGTGTCAAGGGTTGTAATATTTGGGAAAGTAGATGGACGCATCTTACTTCTACAGAACAGCCGGGGGATTCAAACCATCAGCCTCTCAGATAGCAGCCTTTCAGGTCACCACGGTGCTGCTCACACTCTTACCTTAATTCATGCTATACCTAATTCATGCTATACCTAACTCATGCTATAAGGCCAGTAGGACCAAAACCATGCAAAGTCATCATAAAAAAAGGAAACCTAAAACAAATACACATTATGAGGATAACTGGAAAAGAGAGAACAAGCCTCATTAAGATACCAGCTGGTCCAGAGACCTCAAAAGAATTATCCACCATGACCAAGCGGAGTTCATCTCAAGAACGTAAAGTCAGTTTAGGATATGAAAATCACACAATGTATGCACAGAATCATTTTAATAGATGCAAGGAAAAGCCATTGACAAAATGAAAGCGTTTTCCATGATAAAGCCACATGATGATCTAGAAAGAGAGGAGGAAATGATTTCCATAACTTCATAAAGGGCAACATTGAAACCAACTAACATCACTTGATCATATAAGCCTAAATGATTTCCCATGAGCAAGGGCAACACAGGGGATCTGCTCTCTTCATTTCTATTTGACCTAATTTGAGAGGTCTGTAGTGGGTTTCAGGACCCGGGGAGTATATATCATATAGGACTGGCTGCTAATCGCAAGGTTGAAGTTTGGAGCCCCCCCAATGGGTCTTAAGAGGAAAAGGTCTATGAAGATTAAAGTGAAGAAAACCTTCGCGACCACTTTATTTTATAAAACACAGAGTCACCATGAGCCCTAAGTCAACCCAAAGGCAGTTAGCAATACCAAGAGTAAACTCCAAGGATTGACAGCTTATCAGAAAAAATGATGAAATCAGAAGGTGGTAGTCACTTAACCTGTATTTGGTTGTGACCAACAGGTTTACCTATGAGAAGGCCGGGCGTGGATAAGGAGAAATCTTCAAGGCATGGTACTTTTGAAAGGATAATAGGTCAAGAAGCATCCTTAAAGCTACAAGATATTTAAATTAGTATGCATGTTCCAAAGAAGTAAACAACATAAGTCCAATAGACAGAGGACATCTTTACTTATATAACAACGTTTATCTTTCACATTTTTACTTATAGAACAACGTTTAGCCAGGATGATGAAGCCAGAAAAGGAAATCGAGGCCACCAGACTGGAAAGAAACTACTAAGACGGTCTCTATTCAAAGAGAGTATGAACTTGTATACAGAAAAATACTAAGGCATTCAACAAAATGCATTATAGCACATAAGTGATTTTAGAATAAGATCAATATGCAAATATCAACTGTGTGAAGAATTAGCAAAGAAACACTATTTCTCCTTGGGCTCAAGTGCATACATGGATGGGCCTCTTCCAAAGTAAAGACACCCTTTCTCTCAGTGGATGGTGGCAGACCAGTCCTCTCAGTAACATTTGTCTGAGTCTCAGTAGGCTGCTTTCACCCAGAAAAGTGTCCAATCAAAGAACAGCTTCCCAGGGTCTTTGCTGAGCCAGTGCAATTCAAGGAAGAGAGGTCAGCTTGGAGGTCATGGTAACCCTTTTGTGAGATTCCAGAGGGGCTATCTTAATAGAAGTTTAGAAAGGGGCAGGGGATAATTTTGAGGGCGCATAAAGAAGTTTTCTGATAATTGCATCGATGAGGATAAGGTCAGGGAAGTTGCCTCAGTTTCCCCTACTGGTAAAGCACCTACTCATTCACTGTGGGTAGGAGAGGCGGTCCTCCCAGGATTTCATTGGAAAAAAAAAAAATCTAACCTTGTCATCCTACAGCTCTGATTTTGCCCCTTTAAACTTCTTGTTTCCTCCCAAACTCAAAGAACATTCAATGTACTTTGAATCCCTCTGGGATGCTGACAGTGTGGTTCTGGCCTGGAATAAATCCCTCAGAATTCTTCCTGGCAGGATCAGAGAAGTAAGCTGCTTTCCGAGTCCAGAGCTAGATGGAGAATATGTCAAGAGACAAATGCTTCACATTTTGACATTTATGTTTGACAAGAATTTCAAAGATGGTATAGTAATAATATCTTACTTGCCCTTATGGTTGCACACACTAAACGTGATCAGTAAGAACCACCGTAGCACAGTCGTTATGTGTTGAATTGCTATTGTCAACGTCAGGAGCTCGAAACCACCCCCTGCTCCGTGGGAGAAAGACGTGGCTTTCTCTGTCCAGTCTCAGAAACTCACAGAGGCCATTCTACCCATGGCTTGGCCTAGGGTCCCTCTGAGTCAAAATCAGCTTGATGGCAGTGAGTTGTTTTTGATTTCGAGAGGACAGTGAACAATTTAAAAAACCCAAACAATTAAGAAAACAACGCGGTTTCCTGTTGCAACAAAAAGAATAAACTACTTAGTAATATATCGATCAAGAGAAAGACAGGATTTGTGCATTCAAACCTACAGATGATTGTTGAGCGAAATTAAAGAATATCTAAATGGACGGAAATTTGACTCATATCTCATGTTCCCAGATTGCAATAACACTGAATTGAGTCAACCCCAGTTCACTTTTTCCCCCAGAAATTAGCAAGCCGGTCATGAAATATGTATGGAAATGCAAAGGACTCAGAAGAGCCAGAACAATCTCATAAAGAAGATTGTTGCAGGACTCACAAATTACTGCACAATCATCGTCATCTGGACACCGTGACACTAGCGTAAGGATAGACATATAGAATACTAATGTTCAGAAATACTCTTACAAGTGTATTTTGACAAGAGAAACAATAATAATTTTAAGAACATTTGAGTTCAACATCTGATTTATGGACAATTGAGTCTCCACATAAAATGGATTAAGTTCAACCTCTTCCTCCCACTATATACAAAAATATCTCTGCTGGACCTTTGCTATAAAAGCAAGAAAAATAATAAAACTCTTCAGAGAAAAAAAACAAGACCAACATCCAAAGTCACTGCCAGTGAGTCAATGCTGACTCATGGCGACCTATCCGACAGGGAAGAGCTGCCCCTGTGAGTTCCCGATCTGTTTGTAGGAGCAGCAAGTTCCGTCTCTCTACCAGGGTGGCTGGTGGTTTTCAACTGCCAGCCTTGCCACCCGCAGTTGAACCCATAATCACTCTGGCACAGGGCTCCCCTCTTCAGAGGAAAGGTAGGCACAGCTCTGTGTGTTCTTGAATTAGGTAATGTTCTCTTAGATGTATCACCACCTCAAGTGCCAACAAAGAAGGGGGAGAGAGACACATTTTGCATAGGAAAATTACTAACTTTAATATTACAAGCACACCATCAACAAGGTGATAAAAGTAGCCATGGAAAGGGAAAGATGGGCAAATCACATACCTTACTAATGATTAATATGTAGAATATAAAAGATCATGTATAACTCAACAAGTAATAGACAACTCAAATTCAAACTTGGAGCAAAAGTATAGATATTTATCCAGAGAAGATATGCAAATGACAGGGAAGTGTAAATGAAGATTACAAGTATGAAACGGATGCACACAGTGGCTGTTGTGATGGGCACAAGCAGGGCACTAGTTGTAAGAGGGCATGACGTCTGTTCCGTTGTGAACCGAACTGCTCTGAGCCGGAACAGACCCACAGCACAACATGACTGCACACCCCACGGGAGACCGTCCCCGATGGCCTTCACTAGTAAGATGAGGAGAGCCTGAAATCCTTGCAGTGCTTCTGCATCCCTAGCAGGATTGTAAATGAGTGTGGCCATTCAAGAACATCTCTGGACCAGTTCAAGGTCCACAGTTCCCATCTGACCGGATCAATTTACTTCGAGGTTTCTCACATTTCATCCTTAGGGTTATGAAAACCTATATACACAAATGCCTATCACAGCCTTATTTATGATAATAAAAGTGACACAACTTAAATAAAGCCTCATACCTAATGAAAGAAATCAAGCACTGCATATTTATGAAACAGAGTATTATTAAATCATAACAATAGCAAATGCTAATATAGGCCGTAACATGGGCAGACTTTGAAAGTAAAGGTGCAAGAAAACAGCTAAACAGGCCACATAATATTCGATTCTATTTTTAAGAATGGTCCAGCGGCAAATCTCTAGGGAACAGAAAGCAGATGAATGCTTAGGGCAGGGGGATGCTTAGAACACGAATTGTCTCCAAATGGACATGGAGCTGCTTTTTGAGGTGATGAAAATAGTCCAAATGTAGGTTGTGAGTACTGCATAACTCCGTGAGTATTTTCTTCATGTGACTGAGGTTTATGGCGTGTCAATGGTGGTTAAAATATTGATTCAACAATATCCATTCTTGTTCTGATATGCTCCATGCTTCCGCGCACCAATCTATCTCCATGTTATTCCATAAGGCAAGCCATCTCTGTACTTTGCTCTGTTATCCTCTCGTACTGCACCCTCACTAGGTGAACCTCCTCAGCCCATAATGTGTTTACCCTGAAACACATTGAGAAAGAAAGTGTCTATGCCACCGTTCTCTGTGTCTTTCAGAAGTCTACAGGTAATCACAATGCAATTTTTCATCCCTTCCTACTCTTAGATTTTATCTTCAAGCTTTCAAATGGCCCCTGTTACTTTTCACGTGCAGTTTTTGTTGTACTTCAATGCAGATAAGAAATTGTGACGCCTTAGTGTATACAATTTCCACCCTAACCAAGGCTCATTAGAAGTGAAGGGATCCTCTTTTCTCCAGGGTTGCAAGCTCAGCACTCTGAAGTCAGTACCTAAGTCAGTTCCTCTCTTTAAAAACCCAGTCGTCAGTCTTGTCAATTTTCTTTTCAGGGCACTATGAGTAGGATGCAGGTTACAGCACTTATACAACTCATCCAATAGGCTCAATACCTCAGCTATCCCAGACCCTCTGTAGTGAATGCAGCCCACCGAGCAGGAAGTAGTTGTTACAGCAATGCCGCAGGGGCATCAGTATTCTAAACTCAAGCTACCAATGCCTGTAGGCATCATGGAGCAGGAACAACATTTCAAGGACACACACTGATGAATAAACCAAAATGCTACAATGTTGTACAAATCCATTTAAGATGCAAATGCCGATGTGGTTTATATAGTCATTCTCCAAGGATTGAAATTGATCGCTAAAGATCACATTCTTAAAACCTGCATCAAATGAAATACAAGTGTTTTATGACAATGATTTTTAAATTCATAATCCTGTTTTTCTACCCTTCATATTTTCCCCAGCATTCTACTACAACTGAAAAATCTTCTGTGACAAAGCTGACTTGTGAAACTAAAATTACTAGGTCTAGAACATAAAGTGAATATTCTTAAGTGAATAAAGAGTCCACGGTACACATGACCCAGAAATGCCACAAACACACTGATGGAGTCCTGTGGTGTTTAGAATTATTTTCCTTGTCGCCTGGGATTCTATTTTGAGTCCTCTTACTAGAAAACATACCAGTATTCCAAAAGTAAATTTGCAGCAAGAGGAATTGTCTTATTGACTCACCAGAGTTGCATATTTTATATAGCATTTTGAATATTTACTAAAAGCTTTATATGCGTGGGCATGCAAGAAACTGATAAGAGCATTCACATACAAATGGATTTGTGTGTGATTCAGTTCACAGCATAATTTGGTCTATAAAATTATATATAGTATAATATTTTCATGAGAAATATTGAGGTCTTCACATGTCACGACTAGAAAGTCAGGGAAATGTTCAGGCAGCACTGTTTTCATTTAGACAGCTTCGTTTTATCGCCCCCCAAAGAAATGTGAAGTCAGCCAGGGGTTTGCCAGTATCTGGCAAACATCGCCCTTGGAAGTCAATGCCAAGAGAATCAAAGAGAGCAAATATTGCTTTGTATTATGCAAACAAGTCATGCTCTTCTGGTCGACAAGTTGCGCTAAAGGGAAAGTAGACTGCTCCCACTATGGACAGGTCCTGGAGATTAGATAGAGTCTCATTTCCAACTGAATGCACTGGAGAAATACGATTTCTTCACAAGCTGTATTTAACATCAAACACACGCATGTCAGTAATTAACACATCACTGGTACATCTTTTCTTGTTCTGCAGTGTTTCCGGCAACCTATGGTGTAGACAAAAGTCCTGCAATCCGTTTTCCGAGTAAGAAAAGGAACCAAACAACCCACATCCATTGTATCGGCTTCCTCCAAATCATCAATGCATGCAGGACTACATTGAGCAAGTTCAAGACTGACTTTTATTTTATTTTATTTAAGACTGGCTTTTTATAGAGTAATACTGTATAATAATTGTGTACTACAAATGAATTGTGAACATAATGAAATGATATGACACACCATGGGAATCAATCATTTTTATAAGGGCTGTCCATGGGAACCTTAAATACAGAATACTTAAACTTGGATTTTAGGCTGCTTTTATTTAATACCATTCAGTGCAAATGGTAATTTCCACATATATTTTTCAAAAAATAGATGTATACATAGCAATTTTCATTTCATTATAAATACTTCATTACAAATATTCACTAAAAGCCATTTATCTCAGCACATTAATCTAAAATAAGCTCAAAAGCAGTTCAACTTCAAAGGTACATAATTCAAAATGTTAATCTCAAATTTAAAATTCTCCCTTAGGTAATTAAATTTAATTGCATGGAAACAAAAATCTGTGTTCCTTGAACTAAATATAAAGTATATCAATACATGAAAGGCACAAAACTAGCATAACATATTTAATTTCCAAACACCATTTGACCAGAAAACCTATAGTACAGTTTTAATATCTTATTCATTATATCTATGTAATTAAAAAATGTCTCCTACCAGAAATTTTATCCTGACAAATTTGGCTTGAACGTATTCCTGTGTACAACTGAATCAATTTCACACTCACCTCCCTGTCTCTGGGAGGTGGTCCATTCACTGGTTTGATATTGCCATGGCAACTCCGCAACATGGTAACAGGCCTGCCAAGCTCTGCTGTTCAAGTCCCAGTATATGGTGAACAACGGCTGTTTCATGAACACACAGCACTTTGCCTTTACAGACCTTGGTCTTTGGGGTTGGGGTGGGGGGCTGACTTAGCTTGTTATTTGAGAATTAATATTTTTAAATTCAGTGAATGATAATTAAGTACGATAAAAGCAAAGCCCATCGAAGGTGAATTCTTTATGTTCGCTCTTGTTTTACCAGTGCATGTCTAATGTTGTAAGTAAATATGCCTTAATGAAAACAACGTGAGTTAAATGATAGTACCATTACTAAACTCATTAGAGAATCTTTGTTTGTCTTCACAAATTGTAAGTAGCTGAGTTCCTCACTGACTATCCAGTCACCAAATCCCACATGAAAGAAAAGACAGTTCTCTAAAAGTTAAGCTCGTGGTTCCTAAGGGTAGAAATCTTGGGAGAGTCACTACTTGCTATTGAGGAGATGTTACTGCAGAGTGAAGAAACACCAGCAGCTCACCACTCATTCATCTGTGAGGAGAGACCATCATAAGAACTAAATTGAACACACCAATATATGCCCAGACACTTTGTTCAAAGATGGATTTCAGCATTCGCTAAGAGACAGGATATTAAACCTGGCTTAGAGTATGAGGGGCATTGTCTTTGGCAGCCAAGGCCATAACCCTGAGTCTTCTGTAGTAGGCGGAGCTATAGTGAGGTACCAGGTGCATGAGAAAGAGGCAGCTTTCCCAGCAGGGCTGAGAAAACCTTCCTAAGGGATTTGTATAAAACATAAACACTACAATCTGCCAATGGAAGTAGGACAGGGGGCCAAACAATGCCACCCACTCCCCAGGCTGCTGTGACCATTCTTATGAAACAGATTTCATCTGCGTATAATTTATAGAACCCATAGTGTCTCCATGAGTCAGTACTGAGTAGATGGCAGCTGGGTGTTTTACAATGTATATATTTTTTCTCTCCCAAGTCACAAATCTCTTCTGAAAATATCCTGCTGGTTTCCACACCTCAGGATGTTCAAACGTCAATAAATAGCCGTGCTCTTGATCCAAAGTGGAGCAGAGGAAGCTGTAACTAGGCTGCGGTCTCTTCCGTGATTAACTCTTCTTTCCCTACGTGAGACAGCAGGAAAATGGGGAGACTTCCCCAAGCCAAAATCAAGCAGGAAGGAATCGCTGAAGCCAAATTTAACTTAAAAGAGTTGAACTTTACACAGCACACACTGTTTAGGAAAGTGACAGATCCACACACTAAAGAAGCCAGCTTAATAATCTTTTCTAGAGGAATAATTCAAGCTCTGTTTGTAGAAAATTGAATTCTAAATCTTAATTTTCCCCCCATTTTACTGCCAAGCAGCTAAGGTTTGGATTTTATCTTAAGGAAAACTGAAAATAAAATTTTAGTAAAAATATGACCTTAATTAGTCTCATGAGCTGCCAACTCTTGGATGAATATGATTGATTAGCATATAGTCCCACTATGTGGTTACATATATATATATGGATGGATGGACGGACAGACGGATGGATGTGTGCAGGGGTCTATAGATCACTCTGTCCTGGAATAGCTTATGTTATGCATAAAGTAAGAGATGCTCCAGCTGGCAGTGTATGTATTTGCTGCGTTTATTGTAGTCATGGAAAGGCACTCAAAATAGATGCTTATTTGCGTATTTCACAGTTCTCTTTAGATAATTGAAAACTTTCAGTTTTTCTAAGACAGTGGTTCTCAACCTTCCTAATGTCATGATACTTTAATACAGTTCCTCATGTTGTGGTGACCCCCCCCAAGTATAAAATTATTTTCATTGCTACTTCATAACTGTAATTTTTCTACTGTTATGAATCATAAATATCTGATATGTAGGATGTATTTTCATTTTTACAAATCAAACATAGTGATTAATCACAAAATAATATGTAATTATATATTTTGAAATATTTATTTTTAATTCCAAATAAATGAAAATTTGTCTTGAAGCATGGTGTAGTATGGGTAACAGTCTTCACACCCAGTACTTGTATGTGGGCATCTCTGCATGTGGATGGACCTGCCTTCAGATGGATAGAGGAGCAGTATCTCAGTTCCTAAAACCATTGGAAATGTGTTTTCCAATGGGCTTAGGCAACCCCTGTGAAAGGATTGTTCAACCCCCAAAGGGGTCTTGACCCACAGGTTAAGAACTGCTATTCTTAGTAAATATAGCCTTTCATTGGGAAAAGTTATCAGTGAGAATTCTTTTTCACCTCAAGCAAGATACCCGTAGTATTGTTCAAACAGTGTGGCATGAAACAGGATTAAAGAGTAACAACTCACATATTTTATGTAAAATAAAATCTACATAAAACAGAATCTGTGTCCTACGGTAATCTGTCAAAGAAGAAAAATTTGAATATTTCACATATAGAAAAGTGTCAAAACTCTGTCTAGTCAAACATGGAAACTGGCAAGACTCGAACTAGGTTCTTTTGCATTTATTCACACATGGGTTTCAGGGTACTTGAAAATACCCATCTTTATCAGTGAGTAATATAAGCACTGTTTGATTAAACTTCTTTTCAATTATACATGCAT
Source organism: Tenrec ecaudatus (assembly GCF_050624435.1). NCBI lineage: Eukaryota > Metazoa > Chordata > Mammalia > Afrosoricida > Tenrecidae > Tenrec > Tenrec ecaudatus. Next base: position 93,336,597 of record NC_134540.1, read on the forward strand.
ATTCCTGGGAAAGGATATGCCAGAAGATTTGGTGCAGCTTTGTCCTTTTTATGTTTTTTTCTGTCTGACTAACCATTTGGTTTCTGCAATGTGTCGTGCCTTTGATGTCACCCACAACTTGTTTGGTCGTCTGTCATTTGTGTTCAATAAGAATATATATTGTGTTTCATTGACTATGAAAATGCATTAGTCTGTGTGGACTATAACAAATTACAGATGACATTGTGTGAAGAAGGAGGAGTTTAGAACAAGTCAGTGTGTTCACGGACAAGATATACATAGACCAAGAAGTAGGTCTCCAAACAGTATCAGTAAGCTCTGAGTGGCTCAAACTCACTTTCAGGGTCATGTCCTTGTACCCTACGTATTCAATCATATGCTGAGCAAGTAATTTGAGAACCTGGACTACATGGTGAGCAATGCAACCTCACACTCGAAGGAAGATTCATTCACAGCCTGCAATATGGAGAGGGCACATGTGTTTGCGGAAAGTGAAAAGTACCTGCAGGTCTTATTAATGAATACCCACGACATGGGATTCCAGAGTGGATTTGACCTGGACAGCAATAAAAGCGCAATCCTTACAACTGCATCAATAAGGGATAGCATAAAAGTCAGAGGAGAGACTAAAGTTTTCAAGAATTTCATTTTATTTGGATTCACAACCAGGGACCATGAAAGCAGCAGCCCAAAATCCACTGGTTTATGTGTCGGGCAAATTTTCACAAATGGCCTCTACAAAAGACCTCTTTAAAGGTCTTTTAAACAGCAACGATGTCTTCCGAGGACTAAGGTACGCCTGACATAAGGTCTTTTCGATTGCTTCAAGTCCACTTGGAAATAGAAAAAGGGATTAGAAAACCTATAGCATCAATGCCCTGGAAGTATGGGGTTGGTGAAGAATATTAGAAATCACGCTGGCTTTCCAGAAGAACGGACAAATCATATTTGGAAAAAGTACCACCAGAGTGTGTCTTAGAAGGAAGGATGATAAAACTTCATCCCGTGCAGTTTGGACCTCTCATCAGGAGGGATCAATCCCTGGAGAATGACATCCTGCTGGAGGAAGCAGATGGTCAGAGAAGAAGAGGAAGCCCTCAATGTGATAGGGATTGGCAGTGGTGTACCAATGGGTCCACACACCGCAGTGGCTGGTAGGACGGCACAGATTGGGGAGTGTGTCATTCTTCAACACACTGGGTCAATAAGAACTGCGACCAACAAAATGTTCTGTATGTATTTGACCATCTGTAATTCTACTAAAAACAAGATTGATAAACAGGTCGGCCCAAACCTGTTTTTGTTTATGTAAAATATAAGTAAGATGATAGTTTTTGAGATACATGCAAAACACAAGAGATGTGAAGTAAAAATAATGGATGAACAAGGAACTTGTGAATCACACGCAGAATTTAGAATTGTGCTAGTAAACTATGAGGCTTCTACACAAGAGATAGTAATATAACACAGAGTTGTCACCACTGGGCTGCCATCTTTGTTGCCATAAAGGTAGCCACGCATTGGTGACAGCCAGGAAGATCCTAATCTAATACTACTTGTGCATGCCCTTCAAAAAAAAAGCACTGGATATATGTATAAACACAGCTGCGTACAAATGTAAATACATTAATTCACAAAATAGAGGTATTGGCCTATGTACATATATTTATACGGCAGTACACTGAGGTAGGAGATGGACTTCGGGCCTCTGCTTATACCCTCCATCAAGACAAGAACACTGTTCTAACAAGTCGGCAGTCTGAGATATTCAGCCTCCTGACACAATCGCTGAAGACTAAATGGGTCCATAAGCAAATGTAGTGAAGAACGTAGATGGTGCCCGGCTGTTAAAAGATATAGCGCCTGGGGTCTTAAAAGCCTGAAATTACACAAGCCGCCTTTCAGCAGTGAAGCAAGTCCACATGGAAGAAGCACACTGTTGGTGCAATCATGAGAAGTCACAGGGACTGGATAATAGGCATCAGCAGACACATAAGAAACAAAAACATATTGTTAAAAATGAGGGGGGTTGGAGCAGAGATCCAAACAATCTCCACACAGAGGAGCCACAGGGAAGGAATAAGTCCCCGGGGTGTGGTAAAGCATCGATGAAACACATTACATTTCTCTGGTTCCTTGAGGCTTCCTCAGCCCCCCGCCCCTCCCTACCATTACCCCAGTGCTGCTTCTCAAGTCAGACTAGACTGGAACATATACACAGGTATAGATAAAAGATGGGAGCTCACAACACACAGAATCCAGGAACAGGAGTGGGACTAGTGATATCAGAAGGGTAGAGGAAGAGGGGAAGAGAAAGAAAGAAAGGGTGAAACAATTGCAATGATCGACATATAACCATAAACTTCTTCTACAGGGGGAAGAACAACAGAAAACATGGGGGAAGGGAGACAGCGGTTGGTGTATGAGATGAAAATAATAACAATGTACAATTTATCAAAGGGGTTATGAGGGTGGGGGATGGGGAAATAAAGAGGAGCTGATACCAAGTGTTCAATAGAAAGTAAATGTCTAGAAAAGAATGAAGGCAACACACATACAAACATGCCTGATTCAGTGTATGGATGGATTGTGATAGAGTTGTATGAGCCACCAATAAAATGATTTAAAGAAAAAAGGATGTAAAGCCACAGATGCTTAGCAGGCTAATGGGCAGACTACAACTGTGACAAGGAGATGTTGATCATTTTGTAAGAGAAAATGTATCAATGACCCAAAGTTATCTTCTGTCCATGGGCCTCTCTTGTGAATGTCAACTTTGGTCCTTAAGCCTCATCTTCATCAGTGTTCCAGTACTCAGGTCATGTGGTGTGTCTGCCTGGTCGCAGCATATGCGATGTATATTTTATCATCTCTTGCCCTTTGCTTCTTACTACATGTTTTAAATTAAGCCAGTGAGCAGAGTGACTGCCAGTTTAATCTGATGTGTGAGCTTCCTCTCTCTTCTGTAGTCTCTGACAGTATATGTGGACTCTTTCATCACATCAGGATAATTTCTCACACAACAGCATACACCTAGAAACCGTGGGCAATTTAGTGCAACTGGAATATTAGATGTTAGACAACAAAAATATAACACAGAAAAGTCTCTATCCAGAGAAAGCAGAAGAAGATAGAAACCACAACAAATTGAAAACAAGTCAAAAGGGAAAACAAATGAAAAGGGGAAAATGTTAAATTTTAATGTAAGTCAGCATTAGTTCACTCTCTGATGCACTCTGCCTGTGGGCATGGCTATTCACATCCCTGGTCAGTGGTCCAAGGGAATTCAATGGAGGTTTAAACCTGTAAAGACTCTGCAGATGGATTTTAAAATTAGGTGAGCAAGAGAGTAGGGCTTCTACCCCAGTGTCCTAATGGAACAGTGGAACCAGGAACTGCTCACCTGGTAAGCATAAGGTCAACCATTCAAGTTGACACCACATCTCTGAATGAAGAAGATCTGCCAACCTTCTCCCAGAAAGATGGCAGCAGTTCCCTTCAGTCACAGCTGCTACAAATTGGAATGAACTCCAAGAGCCCCATGATGACCACAGGGTGGATATGAAGAGTTCCTTTTCAGACAGGGCAAAATGTAGAAGTACGTGTGAGATATCCACATGAGATGTCAACATGAAGATGTTGATTATCGGAGTCTGAAAATTTTGGAAATGATCTGAAATAAAGATCCAGAGAAGAAAGTCCAGGCATGGCTACAAGATGATGCTAAGGGAATTGATGAAATTACCCAAAGGTAGTGTAAAAATAGATGTGGTTTCAAGTGGGTGTTAACAAACTCAGGGACAAGGGAACAAGTGATCCAAAATCAATGCCAAGGAGGTCTGGCAGGGCTGCATCAAGGACAATATAACCGAGAAGAATTCTTGAAACGCAAATGAAGACTTAACATGATAGTGAGACAAGAGGAAAGTACAAAGAAATAGAGGAAAGAACTTGGAGGCAAAGGGTATTTATGGAGATCTAAATACAGACACAGAAAGATATAAATATATTTATATATGATGAAGGGGAAATAGATCTATGTACATATATTTATAGATTTAGTATCAAGGAAACAGATGGACAGTGGGCCCTACTCAAGTACTCCCTCAACACAAGAAAACTTTGTTCCAACAATTAAGCAGTCTGAGATGCTCACCTTCCTGGCACGATCGCTGAAGACAACGGGTGCACAAGGAAATGTGGTGAAGAAAGTTGATGGTGCCGGCTATCAAAAGATATAGAGTCTGAGGTAGTATAGGTTGGAAGATAAACAAGTGGCCATCTAACTGAGAAACAGCAAAGCCCGCATGGAAGAAGCACACCAGCCTGTGAGATGACAAGGCACTGAAGGGATCAGGTATCAAGCATCAAAGACCAAAAAATCATAGCATTGTGAATAAGGGGAGTGGGGGTGTCGAGTGGGAACCCAGGGCCCATCTGTGGGCAATTGGACATCCCCTTGCACAAAGTCTGTGGTGAAGGGACGAGCCAGTCAGGGTGCAGTGTAGCATTGATGAAACAAACAATTCCCCTTTAGTTCTTGAATGCTTCCTCCCCCCGCACTATCATGATCCCAATTCTACCTCACAAATCTGGCTGGACTGGAGGATGTACACTGGTACAGACAGGAACTGGAAACACGGGGAATCCAGGACAGATGATCCCTTCAGGAACAGTGGTGAGAGTGGCAATACTGGGAGGGTGGAGGGAAGGTGAGGGAGAAAGGGGGAACAGATTACAGAGATCTATATATAACCTCCCTGGGGGACAGACAGTGGAGAAGTGGGTGAAGGGAGACATCAGACAGGGTAAAATATGACAAAATAATAATAATAATTCATAAAGTATCAAGGGTTCATGGTGAAGGGGGAGCAGGAGGGAGGGGAAAATTGAGGAGCTGATACCACGGGCTCAAGTACACAGCAAAAGTTTTGAGAATGATGATGGCAACAAATGTACAAATGTGCTTGACACAATGAATGGATGGACGTATTGTGGTAAGAGTTGTATGAGCCCCCAACAAAATGATTTAAACAAATAGATGTGGTTTCAATGATTGTAGTACTTTAGAACCCTCACTTTTAAGAAAGCAAGGGAGGAATGAGCATGTGAGGGAAAACAAGGAGGAAAATAGGCTTTAAAATATAACAGGCACTACAGATTGAATTGCGCCCACTCCTCCCCCCAAAAGGTGCTGTGACGGCATAGTGGTGGGCAGTTCAAAACCACCAGCCAGCCACTTCTAGGGAGAAAAATGTGGCATCTCCTTCCATACAACTTTAGAGTTCCAGTCTCAGAAACTCATGCGACGGGTCTACCTTGTCCCACAGGGTGGCTGGGAGTCAACATAGACTCGATGGCAGTGGCAGTTTGTTGCTGTTTGGTTTATAGTCCTTACACCTATGAACTGGTAGCACAGCGGGGAATGCATTGAGCCGCCAACCACAAGGTCAACAGCTCAAACCTGCCAATTGTTCCAGGGGAGAAAGAGGATGCTGGTAATGACTGTAGAAATATGAAGTCTTAGAAATGCAAAAGGGGCAGTTTTCAATCTTTCTTATTGGGTCACTATGCAGTGAGTTTGTTTGTTTGTTTGTTTGTTTGTGTTATACCAAGGACTCCTGGGGGCGCTATGGTTAATCCACTAGCAACCCTTCAGGGACAAAGATCTGGCATAAAGCTTACAACCTAGGAAATCCTACTGGGGGCAATTCTGATCTGTCCAATAGGATCACTGAAAATCACAATCAGCTAGATGACTCAACAAAATACCTGTGCATGCCATCTCACTGGACAACAGTGTCTTCTTTGTTCTACTAGTGAGGGAATGCCAATATAGGGTGTGTTTTCAGAGACTCCGTTTGAGCCTTAAAGGAACATATTTGGCATGGAAGCAAATAAGCACAGATGTGCGGCGACAAGTGTCTCACCACAGCAGGGAAGGGACGTCCAAAAGAGATAAGGGGTGTACCCCAGCACCTACACAAAGAGAAAGCCTTCCCTAGAGCCAGCACCCTGGATTTGAACACCTAGCCTCCTCCATGGTGAGAAAGTGCAATTCTTTGTGACCTAGTTGTTAAAGCAGCTCTGAGAAACGCAGACACCGGGTGATACCTTTTAACGATATTACCAAAGTCATAGGGGACATTTCAATAAAAACAGCCACAACACAGAGCTACATACCAAACACACAAAACTATTAGGAAGTGCATTTTTAATTATGTGTTCGCCTATAGATTAATTACTTCTCTTCAATATCAAGCTCCAAGAGCAAGTTTACAGTTCTGGCCCAGAAGGAAAGGGAAAACAATGTTATCCTCTTCTTTCAAATGCAGTACAGGCATGTGTTACTTGAAGTTCATTTAGGCAGCATCTGTGGTCCTGAACGTTTTTTTTTTTTTTCTGTTTTTTTTTAAGAGACAGAATCTCTCTTTTTGTTTATTGTTTTCATCTAATAACTTTGAAAGACTCCAACCCTAGACTCTTGAATCACCATGAGTGGGATATATATGCGGGTGAAGAAAAAAGGACAAGGCTCTGGGTACAAGCTCTTGGGTTTATTCCAGGGACAGACAGGTAGCTGCGGCTGGGCGTGCTCCCTGCTCTCCCAGCTAACTTCTCCTTGTTCAATGTCTGTCTCCACTCCCACCACCCACTCTTCCTCCAGTGCCAGAAGCAGCAACAAGGACCAAAACAACCAGGTTTTATATGGTGTTCACACATCAAAATTCCTGCTTCACAGAAAGTATCACGGATGTTAAGTGACACTTACCTGTGCTTAATTTTCAAAGCATCAGCATATATTCAATAAATTTCATTTTAGCCAAAAATGCAAATTTGTAGCAGATAGCTTTGGTCGGCAAAACAAAATGAGGGAAATGATCATCTTTGCTCTCCTCTTTCAATATAATTTCTACTGGGCATTGACATTGTAATGTATGAATATCAAGGTGCTAGAAATAATTTAATATTATTTGCCTTAGAAGTCATGACAGAATGCAAACAACACATCTAAGAGCACCAGCTTGCTTTTCTATTTTTAATTTTGTTTGTAGTCTAGCAGGTGAGGGAATAGCCATCTTTGTACTTTCTGGAAAGGAGGGGGAGAAAAATTCAGATTCAGAGTGTTAGATCTATCTAAAGCATCGACATCATCTGGGGATACTTTTATCACATTCTTTGAGCACACACCCTTTGTGTCTTTAGCCATGAGTGGCATTCTAGCTAAGAGTTCAAGGGCACAGTACGCCTGGGACTACAAGCAGTTGTAATGGTGGTGGTTCCTTCCAAGACCTTGTGCACAGCTGCCAAGGGGCCGACACTGCTGAATGTGGCACCACTAGAAGCAAGGTCAAATGGCAGCTGGAACGAGGAATAGTGTCGCCAGCAGGTAAACACTTCTCGGAGGTCACTGTCTCTCCCAAACGCTCGGCTGCTCCTTTTCTTATCCCCCATCAGCAATGTAGGTCATGGACTCAAGAAGGCAGTTAGACAGTGTGCCAGCCAGCTGGCCGGACCACCAGAGGTAGATTCTGTGCCAACTGCTCCGGCTCATCTACGGTAGAAAGTCAAATTATCTTGCCCAAGGAGGGGCCAGAGAGTCTGCATGATATTTGGATTTGAGAGGATTCCTTCTATGTGAGACTATGCCCCCCAAGCCCCCCAAATCTATTTTAACTCAACTTTGTTAGATTTTCTACCTTTAATCACTTGTTAATGTATTTTAGTGGAATGAAGGTTTTTAATTAAATTTTGGTTTTGTTCGGGTCTTTTTAAATATTATTTGTTTGTTTTTTACAGATTTTGTAGTTTATTTAATCTTTGGTGAAAAATTCACAAAACTAGTGCAGATCAAGCCACTGTAGAATCTTAATTCTTTCTTGCTGCCAGCACCAACATTGACCTTGACAGTCCCCTCGACTGTCTCCATTCTGTTCCCGCGTTCCTTGTGTTGTTGTCTCCAGGGCGTTTCCTTCTCAGACAGGCCATGCCTTACAAGTCTGAGTTTAGGCTCATCTTTCTTTGTATAAATAATCCAAGAATCATGCCAAAGCCAGTAGTCTGAATGGGTTCTAAATAACAATACAAAAATGACATCTGGTGTGGTCTTGTCCATTTGGGCTAGTTTCTCATGAAGTTCTGTCCTCGGCACTGTCGCTTTCCCAGGGTGAAGGACATCTCTCACCATTTGTTTTTGCTGAAGTAGTCAGTTGGTCATGAACTTCCTGGTCTGAATAGTTACTGTGTCACTCAGGATGGCGGAGGATGCTCAAATAGCCAGAGACAATAAACAAACAAACAAACCTGGAACTATTGTTTTTCTACCACATAAGCTGTTTGTCTGTCCAAACACATAGTGACCCTGCGTGCGAGAGAACGCAGCACTCTCCAGACCTGCACCCTCCTCACAAGGGTTACGTGGGAGCCCATCCTTGCAGCCACTGTGTCACTCGGTCCATCTCATCCAGGGTCTTCCTCTTTCCCATTGCCCTGACACTCGACTAAGCACGCTATTCATTTTCAGGGGCTGGTCTCTCATTACCACATGTTTAACATCAGAGGAAGCCTGAAGATTCTAAGGAGCATTCTAGCTGTACTTTTTCCAAGACCGATATATTTGTTCCTCTGGAAACCATGATATTTTTCAAGATTCTTGGCTAGCACCATTATTCAAATGCATCAATTCAAGTAAGAGAATCTAGCAATGAATAAACCACTCCCCAAATTCCAATCGCTCCATAGGCGAGTAGGAAATGGACAAGGAAACTCAAGGATAAGATAGTGCTGTTACAAATGCCAACACTTGGGGCTTTTCAGAATCGTAAAAATGCAACACTAGGCCAAGGTGGAAAAGGATTGGCAGGGACCATAAGCAGATCTTTCCAGAAGATAAGATAAAAAGTTCATTTTCGAATAGGTAAACAAGAATGAATTGCTTAAAGCTCAGGAGTAAGGAATGAGCTGCAGGTCCCACAGATTGTTTGGGTACTTAGAAGTAGTCCATCTTGATGGTCTATGGAGAGTGTGAGGTGAAGAGAAGCCAGGTAGAAGGTTGGGCAGCATCTACATGTCATTTCTTATTGCTCAACAAATAATTTGAGATTTCATTTTTAGGTAATGGAGAGGTATTACATCAAGAGAATGGTGTTTCTTTAAAAGTAACTCTTATGACCGTTACATATTTGAAGGTAGATAGAAAAAAGAGTTCGTAAACTGTTGCTTTCACCAGATGCAACATTAATGATCTTAACATGCAATATAGGGACTAGATATTGAGGATAAAAGGAAAAAATAGTCACAATTTTTTGTTGTTGTTATTAAAAAATTCTTCAAACTCACTGCCATTGAGTTGATTCTAGCTCATCGTGAACGCATAGAACAGGGTAGAACTGCCCCGGTGGGGTCCTGAGACTGTAATTCTCAGAAAGCCCAAACTTTCTCTCGAGAAGTGGTCGATGCTTTAGAACTACTGACCTTGTGGATTTCAGCCCAAAGTGTAACCACTACACCACCTGCCACCTTAATTGCAGTATTTTAGAGAAACAGATGTAGTGATTTATCTATATGTTTATATTGTTGTGATGTATCATTAAGTCTATTGCAACTGACGGCAACCCTCTCCTTCCTCTCCCCCTGTCTTTACCTTCATCTCAACTGATTATCTATCTATCTATCTATCTATCTAGAGAATGATGGAAAGATTTATTTTAAAGAATTCACTCATGTGATAGTGGGGATTGGTAAATTCAAATACTGCATGCCAGATGACAGAAAGAGCAAAGAGTGAGGGATTCTAGGTAAGTATTCAGTTGTAGTCTAGAAGTAGAACACACCCTAGGGAAACACTTTTGGCTTTTAAAAGGCATTAGCATGATTGGGTGAAGCCTACCCACACCATGAAGAGGAATTTTCTTCACAAGAACTGATGCAATCACATGTAACGAGTGCATACCAAAGCCTAAACCATTTCAGCAGTGTTGACAATTTAAGAGAGCACCTAATCAATTTTCTGCACAACTTTAATCATCATAAGTCCAGTAATAAATAATAATATACATGCAGAGAAATTGGCTCAAAGTAGAAATTAATGAGTAGAGCTTCAGCTATTTCAGGGTGAATAACTTGTGGAACATAGTATTAGGCAAGTATAAAGTTCAATAGCAAGAAGACTGTGCTGGTAGTAAACAACTCAACACATTGAGGATTGATTTAAAGATTATTTCATGAGTATTTCCAGACTTGATGGCCTCTATTTAGACACTATGAGCACTGGTAGCACAGTGGTTATATGTTGGGCTGCTAACTGCAAGGTCAACAGTTTGAAACCACCAGTCTAACCTCAGGAGAAAGATGGGTGAGGCTCGGGAACCCACAGGAGTAGCTGGTTTGTTTCATTCAAAAGCCTAACACACTTGGTCCTCACTGGGATCCTCTGCTCTCATGTTCACAGTGGCTTCCACGCAAAACACACTCACACACACACACACACACACACACACACACACACACACACACAGAGAGACCATTTTCACTCCAAATGTATTTCCTGGATGCCAAAACAAAGTCAAACTGCATTTGAAATCTACCAGCCTCATTTTGGGGGGTTTTTTGCTTGTTTGTTTGCTTTTAGATTTCATCAAATTCTGTTTCTAGTAGTGGCCAGAGGCACGGTCATTCTCAGGGTTACAGAAACATCAGTCTCCTGCACCCTGTGTATTTCTTGGTGACTCTTCTGCTTTTTTATAATGTCATTATATATGAGGAAGAGGAGTGAGCCTACACACTGCTGGGATCTCATCAACTCACCAAAAGAAAACTTCTTGTTTCCAAATAGGATCATTTTTACAGGTCAGAACCAAGTCCAAACTTATGGCCCCTAGGATGCACACAACTCCAGGCTACCCTTGTGTTACATGGAAGAACTGCTTCATCGTTTCTCATGGCCACAACCTTGACCAACCCAGACCAACAGCACAGCCCGGTGGGCTCCAATGGCCAAGCTTCATACGAGCGGTGAAAAATGAATTTTGGGTGCCATCCAGAAGCCTTATTTCCAGGTACACGAGTTAGGGTTTCAACACATTGTTGGAGGACACAATTCAATCAGTAACAAAACAAAGTAACAAAGCTCTGGATTGTGATAAGAGTTGTATGAGCTCCCAATAAAATGATTTTAAAAAGAAGAGAAACAGAGCTGGACTTGCTTTAATTGATGCAACAGGCGCACTTGCATGGTTTGCGATGTGCTATATGATGTAAATGGAGCTAGAGCTACAAAAGTGAAGAAAAACGATTTCTCCTTGGAATTATACTTTTTAAAGAAGAGATGCACTAAACAAATGGGTACATCATATTTCCCTGTCGTCGATAAAAATTCCATAGAGATGTGAAGATGAATATGTGTAAAACTAGCCATGAATTTCCAAGAGCTTTAGGAGGAAATCTGGAGAGCCCTTTTTGAGTGGGAAGAAAAGTAAATCCGAATGAATGAACATGAATGCTGTGTCCTGGGAATTTCAGTATTGCAAGTTCTCAGGGCAATGGAATCACATTGATAGGAAAGTATAGGCTCGGGTATATACACTAAATTGTATGTTAAGAGATAGGATCGTATATACTATATAAAATTATATTACTTAAAATACATTCACCATGAAACAACATATACTTCAAAATATATATTAAGAAACTTCCAAGCTGAGGACTTAAAGGTCAAGAAAAATGCTTTTCAGTGTAGTATGTATTTTTAAGCTCCATAGATGAGCTAAACCTCTTAATTAGAATATATAGTGCTTGTTTTATTATTTATGGTAATATAATGTCTGGTTGATATATGGCCTATCAAACACACATCAGAATTTACATATATGCCCGTCAATATTAGTATCTTAAAATATGTCTGCCAACATTAGTGCCTAATTGTAAGACACTAATATTGGCAGATATATATGTCTAAGCTCCATCAGCAAAATGAGAGACCCACGTGAGGAGAATGTCAAATCTGGCCAAACAAAAACCAGTGGACAGAAAATAAATTGGAACCAATAAGTAATCGCCATACCTTATCATTTCATCTTTGAAAGGAGACAGATATTCTTTTTCATCCTCATCCAACAACAACAAAATAAAAACGACCATTTAACAACCTTGTTCTAAATGAAGGGGGCTCATTGGCCCTGGATATGGGATGCGTTGCCATGGTCACACAGTTACTTTGATTGATGACCCTCTACCATTTTCTTCCAAAAGGAACGAATCATTGTGGATATAGCGCATGGGAGTAAGTGCACACACAGAGAGACAGACATACCCCAAATCAAACTTATTAACTCTCATATCCATATCTCAAACGCAGTCTGAAATCTCTTCTGAAAACAACAAGGATTTTTTTTTTCATGCTTTCTAAAGAATCCCCAAAATAGCCTGGTAGCTGAATCAATTGCCAATTGGCTACTGCAGTTCTTCCAAAGGAATATTCTGCATAGAAGTGTTTATATACACATTTGTATCTATCCTTATAACAATATATAAATGTATCTTATGTGATGTGTATTGTACAAACACAGCACAGTGATCTGTGAGGTCTCCTGTAAAAACTGTGTACATTTTTATTTCAGTCCCCTCATTGTGATTTGAATAATATTGTGGCCAAGAGCCAATACTAAGGGGTCACCCCAGGCTATTGAGGAATTTTGAATAATACGCATTCAGTAATAGCCAATTCTGCTTTGGAAATCTTGTGGTCTTTCTGGCAAGTCAAATCGCAGCCTATCTCGAATGGAAACAGCATCATTTTATCTCACTTAATGATGTCTACATTTAAAAAATAACTTGTGTTCAGATTCTGTATGCTGCTTAGTATAATTGAACATACAGCTTTTTAATATGAGGGTTCAAATAAACGTGCTGTAGTTTTGTGAGAAAGGCCTTCCCTTTCTTGGCTACTTGACTACTTTGGGAGTACTGCTTCCAAATAATTTTGGTTAATGGAAAAACCCTAAGCTGCTACTTCTAATCAAACTAACCTTTCTCGCTCTACTTTCTAAGAGTGGCTCTCCAGGCTAAAAATAACGCTAAGAGTATTCCTGTTACGATGAATAGAGAGACAGAGGTAGAAATGGGAATGATGGACTCCTACCGACAAACATCATCCCCAAAATCAAATCTCTACTCTCACTGCCCCCCATATGATTCTGAATCATAAGGACCCTGCATGACAACACAAAGATGATTATATGTGTATGTTTCCTTTGTTGTTTTATTTTTGTAAGTGACCCAAAAAAAAACCTTCCAATTTTCTAGCCTTAACTTAAGTGAACTTGGACAAGAACTCTTCAGGACCACAAAGTATCTAAAGACTTGACAGCTTCCTTCTGGGAGTAAACTGTCTTCCAGGCCATGTACTGGGATCCTTCCAGGTGGGCATTGCTCTGGCTACGCTCACCTACTCTAGGTAACCTCTTTAAATTTCACCATTAGTACAGCAAAGGCATTTTCCAAATGGAACAAACATAATTCCAATATCCTCATTTAACACGGAAGCTACTGTTATTCTGTTAGTTTAATTTTGCTTTTAATTATTCTATAACATATTAACTTTGCTACAGAATAAAAGCCATGAAAAAAAATCTAACCAACTCACATTGCATTCTCCTTGGTATTTTGATAATTGATATGGACCACTGCATGACTATGAAATTTTGAATATGATAGAAAATAGTTCCCCACTTGTGTCGTTAATTAAAAACATGTTTGTGTAGAATCTCACTGAAAAACTGTCTAAGAAAAGCGTAGCACAATATTCTCGCTCCTTCATGCTTCTTCCCACGACACCCCCCCCCCCTCCACTATCATGACCCCAGTCCCACCTTACATATCTGGTTGGATTAGAGCGTGTGCATTGGTACAGATAAGAGCTCTCAACACACTTAATATAGGACAGCTAAACCTCTCAGGAACAGCTGTATCAGTAGCGATTCCATGAGGGTAGGGGGAAGGTGAGGTGATAGGGGTGAGAAACAGGGAACTGACTACAATGATAAATGAATAACCCCTCTCCCCTTGCCCAGGGGATGACCAACAGAAATATGGGTGAAGGGAGACAGTGGCTGGTGTAAAATATGAAAAAAATTATAATTTATCAAGGGTTCACAAGGATGGAGTAGGGAGGGGGGAAAGGAGCTGATACCAAGGGTTCAAGCAAAAAGAAAATATTTTGAAAATTATGATGGCAACATAATCATTTTATGTTAGACACAATTAAACAAAGAAAAAGAAAAGAGAGAGGGCTAGTCAGAAATGTACAGAATTTAAGTTCTTGGATCTTTTTCCTAAATTCTTGGATCTTTTTCATATAGAGTTGTAGAGTTACTGGGCATAAGTATTCTCTGTTACCAAGCCATAACATTGGATTATATTGATAGACACTGGTTTTATACCATTACCTCAGCATATATCTATCATCTTTCAATGACTTAAATGATATGATGCTCTTTTATCACCTCACACTCCCTTGGCATCCCTTGAAATAGATGCAAGTGCAGAACCAAAGTAAAATCAGGTGGAACAAGTGAGCATTTCCTCCCACTAGATTACCGGTAACAAAAGGCAAATGAAATATTGATCTACTCTGATAAGTGAGCTTTCTAGGATTTGCAACCATCGTCTTCTTAGATGAGGACAGCAGAAAAAACAAAAATTGATTATCCCTCACTTCTAGATCTAAACTTCATGGCTCTTTAATGGTTGACTATTTAATTAAATACGGTAACAGAATCCTAGATTAGAAAATTCTCCATACGCATGCCGTCAACAACCCCATTCGTCAATGTAAGGAACGCTGCACAGAACCACAGCAATATCTTAGCCATCGCATGGCATTCACTGGTTGACAGATCATAAGTTATTTGACCCATGGGGGATACAGATCATCCATTTACGACCTCTGTCCTGGTTTGTTCTAAAAACCATGAAATGTGATGTGTGCATTTTTTGTTTTCATCATTTATTTTCTCAAAGGTTAAAATACCAGCTCTCTAAGAACTAAACTTGAGAGGGAATGGAAGTGGTGTTGATTGCTATTTTGGCCAATATCAGTGAGAGTTGGGCCCTGAACTGCATTGTAATGTGCGCTGCAGCACTGGGGAAGCCGTGGAGGAAAATGGCTTAGTCTTCAGCAAAACAAACACTCACCTTGATTTGTCTGTTGCATGTGAAATTATGAAGAATAAGAAAGATATTTTCTTTGAAGGACAGAGTCCTTCACAAATAACAATGCCATCATTCCTCTTAACTCCAGTATGGAACACGGGACTCTAAAAAGCAATGTTCCTGATAAACAGCAACTCTGGTACAGGATACATGCTCATCCGGTAATGTGGGAGACTACTGAAGGTGACACATCGATGCTGGGAGGAGAAATCGGTGTGGACAAAAGGCATGGGGCTTAACAACAGCATGCACTTGGCAGTGGGGATAAATAATAATTGAACACTTAACAAGTATATCTACTCTTTTTGGAATCTAGACCAAATACACAGACAGATACTAGTTAGAAAGAAGCGTGTTTAGAGCTGGTTTCTGAGGTAGCACAAAAATTAGTGTTAGTTGATATGTCATCCAAGACTTTTTCTGCGTTCCACAAATATATTTTGAATGTTCCAGGCACTGACACAGAGGGATACATCAGCAAGAACACCTGCCTGTAAGTTTTAGCATCTAGTGGGGTGAGCTCGTACCACTAATCTGGACTATTAACAGCTACCAGCTAACTCTGGATCCCCAAATCCTAAGCTCCCCAGGAAAATACACCTTATGATCTTTCAGCTCGGAACCTTCTTCTAGTCACAGAGAAGCTGCCATGGGGAGTAATCAGGGTTGCTGCCCCCATTCCATAAACCCACCATGTGTCCTTCCATCTACTGTGTTCACATGTTTAGACCTGCCCTCATCCCACACCCATACACACATATGCACAAACCACCAGTGAAATGTCTCTGGTTAAAGTCACCACCAACTGATTGTTTATTAAAATAAAAATCCATGTCCACTTCCCATCAAACATGATTCATTGATCTTACAATTGATTGCTCTTCCATAATACTGCACTTGCTAGGTTGTGTTTTTGTCTATTGCATATTTATTACCCTTCTTACGGTTTATCTTTCTTTTCATTTTTTAATACTCTATACTCTTCAAATATTATTTCTTCTGGGCTTATCTTGACTCTTAATTCCATCTTGCTTTCCATATTAATCTGAGTTCATGGATTAAATTTTTTCCAGGAGTGGGGAGTGGTGAAGGAGGTGGGGGAATGAGGAGCTGATGCCAAGGGCTTACGTGGAGAGCAAATGTTTTGAGAATAATGAGGGTACTGAATGTACATATGTGCTTTACACAATTGATGTATGTATGGGTTGTTGTGATAAGATTTGTATGAGGCCCCAATAAAATGATTTAAATAAATAAATAAGTTATTTCCTTATGCATGAAACTTGGAGCCATTAGAAAGAGAAGGGTCCTACTTCAGGACCAGTTGTGAGGGGCGATACTAGGAGGGTGGAGGAGGGTGGGTTGGAAAGGGGGAACCGATTACAAGGATCTACATGTGACCTCCTCCCTGGGGGACGGACAACAGAAAAGTGGGTAAGGGAGATGTTGGACAGTATAAGATATGACAAAATAATAATGTATAAATTATCAAGGGTTCATCAGGGAGCGGAGGATTGGTGAAGGAAGCGGGAAGAGCTGATGCCAAGGGCTTAGGCGGAGAACAAATGTTTTGAGAATGATGAGGGCAATGAATGTACAAATGTGCTTTACACAATGGATGTAAGTATGGATTATGATAAGAGTTGTATGAGCTCCCATTAAAATTATTTTTTTAAAAAAGAGAAAGGTTCTGAAACCTAATATTAAAAATCTTGGCTTTTATTTCCAAGTCACTCAGCAGTACTATGACTATTGTATTATAGTTGAATTTACATAAGAGCTCATTTAATCCCTCTAAATTTTCTGATCAGTAAAATGACAGGTTAAGGTATTAAATATGATTGGTTTATTGATTTCCTAAAGTTTTCATTAAAAATCAATCATTAATAAACATAACAGACAAACAAGACATAAATTTAATTAAGGAAAGCCCAAACTATATTTTAGACTTATAAGAATGGTATGTATAGCTGGCCCCACAGCGAGATGTGACATTCTGCACTGACCCATGGCCCTACATGGGACAGCACCTGAGATACAGTGTGGGGTGTGTGATTGAGCTGACCCCACCACACTGCGGCAAAACACTGGAGGCGTGCAATGTAGCGGTGGGGGGAGCAGAGCAAGAAGATCATGAGGGAGTATAAAGGATGGACTTTGGGGCCAGGATGTGGCACCACATCAGACTCATCTGGAAAACACTCCTAAAGTTCAACAAACAGACCTCGAACTACTAACAGGTTTTTTTTGCTGTCTTTTTTTTTTCTTCTTTTAAATTTTGTATGTCAGTGGCTTTTTTGTTTGTTAGCATGTTGGTGTTGCTGCCATCGACGCCATGTTCTTATGTGCCACTTTGGTGCTGTCAAAGCCATCCACATTTTTATGCACCTATTACTATATCTGCAGGTCCACCTAGATAAGATAGGCTGGACAAACAATGTGAGAAGAAAATAACAGGACCAACAGTCCAGGAGGGACATGAGAGTATGGGAGGTAGGGGAAGGGAGGAGGTGTTGGCCAACCCAGGGACAAGGGAACAATGAGTGGTTCAAAACCAGTGGAGGGAGGGGATGGGAGGATTGGTACGGAGTGACCAAGGGCAAGGTAACTGAGAGGAATTACTGAAACCAGAATGAAGGCTGAACATGGTAGTGGGACAAGAGGAAAGCATGAGGAAATAGAGGAAAGGAGTAGGAGGCAAAGGGCATGCATAGAAGCCTGAATTCAGACATGTACATATGTAAATATATTTATGATTATAGGGGAAATAGACCTATATGCATATATTTATAGGCTCAATAGTAGGGTAGCAGGTTGACATTGGGCCTCCTCACGCACACTCCCTCAATACAATATCACCATGCTCAGCTAAATGGTCATTCCATGATACCCAACTTCCTGACCTGATCGCTGAAGACAGACATGTGCATAAGCAAACATGGTGAAGAAAACTGATGGTGCCCGGCTATTGAGAGATATATTGTCTGGGTTCTTAAAGACTTGAAAGCAAACAAGCGGCCATCTAGCCCAGAAGCAACAAAGCCCACATGGAAGAAGCACATCAACTTTGGTGATCATGAAGGGCCGAGGGGATCAGGTTTCAAGAAACAAAGGCGGGGGAAAAAATCATATAATCATGAATGAGGGGAATGCATGATGGGGACCCAATATCCATCTGTAGACAGCTGCACATCCCTTGCAGAGGGGTAGTGGGGAGGAGATGAGTCATTCAGGGTTCAGTGTAGCAACAATGAAACTCACAACCTTCTTCTAGTTCTTAACCGCTTCTTCCCCACCAACTATCATGAGCCCAATTCTACCTTCCAAACCTGGTCAGACCAGAGGATGCACAGCGGTTCAGTTGGGATCTGGAAACACAGAGAATCTAGGACAGATGAACCCCTCAGTACCAACAGTGAGAGTGGCGATACTGGGAGGGAAGGGGGAGTAGAAAGGGGGAACCGATCACGGGGATCTACATATAACCTACCTTCTGGGGGATGGGCAACAGGAAAGTGGGTGGAGGGAGATGCCGGGAAGTGTAAGATAAGATAAAATAATAATTTATAAATTATTAAGGGTTCATAGTGGGGGGAGCAGGGAGGGATGGGGAGGGAGAAAGGAAAATGATTTGATTCCAGGAACCCAAGCAGAAGTCAAATTTTGAGAATGATAAGGGCAACGAATATATAAGGGTGCTTTACTCAGTTGATGTATATATGGATTATGATAAGAGTTGCATGAGCCCCAATAAAATGGTTTTAAAAAAAGCTATAATCTGAATAGGATTGTGAGGTATGTCTCACAGCGAGTCCCCTAGGTGGGTTTGAACTCCCAGTCTTGGGTTTGGCAGTTAAGAGTTGAGCCATTTTGCTACCTGGCCTGCTCTAAAAATTTTGTTTGAAGAATACTTATTGGCCTGGGGAGAAACTCATTACAAAATATTGAATGGGGGTGGGGGAAGCAGCCTATAAAGCATTATGATTAGTATGTCCTGAACATAGATATTGGGTGAGAAAGATGACTGGAGCAAAGTGTATGAAAATATTATGAGTGATTCTCATTGAGCAGGGTGATGACTGTGAGTTTCATTTCTTTCGTTATACTTTTCTGAGTTTTCTCTAATTTTCTACATAATTAAAAATATATCCTTTGGTTCCTGATGGAGGAGGATGGGGGAGGAAGGGAAAAATGAGGAGCTGGTATCAAGGGCTCAAGTAGAAAGAAAATGCTTTGAAAATGAGGATGGTAGAACGATGAGAGCAATGAATGTACAAATGTGCTTTACACAATTGATGCATATATGGATTATGATAAGAGTTGTATGAGGCCCTAATAAAGTGATTAAAAGAGAGAGAGAGAGAGAGAGAGAGAGAGAGAGAATGGTATGGAGCCCAAGTCTGCTTCTGCCCCTGCTTCTCTGCCCTATGTCTAGTTCATAGCCCTGTGTTTCCAGGATCAAGGAGGCTCAATGTGGACAGTGGAGTGGACACACTCCACTCCTGGGTCTTCCTCTTTGGATGGAAGTGAGAGTCCCCATTCCTACTTGTGAGATGGCTCATTGTAAACCCCGTGAGCGTGCAAAACTGATCAGTTCAGACGTTTCCCTCTATTTGCATGCTTCCAGGTCATTTGGTGGAAGCGAGGAAGAGTACGGCTTGGGGAGACATATCAGACACTTTCACCACACCACAATTTTTTTAAGTTTTAGATTTTTGTTTCATTAACTCCTCTTCCAACGTTATTGCCAAGTAGTTACATTAGATGATGTACATCTTAGACATTCATTAAAAAATAAGCAACCATGTAGTATATTTCTTTTCCCCATAGGTGGAGGAGAAAATCAAGATATAGGGAGGTTATATGGCTTGTTGACGGTTACACAGCTTGTACTGTTACTACTGTGATTCAGTTGCTACCCAGACTCTAAAATTCATGTTAGACAATTTCAAGAAATATGTAGACTCAATAAATTGTATAGTCTAAGCTTTCTTCTGTATCTCAGAACATTATTTTCAAAGGCTGCCTCCTTACCAGCTTCAATAATTGAATAAACTCAGACTGCTCTTAAGTCAAGTGTGGTAGCTGGAAACCTACATCTCTGAGCTATAACAAGTAAGCTGTAAACCTGTAGTTGTTTTGATTACTGGTCCCACGGAGATGACTTTGAGATTGTAAGTTTTCTCCCCTCTCCTATTGACCTTGTTGAGGCTGAGCTGGAGTGGATCGCTAGGGAGTTAATAAAAAGCTACTTTTGTGTGACCTACACTGTACATTCTGGTGCTTCTAGTTCTGAGAAATTACTGCTTCTAGAACATTCCTCTACTCAAAAAGAGTACCCATATGCCTGCAGTAAGCTTGTTTGATTTGGATTTTCTATTAATTACAACTTCATACTAACCAAAAAAGAAACTGATAAAAGACTTAACATAGTATTGTAGCTGAAGCACTAGAAACTTGTTGACAACATCATTGACTATAGAGGCAATAGTCTCCACAAAAGCAATACCACATGCTTGTAGCCCTTTAAGATGAAACGGCTCGATACTCTCAGCCAGAATGTATTAGAAGGTCCAAGAATTAAATAAGGGTGTGGTTTGAGCTTTGTAGAAAGATTAGTGTATATAAACTGGACTTACACACAAAATGTTGTTTATGTTGCTATATCTAACTCCAAACACAAACAAACAAAAGAAAAACCTCACTGCCAATGAGTTGATTCCACCCCCTATCGAACTACAGGAACATTTTTAACAAAGGAATAAATTTCTGCTGAAACGTGCAAAGAAAACACTGTCTTTCTGGTGTCACTCTATTTGACAGTGCCGTGCCTCCCATAGCACCTAAAGGACATGACTAGCATTGCCATGTTATCTAAGTCTGAACTTAATTACAACAAATGAGGACACTTGGCTAAGGTAGATGAAGGAAACGGGTATCTTGTGATGCTTTGTAGAATATCCGCATCCTTCTCCCTCTTTGCTAAGAAAATAAACAAAGTTTAAGAATTATCCAGGAATATTAGTAATCCAGTGGTGCAATCCTCACTTTCCATGCAAGAGGTCAGATTCAGTTACGACCAAGGAACCTCATATGCAGTAAATGTCGATAATGTAATAAATGCCACATGCGATAAATGTCGATATGCTGCTATGATGTCAAACAAGTTCTACCAGGGCTCACGGACCAGTAGAGACTCTTGGTTGAAAGACCTAGAGACCTATTTCCAAAACGTAAACCGAGGAAAACACTATAGAACAGCTGGCTTCATCCTGGAAATGGTGCAGGACTAAGGGGTGTTTCATTCTGTTGTTCACAGGGTCGCCATGAGTGGGGGGACTGACTTGATAGTAACCAACGATATACCTGTAGAGATTTGTAGGTCATGAGTCTGTGATAAACAGAGAGTTCCTTTCAGTAGAAATTCTTTCTCCCATATCATTTGACTTGAGTGGAATTGGGGAAATGACTGTGAGTCTTACAGAGTGTGGGCATTCAAGGGAGCCATCAAGTAATGGCACATATCTAGCTCTCTTGCCATTACAGATCACCCCCAGAAACCAGCTCTCTCTAAGACCGATCAACTAAATGGGCAATGTTATGAAGGGTTGATCTTCTTCTAAGACAGCAGTTCGCAACCTGTGGGGCATGAACCCTTTGGGTATCAAACAACCCTTTCACAGGGGTCACCCAATTCATAACAATAGCAAAATTACAGTTATGAAATAGCAGCAAAAATGATTTTATGGTTGGGGGGCGGTCACCACAACATGAGGACTTGTACTGAAGGGTGGCAGCATTCGGAAGGTTGAGAACCCCTGAGTTGAAACTTACAAATAGCACATCCACAGTAAGATCTCTTTCTCTGGACACTTTAGGGTAGACAAGATGAAACCTTCTACTTTCCATCCAAGTATTTAGAAATGGGGGCCCAAGGGAGGTAAATGATACTTCAAATGTTCCCGTGGATAATACTAAAATAACATTCTTGCTTGAAAGCTCTTTTTTGAGTTTCCCATCAGCATCCTGGAAGCAGTAAGTACCATTAATTTGGCAGAAGCACAACCCATTCACAAGTGCAATGCAAACCCCAAACTCAAAGGGGGGGGGGCGGTGGCACAATCGCTTGGAAAATCAGAAATAGCATTTCAATTCTTGCACAATGATCACAGTAATTAGTTTTAGTACTAACGCTTTAGACACACCCAGCAAGCATAAATATGAGCAAACATAAATGAAACATGTTCTCAAAACTATCCAAAAATAAGGGGGTGGAGGAAAGATTTGTGAAGTTTGCAGTAAGGAGAAAAGCCACAATACTGAAGTCACTGGCACGGGGCTATAGGACTTCAACTGAAGAGCTGCAGTCGAAATCGCT
The DNA here is from genome assembly GCF_050624435.1 of Tenrec ecaudatus. NCBI lineage: Eukaryota > Metazoa > Chordata > Mammalia > Afrosoricida > Tenrecidae > Tenrec > Tenrec ecaudatus. The sequence continues at coordinate 93,359,185 of NC_134540.1, forward strand.
ACAAAAGAACAACTGCAGTTTTTATGCTAGACATCTTTGAAGTCAAAGCAACATGGATTCCTTTCTATCAGAAATAGAATATCATTTCAAATGGACGTGTCTTTTCTGATTAATTGCTATTCAGTAGTTTTGGGGAACGAACTGTATGTACATAGATCTAAACAGCCAAGATCCATGGCCAAAGCTTCAAGACTGGATGAATTTGCCTAGGATTGTATTCAAAAGACCTAGTGCCTATGTAATAGAAACATCTATAGGTTGTCTCGCTTAGCACAGTTTTCTATCACTGAAAGCTTTCTTTCCCATAAATTCTTTTTACTGAAATCATTTCCCAAACCACGTTCATTTTGTGTTATAGGGAAAGGGAGACCTAGTTCCTGAGAAAACAAATAAGAATCACTTATTGGGCTTTGCCCCAGAAGACCCTGCCTCCTCCCCCACCCTACCACGAGTCCCCCTTCCATTATTACTGTGACAGCCACCCTATAATCACTTCAGAAGGGAGGTGTCATTACAGATGGGAGTTTGCTTTTTGCCTCAGGTATTCTTGAATTAAATATCAATCACAAAGCATGCCTCAAGATGTGATATAATGGAAAATCTATTAGGATTTGGCAGCTCTGTGTCTGAAATCTCTCTATATTTGGATCCCTCTTTTTATTACCACTCATACTACCCAAGGGGTGAAATGAGGGATTCATTGTACTACTTGTCTATCCATTGTCCTTGACTCTAATCATCGTCAACCCCCATCATTCACCTCACATGGGACTGCTTTCAAATCTCTCAATGCATAACGACGTCACACCAAACTGAAGTACTCTCCAAATACTTAATGGGTTGCGAATATATAAACCCAACACCTGCCATTTGTCACACTGTGATAGCTTACTAGTTTACATATTAATATGAGCCTGGAAACTATAAAACTCATTGCCAGTAAATTGATTCTAACTCATAGAAACCTTATACAGGGATTTGTTAACTGTTTGCAACTCGTTGAGGCTCAGGAAGCTTCCTTTTTCTCTTGTGGAGCAGCTGGTGGGTTTGAACAGCTAACCACTGGTTATCCAAGCAATGCTTAGCCCACAGTGTTAGTAAAACATTTTGGAAGCTATACTAGTTTTATTTCCATAACAGTAGGGACACCCATGGTAGACAGATTTCAGTAAAGCTTTCAGAATAAGACAGAGTAGGAAGAAAGTCCTAATAACTCTTAAAATTAACCAATGAAAATCCTACTGATCACAATAGAATATCTTTCAACATAGCAGGGGAAGATGAGCCCTCCAGGTTGGAAGCCACTAAAAACACACAATGGACGCAATAATGAACTGGAACCTATGAAGGATCATGAAGATCGTGCATGACTGGGCAGCGGAGAATAACCATGTAGGAAACCCCCTGAATGTGAGGTGAATGGTTACTACACAAGTCATGACCCTCTCACCACCACTCCCAAGGAGACCCCTGAGCATCATGGTTGAAAAGAAAAACAGAAGGCATTTTTGTTGACTACCTTCATCTTTCCACCAGCACGCCACATATACACTTGCTTCTGTGCCCATCCTTTTCCTCTGCTCCTCGCCCATCAGAATGGACAATACAGCAAAGTCAGGTGTTCACTGCTTATCTGGATATTATTTTCTTCTGTTGCTGTTTTCCCTCACCAGAAACTCCACTTTCTAAATTATATTGTTCTCTTTCACATTTTCAGCCCCATGGGTTCTATATACTTGCATGTAAATTTGCTCTAGTAATTTTGGTTTTGAAAACCATGCATTTACCTCATCACTTCCAATAACCACCATTGGCTCTCGCAAACCCAACTTTCTACATTCTCACTTCCTCTCACTCTCTAAGGTGGTCCTGTGTTTCTCAGATTACCCCCAAGCAGCTCCACTGACGATCGCTTACACCTGACTCACTTGACGTGACAACTTTGTGAGTTTTTGCATAGTTTTTCATTAGTTTGTCCTTTTGAAATAGTTTCTTCTTGGTGTTTTAAGGATTCTAGACTCTCTAAAATGTCCTTTACCCTTCTTCCTTTGACCTTCTCTGCTCACATTTTAAATGTAAAGAGTTCTTAAAACTCTAGAAAGAGCCTTTTTCTTATAGAAACAACCTTTTCTATATTGAAATGAGCTGAATGGCACCGATATAAATTAGTTCATAGTAAATTATTTGTAACATTTTGTCTTCCAAGCAGGCCTCCTTAAAAAAAAAGTTTACATTTAACAGTTTCCCTCTCATAAACGTCACACAAACCAGGCCTCTGTTGTGAACTGGGAAGAATGTATGCCACCTGTGTGTCATTTTGCCGTACTGTCATGGCTTCCATGTTGTAAGCACGTTGGAAGCGTTGTCATCCGTATTTCCAATACCAGCAACGGGGTCACTGAGCGAGGACAGGTTTCAGTGGAGCTTCCAGACACAGACAGACTAGGAAGAAAGGCCTGGGGTTCCATCTCTCACAATTAGCCAAGGAAAATCTTATGGAACCCAACAGCACCTTCTCCACCATACTTGCTTTGGACACACCGTCAGGCAGGATGAGTCACTGGATTTGAACACTATGTTTGGTAAGGTTTGGGTCAATCCGGGCCGGGGAAATCTGATGAGATGGGTTGGCACTGAGGCTGCAATCATAGATTCAAATATACTGGCACCAGTGAAGAAGCCACAGGGTAGGGTAATGTTTTGCTTGTTAGTACACAAAGTCACCATAAATCAGAGTGACTACACAGCAGCTCACAATAACAACAAAAGGAAAGATAAATGGACTGTCTGATTTATGTTCCCACTGAAGTGTCTCCCAACCATCTCAGAGTAATACTACGTCACCCTGATCTCCTTCGTTGTCAGCACACGGAGCTCAGACTGGACATCCATGTCTCTCCTCATGTCTTGCTCTTCCTCCAAACACCGCTTCAACTCTGTTACATGGTATCCTATCTCTTCTCACCCCCTCTTCCTATTGCTGCCACAAACATTCAAAGAAATGTGTTGTGTAGACCACGACTTGCTGCCAGTTTGTCATACTGTGGTGGTGTGTGCTGCTGGGACGCTGGAAGCTATGTCCCTGGTATTTCAAATGCCTGCAGGGTCATCCAACGTGAGAAGGTTTCGGGAGGAGCTTTCAGACTAAGGACAGATGATGGAGGACTCGGCCCTCTATTGCAGAGGAAAGAGCCGCTGAAGGCTCTTTCATAGCATGGAAACACTCTCAAAGGCTGAAGGCCTCATGAACGGAAGCAGACATTGGTCCCACAGTGCTGGAGGTTATGCCCTTCCATTGGAGAGCACGTGAAATGTGACTGAGGAGAAGTTAATTTCTAGGGGTGGAGTCACCTTTGGTGGCATTGGTCTGGTAAAACCTGTCAGAGTGGAGCTTTGGGACTCTTCTTTGTTGACAGGTTATAACTCAAGGTACGAAGAAACAGCTGCAAACATCTGCTAATGATCAGAACTTAGAACATGCAAAGAAGGAATCTAGACTATCATGAGCATTCCAATTGCCAACTATACTTGCCCTGACTGCTCCCAAGGTGGTTTTTAAATTCACCGCATGATTCACCTATTTAAAATCATTTCATAGCCGAGCATCTCTATAAGGAAGAAAAGCATGAATCCTAAATAGAGCCCCAAACTTGGGGGCATTTATATTTTGGCCTTGCTTATTTATAGCTGCATCTTAATCCACCTTCTCTGTTCGCGCTCTTTAATGTTTAGTTTCACTGGCTTTCTTCCACTTCTCCCAAAGCATCTCACCGGGACAAACAGGGCACAGTTAGGACGGGTGAGCAATCAACCAAAGAGACAAAAGCAAAATCACAGCCAAAGACACACACACACACACACACACACACACACACACACACACAGCCCAAAGCAGTTGGCAGTGAGTTGAAATCTGACTAAAGAAGACCTCATGGTTATGTCCAAGTAGAACTGTGCTCTCTCGGATTCCCAGTGGCTGATTTTTCAGATGCAGATGACCACAACCCTCTTTGGAAGTGACTCTGCCTGGACTTGAACCACCAACCTTTCAGGAAGCAGTGTTTAAGAATTTGCTCAGTTTCCCTTTTTTCCCCCCATCCCCCTCCCTCCCCGATCCCACCCCTGGTCCCTTGATAGTTTATAAATAATTATTATATCTTATCTTACACTCCCCGGCGTCTCCCATCACCCGCCTCCCCCTTGCCAATCTCCCAGAGAGGAGGTTACACATAGATCTCCGAGATCCATTCTCCCTTTCTATATGCCCTTCCCTCCTGGTGTCGCCACTCCCACAGCTGGTGTTGAAGGGTTCGTCTGTCCTAGATTCCCTGTGCCTCCAGATCCCCACTGCACCGCTGTACATCCTCTGGTACAACCAGGTCCGCAAGGCAAGGTAGGATTGGGGTCATGATGATTGGGAGGGGAGGAAGCGTTCAGGAACTAGAGGAAGGTTTTGAGTTTCATAGTTGTTACACCGAGCTGATTCCAGGAACCCAAGTGGAAGGTGAATTATGAGAGTGACGAGTGCAATGAATGTATAAGGGTGCTTTGCTCATTTGATGTATGTACAGATTGTGATAAGAGCCTTATGAGCCCCAATAAAAAGATTTAAAAAAAAGAAAGAAAATGATTAGGGCAAAGAATGTACGGATATGCTTTATACAATTGATGTATGTATATGTATATGTATGGATTGTGATAAGAGTTGTATGAGCCCCTAATAAAATGTAAAAAATTAATTAATTAATTAATTAATTAAAAGAATTTGCATCCCAGGATACCCACTATTTAATGGCCTTTTATTAATCAATTAAAAATAAAAATCTCATAACATAAATGAGTAAATATAAGTTTACAAAAGTATATATATGATAAATACCCATGAAAACACAGAACCTCCCTAGTAATTAATAATACAGTAGAACAACCACATATGATGTTCTCTTGATAATTTCTTGAAGGTAGCAACTAAACTTTAAGTATTTACTATGTGCTAGACTTAGCTAAATGCTGCGAATGCTGTAAGTGATAAGGATAAATATAACCTTTGCCACCACAGCGTTTCTATTCTAGCAAAGTAGAAACAGCTGAAACATGTAACTGTGTATAATTACTCTGTTCACAAGATGGTTCTATTTTATAAAGCATGGGCCTACTATCAACGTAACTGAAATAGTTAAAAATTAGATCATTTTGAATTTGATTTCTCTTAGATGATATTCAGAATAAGGCACTGGTCCCACAACGCCATGCCACCATCATATTGCATAATCATCTTGCAACCCCTACAGCCTTGAGAACTCGCCACTTCTCTTTTTGAGATCCTCCTTCCCTCACCTGCGTGAATGCTGCAGCTCTGTTTTCTCTCCTGTCCTGTTCATCTTCCTTCTGCTTGCTCCTCCATCTGTGTTTCCCAGAGAGAGTAGTGGGTTCAGCTTCCTTGCCCTCTCTCAGTGTGACTTAGAATCAGCCTGATAGAAAGATTTCCAGAAGAATTTGGGAGTGGAGCAGGTCTGTGCTACAGGAAATAAAGAGACACAGCCACCTGGGCACCCTGGATTATGGGGACCACGTCATCAATTAGGAAGCCAACTTGAAAGACACCAGGAAATTTGTGCAATAGATTTTAGGGTTTCAGAAAAAGCCCAGTGAGAGAAAAAGCAAAGATATCTGCTTCAATCAAGTTTATTGTTCACTGTCATATCTCTCATCTGGTGGACTTGAGGGAATCTAAACTCTGTCAAAAGAATGTCACAAGACATTGGACCTCCCTCCACTTGAGTTCTTACTCAATGCAAGAACACACTGTTCTATTAAATTGGCATTCCAGGATGCACACCTTCCCAACACAATTGCTGAAGAGAAATGTGTGCATAAGCAAATGTGGTGAAGAAAGCTGACAGTGCCCGGCTATAAAAGATATAGCATCTGGGGTCTTAAGGCTTGAAGATAAACAAGCGGCCATCTAGCTGAGAAGCATCAAAGCCCACATGGAAGAAGCACACCAACCTGTTTGACCATTAGGAGTAGAAGGGACCAGTTATCAGATATCAAAGAACTAAAAATCTTATCAGTGGGTACCCACCTTCCTGATATGATCACTGAAGACAAACGTGTGCATAAGCAAATGTGGTGAAGAAAGCTGATGGTGCCCGGCTATCAAAAGATATAGCATCTGGGGTCTTAAAGGCTTGAAGATAAATAAGTGGCCATCTAGTTCAGAAGCAACAAAGCCCACATGAAAGAAACACACCAGCCTGTGTGACCACGAGCTGTCGAAGGGATCAGGTATCAAGCATCAAGGAACAAAAAAATCATATCAATGTAAATGTGGGTGAGTGCAGAGTGGGACTCAAAGCCCATTGGTAGCCAACCGGACACTCCCTTACTAAAGGGCTGTGGGGCGGAGATGAGCCAGTCAAGGTACAGGGTAGTAATGATGAAACATATAACTTTCCTCTAGCTCTTAAATGCTTCCTCCCCCCCACTATCATGATCCCAATTCTACCTTACAAATCTGGCTAGACCAGAGGATGTACACTGGTACAGATAGTAACTGGAAACAGATGACTCCTTCAGGACCAGTTGCAAGAATGGCGATTCCTGGGGGGTGGAGGCAATGTGGGGTAGAAAGGAGGAACTGATTACAAGAAAGAAAGAAGAATGTCACAAGAATGCTCAGTTTAAGAGGAATAATTCTGAAACTGTTGAACCAGTTCACCCATAGTCATCTAGTTAATTCCAAACCATAGCCACCCTATAGGACAAAGTAGAATTGCTCCCTACAGTTTCCAAGACTATAAATCTTGAAGGGAACAAGCACCATTTTAATTCCAGCAGAGTGGCTAGTGGGTTTGAACTGCTAACCTTGTAATTAGTAGCCCAACACGCAATTCATTTCCCCACCAGGACTCCTTTCTGTGGAATCAAAGATAATTAGCAGATGTACTTGGTATTCCTACAGTGTTATAAATGAAAGCCCATGCAATTAATCAAATCAACATTAATTAAATAAACATTATTCAAGATGAGGGTTTAATTTTCCCCTCAAAATTGTAACTTATTCTGCAATGTTTACTCATGCACTACACAATTAAGTGTCGAGATAAGAAGTAAAAGACCTTGAAAGTAATCCCGACTGAGACCCCTGATCCATTCTGGATGAGGGGATCTCTTTGGTTTTACCCAGCATTTCAAGTCCATGTGCACAGTGAACCTTGCTGAGTCCAGTGGAGCAAGAGATGGGCTCTCATGGGGTTTAATAAAGAACATATAAATAAAAATGATTTCTTCTATGCCTCACTTTAATGCCTACATGTTTGCAGAAGAGAGCTCTGTATAAAGTTATAAAAATTGATTTAAAGTGGAAATGGATACAATGTTTAATTTGAAAGTTCAACATGGGAAGAAGCAACGTATTTGTAGACATACTTTCCTCAAAGATCATGCTAGGTGCCAGGGTGATGAAAGAATGTAGAAATCTCTCCCTGTTCTAAGTAACTTAGTGATTCAGGTGACCAAGAGAGAGAGAGCAACACAAAGCACACAAGATATTTATGACAATGAAAGGTATATAATGCAACAGGCATTGCTTGACAGTCAGATTTTATGAACAACTGGTTATTGTCTAGGGGTAGAAACTAGGTAACTTATTTCAAGTAAGGGTCGATGTGTAGGAAAGGCATTCCAAAGAAACCAGTACTAAAGTTATAATTTAAAGGATTTAGAAAGATAGAGAGAAATGTAAAAAGATTTAAAGATATGATGGCCTTCTCAGGAACTATACAAACAATAATTTCTGGTTGGACCCTCTTACCACCCAGAAATAAGATCTGGAAGCAAAGTGTGTCCTTTGGACCCCGGTCCCTGTGCTGGAAACCTTTGAGGTCCGAGGGAAGACTGATTCCAAGACACAGGAAATCTCCAAGCAACTCCAAGGCCTACAGATGCACAAAGGAGAAAGAGACGTTCCTTTTACACTGTGAGCCAGACAGAAAAAGTCTGTCCCTACAGCTGGCACTGTGCATTCAGACTTCTAGCCTCTTACACTGTGAGAGAATAAGAAAGAAAAACAACCAATCCCACAATCATGGTATGTAGTAAATAATTTATGTGAAACATACTCAACCAGCTGTGCCCTGTTCAATTAGTCTGGTATTTGGCTTTTGAATTAAATTTTCAAACTAAGCGAGAGAAGCTTAACACATTGCTGAAACAATGTGTTGATACACAGTGGGAAATAAAGTTTAACTTCTAGACCAATGCTCTCTCCATTTCACTGGGGTGTGCCAAAGAACAGTTTCAGCCACGTCTAACACGCGGTTCTCTACTTCTGTGAATCGGTCTTGGCGAGTTCTGGAACTCTTCAGGAGAAGAGGGCTCAGTTTGTCTTTTGCTTTAGGTTCTTTACCTTTCTCTCACCTCCTCTTATTAGAAAGCCAGAACCTAGAAACCTCATTAGCTTACAAAAGGGAAAGTGGGACGAGGGGTGAGAAAAGAAAAGATAGAGAAAGGCTGAGAACAAAACTGAAATGAAATTAAATAGCCAAAAAGGAACCCAATCCCCAAAAGTAAAAGATTAAAGAACGAAAGAATGTATCCTATCACCCAAAACCGGACTTCTTTGACTCCAATATGTACTCAGTTACCACCCTTTCAGCCAATGAGTATTTCCCAGTTACAAGACCCTGTAGGGAGCACAGAAAGGATGCTCCTTAGAAGCCAGGATGGGGAGACGTCATCTCTTGTACTTTGGACATGTTATAAGGAGAGACCAGACCCTGGTAAAGGCAACAATGATTGGCACAGTTGCTACAATGATAGTTTCAAACATAGCAACAATTACAAAGATGGCACAGGACGGACAGGGTTTCAATGTGCCACATTGTGCCACAAGGTCACTCCATTTGGAAAGGAATTGTTGGTAGCACCTAACAGCAACAAGAATTTGAACTTATAGGATATAATATTTGCTATTTTCATGCTCTCTTTGGTTTTGTTTTGTTTTTAAAATCATTTTATTGGGGCTCATATGTCTCATCACAATTCGTACATGCATCATTGTGTCAAGCACATTTGTACATTGGTTGCCATCATCCTTCTCAAAACATTTGCCTGAATATCAGCTCATTTTCCCCCTCCCTTCCCACTCTCCCCTCCCTCATGAACCCTTCATAATTCATAAATTATTATTATTTTGTCATATGTTACACTGTCCGATGTCTCCCCTAGCCCTCTTCTCTGCTGTCCATCCCCCAGGGAGGAGGCTATACATAGATTCTTGTAATCGGTTCCCCCTTTCCACCCCACCTTACCTCCACCCTCCAGGTATCTCCACTCTCACCACTGGTCCTGAAGGAGTCATCTGTCCTGGATTCCCTGTGTTTCCGGTTGCTATCTGTACCTATGTCCATCCTCTGGTCTAGCCAGATTTGTAAGGTGTTTTTATGGCATATCCAGCAGGTGTGACTCTGTCTTTGTGAATGAATGTTATTGAAAGTTTTGCCCGATCTCCTACCCTTATTCTTTGCATAAATAGTGTCCAGTCACTTGACTTTTTTATTTGTACAAGTCAACAATCCATATATTTTGGACTAAATATCTGTCCTATATGTGTATTATTTCCTTTTATAGCAGCATTTTAAAATTCTATAACATGGGTGATTTATCCAAAAAATTAATGATCTATCCAAAAAATTACCATATGCCCCCTGGGGATGAATTATATGTTCCCCAATAAAAGGATAATGATTTCTCTAAGTGCACCAGGGTCATATATGAACCATAGATGCATGAAAGAATTTTGAGTTCACATTTAATCATAGCCCTAATCAAAGAACAATTCGTTCTTATAACAAGGCCCTACTTGATAATTGTCCTCATTAAGAAATCACTGGTGGGTTGGAGGTACAGGGAATCCAGGGTGGATGATACCTTCAGGACCAAGGGTGTGAGGGACGATGCTGGGAGAGTGGAGGGTGAGTGGGTTGGAAAGGGGGAACTGATTACAAGGATCCACATGTGACCTCTTCCCTGGGAGAGGGACAGCAGAGAAGGGGGGAAGGGAGACTCCGGATAGGGCAAGATATGACAAAATAACGATGTATAAATTACCAAGGGCATATGGGGGAGGGGGGAATGGGGAGGGAGGGGGGAAAAAAAAAGAGGACCTGATGCAAGGGGCTTGAGTGGAGAGCAAATGCCTTGAGAATGATTGGGGCAGGGAATGTATGGATGTGCTTTATACAATTGATGTATGTATATGTATGGATTGTGGTAAGAGCTGTATGAGTCCCTAATAAAATGTAAAAGAAGAAAAGAGAAAAAAATGATTAGGGCAAGGACTGTGCGGATTTGATTTATACAATTGATGTATGTATATGTATGAACTGTGAAAAGAATTGTATGAGCCCCAATAAATTGTTAAAATAAAAAAAAAAAAGAAAATGATTAGGGCAAAGAATGTACGGATGTGCTTTATACAATTGATGTATGTATATGTATGGATTGTGATAAGAGTTCTTTGAGCTCCTAATAAAATGTTAAAAAAAAGAAAAAAAAAGAAATTCAAAGAGAAACTGAGAAGACAATAATAAATATTTAGAAAATAAAAAAAAAGAAATCACTGGTGATGTGGATATTATAAAAAGAAAGTGTGATAGGAAAAATCAGATGGTGCCCAGCTATCAGAATGAATAGGGTCTATGGTGTTAAAGGCTTGTCTTCCTTTCACTTAGATGGAAATGAAAGCTAAATCCACATGGAAAAACACACTCGTCTATGTGATCCAAGGATTATACATAATAAAATCCATGGGAATTGTATTAGAGCTTAAATTCTGCACATTCCATTTGTAGAAGGCTATGGATGACAGTGAAATCCCCAAATCCATTCTTAGCATCCCCATGGGGATTAAGCATCTGGTGATTACCTCGGATCTTTGGCCAGTGAAGAACCTTACATTCAAACAGAGTGCATTGGAAAGTGGGCTAGTGCAGATGTAGTTAGGTTAACAATTAAGACCTTATCATTTGTTCTCTCTTTTGACCCGTTATAATTTTTTTCCTGGTATTCATTAGTTTCTGTGATCTTTTCAACTGAGGTTTTTCTGTTTTATTTCATTATTGTTATTGTTTGCTGTTTGAATTAGCATGGTTTTCTCTATACGAAATTCAGAACAGATAAATTTATAGAGACAGTAATTGGATTAATAGTTTCTTGGAGTTGTGACAGAGGAAGTGAGCTAATAATGAGTACAAGGAAGAAGAAAATATTCTAAAATTGATTATAATACCGGATATACAACTCTTTCAAATATGTTTAAATATTGGACTGTATGTTATGTGAATATGTTAATGAAACTATTTCAAAAATTATTTCAAGAATTTGAACTTAATTTTTGCTATAATTATTAAGGAGCTCATGAGTAGTATAACTAATTAATGAAGACAGTCCCTGAATTTTGACACATTCAAATGACAACAAATAACATTTATGATTGTCGGCTTTATTTTGTTTTGCTCATCATATTGTTAGATGAAAGCTGGGAAATCTGTGGGCAGTTCTATTCTGTCCTGTAGGATGGCTGGGAAGCAGAATGAACTCCATGGCCGCAGGCAATCTTTACAGAAGGAGACAGACAGCCACATCTTTGTCCCATGAAGGAGTTTGGTAGGTTGAAACCACCATTCAGTTTGCAGCCTAGTGCTTGGCCATTGTGTAACCAGCATTTCTTTTTTTTTCTTTTTTTACTTTTTATTAGGGGCTCATACAACTCTTATCACAATCCATACATATACATACATCAATTGTATAAGGCACATCCATACATTCCCTGCCCCAATCATTCTCAAAGCATTTGCTCTCCACTTAAGCCCTCTGCATCAGGTCATCTTTTTTTTCCCCTCCCTCCCCGCTCTCCCCTCCCTCATGAGCCCTTGATAATCCACAGATTGTTATTTTGTCATATCTTGCCCTATCCGGAGTCTCCCTTCCCCCCTTTTCTGCCATCCATCTCCCAGGGAGGGGGTCTCATGTGGATCCTTGTAATCAGTTCCCCCTTTCCAACCCACTCACCCTCCACTCTCCCAGCATCGTCTCTCACACCCCTGGTCCTGAAGGTATCGTCCACCCTGGATTCCCTGTGCCTCCAGCTCCCATATGCACCAGTGTACAACCTCTGTCCTATCCAGCCCTGCAAGGTAGAATTTGGATCATGGTAGTTGGGGGGGAGGAAGCATCCAGAATCTGGGGGAAAGCTGTGTTCTTCATCGGTACTACATCGCACCCTGACTGACCCATCTCCTCTCCTAGACCCCTCTATGAGGGGATCTCCGAAAGCAAGCAACGATATTAATGGCCAATAAACTAGACTAGCAAAGAATTAGTAGGGATGGGAGAACCATTAAATTAATGATGAAAAGATCAATTCACCACCAAGATATGTCACTTGGAAACTATTATTTAAAGAACAAACGCGAGTGGGGAACGGGGTTGGTATTCCACTTACCTCTGCATTGACTTACAACGGACTTATTGGAAAGGAGCCTTGTCATAAGTTGTGGGCTACCAAGAGTTAACAATCAGAGGTGTGAGTGCACTCTGAGACACCTGGGAGGAAAGGTCTGCGATCTACTTCCAGAGACTCCGCCGGGGGAGCTCCCGTGGAGCCCCGCTCTGCACTAGCACACAGGAAACCTCCAGGCGTAGGAAGAGATGAAACAGCAACTGATGTTCCAAGCTATGCGGTGAGATCACTCCGACATCCCCTTGGTATCTCTGGCACATTCAGCATTGTTGGAACTAGATGTCATTTACCTTCTCCCAAATACTATTCTCCAATCTTAATAAGTAGCTTCAAGCCAAGACACTGGGTCAGAGGTTCCCCTGATTGGTAGGGTTTGTCCCTTAGCGAATGTTTGCCCTTGATCTCATTTAGAATCAAAACAAAATGTCATGTAAATAAAGTAAGTCTCAGAGAGGTGGTAAATAGCTTTGTTAATTCGTTTCCATGAAGCATTAGTTCCCCTTAGTTACTGAAGGCTTCCCATCTGTATATGCCACTCTCTTCGGCTCCTGATCTTCTTTAGTGGCATCTCGGGTGTGGTAGCCATTTTAGTGCGATTTCCCCGTGTCACCCTGGATTGGCGCTGCGTCCCAGGCAGGGTTTTCGGTGGGCTGTCTAAGAGAGGCTGTTGTGCTGATCGCTTTGGTTTCAGGTCATTTGTCACACAGGGAGGTGCTCACTCCAGAGACGCAGGGACTCTGGAGGATCATGACATAAGGAACATGGTGTGGGATAAATATCATGCTTTCAAAGAATCCTTTCCTGGGCATCTTCCACACAGATGTGGAAAAGGCCAAGTGGAAAAGAGCATTTTTAAAATGCAGGCAGACAAGACACACAACGTCATCACTAAGCCACGTTTCCTGGACTAATAATAATGACAAATGAAAGAGAATCAGTTATAAAATGAACGTCTCACTTTGAAAGAATGGCTTTAATGGCACACTGATTGCCACCATGGAGATGTTATAAAGGACGCTCTACAGAGAATCATCACTCATCGGCCATGTAATTCAAATCAGATGATGATTTGCACACCTACTGGTTTCCTTGCTAGCTGATTACTTTAATGAACGAGCAGAGAAATATGAAATATTTTTCGATTCATCCTTCACTGAAGTCAGAGGTTGTAAGCCTTAATTGACAGTTTAATAAGGAAATGTGAAAAGAATTGGGAGACTAGGGGCCTAAGGAATTTGATGAACCAAAATATATTTTATCCGATTAAAAACTATAGGAAATATCTTATCGGATACGTTTAAGCTTAAGTCAACTCTGAAATTGATCTGTATACAGCCAGTAAAATTGGGTTTTTAGAGAAGTTTCATTTATTTTCCAAGGATGCAAAAATGTTTCTGTAAATATTTAAAGTCTATTTCAGTAATATAAAATTTCCAATAGCTATGGTCATGCTTGTTTGTTAAAATGAAACTACAATTGTTAAGATTTTGTTTGAAAGCTGCACTTGTTGGCTTAAAGTGTGAGCCATCTTGTCACACAAAGTTGACTTTATCCATCAACCTCATGATGAGTAACTCACCATCTGCCATCTCATGGAAATCATTGTCATGGTTTGACCTGAATTGCTATTCAGAAAACATGAGGGGAATAAAAAGAAAACAGGAGAAGACTTTTCAGACATTTGTCCTACTTCATCCTATTGCCGAACAATGTGCGTGTCTACTGGAAATCCTTGCTGAATGATTTGAGTGTGTACAATTTGACCATAAATTAGTTCTTTCAGATCTCCTATACAACATTGCCTTTTGAGAAATCCATATATTAGAGAAATATCAGCAATAGAACCAGAAGCATCTGATGGCTGGGAAGCAAATAAAATAGAATATTCACAGGAATATTCAGAGAAATATCCTGAACACTAATTAATGTCATACTTAGACCAAAGTTAAATTTAGTTGGCTGAGGGGTAAACTGGGAGTGAAAATTTGGAAACAGTCCATAGATGATACTTGCTTATCCTATTAAAAGTCCTTCTTTGCAGCTATATCATTTTACTTTAATTATTTAGTTTATAAAAATAAATTCATAAAAATCATATAGCAATGTTAGTTCACCAATGATCCTGCTTGTTTCAATTGTTTTCATTCTTTGAAAGGCTCCACTTCAATACAATTAAATCATTAGCATATTAGACTCTGGCATGTAAGGAAGTATCCTAAAAAGTGTTGGCCAAAACCCAATGTAGTCATCATAATTACCTGATTAGATTAATGCTGCTGGGATTATTTTGTAAATTAAGTATAAAGTATTACTTTTTTGCCTAGTGAAAGTTTGATTTTATCTGTTTCACATTTAAGATACATGGGCTTTAGCTCTGAGCCAATATTTTAGGAATATGCTTGAATATTTTATAGTGGATTTCTAAGGTATCAGCACCCATAGTTTCAATTATTCATCAGATGTGGGATCTGTAATGAAACTTCTAGTTTCAAACCCTCCCCCCTAAAATTAAAAAAAATAGTGACATATGTTTCGAGAAAACTCTCTGTCCAGTTGCTGGCACTCTAAAAAGGGGAAGAAGAGCTGCCAAAATAATTAGCGGTTGGTTATCCTTGCATGTGTTTTTAAGGGGAAACAATCTAATTACTTTTGCATTCACCAGCTGGTGTTACTTCAGCCATTCTTCCACCCTATCCCTCACCTCCCCCCCAATAACAGCCAGACATAGGGAGAAGCAGCAATGAGGCTGCTGCCACACTTTGTAAAAGGAGGGAAAAAGTGGCATCATTTGCTGAAGCAATACAATGAAAATATGTAAAATGAGTCACACGTAATTACCTCTAAGTTATTTAAGGGTAATATACTCATTAACTTAATCATAAATGTATTAGATTTCATTACAGATATTCCCATTAAAGATTCTTTATAATGTTAATAGGCCCAGATGGCACAATGTGCAAATAAGCCATGATAAAGTGAGTAGGTGATCTCCAAAGGGTACTTGAACACTGGTATGATTTAAAAAAATTTTTTAATCAACACGTGATAATTAAGTTTTCTTTTTTGTTTTTCATGATAATTAAGTTGATGCTGATGTCCAGATCAATGGTGTCGAATGGGAGGTAAAAATTTAGCCCTTTCTCAAACCCAAGCAGACATTGGCCACATCTGGAGCCAGGCCTACTTGTCATGAAGGGGAAAAGATGTGACCGAGGTCTGGTAGGCAGGTATCAGGATGCTACTAAACATCCTACATTGCCCAGGAAGGGCATCCTGCAAGGGAAAAAGAATTCCCTGGGTCAGCATGTCAATAGTAGAAAGGTTAAGGAACCCTGATCTTAATATTTACATGCTAATATTTTCCCCCACACCCCCTAAAAAATACCCCAAAACAACAATTCACTGCCACTGAGTTGATACTGACTCCTAGTGAGCCTATTGGACAAGGCAGGACTGCCCCAGTGAGTTTCTGAGACTGCAACTCCTTACAGGACTAGAAAGTCCCATCTTTCTCCTGCAGAGCTGCTGGTGATTTCAAACTGTTGTCCTCGTGGATCATAAACCAACATGCAGCCACTGCGCCACCAGGGCAGTACTCATTCTATATTTCCTAAGTTTCTTCAAAGTATCAGAACACGGTCGATAGACCCAGAATGTGCAGATGGGTCAGTCACTGGATAGCCAGATACTGGAGATATGGGCAATAGATAGGGGAGGCCAAATGTGTGCCCATTCGGTCCAGGGTTTGCTTCTCATGAAGTGTACTATCTCTGGATGGAGACTACAAACCTCAACAGCAGACTGTGAGATGGTGGTAACACGCCTGTCACATGACCATTCCAACAGAGAGACTCAGTGCTGCCATTGGGATGTCCATGCAGATCAAGAACAGTGAACAGGGAACGGCACTTGGGGATCTTAGAAAATGAAAATGAAATGCGCTCTGTCATTCATTTAATTGTTAGCATTAGTCAATAGAAAGTCCTAACACACCTGATTTTACCATAGCAAATGTCAGAAGAGTTTAATCGTTTAGAGGGCTTCTTTGATTGCTTTTTTATTTTTAAATCATTTTATTGGGGCTCATACAACTCTTATCACAATCCATACATACATCAATTGAGTAAAGCACCCTTATATATTCGTTGCCCTCACCATTCTCAAAATTCGCCTTCCGCTTGGGTTCCTGGAATCAGCTCATTTTCCTTTTACCCCTCCCTCCCTGTTCCCCCCTCCCTCATGAACCCTTAATAATATATAAATTATTATTTTATCTTATCTTACACTGCCCATTGTTTCCCTTCTTCCACTTTCCTGTTGCCCATCTCCCAGAGAGGAGGTTACATGTAGATCCCTGTGATCGGTTCCCCCTTTGTACCCCTCCCCCCTTCCTTCCCAGTATCGCCACTCTCACTGTTGGTCCTGAGGGGTTCATCTGTTCTAGATTCTCTGTGTTTCCAGATTCCAACTGTACTGCTGTGCATCCTCTGGTCTAACCAGGTTTGCAAGGTAGAATTAGGATCATGATAGTTGGTGGGGAGGAAACGTTTAAGAACTAGAGGAAGGTTGTGAGTTTCATTGTTGCTACACTGAAGCCAGCGTGACTCATCTTCTCCCCACTACCCCTCTGCAAGGGATGTCCAGTTGTCTACAGATGGACATTGGTTCCCCATCATGCGCTCCCCTCATTCACGATGATATGATTCCCGCCTTTGTTGCTTGAAACCTGTAGATTTGATTGCTTTTTAAATGTGTATATTCTCTCCTGCTCCAAAAGAACGAAATCAAATCTATTGCCATTGAGTCTATTCAGACACATAGCACCTTTGTGGGACAGAGGAGAACTGCCCAAGAGGTTCCCAGGGAGGAACGTTGTCCCCTAACTTTTCCCCATGGAGAAGTCAGTGGGTTTAAACCAGACTTTGGGGTTAGCCACGGAACACTTACCGCTGCACCACCAGGGATATGTATAGTTCCGTAGTCCTTTTGGGACAGGAATCTAAGATGTGCCATTTGTGCTCTGTGCTGTTAGAGCTCACATCCAAAGGGGATGTTGGTCCTCCTTCCCTGACCTGCAGGGGAGCGCCCTGCGTCCCTTTGTTCTCACAGTTCAAGCTCTCTCCATCTCCTCTTCCACTTCTGTATTTGGACTAGTTTTGTTACTACAGTTATCATAATCACAGTTGCAATCATACTGCTTAAAATTTTTTTTAATTTAAAACTCATCTTCTTTTATAATAAATCATGTAAAATAACCACTGTGCCACCCTCCCACCCTAATCAAAAACAGATACCTGAATCCCACTTCTATTCTTTCTCCCATAGCTCATCACGATCTCATGCTTTATTTCAACCTGTTCCTTACATTTATCATTTGTCCCCTGCTGCCCAGCATAATCCTTGCGCAGAGCTTATCTTCCACGTATTACAATCACTTTTCCTAGCAGAGGTAACATTTGATCTGCATCTTAAATGATGAAGTATGAGCAACGTGGGCAAGTAGGTGCATGGTGCAGACAAAGAGAAGGTCCCAGAAGGAAGACCCCAATGTGCCGAAGTGAGGAAGAATGCTCATGTACCTGAAAATGTCAAGAAGCAAGCTGAGTTGTATAACCAGGTATAGTTTTGAGAACTGGGAATGGGACTAAGACACTCGGTTGGATGTTGTTGAAAAGTTCAGACATGTGGCAGAGGATTAAGCCACGTATCTCTAAAGTCCTTTTGAAAGCTGGCAAAAGGTAGGTTGAGGCCACACCAAGAAAATAGTCTGGGTTCAAGAGCTTGAATAAGGTCTCTAATAAAAAGGCATTGAAAATGTTTGATCTGCAACATCATGATCAAATTGGTGCTATTAGAATGTGAACTGGGTGGCTGGGCAACGAGGGGACAATGCTAAATCCAGGGCCATCATAGCACCCGGACCTGTCACTGGCATTGTGCAATTAAGGACGGAAGGTGGACAGTGGCTGTGGAACTTAAGATGGAAAAAATACATGTGGTTCTGTGAACAGAAAATAATTGTACATGAGATTCACAGTGTTCCTGAGAAAGCAGTTCCTATGAGCTCCATTGGAAGAATTGGAAAAAACCAGAAAAGTTGCAAATTTAGTTAGAATTCTGAGTTTACTTTTAGGTGTGTTGAATTTGAGATTCATGATCATGGGTAAAGTTCTTCCACATTCTTCTGTGAAGATTTCCCTGAATTCCACTTGATGTGTCTGTGTCTTTCCTATAGTTCAGTGTCAGGGTGATAACCACAAGGTCAGCAGTTTAAAACCACCGGCCACTCCATGGGAGAATAAGGATTTCTACTTCTGAAAAGAATCATAGTCTCAGATTCTCACAGGGGCAGTTCTGTGTCGCTTTGAGTCGGTATTGACTTAATGGCAGTGAATTCTGTTTTTAGTTTGTATTTACTAACACTGCACCCAAATCCTCTTGCTACCTTAGTATTCATCTCATTAAATTTCTGTTTTCTCATGTTTATATTCTCATAATCTACTCCTCTGCCTAGTTAAGCAGAAAGGACTAGTACCTTTCTTTGACAATCAAGAAAAATGTAGAACTCATATGTTCTAAGGGATTGGAGGGTTCAAAAATCTAGACCATTTCCTGAAATATATATATATATTTTAAATCCATGGGGAAAACAGTAACTGATGCTAAATTTACTTATATGCCTATATGCATTTGTTCATTCAGTCAGAGAGAGAAAAAAATAGGAAGAAAATTGTTAGAGATTTGGTTTTTAGCACATTATTTAGACCACAGAAGTAATTGCTTGGGAAAGAATTTGAGGGTTTCCCAAATTCTTCAAATTCTAGGCTACTTGAATTTGGGAGACAGACTGGGCTTTCTACTGCCGTAAACAATTACCGTTTCAGAAACCCCCAGAGTGCAGCTATGAGATAGCATTGGCTTCATGGCAGTGAGGTTGGTTCTGGAGTTCTTGAACACATATTAAGAAGACAGTCCTTTCTCATATACCAAAGTGGTATTCCGGTTGTGATTTTCGTCACTAAAATGGGTAATGTTCACATTTCTTTATTTTCCACATTCAAATTCAGCTGACTACCCGCAGAAAGGAAATGTCCTCATATTTACAAAACATAATCAAACATAATTACTTTTAGAAGCGACGCTACTTAAGGTCTCAAATGCTGAGCTCAGAGGCTTATTTTCAGACATGAAGAGGGCAGTGATCCATTCCAATGGAGCCACTTCCCCGGCCGCTGCACAAAAGGAGGCAGGACGAGCAGCATGGGGATGCCTATTGCATCTCTACCGCGGGCTATTATGTTTGAGCTGCGTGGGGCAACAAGCAAGACTCTTTCTCTCATAGATAGCTCTGTGAGAAGTAGTTTGTAGAAAAATCAATGAGTTGGAATCCTTAAAAAGTGTTCATTAACAAAACCAAGCTCTTATCCTATAATATTTGGGATTTTGTTATTCATATCAGCTCATTGTATTTAAGCCCGCATAGTGCTGCTTATTATAAGGTGGGGGGTTCAAGCCTACAAGCCACTCAACTTGATGGCAGTGTGTCTGGCTTTACTTGTATCTGGACAACAGCAACTGTGACTGCTGCCAGGTGCCGTCCAATTGGTTCTGACTCATAGCATCTCTTTGGACCACGCTGCCTGGGCTTGCTCCACCCTCATAACTATTCCTGCTGGAGTCTAAGGTTGCAACCGTTATACCAACCTATGTATTTGAGGG
The DNA here is from genome assembly GCF_050624435.1 of Tenrec ecaudatus. Taxonomy (NCBI): domain Eukaryota; kingdom Metazoa; phylum Chordata; class Mammalia; order Afrosoricida; family Tenrecidae; genus Tenrec; species Tenrec ecaudatus. The sequence goes on from NC_134540.1 coordinate 93,379,430, forward strand.
CCTTCCTGTTTCATTCTGACTGTACTTTGCCAAGCATGGTGGCCACCTCCAGATATTAGTCCCTCCTTATTGTCCAAATACGAGGGACAAAGTGCTACCGCGCTCACTTCTAAGGAGCATGCTGACTGTACTTCTTTTCATGCAAATTTGCTTGTTCTGATAATTCATGGTCTACTTAATATTCTTTGCCCACAACACGATTCAAATGCATCATTTCTTTGCTCTTCCTTAGTCATTGCTCACCTTTCATATGCATGAGGTGATTGAAAATGCATCATTTGGATCAGGAACCCCTTATCGTCCAAAGTTCTGCTGAAACCTCTTCACTAGGAGCAAACCCTACTGGTAGATGAAACACCAGGGGCCAGGCTTCCACTGCCACAGCCACACACAAGCCACCACAGTACAAAACACTGACAGGCACATGATGGAGACAGCCATTCAAATGCTCATTTGTAATTCAAAAGCACTCTCCCAAATTCCAACAAAGGCCATTTCTCTACAAAGTGATATGAGAGTATTAGAAATACCCATGATTCGATATCACTGGCACCAAGAATCAATGGGTATGAATTGTGGTGCTGGCGAAGAATGCGCTGCCCAAAAGACAAAAATGTCTGTCTTGGCAGAAGTCAGGTCAGAATGCTCATTGGAGGCACGGATGGCAGAGACTTCATCTAAATACTGGGTCCATGTTATCCGGAGAGACCAGTCCTTGGGAAGGACAGTGAGTTTAGCAAAGTACAGGGGCAGCAAAAGAGAGGAAGGTCCTCACTGTGATGGGTTGATGTAGTGGCTAAAGCAAAGGACATAAGATAGGACCCATTGTGAGAGTGGTGCAGGACCCGGGAAGTGTTTTGTTCACTTATGCACAGGGTCACTCTTCACTGGACCCAACTCGATGGCAACAACAATAACAACAACAGTTACCACTGGAAGGAGAATGTTGAAAGTCTATACCCAGATGGTTTTGCTTAACTCGATCACTGCAAGACCGTTACCTCTGACAATCCACACTTGGATTCTGTTGACATCGCATTTGTCTTACTGCAAGTAACACATTGTGTGTATGTGTACCACACAACCACGCAGCTCATCTGTGCCACTCAGTCCATCCGACTCACGGCCACCCTTTCATGTCAGAGAACCCTACTGAATAGCGCTGCCCAGGCTGAGTAGCACTTCCTGGAAACCCATGGCTGCACCTTTCTTCCAAATTCCCTTTGGGAGGGTTAAAACTGCTAACATTTGGATGAGTAGTGAAGCTCTATACTGATTGGACCACACAGAGACTCATTCATATGATTTTGCTAGTGTTGCTCATTGCTGGGTATCAATTCGGACCCATGGTGACTCCATAAATAAACATTATTATTCAACTATAGGGCAGAATAGAACTACCCTTTAGGGTTTCTAAGACTGTCATCATTCGGGAAGCAGACTGCCATGCCTTTCTCCTGAGCAGGAGGTTGTGGGTTGCAACTGCTGACCGATAGGTTAGCAGCCAAACACTTAACCAAGGTGCCACCAGATCCGCTTTCCCCCATAGAGAAACCGAAATAAATCCCAAACCCACTGCCATTGAGTCCAGTCAGACTAGTCTGGTTAACAGTTCAAGCCATAGCCTATTAGACCAAAAGTCCTCCAAACCAACTTTGTTTCTTTTAAGGTGAACATAAGATAGAGAACTATGTCGTGGTTATGCACTGATGGGGCTGGTAACCACAAAGTCAGCAGTTCAGAACTACCAGTCACTCTGTAGGAGAAAGAGGAGGCTTTCTACTTCTGTGAAGAGTAGCAGTCTTGGAAACCCACAGGGGCATTCCACCCCGTCCTATGAGGTGCTTCTAAATTCAAATGGGCTCGATGGCCAAGTTTGGCTTTGGTTTGAGCATGTTAATATTAGATCCCACAATCTATCTGTTGCTATTTTTACACAATATCAGCTAAGCAGATTGTTCATTTAAACTCTTAAGGAAACGGTTGGACTGTGACAAAAAATCTGATTTTTAGACTATAATTACATGAGATTTTCTGGTCTACCATTCAGTTGGATCTCCTAGATTTTTCATTTGATCAAAATCACATCGTGTAAATTGAAACACCCTGGTTATTGGGTAATACCCGTTGGGTACCTCGATTTCCTCAAGTTTGCTGTACTTTGATCCATACAAGTCAACAACTGCTACAGGCAGCTAAACCTGCCACGAGGGGGGGGGGTGGAGGAGAGAGGAGGGGAGGACAAAAGAAGCCAGTCTGCATTACAGACAAGGGCACCAGCCTGTTTCATTTTTACAAACCAGGTTGTGCTCCATGGAGAGAGCTGACCCCTTGCATTGTGCTTGGAGTGTTATTGGCCACTCACCTGCAGCCATCTGCCGTGCAAGGCTGACCTGGTCTGTGCCCACCTGGGTGGAATGTGGACTTCTTGCCCTGGTAGAATGAGCATAGCATAGATTTAAGAAATGCAACATGGAAAGAGCCGAAGAATGTCTTTGTTTAGTTTTGGTTTTATGTGCACATTTAAAAGAGAATTTATGTTAGGATGCTTAGGCTGGCTTTATTTTTGTTGTTGTTTACTTGGTTTGGTTGGTAAGTGTGGCACTTTACGGTCATGCCACTACATATCTCTGCAGTTTGGGCCTGACACCCGCTGCCAATAGGTCATTGCTGCTTCATAGGAACCCTGTCGGAAAGGAGAGAGCTGCCCCTGTGGGTTTCTGAGACCAACTCTTGACTGGAGTAGAAATCTCGATCTTTCTTCTGAGGTGCGGCTGGGAATTTCAAACTGCAGCGGTGAACAGCCCAACACTGGAACCGCTACACTGCCAGGGCTCCCGGCTTGGCCTGATGTAAAAACCAGAAAACAAGCCCACTCACAGTAACCCTTTGAGGCCATCAAGCTATATGGACGTAGATAATCTCAACTTTCTTCCCGAGTGGCTAGTGTGTTTGACTGTCGCCCTTGAGTTTCACAGTCTAACTCTTACTGCTTGCTAACAAGGCTGCCGTTCTGCCTGATGAAAACAAAACAAAACAAAGCTGTCCCTGACCCATTTCCGATTCACGCAACCATATAAAGCAAAGGCGAATTGATGCTGGGGTTTCTGAGGGCATCAAACGTTATTGGAGCAGAAAGCTTTATCTTTCTTGCTGGGGTGGCACATGGGTTCGAACCGCTGATCTTGTGCTTAGCAGCCCATCTCTGTAACCCACTTTGTCACCAGGGGTCCTGATTGAGCTTTGACATCCTATAAATTTGTCTTACAAATTCAAAACATGCCGTGCGCTTCTAAAGCATCTTGTTTTCCCACGTAATTGCTTTCTAAGAATCCCCCCTATCTGTTTTTCCTGCTTCAATCCAATTTATTCTGAACCTAGTATTATCTAGAATTCTGTAACACATGCCACTTTCAGGGAAACTCACTATGGCATGTAATGGTGCCCATATTTTGTTCTTGGTGATCTGTCCTTTGGAGCTTCTGGTTCCTTTGTTTTGACTTCATTCCTTACTCGAGTGGTAATTATTGGTTCAGAAAGCAGGTGCAATTGTCGAAGTTACATTACACATGACGAATGGAAGCTGTAATTGAGGACCAAAAAATACCTCTGTGGAGGAAGTGGAGGGATGCTGTGATGGCACCCCTCAGTTAGGTGGACTCCCCCCGTTTGGGGCTGGAGTCTCTGCTGCCTCTTTGGAAAGAGTGATGTAGTGGGAAGTCGGCATCCGAATTCAGCGCATTGGAAACATCTTGGCACAAACTCTTCCTCTGCTTGTTTCAACAGGTCTTAATAGTCAATTGCCTATATTGTTAGATCTCTTCCTCTCTGTCTACTTAGTGGAGCTCATATCGATATTAATTACAAGGATTATTGTGTATTCTCTACTATAATTTTCTCCCAGTCTATCCATTGGCCCAAAGCCAACTATGTAAAAGTAACAACATAGACATAATTGTTTGTTTTTTTATTTTTTTCTACATGAATGATATCACCCATTTCCCACCCTCCCAGGATATTCCTCACAATCCTCTTCCTGGAATTTAACCACTCTACTCATTTTCCTCTGTCCACATAACACAAACAGGGTCCTGACGGCATGGTGGTTAAAGTGGTCTGATGGTAACCACAAAGTCAACAGTTCGAATGTCCCACCTGCCCCACCATCACCACCCCAGGCTCCTTCAAGGGAGAAAGATGTTGCACTCTGCTTCCATCCCACCTGCACTCTTGGACACCCTAGCGGGCAATACAAACCTTCAGGGCTGCTATGAGTTGAAAGCTACTCAATAGAAGTGTTTTCTTTTTGTTTGGGGAAGACCTTGTGTTCCAGGTTATCAAATTCTTAATTCCCCAAGTGAATGGCTCTACTGAAAGTGAATATCAACTAAGGATAACAGACAAGTTGCTTCAGTTTCAGTAGTATTTCTACATCCTGATGGCATTGAACTTGCTTGGTTGCGTATAAGTCAACCAACACCCACGTGCTTATTTCAAGCGCTCTGTTGTCAAGGCAGATCTTTTCCATTATAAAGTTATGCAACTGATATTTTAAGATCATCAACAGGGTTTACAGTTCTCTTTAACAAATTCCCTATTATTATTCTTATCCTTAACTATCAACCTATCAGGATCTATCTAAAGGTTGAATCATCATCTGAAGAATTCATTAGTATAAACCCAACCTTTTCCCTCCCTACAAAAACCCAAAACCAAACCCACTGCTATTAAGTTGATTCTGACTCATAGGGACCCCAGATAGCATTTTTAAGACTGTAAATCACACACACATTTACATGACAAATATCAATACATATAAAATAATCAGTTGAAGCCAGGATATATACTACAATTCTAGAGAGAAGCCTTATAAACCCAAAATGGAAAACCAAACCCCAAATCTAAACCATTGCCCTAGATTCGATTCCAGCTCACCTTGACCCTACAGGACAGATGAACTGCTCTTTAGACTTTCACAGTGTGACAGTTCGATTTTAAGTCAACTTGCACTTGTAGAGGGGTGGAGTCTAAGCTGTCAATCATGATGCCTTCTGGGAAGTATTGGCTTTTTATTAGTGAGACAGGGGGAACCCCTCCTCTGTTTTTCTGGCACTTCACCTTTCTCCTCACTGAGACTTCTGGGTCTGCCCTCCAGCTGTGGCCCCTTATGGGCCATGGACCTGGAGAGCTGTAAGCGCCCTGTCACATTTCTGCCAAACTTGGATGTAGGAGACTCCGCATCCACTGGCCTGTGGTCTTCCTGCCTCCTGCTTCCCCTGTCCACATCACCAGCCTGCAGCTACAGGAGCCTTCACATGCTCTGGCTAGCATAGGACCCATACACGTGAGTTGGACTAGACTGGGAGACTTTCTTGATCTAAACTTCCTTCTCCCTTCTTGATATAAAGTTCCTTTTTATACACATATGAGAGTCCCTAGTTTGTTTCTCTAGAAAACCAAGTCTAACCCATGGTGACTGTCGATCTTTACACAAAGGACAGCCAACTGGTGTGTCAACACCTCATTGCTTACCCCCTAGTGCAGCAGGGCTGCAAAATGGAAACAAACGTAAATATTAGAATGGATATTAGTGTGAATAGATACAGCCAGGTCTATATGTCCAACCAGAAAACCCACAGCCCTCCGTTCAGTTGTGCATCGGCTCAGCACTGGCTCCCCAGAGCCTACCCACAGCATCCTCAGGAGAAGGAGCCCTGGTGGGGCCTGGGGGAAGCACGTGTCTGCTACATGAACGGTGAGTGCTTTGAACCCACCAGGCGAATCCTTGAGAGGAAAGTCATGCCTTTTGTTACTATAAAGATGACAGCCTACAGCACCTCACGGGACAGGTTCTACTCTGTCCTACAGGGGCTACCGGACTAGAATTTGTCCTGGCAGCACACAACAATGACATCCTCAGAAGAATAAATGGTATATAAATCAGTGAAATTCAATACAGGCATATCTCGCTTTACTGCACTTCACCTTACTGCACTTGCAGACATTGATGTTACAGGTGGAAGGTTTGCAGCACGCTTGCATTGAGCAAGTCTTTCAGCACCACTTTACCAACAGCATGGCCTCCCATTGCTTCTTTCCATCATATTTTAGCAATTCTCTGAATAGCTTGAACTTTTTCATCATGTTACTGAACACCAAAAGGAAGGCATATTTATTGGGGGCTCTCAGCTCTTATAACAATTAATACATCAATTGTATCAAGCATATTTGCTTGTTACATTATTTTCTATTGAGCCCTTGGTATCAGCTCTTCTTCCTAGCCCCACCCTCATGATCCCTTAATAAATTATAAATTATTATTTTCATATCTTACACCAACTGTTGTCTCCCTTCCTCCATAGTTTCTGTTGTTCATCCTCCTGTAGGGGGTGTGTGTGGCTATGTGTCAATAATTGTGATTGGTTCCCCCTTCCTCCCCTCCTCTCCCCACCTCCCCCCTGCCCTTCTGGTACCCCTACTCCCATTCCTGTTCTTAGATTCCGTGTGTCCTGAGCTCTTCTATCTTATCTGTGTAGCTGTGCACAGGCTCCAGTCTGACTGTGGTGAAAGGCAGTACTGGGGTCTTGGTAGTGGAGGGTGAGGAAGCCTTAAGGAACCAGAGGAATATTGTGTGTTTCACTGGTGCTTTGCTGCGTCCTGGTTGACTCATCCCTTCATTGTGACTCATCTCTGAGAGGATGTCCCATTGTCAACAGATGGGTCTGGGTCTCTACTTCAACCCCTCTCATTTTCAACCATATGGGATTTTTGTTTGTTGTTTGCTTGGGGGTCTTCTGATAGAAGGCATACATCTCATATTTATTGAGACACAAACAAACATTTCATGTGATCATTGTATTCTGACACGAATTTTATCTCAGTGCTCTGCAACTGACCGTGGAATAGCTCCCAGGTGGGCCTGGGACATACCTGCTCCACAAAACCAAGTGAATGCTTTCACGCATACATGTTTACAGAGGCAGAAAATGGTAGTACCTCGGGATGCACATTTGAATGATAAAACTGTAAGGAAAAGCAGTGAAATAATAAATGATGGGGGAAGGATTGAATCCCAATATTTTCTTCATATGAGTTCTGTTTGCACAGGTGATAATATTATAATCACTTATTAGATGTGCATTTCTTTTATATGCACTTATATCTATGGGTGTCATGATCTGAATTTTTTTAATTAAGATGAAATTAAAAGGACTGATTATCATGACTTTTACAAACCACAATCTTCTAGCTGAGAAACAGCACGGGGTTTCAGGTTCTATTTGATTAAGGCTTTTGCTCGTTGCCTGTCTCATCCAACATCTGCTTTCTGAAAAGCTTGGCCTCTGCGGCCAGTGTGGCTGCCGGCAGGCAGTCTCAGAGAGAGAGGCAGAAAAATGCTTCTGGGACTCGAAGGTTGGAAGAAAAGACTCAGAACCTCACTTAAAGGAGATCACATTCCTAACCCTGAAAACTCACCTGAACTAGAATGCCATTGCGCTGATCAATTCAAGTCCATCGCAGTTCACTTTTTTGAACTTGAATTTAGATGATTTCACCAAAATTACAATATAAGGACTATCCTATAGGGACTCCATAGAACAGAGGCAGCTGCCCTCAGGGGTTTCTGGGACTGTAAACATTTAAGGAAGTAGAAAGCTTTACCCAAGCTGGTAGTTTTAGACTGTCAACCTTGGTTGCTATGAGTCAGAATTGACTTGAGGACAGTAAGCTTGGTTTATGTGGTCACTGCATTGTAAGAAATGAATATTGAAAGCAACGTGACTGCCAAGAGAACAAACTAATATGTCTTCAAGAAGCACAGCCAGAATGCTCCTAAGAGGCAGGGATGGAGAGACTTTGTCCCACGTGCTTTAGACATACTGTCAAGGGAGATCCGTTCCCGAGAAGGCCATGCTTGGTAAAGAAGAGGAGTCCGATAAGGAGGAAGGCCGTCCACAACATGGACAGACACAGTGTCTGCAACAATGGCCTCAACTCTCACAGCGATCGTGAGGTTGGCGAGGGACCAGCTAGTGTATCATTCTGTCGTACACGATGTGGTGATGGGTTGTGATCAGCTCGATAGCTCATACAACAGCCTAGATTGTGAGCAGTGAAATGAACGCAGGAAATCTCTATGCATTCACAAACGCGTGCACGTAAGTACATCCACACTCACGCCTAAACTAAGAGGCAATAATTACAGCTGGGTTAAAGATCTGAATAATAAAAAGTAGCTGTCCATAGAGTCATAGGATTGGGGTTTATTTTATTTTTTATTTTGGCTTAACTAGACTTTCTATGGTAATAACTACTATTGTTTCTCTTGCTTCTGCATGAGCATGGCTTCTACTCAGATGCCGTGATTGTGTGCAGACCTTGCCAGTCTAGATCTCACTGGGATTTCATCGTCATGTCAATTGTTCCTTAATGATATGCCTCTACCGATATCCTTTCCAGCAATCCTCTTATCTCTCTGTCTGTTCATTCAAAGACATCTCATTAATGTTTGCTTCTCTAATGCTGAACCTAGAGCATTCATTTCCCCCCTAAAACAATCAAGCTCTGGATTTTCTCATAACTTTATTCCTCAAACCTTTTATGTAAGCACACACGTCACAGCTGAGGAAGGCTACAGTGCCCGCTAGCAAATTCAAGAAAGCTTGTCAAATATCTTGTTTAAATCAACAAAAACTCTACCATAGCACTTTAGAATGGGAACATTCACGCAAACTAAAAAATTACTTAGCCTAGATCCTTGGTTTTATATTAAAGGAAATTATAGTTTTAATTTATATAACTTGAATAAGTAAGTTAATTTTCAGTGAAATCCGATTGAAAAACAGTTGTGCACTACTTCTGCCCCTATTTTTCTAACACTTTAAAAATTATTAAATCATATAAGGGGTGCCGCCCAAAGACAGATTTTGTTTTCAAAGCTACGCATTTAATTTTTTTAAGTAACAGATCACCTTTAGTATACTCTGCATTACAGTTAATACATTGTCAAACAATTGATTCCATATTTGGAAACATTTTTCAAATTCATCTGTTTAGATGGATGACAGCACCTGCCTCATTTTATTGTCACCTCTTCTGTGTCATCAAATCGCTGTCCTTTCATGTCCCTCTTCACTCTCGAAAACAAAAGATGCTCAGAGTGAGGTCAGGTAAGTAAGGTGCGTGTGGCAAGAGAAGCATGCTGTTTTTTGCCAAAAACTGATGCATTGAGATGGCTGCATGAGCAGGTGGTTTGTGGTAAAACCAGTCCGCATCTGCCACAAATCAGGCCTTTTTGGTTGCACACTGTTACACTATCTTTTCAGACCCTCTATATAGAAAGCTTGATTAACAGTCTAACCTGGTGTCATGAATTTCAAATGCACTATGAGCTGTATTTTCATCCATTTGGATTAAAGTCCAGAATAAGGTTTGTCATCGATTGACATTTCACCTTTTTTGAAATGAGAAAACCACTCATACACTTGAAGTTTCCCCCATCCTGCTGTCCTTACAAGCTGTGTTCAACATCATAAGACTTTCTGCGGCATTTTTCCAGAACAGAAAACAGAATTTCACAGCCACACTGTTCCCTTAAATCAGCCATCACAAAAAGCAAGGTCCAAGCAAAAATGCTTTTAGGAAAAAATTCACTGTGACCAGAGAACCTTCCCAGGTGACACCACTGGGTGCACTAACTTAGAGCAAAATTGCTCAATGCTCTGCCGAGTGGAGCTTTTTTCTGTTTGGTGGAGGCGGGAGTAGCCCCTCATATATAGGTGTGTCTGTGGGTAAACTTTTGATACATAATTTAAGTTTTAATTGGGATTCATAGCAATTAATACCAGTGTATTGCTTTTGGGACTATTCTTTATGAGACTCACAATATTAAACTTTTCTACTTCTCTGGAAATTTCTACTCATATCCATAATGTTCCAGAGATTATCCAAGGCACTCTCATATCACATTTTCAGAATTTTTATTATGCTCACAAAGAATTAGGAGCCCTGGTGGTATAGTGCTGACTTGTTTGACTGGTAACTACAAGGTCAGGAGCTTGAAATCAGCAGCAGCTTCCAGGAAGAAAGGACTTTCTACTCTTGTAAAGAGCTACAGTACCAGACACTCAGAGGGGCAGTTCCGACCTCCCATGCAAGGTCACAATGACAATGGCAGTGAGTTTGCTTCTGGCATAGGATTAATTTGAATCCATAAATTGCAATTCACTTAAGAGAACCATGTATTTGTTATTATTTCATTTTGTCACTTAACTTGGGATTTAATCTAAGAGTCTTACCGATTTTCCCTCTTTTGTAAGCTCATACTTCTGGATAAAGAGCATAGGGTCTAAACAAGTGACCAATGATTTCATTTCTGTATCATAATCTTATATTTATATCCCCAGTCTCAAGAAGAGCCTGATTGCTGCTGTGTTCTTCTTTCTAAAAACATTACAAAAATTAGGCAGCTTGTTGTTTTTTGCATTCATCATCTTACACATGATGAGAGCTAGTTCACAGAATCATCTTAGGGGTTCACCTTACTCCACATGCATTTTGTTGGGGTACCAGCCCCCACTGTTCCCTTGCCTGAATGTCCTGGCCAAGTGTCATCTCACAGGAAGGTGAACTCAAGGAAGAGGCAAAGCCTTTTGCCTGCCTTCTTTTGTTTCCTCATATTATAATATATGATAGTATAAAGATTTATTATGATCCTTTTTCAAAAATGCCTATTCCTTTTTTCTTTCTTTTTTAATCAGAGAGAACATTTTTTACAATTTACATTCATTGAGTCTCACAACTCTTGGCTCCAAATTTCTAACACCCACTCTTCTATTATTTACTACGTGCCATACTGTTTCACCAAAACACACACTAAGATAGCAGGTCCTTGTCCTACACATACATCTCATCTATGGGGATGCTTTAAAAAGTCTGTGGACAAGTGGAATTAAGAGAATCATAAAGGCCAGCAGACATACCTTGACTTATGTATGCTTTCTCATTTTTGTTTTTGGGTTTTGTTGTGTTTTTTGTCCTCTTTTTTTGGTTATTCTCTTTTTATTAAATCTGTTGTTTTCTTTTTATTTTGTCTTTGTTAGTGTTGTTTTGCATACCTACATAAGATAGGCATGGGAAGCAAGCCCAAGGAGAAAGCAATGGTACCAATGGTTCCCGATGGATTTGGTGGGGAGGAGGAGCCAGGGGAAACGAACAGTGAGCAAACAACACCATAGATAGGAGAATATAGAGATCATACTAGTGTTGGAGCATCAGCAATCTAGCTGAGAGGAATTACTAAGAGGTAGAAGAAGGGTGAGGTGATGGTCGGGCAGGAGGAAGGTAAAGGGAAACAGAGGAAATATCCAAGAAGCAAGGCTATGGAGAGCGGTATAAACATAGGTGTGCACTTATGTAAATATATTAATTCATAAAAATAGTGCTATTGGCCTAGGTACATATATTTATATGGAAATATATTGAGGAAGTGATGGACTTTGGGCCTCTGCTCAAGCCCTCCCTCAACACAAGAGCACTGGTTCTAATAACCTAGCATTCTGTGATGCTCACCCTCCCAACATGATTGCTAAAGATGAAATAGGCACATACGCACATGTGGTGAAGAAAACTGATGCAGCCTACCTATCAAAAGATAGAGCCTCTGGGGTCTTAAAGGCTTGAGGTTAAACAAGCAGCCACCTAGCAGAGAAGCAACAAGCCCCTCACAGAGGAAGCACACGAGCCTGTGAGATCATGAGATGTTGAGACCCTCAAACAAGATTTTGTTGAAAATAAGGGCGGGGGGGGGGGGGGAAGCAGAGCAGAGACCCAAACCCATCTTTAGACAATAGGATAGAAGGGTCACAAGGAAGGTATGAGTCACCCAGGGTAAAAGATAGCACAGATGAAACACACAATAGCCCTCTGGTTCTTTGCAGTTTCTTCACTCCCCTCTATCATGACCCCAGTCCTGCCTTTCAGTTCTGGCTAGACAGGAGCATGTACACTGGCTCAGCTAAGAGCCCCTGACACAAAGAATCCAGGTCAGATAAACTTCTGAGGAACAGAAATGAGAGTAGGGACACCAGGAGGGTAGGAAGAAGATGGGGTTAGGAGGGGAGGAAGGGGGAACCAATCACAATGAACAGCACACACCCCTCCAGGGGGATGAACAACAGAAATGTGGATGAAGGGAGACAGTGGTTGGTGTAAGATATAAAAACATTTTTAAAATCTTTTTATTGGGGCTCATAAGGCTCTTATCACAGTCTGTACATACATCAATTGAGCAAAGTACCCTTATACATTCGTTGCACTCATCATTCTCATAATTCACCTTCCACTTGTGTTCCTGGAATCAGCTCGGTTTCCCTTTTTTTCCCCCGTTCCCCTCCCTCCCCGATCCCACCCCTGGTCCCTTGATAGTTTATAAATAATTATTATATCTTATCTTACACTCCCCGGTGTCTCCCCTCACCCGCGTCCACATTGCCCATCTCCCAGAGAGGAGGTTACACATAGCTCTCCGAGATCGGTTCTCCCTTTCTACACCCCCTTCCCTCCTGGTGTCGCCACTCCCACCGCTGGTGTTGAGGGGTTCATCTGTCCTAGATTCCCTGTGCCTCCAGATCCCCACTGAACCGCTGAACATCCTCTGGTATAACCAGGTCCGCAAGGTAGAATTGGGGTCATGATGATTGGGAGGGGAGGAAGCATTCAGGAACTAGAGGAAGGTTTTTAGTTTCATTGTTGCTACACTGAACCCTGAGTGACCCATCTCCTCCCGACTACCCCTCTGGAAGGGATGTCCAGCAGTCTACAGATAGGCATTGGGTCCCCATCATGTACTCCCCCTCTTTCATGGTGATGTGGTTCTCACCACCACCCCACCTTTGTTGTTGGAGACCTGGTCTCCTCTGTCCTTCACAATCACCTATGTTAGCGTGCTGCTTCCGTGTGGGCTTGGTTGCTTCTGGGCTAGATGGCCGCTTGTTTGCTTTCAAGCCTTTAAGTCCCCAGATGCTATATCTCTCAGTAGCCGGGCACCATCAGCCTTCTTCACCACACTTGCTTATGCACACTACATTTTTAAAAACAATAATAATTTATCATTTATCAAGAGATCATGACTCTCATTATTTGTAATTTTTCCAGTTGCAAAGATAAACTTGTTAGAAAGGAACTCAGGGTTTCTTAGGATCTCAGACCTCAGCACAGCAACATGTTCAGCAAAGGTCGTAATGCAATGAAGCCGTGTGCCACCACAGCTGGGTAACAATGACTGAAGTTTACCAGGCTCCTACTCAACTGGAGATTCTCAGTCATCCAGTTATAGCGGGGGTGGAGGGCGATGAGGGACTGTTTTATTTAATGTCCATCTTACTAGGCAGGTACTCCAAGTACCTCATGTCACAGATGAGGTCCGATGGGTCTTCCTGTATTCATAGTCTCTGGGTAGTAAAAAAGAGAAAGGAAGCTCCAACCAATGCTTGTGCACAAGTTCACCCTCTTAATGACTGTAGTAAACTGCATTCTAATTTCAAATAATCTGTTTTAGGAAAATGCCATTGATCATCTTCCTCTGAATCCATGAACATTCATGGCTTTAGTCACCTACTTTTGACAAAGGACCAGTTCAAGTCCATTTCAAAATCTTCTTACCTGCTTCTACATAGTATAAAGGAAAAATAATAAGCTAAAAACTTCATGAATAAAAGCGTCTCAACATTCTACTCTAATAAGTTTCTTTTTTTCTTAATTTTTAATTAAATACTTTTATTGGGAGCTCTTAAATCTCTTATCACAGTCCATACATTCATCCATTGTGTCAAGCACATCTGTACATATGCTGCCATCATCATTTTCAAAGAATTTTCTTTCTACTTGAGCCCTTGGTATCAGCTCATTTTCCCCCCTTGCTCCCCACCCTTCCACCCTTATGAACCCTTGATAAGTTATAGATTATTATTTTCATATCTTACATCTCCTATGTCATCCTTCCCCCACTTTTCTGTTGTTCGTCCCCCTGGGGTGGGGTTATATGTCGATCCTTGTGATCAATTTCCTCTTTCTCCCCCCACATTCCATTCTAATCCTCCTGGTATCTCTGTTCTCATTTTTGGCCCTGAGGGGTTTATCTATACTTGATTCCCTGTGTTGTGGGCTCTTATCTGTAGCAGTGTGTATGTTCTAGTCTAATCCAATTTGCAAGGTAGAATTGAGGTCATGATAGTTAGGGGGAGGAAGCACCAAAGAACTAGAGACAAGTTGTGTGTTTCATCGGTGCTATACTCCACCCTGACTGGATCATCTCTTCCCTGTGACCCTTCTGTGAAGGGATATCCAATGGTTTACAGATGGGCTTCGGGTCTCCACTCCATGACATCCCCTCCCCAATCATATTGGGTATGATTTTGTTCTGGGTCTTAGATGCCTGATGACTTCTTAAGCTAAAATTCTTTTTTTTTAAATTTTGGCATTTAGTTTTATTCACTAAAATAAATATACGGTTCACTGTTCAAAAATCATAAACATAAAAGGCATATCTTTTAAAAGAAAGTTTGGGAGCTAAAGAAATAATTTCTTAACAGGGATTCCCAAATCACATACTACTGAGCTACTTATTACCAAGAATCTAAATTAGGAAGAAAATGGATGAGTCTAATTAATACTTTATCATGCTTAGAGAAATCATTTGATATTTTAAATGTTTATTAAAGACATAGAAAAAAGTAGCCAGCACTAGGGTTTTTAACATCCCAAACTTATTTTGAAAACACTAGCAATTTCCAGCAATAAAAAATGAAAAAAAAATGCATTCAGCAAATTTATTTTTTTTAAAGAAGACACTCTAAAGCCAATTTTTGCTTATAATTCTGTGCGGCTTATGAATGTGAACATAAAACTCATTGTTATGCACACTACATTTTTGAAACCCAAATGACAACCTTGATTTCTGTGAGAACTCACACATGCACTAGGAATTCTATCTAGAACGGTAATTATTGGGGGCAAGGGGTCAACACTAAGAACATGATTTTTTTTTATTTAAAATTCTTTAAATCTTCAATTTATTTTTACATGTGCAGTTCTGGTTTTCGTTGTTCTTATTTTGGTTTCGTTTGGATTTGGGGTGGACTGAAATTATTCCTCAGTCGTAGTCACATAAATTATCCTGTATATGCCCTTAAAGGTCGCATGGTCCTCAAAAATTATAGGCCAGCAAATGTTACCAGTAAAGGGCCAGATAGTGCCTATTTTATGTTTTGCTAGGGTTTGGGTCACAGTCATTCACACATTAATTCTTGATTATTTATGTGCTATTGTTTCTTGTTGTTATTGTTTTCTTCCCTAAACTTTATTTATCTTACTGTTGTTAAGAATGTGCCCAGCAAAACACACAACCATTCCGTCGTTTCTGGATGTACAACCCACTGACGCTGATGATAGTGGTGATATGGGCAACCACCCTCATCCTGGTTGGTTTGCATTGCTCTTCCCTCATCAACATAAACTCACTACTTATCAAGACCCTGTGTGGTGTTGTGAGCCGCTGTCTTCAAGTAGATTCTACATAGATGGTTCTTAAAGGAGCACACTACTCACGCAGACTGTTTCACTAGTTTCTGAACTGAAGCCATTGTTACTTCACTCCTGGAGGATGTCAATCTTCCCTTTGTTGCCTCACCTCTGAGATCTTCCCTACTCTCCCTAAAATGCCTGGTGCACCTAAAACTTCATTTTATCTGAAGCAGTATTCTGTAAAATTGTTGCAAAGCTTCAATTATTTAGACCAATGGCCAGTTGAGTTTTGTTAAAAATCTGATATAAACCCCAACCTCAATACCCTATTTTTGGAAGGCATCTAATCATAACTAAGACCAGTGTATTACTTAAGGAACTTATCTGTGATTATGTTGAAACACATTTGTGTGGAATTAGAATTCTAGTAGCAAGGTGTTTCTTGTTGTTGTTTTGCTTATTTATCCACATACTCTTTAAGAAATATATTCTACTGAATGTATCAAATACTCTTCAAATACTGTAAATTAAGGTTCTTCAATACTTAACAAGTTAGGGTATTCTGCAGAAAGGTAACTAAATTAACCTAAAGCCATAAGTACGGTGACTTCCGTACTGGAGGTAGAATTACAATAACTGAGCAGCAGATTTTCATGAGCGGGGACTGAATGTGGGCAGATTGTCAGTTGCTAGACTCTGGGGTAGATGGGAGAAAGGATAGAGGCAAGGAAACTGAGCTAGGAGCTCCACATAGAGGGCCTGGAGCTATGGGAGCTAGCGTCGCCAAAGGACATTTTTTTACACTCCAATAGGCATTTTTAGAATGTTGTTGCTTTTAGGTGCCGACGCATCGGTCCTGACTCAGCAATCCCGGGCACAGCAGAAGGAAACCGGCCCCGGTCCTGCGCCATCCTCGCCGCTCTTCTCATACTTGAGCCCTGGGGCGCGGCCACGGTGCCACTCCGTCTTGTTGAGGGCCTTCCTCTTTTTCCCTGCCCTTCGATTTTAGAACAACAGAACTTCTTTCTCTTTGCCTCTCAGAATTCAACTCGTCACTCATACGTTGTTGTTGTTGTTGGTTAGTTTATAAGTTGATGTGGAGTTATCTAGCAACGCTGATTTACGGTGACTTTATATGTAATGGAATGAAGCATTTTCCACTACGATGTCATCTTCCAGGTCTACTAAATCTAGACCCCTCCAAAGAGATAAATAAGAAAGCAGTAGTCACACAAAAGAGGGAAAAGCAGACATTTAAAAAGATTGTTACGACCCTAAAATTAAGCACAACAATATGCATGCAATAGGAAAGCTCACAGAGGAAAGAGGTTCTGGATTTCATTCTAGCCAAGCAGAGTAAGAACAATTAAACACAAGAATAATGACTCCGAGATGGTGTGTTCTGTGAGGGTCGCTGAGGCTCGGCTACACTAAAGGCTGTGCTGGCTGAGGGATGAGCCTGGAGGAGGGGCCTGACAGGGTCACGATGGGCAATGTCACTCATGCTGAGCAGGACACGTTTGATGCTGGGAGTAAGAGGAAACCACTGACGCCTTTTAAGCAAGGAGTCCTGCGGTCAAATTGGCATGTGACATTCATCACTGGCAACTGTGAGAAGACCTGAGGTGGACTCATGCGATCAGGAAGATGAATTAGGACTTGCTCCCTTAGTCCTGTTGGAGCATGATGCAGGCTTCATCAAAGGCAGTCACGAAAGGTGGGAGAAGACTAAGTTGAGCAATGTTTATATGACAAGTCTTATGTAAAGATTGATGACTGCTTGAAAATGGAACATGAGGGAGAGCAAACAAAGAGAAGTGCATGTGAAGACCGTGGATGACATTTCCTCCACTGGGGCAGAAAAACAACAATAAAAACAAGTCTTCAAACACAGAAACAACAAAGGTACATTTGGGAGGAGGATTGAAGATGACTGAATTTCAGTAACACACATGAAGTGGAACATGGTATAGAACATTAGATACGATGTTCCACAGGTAGAAGGAAGTTTAAATGAACAGGAAGAAATCACAGCCTGGAGATGCAGATTTGCAGATCAGCCACCTGCACGAGGGCTCGGGCTCAACCAGAGACCCAGAGATGGGGAGGGCATACAAAGGAAGCAGAAAGGAACAAGGAATGAGGTGTCCAAAGCTGCCAATGGCTGCTTACTAAAAGAAGGGAAGAGTTTCCAGCAAATTCAACAAGAATCTCTGAAATAGTTAAAGTTTATTGTGCCAACCTGGCCAATAAAGACGTGTGGGGTTAATTGAAGGGTGGAGGGATAAGTGGCTCAGTGAGTCT
The DNA here is from genome assembly GCF_050624435.1 of Tenrec ecaudatus. Taxonomy (NCBI): domain Eukaryota; kingdom Metazoa; phylum Chordata; class Mammalia; order Afrosoricida; family Tenrecidae; genus Tenrec; species Tenrec ecaudatus. The sequence continues at coordinate 93,397,256 of NC_134540.1, forward strand.
TTTGCTTTGTGATGGTCGGAACAAGGTGCAGCTGCCTTAGCCAGTTCCCTGCTTCAGCTGGCAAGGCTCACTTCCTGCAAGGCATCTATAAGGAGAAGCCACATGGACCTACCCCGATGCAGTCCTAGGTGCTGGAGCAGCAGTGTGGAGACCCCTGCCAGTGCTGAGATGCTTACATGTTCACTGATTCAGCTTTCCTCCTGCCGTTGGTGTCATAGTGTGTGTTTTGTGAGATGGAGGCGGACTTTGTGTGTTTGGGCAACACTGGGTTGGGATGTTGTCTTGATGCGCATTTACCCTTTATATAAAACTCTCTCTTATACGTGAGTTTCTGTGGGTTTGTTTCTCTAAAGGACCCAGACTAACACAATCTCCAAAGTTTGAAGAGAAAGGCTGGTAATAATAAGAAAAAAATTCAGTAGCATCTTCAATGAAGTTTGAGGAAGTGGGAAGAGTAAAGTCAGACAAAGCTAACCCATATTCTTTGAGATCAGCAGATATAAACACATTATTAAAAACAAGGCCATTTGAAATAGCTTTTAACAGAATTTTACCCAGAGTATAATAACCATGTGTAGGATATACAAGCGATCAGCTGTTATTGTTTTGCCTACAAGGTTTACCTATTTGAAGACAGGAACATTTTGCCGGTATACTTATAAGGCACTAGATAATGTGACCCTAAATCTCCTTCATATTAATGATCTAGTTTATTGCCAAGTTTGCCTACTTACTATAATTAAAGGTGAAAAATTGGAAGCAGCCAAAATGCCCAACAGTGGAAGAAAGGACAAAGAAACTGTGGTCCATACACACAATGGAATACTATGAATCCCTTCAAAAAGAGTGATAAAAACATATGACACCACATGACCTGGCAACAAGGCTGAGCAAAGTAAGTCTATCGCAAAAGAACAATAAGCACACTACTATAAGGAGAAACACTAATTGGTCAAATCTTAGGGACCAATTCCCAAATAAAGGGTAGAACATTTGCCTACCAGCCATGAACCATACATCACCTCCCTTACGTGAAGTTCATAAGAACCGCCTCAAGGGAGGAGATCCCACATCAGCTAGGGTCACGTGTTCAGGAAGTAGGGTAAGGGAGCAGACCATGCACTTGATGCTGTACAACACTGAGACAATGCTGTGTCAGATCACCTGGCCCTCCAAAAAATGAGAGGAGAACCTTACAGGAAAGTCAGGTTGAGACCAGTGGATGGGAGCATCTATATTTCAGAGGAGACACTGATGAATCTGTTGGTGGGTGTGGGTGATAAATAGGGAGAGGCAACCTCACATCAGAAGGAGATGCTAAATAATAATCGTATTAAACCTAAGGGGAGAACAAACCCAGTTCTATGATCATGGGTAGACAATTTTACCCACATGCTTTTACCCAGTCCTCAGTGAACCACGCCTTGGACAAGACACTATGATGACCTTAGACACTGGCTTTTCAGGGAACATGGAATTTCCCAGAGGCCACACCAGAAGGACTCAGCATAGGATCTTGACTGAACAAATTGGCCCCTAACTCAAAACAATGTATACACTTGGACTCAGGCCTGAAATACCCTGATGGGACAGGGTGCAAGGGACGGTCACCCCAAGACTATGGAAATGGCAGTCATTGGACCTTGGGTGGGATACCTGGTTAATAGGTATCAAACGAAAGGAGACCCAGAACCACCATGTATTTGTTCTGTTGAGCAAAGGGTCGCTATGGGCCAAAGCCAACTCAATGGCACCTAGCAACAACAACAACAAAATACAGGATACAGGGGAAGCCCTTGTGGCATAGTGGTCACACCTTTGGCTGCTAACCACAAGATCAGCAGTTCGAAACCACAAGTTTCTCTTCCAGGGGAAAAGGGTATTTTCTATTCCTGAAACAGTCACAGTCTTGGAAACCCAGAGACAGGTCTACCCTCATCCTATAGGGTGGCTATGAGTTGGAGTGAACCTGATGGCAGTAAGGTTTTTTTCTGTTTCTTTTTTTGGTTTTGTTTTTAAAAGATAGACAAGAGAAGCAATTCTGGCTAGATCAAGCAACCTAAATTTACCTTTTGGAATGGCCATACATAAAGTAGTCTTCTCAAATTTAATATTCATGAAAGTCTTTCCAGGGGCTTATTCGAGGGTGATTCCTAAGCCAAATCCTAGACTCTGATTCTGGAGGTCAGCAATGGGGTGGGAAAACCAACATCTCACTAGGTACCTCCACATTCTGGAGTAGGTCATCAGGTCAGGACACTTTTAAAAGCACTACCTTGGTTCTTAGAGAACTACAAGGTTATTTTCAAAGTCAAAATCACTTTGAATGAGTAGTCAGTGTCCAGAAATGACACAGCCGAACAGGCAATAATTTGTTATCATGTTATACTGCTTGAAAGTTATTGTTTGGTACATCTGGTACATTTCCTTGTCAAAAAATTTCATACTTCAAAGGGCAAGGCGAGTATTAGTGCCTGATTGAAATCAATATGAGGAATTAGCAAGGCATTAGTAAGGTTGAGAACCACTGCTCACGAGGGAGCTGGAAATAGACATTGTCAAAGGGAACACCGTGCCTCCTGACATGCATCCTCTACAGGGCGTCAGCGAGGATCCAATGAATTCTTAGATTTCTAACAAGCAACTTCCTAAATATAAGTGTTGTTATTGTGAGCTTTTCATTTCGTGTCCCATGACTACTTTCTTACCACAGGACCCTTCAGGGGAAAATCATTTTTATTGCCTGGCTTTTCCTTTTTTGACTCCCATATAGGTAAACTATATGCATTTTCATTCCAAATAAATAATTTTTACTTAAAACTGTCTTTGTTCTCTTGATATGCTCATTCTTTGCTCTTTGTAAATATTCACAAGCAACGTGTCATTCAGAGAAGAGCATCCAAATGGAGCCAGACTTAGAACAAAGGAGGGGTCGAGAAGCAAGCTTGGTTAAAGAAAGAAGAATCACATGGAAACGGTTAGCGAAGAGGCAAGCTCATCCTCTATGAAGACTATGGGTGAAGTACTCAAATCACTGCACCTGCCCGTGCAATTAACACGCCAGGTTGGTGGAAAAAGCAAGACCCACTAACCCAGTGGTTCTCAGTCTTCCTAATGCCACAACCCTTTCATACAGTTCTTCATGTTGTGATGACCATCAAAGCATAAATCTATTTTCATTGCTACTTCATCACTGTAATTTTGTTACTGTTTTGAATTGGGCGATCAGTGAAAGGGTCATTCAACCCCCAAAGGGGTCAAAACCCACAGATTGAGAACTGCTGATCTAGCTGTGTGCTCTTTGAAAACAATTACCAAAATCTTCTGGTCTAATGTATAGTACTATTAACTTCAGCAGGCAATATTTAAAAGTTTCTTCTATTCTGACGTGTTATAATTTTATAAAAATGCATTGTTGTTAGCCCAGTTTTGCTTTGACAATACGATCTCAAAACAAACAAACAAACAAAAACAGCCCTCTTTTGAGATGTTCTGCTTACCACAGATTTAAATAGAAAGAAGTGTTATTTTCAAAGATTGCACTTCCAAAGCAGTACTTTTTTTCTCTTTCACAAATGTTTTGTATAGTATATCTGTATATTATAGAAGGCTATAGATATATGTATGCAGTTGTTTATTTGAATCCATCTGTATCATCAGCAACATGATCATGGATTTACTCAAGATGCTAGTAATTCATAGACTCCCTTTGTATCCGAAGGAGTAGTCACTCAAGTGTCACTTGCCACAGAAACTTCTGGAGCTTGTATATTCACACATCCCAAGATCAATGGGTGGGAGGGAGCACTATAAGTAATAATTGCCCAGAGCAAACACTTTAGCTATTTTAGCTTTTAGCAAACAAATCATCTGACATTATTAACAACTCCAAGGCAAATTATCACAGCACACAGATCAACCCAATCATAACAGTATGCCACTATAAGAAATTTTGTTGATTAAATGTATTTTTCCAATTATACATATCCTGGTTTCCCACAAGTCCATCAACTAAAAATTTCATATATTTATATATACATGCACCACACCTGCTCATGTTACATACAGAGTACATACAACATACATAGTTAAATTTAAACTAAAACAGCTTCAAGCAGACAACTTTTAGAATACTCAACCCAAAGATGACAAACCAGTTCAAAAGTATCAAGAATAATTTTTCGTTTATTCTGGCAGCATTGCAATGATTTTTTACAGACGATGCTTGATGGCCCCGATGGCCAGAAGGATGCTCCCTTCTCAGCCACATGGCTTTAGTTTCAGGGTCGCATTCAATGATTCTGGAGTTCCTTGTCCTTCCTCTTGATTTAGAGTGAAAAACACTTAGATTATGTGTATGCATGGATAGACTTCGAGTACTTAATAAATAGTCCCAGAGAGCATGATAAGTATGTGCATGAATATTTTCACCTTTGAAATGGTGTCCAAAAGTGTCATTAAGAGTCTTAAAGAGAGCTCCTGCCCTAGAATGGAAGATAGAGAACACCGCCTGCCCGCTCACTCCTGGCTTTCTGTTCATTCACTGCTCTGGCCAGTTTCTGATCAGCTAAGTTTTACTCAGCCTGCTTTCGCCAAAGACAACCCCTCCTCCTCTCGCAGCTAAATAATTCCTCCAGGTGGCGGAAGATAAGCACCATTTAAATGTATTTTCTCGCACTCCAAAAACCCAGAGACGACGGTCATAAAAATGAGTGGCTTCAGGTTTTTATTTTTTCTTTCTTTCTTTCTTTTTTGATAAATGAAGGCTATGCTCAGGGAACTTAATGAAAATCATCTTCATTTCCATCAGGCGCGGACAAGGTACTAATTAAGCCAAGCCTCTGTATTGACCTACTCAATTTTCCATGGCTGGGAATCTGGGGCGGGGGCGCGCCAGAAAGGGGATGGGCGACGAAGGCAGCCCTGAGGCTTTGTGCCTCCCTCAGGTGCCAAGGGGGCGAATTTGCCCACCAGGTAGCCCCCGTGCCTCCAAAACAATGCAACTGTCAGTCCCCAGCTCAGGTTGCTGGGCGCCACTCACGAGAATCCGAAAAGAGACAAAAGCCCAGAAAGTCTCCTTCGTCCCTACTAACATCTTTGTTCTCAAAGAAGTCCCTGCTTTCCTTCCCCCAACGAAAACGACCCAGCGAAGGAGCACCGCGCCCAGGGCCACCCGCTTCCAGGAGTGCTTGTAATGGGGGACGGCGTCGCTTCCCCAGCAGCCAGTCGCCTTAGCAACCAGCGGCTTTGCCTTTCCCTCCGTGGCCAGTTCAGCCGCCCCTGGAGCCCGGTTCCGGGGTGCAGAGGCTTTCTGCCTGGGTGCCTCTCGCAGGTCCAAAGAAGACAGGGTCCCCGTGTCCCTTTCCGGAGAAGGACCCACTCCCCCTCTTCTCAAAGCCACCCAGCCCATATCCAACACCCACCGCGCTGGGGCTCCCGCCGGGAACCCGGGGTAAGGTTCAAACGCCCGCACTCCCCGCTTCTCCCGCGTCCCCGGGCAGCGAGGAGCTGCAGCGCCCTGCCATCCTCCGGAGCAGTACCAGGCTGCCCCGCTGAGTGCCCCGCGCTCGGGAGCCCGGCCAGGCGCTCCCGGGGCCGAGGACGCCGCCCCTACCTGCTCAAGAAGGGTCCGCGCCGGCCCCGCGTCCAATCGCCCCGCTTGCGATCCGATCCCTAGCCTGCCCGCGAGGCGAACGCCAGCGGAGTCCCTGCGCTCCCGGCCGCGGCGCTCGGCGGGGAGGCGGGTGCGCGCCGGCCGGGTCCCCCCGCGACGACTGACAGCCGCTCCGCCCGCCCCGTCCGCGCCCGCCGCGCCCCTCGGCTCCGCGCGTCCCGGCGCTGGGTCTCCACGCTGGCTGGCTGGGCGCGCCGGCCCCGCCTCGCCCGCCGCGCGCCCCGCGCCCACCCTGCCCGCGCCCGCCCACCCGTACTGGCTGGCCACTCCGCAGCTCTGGGGCTTGACTTTTCTGCCACTTACAGGAAGCTGAACGCGGCCTTCTTTTGGTTCGCGCCACGGTGGCCCCCCGGGGTTCCCTGCTGGCCTTGCTCCCTCTCCCAAGCCTTCCCTCTGGCCGCCACCCTAGCTCCTGGCGCGGGACTTAAAATAAGCTTTCCGCTTCACCCGCTGAGAATCCAGGAACCCAGGTCCTCTGGACAAACTTTTGCTTCCAGATTTGTACAGAAGGGGAAGAGCCTAGGGGCGGTAGGGTGAGCCTGAGCCTGTGTCTCCCCACTCAGGGCCCAGCAAGCCCTGGCAAGGAACCAGTGTCCCTCAACAGACCCAGTAGAACAAAGGCTTTTTCAAGGACAGTGGCACTTGCCACCCCACCGGTGAGATATGATGAAGCGAACTTGGTTAAAGATGCAGAGGACACTAACAGCACTTTCTGGTAGGAAAGGACCCGGAGATTCATTTGAAATCTATCCCCAAATACATACAGCTGGCTGGGACAAAAGGAACATTTGTTAGAAGGAGGCTTTCCTCCGTTACCGTTTTCAAAGATCTTTAATGGACCAGCAATAACCCCCCCCCCCACCTAATTTTCTACATATCCAGCTTGGTAAACATATTCTGCTATCCACAGCAAAACAAACTCTTGAAGACCAACCCTGGAACCATCCAATGGTCCTCCGGAGAGACCTGCTCACAGAGGCCCTAGGCTTGGCAGGCTTTCTGAGGCTGTTCCTTCTCCACCCTGTGCTTAGCACTCTCTGCTTTAGCCAACAGAAAAACTAGGCTACTTTTGGACTGACATATGCTCTGTGCTGTATTCTGGGATTAATGAAAAGGACACGTGCAATCACCATAGACTTGTAGACAATAAATCCTCAATAGCTCTTTATTAAAATGAGCTTATAACCACGATTATTGGATGTCACTCAAAATAATGAAAACTCACTGCCACTGAGCTGATTGATTCGTAGTGACCCTATAGATATCACTAGATATGACATATATCTGAATATGATACAAATGCATGTGAAAAATAATCTAATGTTCTTCATATGACATGTATATACATACATACATATATGTATATGTATATATATAACCCCCAAACCAAACTCGCTGTCATCATGTCAATTGTGACTCACGACAACCCTGGAAGACAGACTAGAACTCCCCCTGTGAGTTTCCAAGACTGTAGCTTTTCAGTGGAGGAGAAAGCCCTATCTTCTCCTCCAGCCACAGTCAGGGGGCAACCATACTCCACGATGTTACTAGGGTTCCCTTGAAATCTATGTTGCTAAATGAAATTGTACAATCAACTATTCAGAAATGTAGCAATTACTGACTCCAGAAAAATGTTTTGAATTGCACAACTTTCTTTTTTATAATGTTTTATTAGGGGCTCATACAGCTCTTATCACAATCCATACATACATCAATTGTGTAAAAGCCCAACTATACATGCATGCTCTCATCATTCTCAAAACATTTGCTCTCCACTTAAGCCCTTGGCATCAGGTCTCTTTTGGTCACCTCCCTCATGAGCCCTTGATAATTTAGAAATTATTATTTTGTCTTATATTTCCCTGTCTGATGTCTCCCTTCAACCCCTTTTCTGTTGTCCATCCCCCAGGGAGGAGGTCACTCTTAGATTCTTGTAATCGGTTCCCTCTTTCCAAAACCCACTCTCCCTCTATCCTCCCACTATCGCCACTCACACAGCTGGTTCTGAAGGTATCACCCCCCCTCCCTCCCTGAATTCCCTGTGCCTCCAGCTCCTATCTGCACCAGTGTACATCCTCTGGTCTAGCCAGACTTGCAAGGTAGAATTTTGATCATGATAGCGGGGCGGCCGGGGGGAAGCATTTAGGAACTAGAGGAAAGTTGTATTTTTCATTGGTGCTATATCATACCTTGACTGACTCATCTCCTCCCCTAGACTCCTCTGCAAGGGGATCTCCAGTGGCTGACAAATGGGCTGTGGGTCTCCATTCTGCACTTCCCCCTTTATTCACTATGGTAAGATTTTTTTGTTCTGATGATGCCTTATACCTGATCCCATTGACACCTCATGCTCACACAGGCTGGTATGTTTCTTCCATGTGGGCTTTTTTTGCTTCTGAGCTTTGGCTGCTTGTTTACCTTCAAGCCTTTAAGGCCCTAGAGGCTATACCTTTTGATAGCCAGGCACCAGCAGCTTCTTTCGCCACATTTACTTATGCACCCGTTTGTCCTCAGCGATCTTAACCTGAAAGTGTGCACCCAGTGATATGATATTTTGTTCTTTGATGCCTGATAACCGATCCCTTCAGCACCCCGTGATCACACAGGCTGGTGTGTTCTTCCATATGGGCTTTGTTGCTTCTGAGCTAGATGGCCGCTTGTTTACCTTCAAGCCTTTAAGACCCCAGATGCTATATCTTTTGAAAGCTGGGCACCATCAGCTTTCTTCACCACATTTACTTATTGACCTGCTTTGTCTTCAGCAGTGTGTCAGGAGGATGAGCATCATAGAATGCTAATTTAATAGAAGAAAGTATTCTTGCATTGAGGGAGTACTTGAGTAGAGGCCCAATGTCCTTCTGCCACCTTAATACTAAACCTATAACTATAGGCACATAGATCTATTTCCCCATCCTCATATACAAATATATTTGCATATGTACATGTCTTTATCTAGACCTCTATAAATGCCCTTTGCCTCCTAGCTCTTTCCTCTATTTCCCTTGACTGTCCTCCTGTGTCACTATCATGCTCCATCCCCACCTGGGTTTCACCAATACCTCTTCATTACATTATCCTTGATCATGCCCTACCAGGCCTCCCACACCCACCTCACCACCAATTTCAATCACTTGTGGCTCCCTTGTCCCTGGGTTTGTTAACACCACGTCCTTTCCCCCCACCTCCTTCTTATGAATGATCAATGAAACTAGTTTAATAATTAGAATAAAATTATACGGTGTCCCCAAGGCTCATAGTTAAATTTTCTAAAAGTGGTTTACAAAATCACTCAATCACCAAAGTGATCAACAATAGTAGTAAGAATATTTTGGACTCATAAGAATGACCATGAATTAAAATTACGTAAAATATATATTTCAACGTCTCATTGTTTTTCAAATATCTTATGTTTGGTAACAAAAGAAATATTACTCACTTCCTTAATTATTATAGTACATATTATTTGAGACCACTAGATTGTAAGATTTCTGTACTGTACCAGAAGAATCTTCTATAAATTTGGTTTGCAAAAAGTTCTCCTTAGTCACTGGCACTCAACATTCTGTCAACATCAAACAAAAAGCGACTATTAAAATACTAACTGGATTCAGCAATAGTGTCAATGATTTATATTTTTAAAATGTATTTCTCAAAGATGGATTATATATTTGAAATCAATCTCTATCCTGTATGTTTCTATCTAAACTTATGTTAGCAATTTATATTTATAGAAACACATTAGGAATGTAATGAAATTGTTTTCATATGTAATTTTAAAGCCCATGATTCATGAATACATAGGATATTTGGATTCTCCTTAATTCTCTCACTACAATTTTGCATTATGCAGTGGTTTAGTTATTTAGCACTAATCTTACAGATATGAATCAAATGGGTGGTTAGAATAGACAGAAATTCATTTCTCACAGTTCAGAAGGATGTCATTGTTAGAAGCCATCATGTCCCTTTTGAGACAGCAACTCTATGCACAACAGAGCAAATCACTGCCTGCCATCCTCATAATTGTTTCCATGTTTGAGCCCACTCTTGCAGCCACTCTGCCAGTACATCTCCTTGAGGGTCTTCCTCTTCTACACTGCCACTCCACTTGACCAAGCAGGATGTCCTTCTTCAGGGACTGATCTCACATGACATGTCCAAAGTATGTAAGGGGAAGTTTCCCTATCCTTGCTCTTAAGGAGCGCTCTAGCCAAACATCCTCCAAGACAGATTGGTTTGTCATGTTAGCAGTCTATGGTACTTTCGATATTCTTCTCCAGCACCACAGTTCAAATGCATCCTTGTAGCCTCAGTCTTCCTTATTTAAACTTCCCTACACGTGGTGGGTTAAGGAGGCTAGCTCTCTAAAATCAGGGAGTTGGCCCTTAAGAAAGGCTTTCTCTCTGTGGCCCCTTTGGAGGTACATTCTTGCCCCTTTATCTTCTCATCCTGACTTCATGGTGATCTTCAGAGGACATGGCCTTAGCTTCCCCCAGCTCAAATTCCTTGCTTCATCAGCTCTCTTTTTTAAATCATTTTATTGGGGCTCATACAACTCTTATCACAATCCATACATACACCAATTGTGTAAAGCACACTTATGCATTCGTTGTCCTCATCATTCTCAAAATTCACCTTCCACTTGGGTTCCTGAAATCAGCTCATTTTCCTTTTTTCCCCACCCCCTCCCTTCCTGCTGCTCCCTCCCTCATCAACCCTTGATAATTTATAAATTATTATTTTATCTTTTCTTACATTGCCCAGCATCTCCCTTCACCCACTTTCCTGTCGCTCATCCCCCAGAGAGGAGGTTATATGTAAATCCCTGAGATCGGTTCCCCCTTCCTCCCCCCTTCCCTCCTGGTATTGCCACTCTCACTGTTGGTCCTGAGGGGTTCATCTGTCCTAGATTCCCTGTGTTTCCAGATCCCATCTGTACTGCTGTGCATCCTCTGGTCTAACCAAGTTTCCAAGGTAGAATTGGGATCATGATAGTTGGTGGAGAAGAAGTGTTTAAGAACTAGAGGAAGGTTGTGAGTTTCATTATTGCTACACTGAACCCTGAGTGACCCATGGCCCTACATGGGACAGCACCGTAGACACAGGGGGGGATATGCGATTTAGCTGACCCCACCACACTGAGGCAAAACACTGGAGGCGTGCAATGGAGTGGTGATGGAAGCAGAGCAAGGAGGTCCCAAGGGAGTATAAAGGATGGACTTTGGGGGCAGGATGTGGCACTCCATCAGACTCGTCTGGAAAACACTCCTAAAGGTCAGCAAACAGACCTCGAACTGCTAACAGCCTTCTTCTTTTTTTTGGGGGGGGTATCTTTTTGTATATTTTTTTTCTTCTTTTAAATTTTATATGTCAGTGGCTTTTTTTCTTGTAACCTTGTCGGTGTTGCTGCCATCGATGCCATGTTCTTATGTGCCACTTTGGTGCTGTCAAAGCCATCCGCAATTTTATGCACATATTACTATATCAGCAGGTCCACCTAGATAAGATAGGCTGGACAAACAATGTGAGAAGAAAATAACGGGAGCAATGGTCGCGGAGAGACATGAGAGTGTGGGAGGTGGGGGAAGGGAGGAGATGTTCATCAGCTCTCTTTATATGTCAAAGGCATCTGATGGAAGATAGACCCCCACATTGTTCCATTAACGTACCAAAGTAAACTCATTCCTTAATGGTATTAAGATCACAGGTGTTGTTTTTGTTAGGTGGATAACCACCACAGGTAGAGAGCTTATATTTTCGTGAGACCAATTCAATCCCTAACATATAATAAGCACAATTGCCAAACATACAACCTACTTTATTAAAGTTTTTAAAAAATAATTAAGCAGTTGAGCATATAAATAACATATTGTTAAACATGCCAATATTTGTTCAGTTCCCAAAGGTACTTTTTGTCTTAATAGTAGGGTGTCCTAGCTGGCTTACCATTAGTAATAACTCTGTACATGCAGACATCCCATTCAGAAAGAGTAATTCCTTGCCTAGCGCAGAAGTATGCATTATTCAGCTCTAGAAACCCCACAAGGCCCGTGGTAATAAAATATCACCTTATATCAAAACTCCAGATACCTTAGCTACCAAGCCCTAAATTAAAGTCATGTCACTTTTCAGAACAGAAATGATTAGCTTCGTTTTACAGTAACATGTTTAAAGTGAATTCTTCTTATTTTGTTGCATTCAAAATCTAGTTTGCCTCTTTATTGCATAGCTTACTCAAGTGAAGTGACAATTTAAACATGGCAATAAAACCAATAGCTCATTCTGTAGAGATATTTGGGGGACAGTCATTCATTTCTTCATCAAGTACTGCCTGCAGGTTAATGTCATGGCTCTGCAAGGATTGGCATATTTATTATTGGACAACAAGGTATCATTTCTCATTAGTGTGTGGTTGTAACACCTGCATCATAATTTGTATGGAAATCTAGTTTCTTCAATTCAATTTTAAATTTCTTGATGATGTAGCCTAGGTTGTATACGTGTGTGTGTGTGTGTGTGTGTGTCTGTGTGTGTTACTGACATCCAGTCCGTTCCACATCACAGTGACCTGATATAACAGGGTGGCCTTGACCTGAAATTGTTTACTGAGCCCTTGGAGCAGCAATTGCTTTCAAACTGATGGCCTCGAGGTTAGCATCAAGTCCAAACATAACCACTCCACCACCAGGACTCACAGCTCCCTATGCAACAGAGGAGGAGTGTGCAGTTGTAAACTGGCTATTAGAAACTAAATAAGGGTTAAATGCAGTTTGGTAAGTACACTGTTATTTTACAAGGCTTTTGCAGCTATTGTTGAAACCATGTATAAAAATTGAAACTACGTATAATATCCGGATGTCAGGGTTATATTCTCTCACCATATTTATTCAGTCTGTATGAAAATAGTCAGAGAAGCTGCATTACACAAAGAGTGTGACATCAGGAGTGGAGGCAGCCTTGTTAACCACCTGCAATATGCAGATGACACAACCCTGCTTGCTCAAAGTGAAAACAACTTGAAGCACTTGCTGATGGAAGATGAAGGGCTGCACCCTTCGGTGTGGATTACATCTCATTGTAAAGACGACCAAGAGGCTCACAACTGTACCAGTAGGTAACATCATGAAATATGGAGAAAAGGTTCAAATTGTCAAGGAGTTCTTCTTAACGGGATCCACAATCAATGCTCATGGAAGCAGCAGTCAGGAGGTCCAAGAATACATTGCATGGGGTAAATCTGCTCCACTAAACCCAAACTCAATGCCTGTGGGTGCAAAGTCTTATGGATCCAGTGGCAGTGGGAGCATTTCAACGCTGGCAGAGGGCTCCACGTAGCTCCTCCTGTTCCCAGGGCATTGGATCTATCAGTGTGTTGCCATGTGTCTTGTTGGTACAATGTCTCCAAGGAAGTGAGCCAAGAGAGAGAAAAGTGCCTCTCACTTTTAAGGGAGGAAAATACAGGAGTTCCCAAAATTCTCAGGGATAGGCCATGCCCACACCGAGGCCTTGTTGGCTATCCAATGATTGACAGGCTGGACTCCATCCCTTCACTCATAATCCTCTCAAATTGATGAATGATTATATAACTGCCACAGTTATTGACCACATTTTTGAAAATCGTACATCTAAATAAGTCGACACAAATAGCACACTTCATTTAAATGTCTTTTTAAAATGAATCCCTTGGTATAGAGATGCCACCCATTTTTGTGAATAGTTAGGTGAATTATTAGAACCACGGGACTATATTTACCATCTGGCCCAGGGAGTTTTCCAGGCATAATGGGCTGCACACTGAGCTTCTAGCCCCAGGTGAGTGGTTCACATCAACAGGAGAAAAATGAGGCTACGTACTCTTGTATAGATGTAAAGTCTCAAGAAGAGGCAGGTGTACTCTATAGGGTCACTGTGAGCAAGTCTACTCTATAGGGTCACTGTAAGCAGGTCTTCTCTATAGGGTTACTGTGAGCAGGTCTTCTCTATAGGGTTACTGTGAGCAGATCTACTCTATAGGGTCACTGTGATTTGAATGGCAGGGAGTGAGTGTTAGGATAGCAGAAGCCAAGTTACAAAGCAAACTCAACACGCAAGAGTAGCAAATATGAGCAAGCATGTACATTTGAACAAGTGTTCTTTTCTTAAAATCAAATAATGGGTCATTAGCAAAAACACTTCACCATAAAGGTTGCCATAAATGTGAAGAATAAGATTTTTTAAAATCTCAGAGCTTTGAGCAGGTTGCTTCTGGTTGACCCCTTATATCTGGGGAGGAAATACAGATTCTCAGCAGGAAGTTGAAGCAGTATGGACCGATTTAAAGCCGTATACAAGGAAAGTCTAATTAGCTAGAAAACAGTGAGCTTGTGTTGGTGTTTTGGTTTCTCTAATCAGAACCACACCCTACTTGTATACTACAATTAATCTCTAGAATTATAATCTAGTGAGTTCTCTGTAGTTTGTATGTGAGAAAAAATATTAGATATAGATGCTTCTGAAAGCCAGGCAATTACTGAATTTGTAGGAGGACCTAGCTTTTTCTTAACATACCTTGCTATTAATCGTGATTAGATACATTGGCTGCCAAAGACAAAAATGAAATGGCATCTTCCCTACAAGATTTTACATGCTCTCATTTTTTCCCCATAAATTAAGAACTTGCCATTTTTTCTCCCCAAAGTACTGAGTTCGACTGTTTAGAATGCTTTCTAGCTAGGTATGCATTTGTGGCCACTTCAATTTCATTCTCATTTTAAGTTACTTAAGGCTTTTAATTTACTTATGACTGTACATTAGTTACCATGGACACAAAAATATCATAACTGTACTTAGATGCAGAGCACAGTGGCAGGTAAGATATGGTTTCGAAAATTTCATATTTTCTGTAGTGGTTAGTGAGATGACCTATGTCACGTGATAGCGCTGATGACTGCATAATCCCACCCGATGGAACTGAACTACAGAACTGTATGATAAGGGAAGGGATATATTGGCGTGAGTAAGATATGTCAATAGAAATACTATTTAATTTAAATACTATTTAAATAGTAATATTTAAATTACTATTTAATATTTAAATAGTAATTTAAATACCATTTTATAGTTGTTACAATCATAAACATTTAAAAGATGTTGATTTTTTAGAGCACATCAATTTCTAAATAATTTAATATCGACATTTTATCTTTATAATGATCCAATATTGTCCCTTTCTTTTAGTTCCCAAAGAGCGCTGGTAACGGAGTGTGTTGTGGTTTGGGCTACTAACCACATGGTCAGCAGTTCAAAACCACTAACCCTTCCAAGGAAGAAAGAGGAGGCTTTCTACTCCCATCAAGTTTTACAAGTTCGGAAACCGCCATGGCCAGTTCTACTGTGTTTTATCAAGGGGTTATGATTTGGGATTGACTTGAAGGCACAAGTGTTTGGGTTTCAACTCCAAACAGTCAGTACAGGGTGCGGATGAGGGTCCTAAAACCCACTCAGGTAAGGAATGTGTGTGTGGGTGGAGGGAGGGGCACTTCCGCTATCTCCGCGGACTAAAAGAATGCTTAACATCATACAACACAGCTGACCCTAAAGCTATGCCAGTCATATCAAGGAGCTGAAGAGTGAATAAAGGATCCCCAGTGGCACAATGGTGAAGTGCGTATCTACTAACCAAAGATTTGGCAGTTTGAATCGATGCTACGGTTTGGGGGAGGAAGACCTGACCAACTGCTCCTGTAAAGACCGCAGCCTAGAAAACTCCATGGACCAATTATTCACCAGGTTGCCGTGCGTCAAACTAGACTGGACAATGTCTCAAAAGAATGAGCAACGTTTTGATTGACCTAATAAACCTAAGATTGTTTCCTAGTGTGAGCATCAAGCTCTTAGAGCCGTAATACACTAGGATACTTTATTACATGATCTCTGAAGTTAAGATCGGTCTCATAAAGCAACAGACTGGCTTCTTGTCCATCAGGATCCTTGTTTTTAACCACATATTAGCGTCCTGGGTCCTACTCCCTTAGACTTAGTCCCATTCAGGCCTTCTAGCTACAGAATTCAAATTCCAGTTTAATTACCCCCCACCCAGGTTATCCCTATATTTTTAAATAAATAGAATTTTTATACTCTGACAGAATTTAATGTATTTCTTAAACCTAGAAGTCTGATTCTTGTCTTAATTTGAAGTAAAATTTCATGCCTAGCTAAATACTCATGTGAAAACAGATTCTGTCTCCAATTCCATGCAGTCTGTTTCAATAACTATGTACTTGATTTCTGTCATGACACTATTATTTTGCTTTTTAATTAGATTGCTAACCCATCATATGTAGCATGACACTTATCAGTTTCTCATTAGTGTTACTTATATATTTTTAAAGATTAGATGACCAGGTTACCTGAGCAGATAACCCGATTATAATATCAACAACTTTGAAGACGGATATGCGGACATGGGCATTACAATTACAATGAACACTTGCAAGGAGCTAAATTTGATGTATTTAATGATGTACAGACTTACTATTATGCTTACCGCTCATTGGATAAGAAAGGAAGACATATTTTTAAGTCGTTATAATGAGCATTACCTTCTAATATAAGCCCTGGTGGAATAGCAGATTATGAGTTGAGCTACAAACCACGCGGTTAGTGTCAGAAACCAGCAGCTGTTCTATGAAAGCAAGATGAAGCTTTCTACTCTTGGACAAGTTGCAGTGTTGAAAATCCACAAGAGCAGTCCTCTAGGGCGACGATGAGTCAGAATTCACGCAATGACAGACAGCTTTTGAGAATAGCCAAAGGCGTTTTTCATTTTTCTCATGCATATATTTTCATCTTGCAGCTTTCTGAGTGCAGTAGTATAGATTATGTATGAGAATTGTTTGACTAAAAGTTTTTTCTTCTTAACTTTCCAAGACACAGGCTTTCGATTGCCTGTAGGATTCCAATTCTCACTCAATTGCTCTCCAAGTTATCCTTTTAATATAAAAGAATGTTTATGCCCTAACTTGAAATGCATTTCCCAAACCTAAGATTCTGATTCATCAATTGTCTTGGAGTCTCCTAACTCTAATTTAGCCGAGTATTAAAGATGTTTATCCATGAGTAAGTATCCCATCGTGTCCTACATACCCCAAATGCATAACAGAGGGGCACTTAAACTACAGTGTGCGCGCTCTGTACTTGTGCCAAGTATCCCAGAACCCTTTGAGGCTCAGATGGTGGGGGTTGCCTGCCTAGAAATGATGCACAATCGCTATGTAACATAGCTGAGAAGCAAAGACACCAGGTAGGAGAGTCATTTCTAAGAGCTAGTTCTGAATCTAAATATCTCTCCTTGAGGACTGGCGCTAGTGGGGGCGGGGCATCATTTGCAGGAAGTAGATAGAGACAATGAATAAAGAGGAAACTGTCAGAATGCCTCAAACTGCTGTCTGTGTCACACTACTTCCCTTCTCTGTACCCAGGGCTCTGAAATTTAAGAAAGTAGGTTCAGTGACAGGTCTGGTCTTAAATATGGCAAGATCTTAAAAACAATAGGATCTTAGCTAAGGAGCCCTAGTGACGCTGTCGGGCGCCTACACGCTGGATGACTAACCGCAAGGTTGGCAGATCAAAACTACTAGCCCATTTGGAGGAGAATGATGAGTGTTGGCAGCCTGGAAATTGGAATTGCCTTCTTGACCCTGAGTTTGGTTTTGAGTTTTTAATGCGGGGTCGGGGGATTGGGGGCCGGCATATGTACTTTTACATTAGTTGAAAAATTTTTAGCAGAAAAAGGTCTCAAAAGAATACAGAGAAAATATTTTTAAAATAAAAGCATTCCAGAGAAGTGAGTTGGAGCTGACATGAGAGTGTCAATGGGATCACAGTGCCCCGTTCCTATGTGCAGTGTCAGGAAACACCCTTCATTAAAAGTGAAGGAGAAATGAGGCCGCTGAAGAATGAAGGGAAGCTGAAGTAAGACCAGTTTTCTGATACTCATTTGCCTGCTTCTTTGAATCCCCCAAATCGGGTCAAAATAGGCTCCTTAGGGAAGCACCTCACACCTCTTGCCTCTCAGAAAAACCTCTCTTGCCTGAGGACTGATATGGCAGAGGCCAACTTGATTCTCAACCAAGGTCAGAGCTCACGTAACTGTGCTTACATCTTAAATGTGAATGCCAGTGAGCTCCTGACACTCCATTTATTTCCATGCTGAAATCTCTGCAATCAATCGTTTAGCTTTGCTTCAGATCAATTGTCTAAATGCCATCACCGTGAGGCATTTTAGAACTTTCTTTGTAGCTGAATCCATTTTCCAGTGAAAATGAGTTATTTCAAATAACGGGGTTTTTAGCCATTAGGTTTTCATGGTTTTTTATTCTTGTATTACTAGTTATTTGCTAAGAACAATAACCTAAATGCTTTTAAATGTTAAAAGTATTTGTAATTTTAGTCATTAGATCCAGGCTTTTTTGTTAGGTTGATAATTTCTAACATTTAAAAAAAGTATTATTAATTGGGAGCTAATATCATCACACAGTTCAATATCATCAAGCAGAATTGTACAAGTGCCACCACACTCGGTTTCCAAAAAGATCTTGATATTTTAATAAAACCAAGTACCATTGTCATGTCATTACACATTGTCTTGTGTCATTGTTAATGTGATGATTACTCAGCTCAGCATTAAGAATGGTTCCATCATAAAATGTTTTTAAATTTTTATATAATATAGAGAGTTGTATTTATTTTAAAGATAAATTGTTTGAACAATCTTTTGAGCCATCTTTATATTTATCTATATGTCTGTATGGTGTATATTTAAGGAGCTCTATTAGTGCAAATGGCTAAAATTCAAGGAAGGTGTGCATCGGGGTTATATCCTTTCACCATAATTATTCCATCTGTACCCTGAGCAAATACTCTGAGAAACTGGACTATTGAAGAAGACAAGAGCATTCAGCTTAGATGAAGGCTCACCAACAACCTTCCACATGCAAGTAACACAAGCTTGCTTGCTGAAAGTGACTGGAAGGAGGACTCGAAGCCCTTGCTGGTGAAGAGGAACTATTGTCACCTTCAATCAGGATGATCATTCAGTGTAAAGAAACCCAAAACCCTGACAACTCTACCAAGAGAACACTTCATGATAAATAGAAAAAAAAAGTCAAAGACTTCATTTTGCTTGGATCAACAAACAGTGCTCATGGATGTAGAGGCTGACTGTCACCTAGAAGCAGCAGTGGTACAGAAGTTCAACGTTTAAACACATCCGTCAGCTCCTGGGCAGACAAACCTGGTGATCTTTCTATGAAGATTACAGCCTTATCACCAGTTCTAGTCTATGACAGCAGATTGCTATAGGCCCAAATTGACTGGACAGCACTCAACACCAGTGACAACATGTATTTCTAATTATGCACCCTTTAGTTTCAAATGAACATATGAGTGCTTATGACAATAAAAATAATGATGTAGAACAATTATCTATAAAATATAAACTCTAAATTTATAATATATGCATAGACTATAAATATATAAGAATGTAGGATGTAGGAAGAGACAAATTGACTTGCAGTAAAGTCAGAAAGGAAATAGAGGCAGACTTTCAAGAGGAGAGAAATGAAACCATTGATACATAACAATGTATAATAGAAATGGCCTCTCTAATATATGTCAATTAAAAAAATAAATAATCTCTTCACATTATTTCATTTTGAGAAAAACATCTTCCAGGAAACATATTACTTATAAGAATACATCAGCAGATTACCTAAAGCCACAGCACGTCAAGAGTCACGAATCGTACCTGTTCTGGTACACAGGCTTGAAAATGTCAAGCTTTTCAAAATAGAATCAATAAAAATAACAACTGACATTTGTCCAGTTCCATGTAGTTTACACATCACATCTGCAAGCAGCTCTCCTAGACATTCGCTAGCAGACGTGATTACAATTCCTCCCATTTTATAGCTCAGGGAACGGAGCTCAGAACTTTCCAACATTGTATCTAATTGTATGAGGCACAGATTTAGGTCTCAAATGCAGATCCCAGAGTTGCACATAGCATGGTCTATTAGTGTACCTTTCTGAAGATGAGAGCCAAAAGTTATATTTTTCTTCTAATCACTTGCATTTTTAATTTACTTCAGAAAGGTTCTTTGTATTTTGATAGGAGGTAAAACTGTCTTAATAGATGAAGAATAATTTTATTAGCCATGAAGCATGAAGGAAATCTTTCAAGTCTGACCAGTAAGCTGAGTGTTAGCTCTGGAGGATGAAAAACCGCACTTCTCAAACGTTACAGTGTGTATGACTTGGTTGGTTTGATAAAATGTGCCAGTAGATTTGGGAACAGCCATTCTGAATTTCTAACAAGTTCCCAGTTGATGCTGCTGACTGATTGGCTATCAGTTCACACTTTTGAGTTGAGTATCGATGGAAGAAATGATCTTATTTAAAATACAATGCAAAACAAAACTGAAAAACTATACTGTATGTTATTCTGGATTGGTGAAGAATATTCAGTATACTATGGATGGTCCAAAGAACAAATAAATCTGTCTCAGAAGAAATGCAGGCAGAATTCTCCTTAGAGGTGAGGCTGGCAAGACTTCACCTCACATCTTTGGACATGCTCTGAGGAGGGATCAGTCCCTGGGAAAAGACACAATGCTTAGCAAAGGATAGGGTCCTTTAAAAGAAGGAAAGCCCCACCTAAATGGGATGGATTGACAGCGGCTGCACTAATGAGTCCAACTATAGGAGTACTTGTGAAGATGGTGCAGAAGTAAATCAGCACAGTTTCCTCCTATTGTTAAGAGAGTGGTTATACATAAGAATGAACTCTATGGTACTAGGTCATTTTAGATTCATTTTACTCAGAAAGGCCCCAAAGCTCTGGAAAATTAAAGAGCATGCGAGTGTATATACAGTTAAATAATATCTGACCAAAATTCTAATTTACATTAGACTCTCACATCACTACTTTTCCATAATACCAAGCAGAGTGTCTCTGGACCTCCCCAATATAGGTGCATGGGGTTCCTTCCTATTCATATGCTAATTGGTAGGTAATACATACGTCATATCATTTCATTGTTCAATCACATGAAGAAGTATTTTACATACAATTGCTACCACAGTTTCCAAACATTATTTTTCTTCCTGGACTCCTTGACACTGTCTCCCTTTTACATGCCCCCCCCGCCACCACTATTACCCCCCCCAAAACCCTTATTCTACTTGCTGTCCTTATAACTTCATCAATCCTGGGTTTCATATACCAAAACACAGAAAATCATATAGCACAACTTCAGGAGGGTGACCCCAATGACATAACACCTCTGAGATAAACCTAACATGAACAAATAAAATCAAACCAAAACCAAAAATACAGAGGAGAATCAACTGACAATGTTTTAACTGTTCAAGTCAGGTCTATCCCTTTGACCTTCTATACTCTGTTTAGTAACCCCTTTGCTCCCATCTCTCAATCCTAGACAGAGGGAGATCAACAGAGGCTTATTTCCTATGGAGTTCCCACAAATATACCTTGGGCTCCCACTGTAACCATAGCCTTATGAAAACTGGATCTTACGATGTAGATTCTGATACTAATCCTTCCTTCCTTCAATTTGGGATCATATGATTTACAATCCTCCGGTGACTAATGATGGCATGCTTCTTCTATCTATATGGATTTAGTTGACATCTTAGATAGCTACTTGTTTGGAGATAATTCTTTTTTTTTTAATTTTAACAATTTATCACAGTTCATACATATACATACATCAATTGTATAAAGCACATCTGTACAGTCTTTGCCCTAATCATTATTTTCTCTTTTCTTTTTTTACATTTTATTAGGGACCCATACAACTCTTATCACCATCCATACATATACATACATCAATTGTATAAAGCACATCCATACATTCCCTGCCCCAATCATTCTCAAGGCATTTGCTCTCCACTTAAGCCCCTTGCATCAGGGTTTTTTTTCCCCTCCCTCCCCTTTCCCCCCTCCCTCATGTGCCCTTGGTAATTTATACCTCGTTATTTTGTCATATCTTGCCCTATGCGGAGTCGTTTGGAGATAATTCTAAAGCACCTTCTTATTTGGCATGTAGGCTATGAATTGCTATTATTGATCTTATTTTACCAATAAAATATTTGCCTAGAGGTCAGTCGGCACTCAAAACCATTCAGCTTTCTATAAAGACAATTATGAAGTCACACTAAATGCTGGGCTTGTTTTATTCCAAAGTGCTCTCCGCCATGGAAACAAAGCCTCAGAAAACCCACTGTGACATTGAACACTATGGAAGAAGTATAGCTGGATTGCTCCTGAAAGGCAAGGATGGCCAGGCTTCATCTCATGTTCTTTGGACATGTCAGAAGAGACCAGTCCCTGGAGAAGAACATCCTGCTCAGTAAAGTAGAGGGGTGGCAAAAAGGAGGGAGACCCTTGATAAAGTGCATTGACACATTGGCTGCAACAATGGGCTCAAACATAAAAACAATTGTAAATGTGTCCCAGGGCCAGATAGCGTTTCATTCTGTTACACAGAGGGTTGCTCTTACCTGATGGCACTTAACAGCAGTGACTCAAGAAATGCTTTGTTGGCAAAGTTGCGCAGTGTTAGTTGTGCAAGAAAGTCTGAGAATGGTACTGTCTCTACTCCCGAAGTTCCCATTCGTTCATTTAACTGGGCGTCATGCAAATGTAACATTTGGTTGTGTTTCCTTTCCCAGGACTCCATGGCTTGTTTAGGATTACCGAGTGATGAATACATGCCTACTCATTTCTCTTAGCTCCCTTTCCATGATTTTGCCCGAACATCTGCTCTCAAGTCCATTCATTCATTCATTCTTCCCCCTGTCATTCTTCTTTATTCGGGATCATCTCTTTCCTCACTATGGTTTAAAGGCAGTCCCAATCCTTCCCGTATCACTCATCTTATTTTGAATTCATCTCCCATTTCCCTCTATGCAAAGCTTTGGAAGAAGAGAACTTTCCTTATGGATAGCAAGTTCCTATTTACTTTTATTTACTTGTGAAAAATATGTGAGCTTTATCAAGGTTATCATTCTCCTAATTTAAGTTTCAACACCACAGATATTTTCTTGGAAATCTTCCTGCATCATTATATTTGGCTGATTTTCTCTGATGAACCAAACACTATCTGTACCTAAGGGTATCTTCCAAACACTGCATGGTCCATGAAAGTTGGATGATGATCATCATTGCCTCATACACATGTGCAAGTTAGACAGTGAGTAAGGAGGACTTCAGAAGAATTGATACATCTTAATAATACTGGTTTTAATAAGGTGGTGATGAAGAATATTGAAAGTATCATGAATTGCAAAATTAATAAACAATTCTGTCTTAGAAGCAGTACAGCCTGGATGCTCCTTAAAAGAGAAGAGGGTGAAATACTTCTTTTCATGTAGTGTGGACATGTTATCAGGAAGGACTAGTTCTTGGAGAAGGACATCATTCTTGGTAAAGTAGGAGATCGGGTGGGGCAGGAAGGTGACCCTCCAGGAGATGGATTGAGATAATCAGTAGAACAGTGAAAAACAAGATTAATAAGAACTCTGCTGCTTAACTAAAATGTTGGTGATTCAAACTCAGAAGCTGTTCAGCGGGAGAAAATAGCCAGTGATCTTCTCTCACAAGGAACATAGTCTAGGGAACCCAAGGGGGCACTTCCACTCTGTGTCGTAAGGTTATTGTGATTGCGCACCATAAAATGAAATCTATTTAACATTCTTTTAGATGAAACTTACTTATCTGCTGCTGTGTTACAAAACACTCCAAATTATCATCTTAAAACAACACATATGTTACCTCTGTTTCTTGGACTCAGAATCTGAGCATGGCTTGCCTTGGTGGTTCTGAACAATGATCTCTCTGAAGACTGCAACCAAGCAGTCAGGGCTCACTCATCTCAAGGCTAAGGAAAAAGCTTCCAGTTCTCTCACATTGACCTTACCACGTGACTGTCTTCTGGCTGTCCCCAAGAATAAATAAACTAATAGGGTATACAAGTGACAAAAAGGGAGAGGCTCACAACAAAGTCATAGTAATTATTGTAATAACAACCGTCACTTGTGTGATATTCCGTTGATCAGGATTGAGTCATCAAGACCAGGCAACACTCAAGGAAAGGGGCATCAACACTGTGAGGTCTCAGAAGTCACTGGGGTTGTCTCAGAGAAAGCTCACCACATTGCAATGCTGACAAAGTATAAAACAAAAAGGAACAGGTGACTACTTAAATACTATGTAAGCCGTGAAACATCTGTGTGTTTGAGAAGACAGAGCATTTAAAAATAATTTGTTAATAGTCTAATTATGCACAGAGCTCTTAAAAATCTATTTTTAAAAAATTGAAAAGACCTTAGGAGATGAAGAGGCAATTAAAATTCAAAAAAGAAGAAATTTAAATTTCCATCATATAGATGGGGAGAAAAGAAAACAAAAAATTACAAACAATTAAAGAAGTACACATTAAAAGTGACATGTACAAATGTGCTTGACACAATGATGTATGTATGGATTGTGATAAGAATTGTATGAGCCCCCAATAAAATGATTTTTAAGTGAGATTAGACACTCAAATATCAGATAGTTTAAAAATTTCAATAATTGTGAAATCCAAAGAAGATAGGTAAGTGATGCAAATCCTTAGATACAGGACTAAGAGGAATATACATCATTCTTTGTACAGCTTGGCTAGAAAACAAAGTTGTAGTAAGTGTAGCAAACTTTAAAAAGTGTTTATACACAATATAGCCTAGGTCTGTAGAAAATATATATTTGTAGATTTAATGGCAAAGATATATATCATATTATTACCTCTATAAGGCAAAAAAGTAGAAAAAAGTAAAATTGAGCATTAATGAAATAATTGTACATATGCAGTAAATTGAAAAATGATATCCCCTATCTCCCACCCTGTGCTATGTGAACCAGGAGCGACCATGCACAGGTTCTCTTTCAACCAGGGAACACACACCCAAAGTCCCAGCAGTCAGCGCGAGGCCACACTCTCCAAGCACTGAGTGGTTTTTCAAAAGTAAAAAGGAGAAATTCCGTGTTCCTCTAAAAAAGAAAAGGGCAGGAAAGTGAACATCCTGCAGCCATTATAAAGGAATCGTCAGAAGAACATGCAATAATAGAAAAGCAGTCCAGGAGAAAAAAGGGTGGGCCAGACAGACAAACGCTGAGAAAACAAGCATGTCATTGAAGCCTTCGAAAGAGTTCCTCAATGGAGACATTTATTAAGAATCGCCTACTGTGATTGTTAGGTTGTTTGCGTTGAATCAAGGTGAATCCATCCACTTGCCTTACTTCTAATTAGACACACACCTAAGTGCCTCCTGCGGCATTTATTTATTTTTCTTTTATAGCTCTATATGTGAAATTCATATCTGGATCCACGTGGTAGAGATAAGGAAATATTGTGTGAGACTTTGTGAAGATTCCAAAAGAGAAATCATTTAACAGAAGCCTTACACAGAGCCAGGATTGACTGTAAGAAAATAACACCCCTAGTAATTTACCGAAATCCTGGTGAGGGCATTGAACTTTCTGCCATCTATTAGTTGGGGATTTTGAGTCAATCTTATCTGCAGCTTAAGAAGCAGTTTGACCCCAATTACTACATGGATTGTCCAAGTCATAGAAACCCAGTCACTGTAAATGCAGCTTTAGAAGAATGCGCAAGCATTGCAAGTGTACCCAAGTTTACACTCTTCAGTGAACAAGCATGTCAAGAGTCATACAGCCATGGTTGAAATTAAATTATATCACATTTTTATACAGAATGTAAGTCTGATAAAATAAAATATCAGAAGTGGATATCACTAGATAGCCTGGGAGGCTAGAAGTGTTGCTTTTTTTTTTCTTACTGGGCTAATCTGTGTATTATACAGTAAAAATATTATTTAATGAATAAGCAAGAGAATAGAACAGTTATTATTGAAGCTTAATTGTAACATGTTTATCAAGAAAAGATAACATATAGAATATAATAAAATGTTAGTAGCAAGTGTCTGTCCTTGATGGTCGACTTTGGAATTTTTTTTAACAAACTCTTATTTCTCAATCTGATTGTATACATGACAAAATACAGGGATTTCTTTTTATGACCATCAGATGTATAAACCCTTGGTAAGACTATCTCTCTGTGTGTATGTATATTAGGCTATACTCTCCAGAAATTAGGGAAACATTTAAAAATAATTCACTACTCTCAGAAGGGAATAGGAGAGGCCATCTAAAAGCAAGTTAGCCAGAGAGTCCATCCAGACAAATTCTGTCAGAATTATCTTGGGATGACAGACAGTATTCCATCATTTCTCATCCCTTCCTTTACTCACATGCACATTCAAAGTGTTATCAGCTCTGGTTTGGGCTATGGGATTATCCTCTTAATCTCAGCTACTTTTACCCTGATGACATTTAATTTTCTTCTCAATGTTGTTCATGTTGCTGCTATTAAGTGAAAGTGAGTCAGCTTGAACTTCTAGCAACCCTACGTAACATAGCCTGAAACCTTAGCCAGTCCTGTGCCATCCATGTGAGCTCTGCTATGCTTGAGCTCATTGCTGTAACCTCTGTGTTGACCCATCTCACAGAGGTTCTTCCTGTTTTAATGACTCACTAATTCCCCAAGCATGCTGTGCTCCTTGGAGGACTGATAACTCCTTTAATATCTCCAAAGTCTCATCTCAATATTCTAGTTTCTATGAAGGATTCTGGCTGTACATCTTCTGAGATATAGTTGTTCTTTCTCTTGGCAGTCCATTCAATATTCTTCACCAACACCGTAAGTCAAAGTCACCAATTCCTTATCATTGTCCATCTTTCATATGCACAGGAGGCTGCTGAAAACACTGTAGTTTGAATCAGGCACAACCTTATTCCTAAAAGTGACAATGTTTTAACATTCTAATCAGGTCATGTAACTCCTATGCTCAAACCCTGCAATGGTGTTTCCTTTTTTTCCCCAAAATTCTATGTCATCAATATTAAATCTCTTATTCTCATCTACCATTATTCTTGAGCTGAAATGGATTGGAATTGGCTATTTTGAGTCAGAGAGTCATATTATTTACTATGTCAAAATGACAAGACATGAGGAGGAGTCTTGCATTCCTGTCAAAAAGAATATTTCAAGATCTATCTTGAAGTACAATGATGCCTGTGCTTTGACAATATCTATCAGCATGCAAGGACATCTGATCAATAAAACTATTATTTAGATTTCTGTACTAGCCACTAATGGTAATGATGCAGAATTTTAAGGATTCCTGCAATGTCTTCTGTCTGAAATTGATCAAACATACAATCAAGATACCTTGATAATCATTGGTGGTTGGAATGCAAAAGTTGGAAATAAAGGGGTAGGAATAGTAGTTGGGAAATGTAGTTTTTGTGATAAAATTGAAGCAGGACATCACATGATAGAATTGTGTAAGACCAACTTCTTCATCACAAATACTTTCTTTGAAAAATACACAGAAATCTAATTGACTATATCTGTGGGAAAAGGTGAAGGAAAATTTAACAGCAGCTAAAAGGAGGCCAGGAGCCAATGATGAAATGGATGGATCACCAATTGCCCATATGTAAGTTCAGGTGGAAGCTGAAGAAAATTAAAAGAATTCCATGGGATCAAATATGACTTGAAGTATATCCAGCCTGAATTTTGAGATCATCTCAATAACAGATTTGATGCATTGAACATTATTTAGAGAAGAATTGATGAACTAAAGCAAAAGGTCACGAAAAAGATCTTTTTAAAAAAGAAAGAAAGAGTCAAAGTGGATGTCAGAAGTGACTCTGACATTTACTCTCAATCATAGAGTATCAAAGGCATGGGGAAGAATGATGTAGTCAAAAAGGTGAACAGAAAATTTGAAATGGTAGCTCAAGAAGACAAATCTTATTTTTCTTTCTGATTTTTCCTCATTTTATTTTAACCCCCTTTTTAAAAGATCATTTTATTGGGGGCTCTTACAACTCTTATATTAATATATCAATTTTATCAAGCATATTTGTATATATGTTGCCATCAACATTTTCTAAACATTTACTTTCTGTTTGATCTTTTGACATCAGCTCTTCTTTTTGCCTTCCCCCCCCCCACCAACCGCGCACCCTTGTGAACCCTTGATAAATTATAAAAGATTATTATTTCTGTCCTGGATTCCACATGTCAAGAGCTCTTATCTGTACCAGTGTACATACTCTGGTCTAGCCGGGTTTGTAAGGTAGAGCTGGGGTCATGATAGTGGGGGAGGGAGGAAAGCATTATAGATCTAGAGGAATGTTTTGTGTTTCATCAGTGCTATACTACATCCTGGCTGACTCATTCCTTCCTTCTGAACCTTCTATGAGGGGATGTCCAACTGTCTACAGATGGGCTTTGAGTCTCCACTTCAGCCCCATTTTGAGTCAATGTGATTGCTTGTTTTAGGTCTTCTGATGTCTAATACCTGATCCCATTGACACCACATGATCACACAGGTTGGCGTGTTTCTTCCATGTAGGCTTTGTTGCTTCCAAGCTAGATGGCCACTTGTTTATCTTGAGCCTTTAAAACCCCAGACACTGTACCTTGTAATAGCCCTGTTTCATCAGCTTTCTTTATCACATTTGTTTATGCACACATTTGTCTTCAGGGATCTTGTCAGGAAGGTGAGCATCACAGAATGCCAAGTTATTAGAACAAAGTGTTCTTGCATTGAGGGAATACTTAAGTAGAGGCCCAATGTCCATCTACTATCTCAATACTTAACAAACAAATATATGTATATAGACCTATATCCCTATCATTATATATTAATATGTTTACATATGTACATACCTGTATTTAGACCCCGATAAATGTATTTTGCCTCCTAGTTCTTTCCTCTATTTCCCTTTACTTTTCTCCTGTCCCATGATCATGTTCAACCTTCATTGGGCTCTCAGTAATTTCTCTCAGTTGCATTGCACTTGCTCAAGCATCCTATGCCCTCCTCATCATCAATTTTAGATCTCTTGTTGTTCCATTTGCCCTGGGTTTTTTGGTTCCCTCCTTCCTTTCCCCTACCTCCCCCTCTTCCATGGCCCCTACTCCCATACTAGAACCCTTGGTCTCATAGTTTTCTCCTCGAGATTCTTTATCTGCCCAAGGTATATAGACAGACCTGAAAAAAAGAAAAAAAAATCCTATAAAGAGTTCCAAGTCTGTGTGTTGACCCGTATGAGTGTTTTCCGATGGAGTATGGTGAGGTACCAAACCCTGCTCCTGAAGTCTATTTTGGGGATTGCTTGGGGACTTCATTGCTTTGCTTTCCTTACTTCTCTGTTGTGCTCCCTCCATGGTTAACCCCAGTGTGACTGAGTCAGACCAGGAGATCAAATTATTTTAATGAAATATACAAAGACTTAGAATTAGACAATCAAAAAGGAGAACATGTTCAGCGTATCTTAAACGGAAAGAACTGAAGGAAAAAAATCTCAAGTCTGGAATTTCCATATTGAAAAATTCTAGGGGCACAGAGAGAAAAGGCTGTCCAATTCTGAGGAAAGACCACCAAAATCCAAATGTGTTGAAAAGCAAGGATGTTGCTTTGAGGACTAATGCGCACTTGGCCCAGGCCTTGGTATATATGCACTCAGCTCATATACATGTGAAAATTGGCTATTGTATAAGGAAGACCAAAGAAGAATCAACTCATTTGAAACATGGTGCAGGCGAAGGATATTGAAAGGGTCGTGGATTTCCAAAGGAACAAATGAATCTGTCTTGTACGAAGTACAGCCAAAATGCTCCTTAGAGGCAAGGTCGTGGCCCTTTGTTTCACATAGTTTAAACATGTTGTTGCAAGAGAACAGTCCCTGGGGGGGGACATCTTGCTTGTTTAAGTAGAAGGGGCAGCAAAAACAGAAGATCTTCCACAAGATGGATCAACATGGAAGTGGCATCATTGGGCTCAAACATAGGAACAATTGTGAGAATGGCACAGGACCAGGCGGTGTTTCATGCTGTTGTTGCTGAGACTCAGAACAGATTTGATGGCAACCAGCAAACAAAAGTGTCCAAAATATTGAAGGACGTGGGAAGCATCAAAAGAAGATGGAAAGAATGCAGAGTCACTGCCCCCCCAAAGAACTAGCCAACCGTCAGCCATTTCAAGAGTTAGAATATGCATTAGTCTGGGTACTTTAGAGAAACAAGTCCACAGAAACTCATGTATGAGAGAGAGTTTTATGTAAAAGGTGAGTGCACATCAAGAAAACATTCCAGCCCAGTGCTGCCCAAGTCCAACATGACACCAATCCACAAAGTCCTCCTCCTTCTCACAAAACAGAGGCAATGATGTTGACTGCAGGAGGAAAGCCAAGTCAGTGAATATGTAAGCATCTCAGCACTAACAGGGGTCTCCAAATGGGTGCTCCAACAACCAGGGCTGCATCAGGATAGGTCCATGTGGCTTCTCCTCAGGGATGTCTTGCAGGAAGTGAACCTTGCCTGCTAAAGCAGGGAACTGGCCAAGGCAGCTGTACCCTGGTCCGACCATCAGAAAGTAAGAGACCCAAGAACTCGAAAGGCAAAAGGCTCATGGAGCCATTTATCTCTCCACCCTTCAATTAACCCCACATGTGCTTATCAGCCAGGTTGGCACAATGAACTAAATACCTCAGCATATGAGCAAGAACCAATGTTACTGAATGAAAAGTTCAACATGCATTGAAAGCATTAAAAAAAATAAGGCTCCAAGAATTGATGGAACCTCAATGGAAATTTTTCAATACACCGAGGGAGCATTCACTGATCTATGCCAAGAACTTTAAAAGACACCTACTTAGGCAAATGACTAGAAGAAATCTTTCTTTATACCATACTAAAGAAAAATAACCCAACAGAATTCTCAAATTATAGAAGAGTATCATTGAGATCAAATGCACACAAATTTTCACTGAAGATCATTTAACCATGTTTGTAGCAATAAGTTGACATTCAGAAATTCAGACCAGATTCAGAATAGGACTTGGAATAAAGAAGACCATTGTGAAGTCAGATGGATCTTCGGTGAAAGCTGAGAATACCAGAGAGAGGGTTACTTCTGTTTTATGGACTACACAAAAGATTCCACCCTTCAATATGACTCACAATGTAATGTAAAGAAAACAAAAATTTTCACAAACGGACCAATTGAACCTTAATAAATGGAGACAAGATTGAAGTGGCCAAATATTTCATCTTGGTTGGAACTTCAATCAATCCTCAGGGAAGCAGCAGTCAAGAGACCAAAGGACCCGTTACATGGGCTAAATCTGCTGTGTAAAACCTCTTTAGAGTGTTGAAAAGACAAGGAACTTACTTTGAAGACCAATGTGCACCCAGCTCAAGCCATGACATTTTTGCTCACCTCATATGCATCTAAAATTTGGATAATGAGTCAGGAAGAAATGCATTTGAATCGTGGTGCTGGCAAAGAATATTGAAAGTACCATAGACTGCCAAAAACAAACAAATCTGCCTTGGACGAAGTACAGACAGAATGCTCCTTAGTAGCAAGGATAGCGAGATTTTGTCTCAAGTACACTGGTCATTTTATGAGGACAATGAATGTCACCTATGTTCCTGTCCTTGGAAAAAGACCTCATGCTTGGTAAAGTGGAGCAGCATCTAAAAGAAAAGATGGCTTGACACAGGTGCTGCTCCTATGGCCTCCCACATCACACATTGGATGATGGTGCAGGACTAGGCAGTACTTCAGCCTGCTGGACACAGAGTTGCTATGAGTGGGAACCAACTTGAAGGCACCTACCAATAACACACACAACCACTCTCCCCACCCACCCCTCAATTCTCCAGGTACCAGTCTCCTTTCTCTCCCTTGAGAATGTCAAGCATGTGTCTGTTCCAAGACTCTGTATTTACTTTTCTCTCTCAATGCCCCATACATATGCATATCATTAATCTCCGAATTTCCTTCAGATACTGTTTTAAATTCTACATCATCAGAAAGTCATTCACTCTCTATAATAACTAAAATAACTCACCATTGCCATCATGTCTTCTTATTCTGTTTTATTTTTTCAAGAGAAATATCCTCATCTGCTCCATGCCATATGAACTTCCTTTTTGTCTGTCCTAAAAAGCAAGCAGGGCTAATGAAAGCATGGTGACTTGTTGATATCTGACCCAAGTCATGGTCCTTAAGTCACTTGATATGCATGGGAAAGCTGGATTGCGCAATGGAAAGAAGGGATGATGCCGTCAAATTGGAAAAGAAAATGGACTGAACCCAGGGCTCCTAGAGAATGAACAAATCAGACTTAAAAGAAAAACAACTAGAATGTTCCTTATAAGACAGGATGGTTAGACTTATCTTGCTTACCTTGGAAATGTCATAAGGAACGACTTATTGTTAGAAAATGACCCTCTGGTAAAACCCAGCACTCGGTAATGTTCTGTTCCACTATGTATAAGGTCACCATGATGATTCAATGTCAACTAACCACGGCAACAATAGGCTGTTTGCAGTTGTCTCACAGCACCCTGATGCTCCCTTCACTGTAGTAAAGTCATTTTTGTCCGTGTTTTGGTTAGGATTGTTTCTATACCTATGTCTTCTTAATATTGTTTAACCTTAATATTCTTCTTCCCTAGTGTATGTTTAATGTCAAATATTTCCGTTTTCATTATTGAAACTTAATACATAGCTCTTAAAAATAGTATCTATGTTTCTACTTGATGGATCTAGTCTTTCTTTCTAATATCTTAAACATGGTGCCCGGATATCAAAAGATATAGCATCTGTGGTCTTAAAGGCTTGAAAGTAAACAAGTGGCCATCTAGCTCAGATGTAGCAACAATGAAATATACAACTTTCCTCTAGTTCCTAAATGCTTCCTTTCCCCCAAGCCACCCCCACTATCATGATCCCAATTCTCCCTTGCAAGTCTGCCTAGACCAGAGCATGTACACTGGTACAGATAACAGGGAATTCAGGGAAGATGATCCCTTCAGGATCAGTGGTGTGAGTGGCGATACTGGGAGGGTAGAGGGAGGGTGGGTTGGAAAGGGGGAACCAATTACAAGGATCTACATGTGACCTCCTCCCTGGGGATGGACAACAGGAAAGTGGGTGAAGGGAGACATCGGACAAGTCAAGATATGACAAAATAATGATTTATAAATTATCAAGGGTTCATGAGGGATCAGGGAGTGGGGAGGGAGGGGAAAAAATGAGGACCTAACGCCAAGGGCTTAAGTGGAGAGCAAATGTTTTGAGAATGTTGAGGGCAATGAATGTACAAAAGTGATTTACACAATTGATGTATGTATGGATTGTGATAAGAGTTGTATGAGCCCCTAATTAAATGATTTTTTAAAAGGTAATGTAACCAATAGGAATTACTGAAACTCAAATGAAGACTTAGCATGATAGTGGGACAAGAGGAAAGTCAAGGGAAATAGAGGAAAGAGCTGGGAGGCAACGGGTATTTATAGAGATCTAAAGAAAGGCATGTACATATGTAAATATACTTATATATGAGGATGGGGAAATAGATCTAAGTGCATATATTTAAATGTTTAGAATTAAAGTAGCAGAAGGACATTGGGCCTCCACTCAAGCACTCCCTCAATGCAAGAATACTTTCTTCTATTAAATTGGCATTCTATGATGCTCACCTTCCCGATACAACTGCTGAAGACAAAGCAGGTGAATAAGCAAATGTGGTGAAGAAAGCTGATGGTGCCTGATTATCAAAAGTGATAGCATCTGGGGTCTTGAAGGCTTTAAGCTAAACAAGTGGCCATCTGACTCAGAAGCAACAAAGCCCACATGGAAGAAGCACACCAATCTGTGCGATCACGAAGTGTTGAAGGGATCAAGTATCAAGTATCATCAGAACAAACAATCATATCATAGTGAATGAGGTGGGAGTGCAGAGTGGAGACCCAAAGCCCATTTGTAGGCCACTGGACATCCCCTTAGAGAAGGATCCAGGGTAGGAGATGAGCCAGTCAGGGTGTGATGTAGCAACAATGAAACACAACTTTCCTCTAGTTCCTAAATGCTTCCTCCTGCCCCACTATCATGATCCCAATTCTACCTTAAAAATCTGGCCAGACCAGAGGATGTACACTGGTACAGATAGGAACTGGATACACAGGGAATCCAGGGCGGATAATCCCTTCAGGACCAGTGGTGTGAGTGGCGATACTGGGAGAGTAGAGGGAAGGGTGGGTTGGAAAGGGGGAACTGATTACAAGGATCTACATGTGATCTCCTCCCTGGGGGACAGACAACAGAAAAGTGAGTGAAGGGAGACGTTGGACAGGTCAAGATATGACAAAATAATAATTTATAAATTATCAAGTGTTCATGAGGGAACAGGGAGCAGGGAGGCAGGGGGAAAATGATGAGCTGATGTCAGGGGCTTAGGTGGAGAGCAAATATTTTGAGAATGATGAGGGTAATGAATGTATAAATGTGCTTGGTACAATTGATGTATGTATGGATTGTGATAAGAGTTGTATGAGCCCCTAAAATGATTAAAAAATATAAAACAAACAAAAATGTTTTTTAAAAAAAGAATGCTGTTGTTTAATTCATTTAATGTCCCTGCTTTCTCATATTTGGGTCAGTTCTCAGTTGGTTAAATTGATTAATATATATCCTCATTGTGGACAGTTTTTCTCTCTCCTTGCATGCCTAGTGATTTTTGATCGAATTCTAGATGTTGCAAATTTTAACGCTTTTTACTTGCTGGATATTTTTATATTGCTATAAATATATTTAATTTTTGTTTGAGCATAGAGCAATATTCCTAACAAGCATTTTGATCCTTTTAGTCTTACTTCAAAGATTTGATCGGTGTAAACAGAACAGCGTTTAGTCTAGAGCTTAGTATTGTCCACTACTGAGACAGATGTTTCTGAATATTCTACTCAATGCCCCATGCATGATGAAATGAATTAACTCATCAGAATATTCTGAGTCCTGGTTAGATTCATGTTCTCTTTTGTCCATTTAGTTAGTTTATCCCTCACTACGTGGTCCCCAGTACTTTTCTGAACATTGTATTGGAATCATCTAAATATCTCCTAAACTCTTCATTAATTTTATCCTCTCTTGTACTTTCCCTTTTAGCTCTAGACAGCCAGGTTCTGCCTAGTTCGTCCAACCTGTAAACTCTCTCTCTCAAGGCAGAAGCCATGATAGTTCCAGAGTTACTCAGTGAAGTGATGTTTTATAGGAGCCCAAGTGAGGTAGTGAGTGATGGTTGTATATGATTCACTGCTCCACACCTTGCACATTGGTAGAGCTCAAGTTCAGTCATACCTAGGCTGTATGTGTGATACGGTTTGTGTTCATTCTCAGTGGAACTTTATTTCAGCTTTTGATGACTAGCATTCTTGTGAAAACTATAATGTTGTTGTGACAAGGTGCCATCGAGTCAGTTCTGACCCACATCAGCCCTATGCATGACAGAAGGAAATACCGACCATCCACACAATTGTTCTGATGCCTTAGCCCGTTGTGGCAGTGGCAGTGCTAAACTCTCTCTTGGAAGGCCTTCTTTTCTTTCTTTTCTTTTTTTTGACTGCCCCTCCACTTTAACAAGTCTGATGTCTTTAGGTACTGGTCTTTCCTGACAATATGTCCCAAGTATGTAAGAAGTATTGTCATCCTTGCCTCTAATGAGCACTCTGGCCATACTTCCTCGAAGACACATCAGTTTGTCCTTTTAGCAATCTATGATACTTTTAATATTCTTGTCCAGCACCATAATTCAAGTGCATGGATTCTTCTTCCGTCATCCTTTTTCTTCAGTGTCTAGTTTTCCCATGCATATGAGGCAATGAAAAGTATCATAGGTGCAATTTTGCCCACGAAGTCACAACCTTGATTTTCAATACTCTAAAGAGAGTTGATGCAGCAGATTTTAACACTATAATATGCAAATCTTTGAACCTTTGACTGTGGATCCAAGCAAGCAACATCCTTGACAACTTCAACCTTGTCTCCATTGATCATGATGTGACATATTAGTCCATTGGTAAGGTTTTGATCTTCTTTAAATTGAGTCATAATCCACCCTAAAGGCTGCAATCTTTTATCTTCATCAGCAATGCGGAAAACGGAATATGTCCAATGTCAAGACAAACCCAAGTGTAAAACTGCATTATAGTTTATATTCACATAAGATAATATTTGAAGGTACATTGCTGGGCAAAACAAAATATAACTTAATTAACCTGTTCTTTTGCTATTATAATACTCCTAAAATCCATTAATTTTTTAAAAATATTTTAACACCAGTTAGTTTTTACATGCATACATTTATACTATCTGCGTGAAGAGACCTATTTAATATGATACCAGAATGTATTTAAAGATGACCGTTGCTATTTAAACAGCCTGACTACAGGCAGCATCCTAAACTTTCCTCAGTAATATCCGCAGTGGTCATTTGAGGACTGTGTGAGGTGAAAGGGTTAAGCAATGTTTAACCAGTATGTATACTTAGTTCCTTTTATTTTCCTGAGACTTATTAGCACCCTGAGTATCAATTCACTAAGAATGAATAATACCTTGAATGACATCAGCTTCCGCCAACATGTAAGAGGTTACTATGGTAATGAAGAAAGTTTTTCAAAGCACAAAACAAGTACCATGCTTGATATATTAGTCAGCCAAAGAAAGCAGCCATATATCAGCTAAAGCATTCATTCAATGAATAGTCATTTAGGCAGCATGCATGTTAGCAATTCCGCTGTGTTTTTCTGAACATCAAAACTTTGGCAGTTGTATTGAGAGCCTTGGCAGATTAACAGAAGTTTTAACGTTCATTTTCAGAGTCTGGGGTTTTGTGGGGTTTTTTCCCATTCTTTACTTCTTGGAACCCATATTTCCAGTAGGTTCACAGAGTTTCTCATCCAAATTCCAAAGTGAAAGTTCTCTACTGGCCCAACTCCACTTTTCCCTGCAAAACCAGCAGTGTCTTTCCTGTTTAGTCAGTTAGAAATTGCTTTTTGTTATTGCTGTTGTTAATTTTATTTGGTCTTTTCTAGCACCGGGATTTATTAGCCTGCTATTTTCTGAATGTATTCACTTAAGATTTTAATCTTACATAATGAAAATGTACTTACTTCTATTAATTCCTCTTAATTGTCATGTTTCTTAAAAGGTTGGAAAAGAGAATAAATAAAATACTATAAAAATATAGTAACAAATATGCTCTCATGTGGTGAGGTATGTATTTTATTTCATTATGCAGAAAATGATGAAATCTTTCACAATAAACAGAACAGGTGAATTCGTTTTAAAAGGATTTGATCCTCAGGAGGCAGAAATAAACAGGGTCTCTAGAACCAAGGTATGCAGCATGGACATTATTTCATTTCTTATCAGTGTTCTACTGATCGTGCAGGCCAAATTCCAATAGTTTATCTTGATTTTAAGTGAGACATTAGTCATCTCTCACATGATGTTTTGGATAAGACCCTTAGAATAGTGTCATACCTGGACAGAAACCTAGGTAGAAATTTCTAATTCTGAAATGTGTACCAAGACAAAGCACACTTAGGGGAACTCTAATTCAGACATTCTTTAATGGATGTCCTTTAGAGGAATTAAGATGTCCCAAGTGCCATCAGAATTGTGAATCCTCACATCTATGAGGACTGACTTACCCTCCCTGAAAGCAAGAAGTCAGTCCATAGAGAGTCCATCTCACTGCTTTGAAGTTGGTGATTATTCAGATTTGGTGGAATGTAGATTACTCTGTTTTCCTACCATGTTCTGATAAAAATAGAAAAGATTAAAAGCATTGAGGATTTCTCTTAACTTGGATCAATAATCAATGCTTAAGAATCAGCAGTCAAGAAATCCAATGACTTCTTGCATTTGGAAAACCTGATACACAAGACCTCTTCAAAATGTTGAAGAGCAAAGTTGTTACTTTGAGGTCTAAGATGTGTCTTCCCCAAGCCTAGGTGTTTCCAATCATCCCATATGCATCTGCACGTTGGCCAATGAATGAGGAAGACTGAAGAAGAATTGATGCATTTGAATTATGGTGTGGTGAAGAAGATGAACTGCCAGAAAAACAAACAAATTTGTCTTTGAAGAAGTACAACTGGAATGCTTCTGAATACAGCTAGATTTCTTCTCATGTAAGTTAGATGTGTAAGCAGAAGGAGGCAGTCCCTGGAAAAGTACACCCCATGCTTAGGAAAGTAGGCCAGTGAAAAAGATTCACAAAGAGAAGGGTT
The DNA here is from genome assembly GCF_050624435.1 of Tenrec ecaudatus. NCBI lineage: Eukaryota > Metazoa > Chordata > Mammalia > Afrosoricida > Tenrecidae > Tenrec > Tenrec ecaudatus. The sequence goes on from NC_134540.1 coordinate 93,435,215, forward strand.
GGCGCAGTGACTGCAACAATGAGCTACAATTTAACAACAATTGTGAAGGTGGCGCAGGAATGGGCAGTGTTCGGTTCCGGAACCAACTTGATGGCACCTGCAAAAACCAACAGTGTCAGTGGAAGTCACCACATGCAAAAAAGCAGAGGATAGAGCAGGCATAGCTTACAAAAGGCAAATCAGGTTGTGTGGCTGACAAAAAAACACATAACAAAACAAACTATAAGGCTTGTGCTGGTTACAAAAGAAGTACAGGTAGCTGAACTAGTTAGAAAGCAGATTAAAAGATCCTCAGGAAATTTGCACATGGTATGCAGTGTGTGATCTCCCTCTGCCTCATTCCATTGTCAAAAATTCTTACCTGAAATAAGTTCGCCCCTTGGGATCCGCACTCCTAGTTTCGTATACTTGAGAAACACAGAGATGCAGAGATTTAAACTGTTTTTAGCTGAAAGTAGTCGAGTGAGACTAAAGGTGACGTAGCAGCCTTGAAATAGACATCCTATAAAGTGAACCGTCTGTCTGCCATGTTTCCACATATAAGCTGGTGGCCCCTGCATTTCATTTATTATTGTGTCTTCAGGTGTCCGCCTATGAAAAGGTATGTTTACAGGCTTCCGTAGCCATAAAACTCCAAGAAATACATCAAATCACAGTTAATTGATATCTGAGAAATAAGTTAAATGATTGTTTCTGACACTTTAGGATATATTGAGGAGGCAGATACTATATACTATACAGAATAAATTATGAGGCAGATGCAAACAACTGCACATAGATTCCTATCTGGGAGAGAAGGTAAATTCAATAGAATAATAAATGCCATGATCTCCACGAGCTAGTTCAGGGAGATAAATATCTAAGTGAAGTCCATGTTTTTAAAAAAGAAAGCTTATTGTAAATTCTTATCTTCTCACGCCATATGCTGTATGTGAACATGGCCTATGAATCTAAAATTCTGCTACATAAACTTGGTGTGCTTTGTGCAGTAGCTTAAATGATCTCTACTTTGATTCCCCTGCCTGTAGAATGGACATAATTAAGTAGCTATTATAGAGATTTTAAGACTTAAAGGGATTAATGTATGTAAAACATTCAAAATGAACTATTAACTATTCAGTGGTGGGATTTTCCCTTTCCATGTGGGAGACCTGGGTTCAGTTCTCAGCAATACGCCTTGTGTACAGCCACCACCCTTTTATTCAAGGTTCAACATTGTCACTTTGGGTTGCAATGAGATGCAATAGATTCAGCATCACCTAAGAGCTACAACAAGATTCTGAGTAAATTTCAGACCAAGCTTCCAAACTAAGATGAACCACTTGAAAACCGCTCAGTGGTGGCGCGAGACTGATATCTACCTCACAAGTATTAGTCAATATATGCATGCAAATGAAGTGACTATGAACTAGACAAATAAAGTTAGTATAGCCTACTGTGCGTTAAAATTAAGTCTCTGTGGCTTATCAAGAGATGAGTTCAATGGGGCCACACTGGTGGAGGCAGGGGGCAGGGCAGTGTTTGACATTGACAAGGAGTTTTGTACCTATCCAACCAGCTCCAGAAAGGAGTTGGAAGAGAGAAGCACCAACCAGGGGGGAATGGAGAGAGAGAGAAAGAGGAGGCAAGGAACATAGCTCAAGGGTCGAGACACTGAAGACAGGGAAAAGCCCAGGAGAGGTTCAACTGCAGAGCTCACACCCAGGGGCCCTGACAGGGCCTGTGACAGACAACGTGCGGAGAGATGAGGGCACAAAGAGAAGCCTATCTTGAGGGGGCCTAAGAGGAGGACTGCAGGGCCAAGAGAAGCTTGGGGCACTTTCTTGCACTGAAGAACACTTCCCACAGGCTGCCACATCCTGATTCTGAGTTGTAGTCTGTTGATCCCTGACCCTGTGCTGTACACTGTGATTTCTTAGTAAGCCACTGAATTATCTGTGCAGTTCATGAGTTGTGTGGCTTTTCACAGTGAATTATCAAACTCAATAGGGGATGGAAATGTGCTGAGAGGAAGGAGCGCCTGTGTCAGAGGAAGGAACTCCTGTCAGAGAAGGAGCACTAGGCTACAGCGGCTGAGAGAAGGTAGAAATCTGGTAGCTATTTGACCTCTGCCCCCAAAGGACTTGGCTTTATGCTAATGCTTTTATTTGGAGCTATTTGCACAAATGCCCATCAAAGAACCTCAGCTCATCTACTCCTTTATCATATTGTCAATGTTAGATTTACTAGACAAATAATAATACGACAAGCCACAGAAAGGATCATTGCAGCCCCATTTCTTGTGTTTTGTTTTTTTTTTGCAGCCTCAATTCTATGTATTAAATATTGGTTGTAAATGCATAAATTCAGTTGCAGTGAACTGCTATTTTGTTTTTAAAAGATGGCCTACGATTCCATATTTCTGCTCTTTACATTTGGTATGTCCTCTTGCAGGTAGCTCAAACATGCTCTCCTTCTGGTTTCCTATCTCTACAGGGCTAAGACCCTGAACCAACAAGTGTTCATCACTAGCAGGGGTTATTTTTGTTTCATTTTATCATAAAAATTGACACACAAAGAAGCAATTATCTGAAGGTTATAAAGCTTCAAATTCATGTCATTAGACATAAAATCCCATGTTCTTAAATCTGACTCCCAATAATTACCTGGAATTGAGAGTCACAGAAATCTTTGTTACTGAAAGAAAGGGAGGGAAAAAGAAAATATATGGTTTCTGTACACATATCATTTAAACTTCTAGCTGAATAATAATTCAAAATAATATTTTAAATATTATTTAAAACAATGATATTACTGTTGTGACATAGCATTTCAAGAAAAAAGAGAAGAGTCTACCATTAGGAAATTTCATAATTGACTCTATGTTGTATACCAAGACAAATACAATTTTTACACTTTTGCATGCTATAGTTAGAGCTCTTTAACTTCTATATAAAATTATTATTAATTTCAGTTGCCTATGAATAGGTGTTAATTTCTGGACCATAAATAATTCTGAAGGATTTAATCCACAAATCTATTTACAGATATTATAAGTTCTTTTGTATTAGACTATTTCTACTATAGAAAATTGGAATATAGTTTATACTGTTTAAATGATAATCTTCAAAATCAGTTTTAATTTTCTTGTTATTGAAATTAATTTTCACTAAAATACTTAAATATTCTAGCTATACAGATGAAAAGGTTGTAAGAACGACTGACTGACTGACATTATTACTGATTCAATTAGTCATTCTTTAAATCGATATGTAAGGAGTGGCTGTTTTAGGCTGATTCTCTAGAGAGGCAGAAACAGTGCTGCATATATGTGGATCTGCACAAGAAATTCATGTCAAGAAAACAGCTCACACCATTACAGAAGCAGGAAAGTTCAAATCCAGGCCGATTATAACTCCATGTGTCCGATACTATCTGAAGGTTTCACAGGCTGATGAACCCAGTATTAGCAGGAAGACCACAGGCTGGTGATGACAGAGACAGATGAATTCATGGTCAGAAGATCAGGTGAATGACTGGAGAGGTGAATGTATCCAGTCAGCAGGTCAGAGGGAAAGTCAGATGGCAGGATGCTGATGACAAAATACTTGGTGGATTAGCAGGCAATTTGGCAGGCCGATGGCACAAATCCAAAGAACAACAAGAAATCCATGGGCTAGATGCAGGATTCAGACACAGTAACAAAGCAACCAAGCTTTTCCATAGCATTCAGTTGTATTGAGAGCAGGTCACATCCCTGAAGTGATTGAATGTATATCAGGGCTGTGATTTGAGTAAGAGTGTTGCATTCCACTCCAATCTCATTCCAATATGGAGAAATCCATATTTCAACATGAATTGGCTATGAATACATTGTGTTGGATTAGGTCATGGAAATTATGAGGTGTTAACTGCCAAACCACTGAGAATCCTGGCCCTGCCAAGTTGATTAAAAACAACAACCCTTAATTATCACATTGCTGATATGATAATCTGCCTTAAGAAAATGAATATTTGAGTGGTAAAGAACTTACTTTTAAAAATATAAGTGAAACTATTACATCTTTGTTAGGGCTATAGCAGGAATTAGAAACCATGAGTAATGAAAAAGATTAATGTGGTTGGTTGTTAATTGAGTTTGCTGATTCAAATCCACCGTGAAACATTTTAAAAGAAAGGCATAGGAGTCAAATTCCTATGGCTGCATAGTCAGAACTTCTGTCAAAACCTCTGCAAAGAAACTTGAAAAAGCAGACAAGACTCAGGAGCCTGAGTTCTGGACCACTCCTGAGGAACAAAAAGCTCTGCCAACCACACATTATTATTTCTGAGAGAAGAATTGACATGAAGAGTCCTCCCCAAAACTCTGAGTCCTGCATTTCCTGGCAGGATACCTGCAGGGCAGCCCCTCACCATGGTTCTCTGGACCTGAGCAGAGGAAATGAGCAATGGTGATCCATCACCTCTTCTGTACTTATTGTGGATCTTGGGGAGCCAAGAGTGACCAGGCAGTCTGGCACCAGCCTAGCCCCAGCAGAAGCCAAAGGCATGAAGCAATGAATTATAGGCCCCTGGTGAAATCTTGGTTTTGAGGCTGCCTCCCACATCTCCAAGGTGTGTTGGGCAATAGAGAAGACAATCTCCAAAACACAGCCTGCATGCGATCCCAAGCTGCATTGCCTGACTCCATGCAGCAGCACAGGGCCCAGGTCCTGTTTGGGTGAGGACTGTAAAACAAGCAAGTGAGACCACTTTGAATCCTGGTCTAAGGGAAGATGTCCAAGATCACCCATGGTGACTTACCCGTCCTACAGGACCACCTAATATTGCACAGCCCCACGACTGGTTTACCCCTTTGGGTAATGTCACACAATCTAAAGTCCGAGAATTCCACCTGGTCATTGAGAAACAGCCTCACCTGATCTGAATCTCTCCTATCCAGCTGGAATGCTGTGAATAGGTCATGGTTTTCTGAACCCTAGAGAACATACCAGTTAAGAGACAAAGACTATCAGAAGAGATAAGAGAACACAAGACAAAAAGTATGATGTTTACAAGAAACACACCTTAGACATAAAGACAAACACAGACAATCAATCCAAAGGTGTAAAAAGTATATTAAGCTAATGTCCATAAAAAGATAGCAAGAGTATTAGCAATATTAATTTCTGTCAAAACAGACAATAATATAAACTCCATACTGAGAGACAAAGAAGGCCATTAATGTAATAATGAAAGTTTTAATCGAATGATAAGCTATAATTAATATGTGCGTGTGCTAGCAAAAATCTAATAAAAACGTGAGAGAAGCTGAAGAAAACCTATGAGCTATGTCTGATACAATGCAGAGGAAAAACATTAGAATTATGGGATTACCGGAGGAAGAAAGAACAAAGATGTCATCTGCAACAATACTAAGAGAATACTTGGAGGAAAACTTCCCCAGCTTAATGAATGAAAATTAGACAACCATTCAGGAGGCTGAAAAAATACCAGCTAGATTGAATCCAAAGAAAAGTCACCAAGGCACATCATAGTTAAACTATCCAACTTTGAGGAAAAGGAGAAAATCATCAGAGCAGCTAGCAATCACATATAAAGGTTCCCAAATAAGAATATGCTCAGACTTATCAGCAGAAACTATGAAGAAAAGGAGAGAATGGATTAATATAGTACAAAAATTGAAGGAAAACAACCCAGACCCAAGAATACACTGCCCAGCCAAATTATTGATCAAATAGATTGAGAAGTAAGAGTCTTCCCAGACAAGGAAAATCTCAAAGAATACGTCAGAAGAAACCCAGCCCGGCAAAAGATCCTTGCCGACCCAGTATGGGCAGAAGAACTACACTCACCCAGCTTAAATAAGAGATCACTACATAGAACAACCTCACCCAAAGGGCAGCAAAGAGAAAATAGACCCCAAGATAGCATTGGCTTAAAGCTGGGAAGAAGTCAAGAATGATACACACACACAACACACTAATAAGAAAGGAAGGTAGGAAAACACCCAACACAAAAGGTATACGATGATAACACAGAGACCGCAAATGGAGATAATAACCCTGAATATCAATGGCTGGAACTCAGGCATTAAAAGACGGAAGCTAGCAGACTGGCTTAGAAAACACAATCCATCAATCTGCTGCCTACATAAGACACATCTCAATGCTACACACAAAAATAGGCTGAGAATCAAAGGCTGGAGAAAGGTATACCAAGCAAAGAGTTATTCAAAAAGAGCAGGGGTGGCAATCCTAATCTTGGATAAAATTGACCTCAAAGTGCAAACCATACAAGAGTTAAGAAGGGACATTATATAATGCTCAAGGGAATGGTAGACAAATAACCACTAAGCATTGTAAATATATATTCCCCGAATGAGAGACCGGCTAAATATGTCAACCAAACACTCCAAAAGCAAAAAAAAAAAGAAATCACAGCCTCAACAATTAGAGTGAGTGACTTCAATACACCACTCTAAAAAAGATAGATCACAGGGAAAAATACCTCAATTCGGAGGCTAGAGATCTAAACACTACATTTAAGCCATTTGACCTGATAGATATTTACAGAGATTTTCATTCAAATACAAAAAAATCACATTCTTTTCAAGTCCACATAGCACATATTTGAAGATAGACCACATGCTGGGGCATAAGCATGTTGATATCACACAGAACTCTCTCTCTGACCACTGTGCCATAAGGCTGGAAATCACCAAAATGAAGATGAAGAAAACAAGAAAAAAAACATTGGAGGATGCATAACTCTCTATTGCAAAAGGAGTGCGTACTGGCAGATTAGAGATGAAATTAAGAATTTTATAGATACCAACGAGAATGAGAACATGACGTACCAAAACTTAAGGGACACGGCATAGACAGTTGTCAGAGGAAGTTTCATAGCAATACATGCACACCTGAGAAAGGAAGAGAGATTCATAAATAAAATGAAGCAACAAAATTTACAACTAGAGCAGAGTTAGCAGGACAATCCTACTAGTTGAAAAAGAAAAGAAATAATAAAAATCATGGTTGAGATTGAGGAGAGGGAAAATAAGAAAACTATGGAAAAATTTAATGCTGCTAAAAGTTGATTCTTTGAAAGGATAAACAGCATTGACAGACTGCTGGCAAATCTAACCAAAGAAAGGAGGGAACAAATATCAATAGCAAGAATGAGGGTTGAAAGAGGGGACATTACAACAGACCCTAATGAAATCAGAAGGATAATTACACAGTACTACGAAGAATTGTACTCCAATGAATTCAACAACTTGGAAGACATGGAAAAATTCTTGGAAAAACAATCCCTCCCTAGACTGTCCCCAAAGGATGTCAACAATCTCAAAAGACTCATAGCAATAGAAGAGACAAGGTTATCAAGGGACTACTACCAAAAAAATCCCCTGAGCTAGATGGCTTCACTGTAGGATTCTACCAAGCATTTAGGGAAGAACTAACACCAATCCTAAACAAACTCTCCCAGACCATAGAAAAAGATGCCAAATGCCCAAACTCCTTCTATGAAGTTAATATAACTCTGATTCCAAAACCGGGAAAGGATTCCACAAGAATTGAGAACTACAGACCAATATCCCTAATGAACATAAATGCAAAAATCCTTAACAAAATATTGGCCAATAGTACACAAAAGTATATAAAACCAATAATTCACCATGACCAAGTTTAATTCATACCAGGAATGCAGGAATGGTTCAACATAAAAAAGGCCATTGGAATCATTCGCAACACTGACATGAAAAAATCCAATAACCACATGATATTATTGATAAACACAAAAAGCATTTGACAACATCCAACACCAATTCCTGTTTAAGACACTTGAGAAGATAGAAATGGAAAGAAAATTCCTCAAGAGACTACCAGCTATATATGAAAAACCAACAACTAATGTGGTAGTCAATGGAGAAAAGACTAACAGAATCCCCCTGTAAAGGGGGACCAGACAAGGATGCCCCTTGTCCACACTCTTATTTAATATCCTTCTGGAGGTTTTAGCTAACAGCATAAAGCAAAGAAAATATATTAAAGGTATTCGTCTGGGGAAGGAAGAGATGAAACTATCATTATTTGCAGATTATATGATTTTATACATGAAATATCCGAAAGCTCCACAAGGGGAATACTTGAAGCAATAGAGGAGTTTGGCAGAGTGGCAAGATACAAGATCAACAAACAGAAGTCCATCAGACTGCTATACACATCGGATAAGACCACAGAAGAGAAGATCAAAAAGGTGGTAGCCTTCACAATAGCCAAGCACACATTGAAATATCTAGGTATATACCTGACTAAAAGAACAAAATATATATATGGGGAAAACTACAGAATACTATTACAAGAAACCAAGAATGACCTTAACAAATGGAAGAATATGCCATGCTCGTGGATTGGAAGACTCAAAATAGTCAAGATGTCAGTTCTGCCTAAGGCACTACATAAGCTTAATGCAATCCCAATACAATTACCCTGATCTTTCCACAAAAAAATGGAAAAAATGATTACCAACTCCATATGAATAGGGAAGAAGCCCAGAATTAGCAGAGAACTCCTCAAGAAGAAGTACACAGTGGGAGGGCTTGCTTTACCTGAATTTAGCAAATACTAAACAGCCACAGTTGTCAAAACCACATGGTATTGGTACAATGACAGAAACTCAGACCAATGGAAAAGAACTGAAACCCTAGAAATAAAATCATCTGCATAAAGACAACTGATCTTTGATTGGATATTTGCAAAAATATCCAATGGGAAGCAGATGCCCACTTTAACAAGTGGTGCAGGAAAAATGGATATTTACCTGCAGAAAAATGAAGCAATACCCTTATCTCACTCCATGCACAAGAATAAACTCAAGGTGGATCGCAGACCTAGAAGTTTAAGCCCAAACGAGTAGGGCCATCAATGAGGGAATTGGGACCAACTAGAGAACCTTGCCACAGGGAACACATAGGCTATCAGAAATAGGGAAGGACACAAACACAGAGGAGGCACAAATTGTCAAATGGGATATACTGAAGATAAAACACACGTGTACATAGAAAGAATTCACCAAGAGTAATAAGAGAGTCCACAGACTGGGAAAAAAATCTTTAGCAATGGCACATCAGACAAAGGCCTTATTACTAAAATCTACTATATCCTGCTAACTTCCAAAAAGAAAAAAAAAAAACTAATTGCCCACTGAGAAGGTGGGCAAAGGATCTGAACAGAAGTTTCACAGGGTCAGAAATCTGAATGGCCAACAAACATATGAGAAAATGTTCCCAATCTTTAGTCATAAGAGAAATGCAAATTAAAACAACATTGAGGTACCACCTAACACCCTCAAAGATAGCCCAATTCAATATATCAGAAAGCAACAAGTGTTGGAGGGGCTGTGGGGAGACAGGAACTCTCATCCACTGCGGGTGAGCCTGTATGTATGAACAGCCACTACGGAAATCAATCTGGCAATATCTAAAACAGATGGAAATAGAGTTATATGACCCATCAATCCCCCTACTGGGCATATACCCAGAAGAGGCAAGAAACAAACCAAGGTCAGCCATCTGTGCTCCAATATTCATTGCAGTACAGTTCACGATTGCATGGAGTTGGAAACAACCCAAACTTCCATCAACTGATGAGTGGATTAAAAAGCTGTGATACATATATACAATGGACTACTATGCATCACTAAAAAGCAGTTATGAATGCATGGGAATAACTGGAGGAAATCATACCAAGCAAAGAGAGTCAAGCAAAAAAGGCAAGTACAACATGAGTACACTGAGGTAAGCTTTAAACAAAAATGCAAAAGGGTCACAGGGGAAAAGCTATTGTATATAAACACTCCTGGGGTGAGGACCAGGTTGTATGGCAGAAACCAGGATAAATCCAGGGATACATATGGTAGTCGACTAAAAATGACGTGGGGAAAGGAAAAAATGGATAGCGGGGGCACAGAGCACTAACCCACCCAACGTGAGGGTATTGTTTATATCTCCACAGGGAAAGAGGGTCCATACTTCAACCCAGTGCTCCAAGATGTGAATACAACATGCCAGCATGGAGTAGGGAATCAGTGGAGAGGTCTGAGGGGCCGGCCCCAATCTCAACAAGATGGACACCTGCCCCTCCCCCAAGAAGCATTTATTTCAGTGGATGGCATTGAATCTGGAGCTCCAGGAGAGGGACATGTCTGATCAGAGCACAAGGGACAGATGATCAGAGCACAAGGGAGCAGATGAAGGGGGAGGAGGAGAGAGTGGAGCATACCGTGGCTCACCAGTCCTTGAGGACAATGTTACCACTCAGAGCAGCCAGTCCAAAGAGAGAACCACAAGGCCGGCCCCACTATGAGACATGACATCCCTCACTGACACATAGCCCTACATGGGACAACACTGGAGACACAGTGTGGGAATTGCGCCCAATCTGATCCCACCATACTGAGTCAAAACACTAAGGGGGTGCATCAGAACAGCAAGGGAACGAACTAGAGAAGTCTCCAGGGAATGCTGATGGTGGCATTGCTCTGTTGGTGGCTTGCTGCCCCAACATAGTGGACTGGAAAACACTCCTAAAGGCCCACAAACAGTCCTTGAACTGACTACATGCTTTTCTTTCTTGTTGTGTTTTGTTTTGTCATTGGTTTGTTGTTGTTTTTGTTTTGTTTCATATTGTAGCTCAATTATGCTCTGTCTTGTTTTTTTGCATGTTATTATCTCCATATGTCTGTCTAAATAAGATGGGCTGGATGAACAATCTGGAGGAGAAAACAATGGGACCAACAGTTCTGGGGGGACATGGGAGAGTGGGAGTTGGGGGAAAAGGTAGTGGTGTTAACAAACGCAGGGACAAGGGAACAACAAGTGATTGAAATCGGTGGTGAGGAGGGTGTGGGAGGCCAGGTAGGGTGTGATCAAGGATAATGTAACCAAGAGGAAATGCTGAAACCGAAATGAAGGCTGAGCATGATAGTGGGACAAGAGGAAAGCAAAAGGAAATAGAGGAAAGAGCTAGGAGGCAAAGGGTGTTTATAGAGATCTAAATAAAGGCATGTAATATGTAAATATATTTACATATGAGGATGGGAAAATAGATCTATGTGCCAATATTTATAGGTTTAGTATTAAGGTGGTTGATGGACATTGGGCCTCCACTCAAGTACTCCCTCAATGCAAGAATACTTTGTTCTATTAAACCAGCATTCTATGATGTTCACCTCGACACAACCCTGACGACAAAGTGGGTGAATAAGCAAACGTGGTGAAGAAAGCTGATGGTGCCCAGCTATCAAAAGTTATAGCATCTGTGGTCTTAATGGCGTGAAGGTAAACAGGCGGCCATCTAGTTCAGAAGCAACAAAGCGCACATGCAAGAAGCACACTAGCCTGTGCGATCATGAGGTGTCAAATGGATCAGGTATCAGGCATTATCAGAACAAAAAATTATATCATTGTGAAAGAGGTGGGGAGTGGTGACCCAAAGCCCATTTGTAGGCCACTGGACATCCCCTTACAGAAGGGTCTCAGGGAGGAGATGAGCCAGTCAGGGTGCAGTATAGCAACAATGAAACATACAACTTTCCTCTAGTTCCTAAATGCCCCCCACCCCCAATGTCATGATCCCAATTCTACCTTACAAACCTGGCTAGACCAGAGGATGTACACTGGTAAGGAGGTAAAGATAGGAACTGGAAACACAGAGAATCCAGGGTGGATGATCCCTTCAGGACCAGTGGTGTGACTGGCAATACTGGGAGGGTGGAGGGAGGGTTGGTTGAAAAGAGGGAACCAATGACAAGTATCTACATATAACCTCCTCCTTGGGGGACAGACAACAGAAAAGTGGGTGAAGGGAGACATCAGACAGTGCAAGAAATGACAAAATTATAATTTATAAATTATCAAGGGTTTATGAGGGAGGGGGGAGTGGGAAAGGAGAGAGAGAAATGAGGAATTGATGCCGCAGGCTTAGGTGGAGAACAAATGTTCTGAGAATGATAAGGGAAATTAATGTACAAATGTGTTTCTCATAATTGATGTATGTATGGATTGTGATGATTTGTATGAGGCCCTAATAAAATGATTAAAAATACATTAATCACATTCTTATAGAAATGAAAAAGACAAATAGCTCATAATACTAGTGGACTTCAACATATCATTTTTTGAGTCAAGACCAATAATCTGGAAAGAAAATCAATCAAGATATGGAAGACCTAAACAATTAATCCACTTGACCCCTTAGACATGTACAGAACACTTCACAAAACAAAAATGTTATATATTTTTTCTAGTGCACATGTAACATACATCCTACTCAATGACATTTCAGACCATAAAGTAAGCACCAATAAATTAAAAAAACATTGAGCTACTACAAACAGATTTTCAGATTATAATGCTGTAGAACTACAAACCAACCAAAGGATGATCAACCCCTAAAAGTCAATTACATGGAAATTGAACAACACTTTAACAAATCAACTACACTAATTAGAACATGACTGGCAAAACAAACCCTCAGACATTAGAAGAAAATAAATAATAAAGATTAGAGCAGAAATCATTGAATCAGAAAAAAATTAACTATAAAAAATCAACAAGACGAATGATAATAATACTGCTTAAATAAAACAGAGTTGTACATAACCCATGGATAAGCGATGGATTCTGAGCTCCCACTTAATTCTAACCCCAATCCAAGAACAATTTTTTCTTATGAGAATGCCCTGCTTGATACTTGCCTTCATGAATTGATTATGGAAGATATAGGTGCTACAACAAAATGTGGTGATGAAAGCAAATGGTACCCGGCTATCAATTGGAATAGTGCCTGGTGTCTTAAAGGCTTGTCAAACAAGCACCCACCTAAATGAAGCGTCAACATAGCCCCCATGGGAAAAAACACACCAATTTGCTGTGATTCAAAGAAGACAATGAACTACAAATATTATGAAGGGAAAGATATCAGAGCTTAAATTGTGAACACCCAACTTATAGAAGGTTATGGAGGGCAGTGGGTGTCCAAAATCCACCTGCAGAGTACCTATTCAGATTAATCCTCTGGAAGAACCCTCTGGGCACAGTCAAGAGACTAACAGTCTTTCAATCAAACAGAGATGACAGTAAATTTGATTATGGTGGATGGAACTACTGTATAACATGATACCTGGTTACTTGACATCTCTCTTGAACCATACTGATTTTGTTCTAGGATAAATATTTCTGGTTTGTTCCAAGGCAGAAATGTTCTTTCTTGCTTATTTTAATATTTCTGGTAATATTTTCTTTCTTCCTTAACCCTCCCTGCACACTCTGTGTTTTTTTATTACTGTTTCTCTTAGATTTCCCAGTTTATGAAACACAGAAGGAGAAAATGCATAGAGACAATAACTGATGTAGCTTATCAGGGATGATGGTAAGGTGGAGGGAAATTGACAAACAAATAATCAATACAGGAGCGGGGGAAGATGCATTAAAACTAATTGTGATGGTGCATATGTGAATTTTTTAAAAAGCCACTTAACTATGGAAGGATATAATATTAGAATTATATATCAATAAAACTATTGGGAAAAAATGATAAAGTGGGATTCATACCAGTTATGCAAATGATGGTTTAGTATTAGGAAAACAATCAATATAATTCACTACATGAATAAGACAAAGGAAAGGAGCCATGTGACTGCATCAATTGATGGAGAATAGGCATTTTGACGAAATTCAACATCCAGTTTTTGATGAAACACTCCAAAATAGGAAGAAGAGGGAAATTCCTCAACACAATAAAGGCCACATGTGCTAAAGTTACACTTGCAAACCACTCAATGGATAGAAATAAAAAAAACATTCCTGCTTAGAATGGGAACCAGAGAAGATTGCTTTTTATCACCCCTCTTCCTTCACATGGTTCTGCAAGTTTTACCCAGTGTTTTAAGGCATCAAAAACATATTAGCCACATCCACAGTGCCATAGAAGAAACAAAAATCTCTTCATTTGCAAATGATATAATTATATATAGAGGAAACCCCAAAAAATTCCATTTAAAATTGCTGGAATTAATTGAAATATTTTGCAATATAGCAGGCTATAAGGTCAGCATACAGAAATCTATTTGATTCTTATATATTGAAGATGACACCAAAAAGGAAATTAAAAGAACAATACCATTTACAATAACAATACAAATAGATAAAAAATATATAGGAATAAATCTTACTATAGAAACAAATGACTTTATATAAAGAAAATTATGTTCTAAAAAAACCGCCTATGAGAAATAAAAAATGACCTATATATATGAAACAAGGTTCCAGACTTCTGGATAGGAAGACTTAATGTAATGAAACTATCAATGTTATCAAAATCAATGTATAAATTCAATGCAATTCAGATGTAAATCCCAGTCCAATTCTTCAAAGAACTGGAAAAATTCATTTCCAAATTCATATGTTAAGAAAATAAACCCGGATCGACTTCCAGGAAAATGGCGACGGAGTGACACATACCAGAGGGACTCTGCAGAATCCAGCCCAGGAGAGTTGCTCAGAGGGAAATTCAACACCACTGGATCACAGGAGGCTCATCATAAAGATAAGTAGGCACAGATCCACGGGGTTTTGAGGGGCTGGAGGCTTTTGACTTACCTCAGTGGAAGCCGGCTGGGGCTCGACCCTAGCCTAGCCGCTGTGTCTGCCCAAGCCGGGACCATTTGGAGCCTGTAGCAGGGCTTGGCCTCGGTGCAGCCAGTTTTCCCCTGCCTGCCTCAGGGCAGGGACAGGCCCTTGAGGCTCCATCGGCAGGGATTGGTGTTTAGCTGCATTGTTGCTTCTGTTTGCGTCTCTGCTCTATATTCCCACACAGCCTGGGAGGGCTGCGCAGGGGCTTTTTCGGGGCACAGCCACAGCTTGCCGCGCCGCGTGGGCTGAGCAGGGAATGAACCCAACCCCCCACAGCTCCATAGGCAGGGATCAAGTTTTAGCTACACTGCGGCGTCGGTTAACAACTCTGCTCTCTGTCCCCCCACTTCTCTGGGGGCTGCTGAGCAGCTTTCTTGCGACTCTTCTTGAGGCTCAGCTGCGGATTGCCGCTGGGGCTTGGGGCAGGGAGTGGGCCCTTGCAGGTCCACAGGCAAGGAGTGGGACTAGCTGCATAGTTGCTTTTCCTTCCCTCGCTTCCCTGTACCCTGGCACAGTCTGGTCTCACTTTTTAATTTTTCTCCCCCTCTTGTTCCTGAACTGCTCTCTCACACTCCATTGCAGACTTACGGGACACTCCCATTGCCCTAGGGCATTTGCCCCTGGGCCACACCCAGCTAGTTGAGCTCCACTCTGCATAGATAGCCCAAGGCTAGGGTAAGGTCTGCTTGCTCTCCAGGGGATATTCCTCAGATTCCTCACCTGGGAGTTCCTGCCTGTGTACCTGGGGAAATAAGGCAGCTCAGCCAACACTTTTCAATATTCAAATCAATAGCAGGAACTTCAGCCCAGCCTCTGCAACACTGGGGCAGGCTGCCGACCTGCCATCTGGGGCACTCCACTGATAGGGAAGCCACAGGATGATAAAGTGGTAGGTTAATAACCTAGCAAATTCAGCTGTAGGCAGTTCGAAGAATCATTCCTATAAGTCTTCCAGAGAGAGACTAGAAAATGGCACCTGGTCCCTCAAAAACAACTCAACGCAAACAGCCATCAGCCCCAACGACCTCAATGAAGAAACAGGAGAAACAAAAGACAAAGGCAGAAGATGTGCTGAACATAGCAACATACATAGAAGAAGCAGACATTGAGAGGCCATACAAAGAAACTCTCTCAAAGAATGCTGCTTGGAGCCATGCAGGATATGAGGGAAACAGTACAGAAAAAGGATGAAACGATAGAGGAGATAAAAGCCATACACCAAAGGGAAATACAGGAGCTTAGGGAGGAAATAACGAAAAACAATAGCAAAATCATGTTCCTTGAGAATCGATTGGAGGAATCAGAGAACCGCATCAGTGTCTTGGAGGACAGCCAAGCAGACTTTAATAAATGTGAACAAAAATCTAATAAGAGCATCAGAGAAGCCGAAGAAAGCCTAAGAGCTATGTCTAATGCTATGAAGAGGAACAACATTACAATTATTGGCCTACCGGAGGAAGACACAACAAAGAAGTCATCTGCAATAATAGCGAGAGAATTATTGGAGGAAAACTTCCCCAGCCTAATGAATGAAAACCAAGCATCCATTCAGGAGGCTGAAAGAACACCAGCACGACGGGACCCCAAGAAGAAATCACCAAGGCACATAATAGCTAAACTATCCAACTTTGAGGAGAAGGAGAAAATCATGAGAGCAGCTAGGGCAAAACAAGCAATCACATATAAAGGTCACCACATAAGGATATGCTCAGACCTATCAGCAGAAACTATGAAAAAAAGGAGAGAGTGGAGTAACATATTCAAAAAGTTGAAGGAAAACAATGCAAATCCAAGAATACTCTACCCAGCCAAATTATCGATCAAGATCGATGGAGAAGTAAAAGTCTTCCCAGACAAGGAAAAACAAAAAATACGCTACAACAAACCCAGCCTTACAAAAGATCTTCGCCGACTCAGTATGGGCAGAAGAACAACACTCACCAAGCACAAATAAGAGACCAACACATAGAACAACTTCACCCAGAGCACAACAAAGAGAAAACAGGCCCCAAGATAGCAATGGCTTAAGGATGGAAAGAAGTCAAGAATGAAACACACACAAAACACATACTAATGATAAAGGAAAGTAGGAAAACTGCCAACACAAAAGGTATAAAATGATATCACAGAGTCCGCACATTGAGATAATATACCTGAATATCAATGGCCTGAACTTAGGCATTAAAAGACTGAGACTAGCAGAATGGCTTAGAAAACACAACCCATCAATTTGCTGCCTACAGGAGACACATCTCAAGGCTACAGACAAAAATAGGCTGAGAATCAAAGGCTGGAGAAGGACCTACCAAGCAAACAGCAACACAAAAAAAGCAGGGGTTACAATCCTTATCTCGGATAAAATTGACCTCAAAGTGCAAACCATAAAAAGAGATAAGGAGGGACACTATATAATGCTCAAGGGAATCATAGACAATGAACTACTAAGCATTGTAAACATATATTCCCCGAATGAGAGACCAGCTCAATACGTCAACCAAACACTCCAAAAGATTAAGAAAGAAATCACAGACTCGACAATTATAGTGGGCGACTTCAACACACCACTCACTGAGAAAGAGTGATCACAGGGAAAGAAACTCAACAAGGAGACTAGAGAGCTAATCTCCACAATTAGACAATTTGACCTAATAGATATTTACAGAGCTTTTCATCCAAATAAAAAAATTTCACATTTTTTCAAGTCCCCATGGCATATATTCGAAGATAGACCACATATGGGGCATAAGGCAAATCTACATAAATTTAAGCACATTGAAATAATACAGACCTCTCTCTCTGACCACTGTGCCATAAGACTGGAAATCAACAAAAAGAAGACAAAGAAAATAAGAGCAAATAATTGGAGGATGAATAACTCTTTACTGCAAAAGGAATGCATACTGGTGAAGATCAGAGACAAAATCAGGAAATTTCTAGAAACTAACGAAAATGAGCACACAACGTACCAAAATTTATGGGACACAGCAAAGGCAGTCATCAGAGGAAGGTTCATAGCAATACAAGCACACCTAAGAAAGGAAGAGAGACTCATGATGGATCCGCTGACACAAAATTTACAAAAACTAGAGCAGAGTCAGCAGGCCAACCGTACTAATAGCAAAAGAAAAGAAATTATAAAAATCAGGGCTGAGATTCAGGAGAGGGAAAATAAAAAAAACTATGGAAAAAATTAATATCGCTAAAAGTTGGTTCTTTGAAAGGATAAACAGAATCGATAGACCATTGGCAAACCTAACCAAAGAAAGGAGGGAAGAAATCTCAATAGCAAGAATAAGGGATGAAAGAGGGGTCATTACAACAGACCCTAATGAAATCAAAAGGATAGTTACACAGTACTATGAAGGATTGTACTCCAATGAATTCAACAATTTAGAAGACATGGACAAATTCCTAGAAAAACAATCCCTCCCTAGACTATCCTCGGTGGACATCAAGAATCTCAACAGACCCATAGCAATAGAAGAAATAGAAAAGGTTATCAAGGGATTACCAACAAAAAAATCCCCTGGACCAGATGGCTACACTGGAGAACTCTACCAAGCATTCAGGGAAGAACTAATACCAATCCTACACAAACTTTTCCAGAACATAGAAAAAGATGGCAAACTCCCAAACTCCTTCTATGAAGCTAGTATAACTCTGATACCCAAACCGGGCAAGGATCCCACAAGAATCGAGAACTACAGACCGATATCCCTAATGAACATTGATGCAAAAATCCTTAACAAAATACTAGCCAACAGAATACAAAAGTATATAAAACAAATAATTCACCATGACCAAGTGGGATTCATACCAGGGATGCAGGGATGGTTCAACATACGAAAGACCATTAGTATTATTCGTCACATTGACATGAAAAAGTATAAGAATCACATGATTATATCAATAGACGCAGAAAAAGCATTCGACAACATCCAACACCAATTCCTGTTTAAGACACTAGCGAAGATAGGAATGGAAGGAAAGTTCCTCAAGACAATACAAGCTATATATGAAAAACCAACAGCCAAAGTGGTAGTCAATGGAGAAAAGACTAACACAATCCCACTGAAAAAGGGGACCAGACAAGGATGCCCCTTGTCCCCACTCCTATTTAATATCGTGCTGGAGGTTTTAGCTAACAGCATAAGGCAAAGAAGTGACATCAAAGGTATTCGACTGGGGGAGGAAGAGGTGAAACTATCGTTATTTGCAGATGATATGATTCTATATATGGAAAATCCCAAAAGTTCCACAAGGGGAGTACTGGAAGCAATAGAGGAGTTTGGCAGCATGGCAGGATACAAGATCAACAAACAGAAGTCCATCGGACTGTTATACACATCAGATAAGACCACAGCAGAAGAGATAAAAAAGGTGGTACCCTTCACAATAGCCAAACACAAATTGAAATATCTAGGGATACACCTGACTGCAAAAACAAAAGATCTATATAGGGAAAACTATAGAACACTATTACAAGAAACCAAGAGCGACCTCAACAAATGGAAGAATATTCCATGCTCTTGGATTGGGAGACTTAATATATTTAAGATGTCAGTTCTGCCAAAAGCACTATATAAGTTTAATGCCATCCTGATACAATTACCATCATCTTTCTTCAAAGAAATGGAAAAACTGATTACCAACTTCATATGGAGAGGGAAGAAACCCAGAATTAGCAGAGAATTCCTCAAGAAGAAGGACACCGTGGGAGGGCTTGCTTTACCTGACTTTGGCACATACTATGCAGCCACAGTTCTCAAAACTGTATGGTATTGGTAAAATGACAGATACTCAGACCAATGGAAAAGAACTGAAAACCCAGAAATAAAAGCATCAGCATACACACAGCTGATCTTTGATAAGGGCCCCAAATATATCAAATGGGAAGCCGATGCCCTCTTTAACAAGTGGTGCTGGAAAAATGGATGTCCACATGCAGAAAAATGAAGCAAGACCCTTATCTCCATGCACAAGAATAAACTCAAGGTGGATCACAGACCTTGAAGTTAAACCCCAAACTATTAGGGCCATCAATGAGGGAATTGGGACCAACTTGGGAACTTTGGCTCAGGGAATACACAGGCTATGAGAAATAGGGAAGGACACAAACACAGAGGAGGCACAAATTGACAAATGGGATATACTGAAGATAAAACACTTGTGTACATCTAAAGAATTCACCAAGAGAGTAATAAGAGATTCCACAGACTGGGAAAACATCTTTAGCAATGACACATCAGACAAAGGCCTTATTACTAAAATCTACAATACTCTGCTAGCTTCCAAAAAGAAAAAAACCAATAGCCCACTTGAAAGGTGGGCAAAGGACATGAACAGAAATTTTACAGGGACAGAAATCCAAATGGCCAACAAACATATGAGAAAATGTTCCCGATCTTTAGCCATAAAGGAAATGCAAATTAAAACAACACTGAGGTACCACCTGACACCCTCAAAGGTAGCCCAATTCAAAAAATCAGAAAGCAACAAGTGTTGGAGGGGCTGTGGGGAGACAGGAACTCTCATCCACTGCTGGTGGGCCTGTAAGTATGTACAGCCACTATGGAAATCAATCTGGCGATACCTAAAACAGATGGAAATAGAGTTACCATATGACCCAGCAATCCCCCTACTGGGCATATACCCAGAAGAGGCAAGAAACAAACCAAGACCAGACATCTGTGCTCCAATGTTCATTGCGGCACAGTTCACAATTGCAAGGAGTAGGAAGCAACCCAAATTTCCATCAACTGACGATTGGATTAAAAAACTGTGGTATATACATACAATGGAGTACTACACCTCACTAAAAAGCAGTGATGAACGTATGAGGCACATAGCGGCATGGGAAGAACTGGAGGAAATCATGCTAAGCGAGGTAAGTCAGGCACAAAAGGACATGTACAACATGAGCCCGCTGAGGTAAGTATTAAAAAAATTTTTTTTTAATGCAAAAGTGGCATAGGGGATAAAGCTACTGTATACAAACATTTCTGGGGTGAAGACTGTGTAGTATGGCAAAGACCAGACCAAAACCAGGGATGCACACGGTAGACAACAGTGGAGGAGGTGGGGAAAGGAAAACAAAAGGATGAATATAAGGAAGAAAAGGGGAGTGGGGGCATGGGGCACTAACCCACCCAAGGGGAGGGTAATTTTTATATCTCCACAGGGAAAATGGGACCAGACTTCAACCCAGTGCCGCAAGGTGTGAATGCAATATCCCAGCATGGAGTAGGGAACCAGTGGAGAGGTCTAGGAGGCTGGCCCCAGCACCAAAAATTAAGTGGATTCCTGCCCCTTCCCCGAAAAGAATTTGTTTCAAAGGATGACATTGATTCTGCAGCTCCGGGAGATGGACATATCTGATCAGAGCACACTGAAGCAGATGAAGGGGCAGGAGGAGACAGTGGAACATAGCCTGGCCCACCAGGCCGTGAGGATGATGTTCCTGAGTAGAGCAGCCAGTCCACAGAGAGAACAACATGGCTGGCCCTACTATGAGACATGATGCCCCTCAGTGACTAAGGGCGATACAGGGGACAGCACCGGAGACACAGTGTGGGAATTGCACCTGACCTGATCCCACCACACTGAGGCAAAGCACTGGGGGAGTGTAGTGGAACAGCAAGGGAATGGAGTGGCAAGGTCCCCAGGGAATGCTGAAAGTGGACTTTGGAGCCAGGGCGTAGTGCCCCAACAGACTGGACTGGAAAACGCTCCTAAGGGCCAGCAAACGATCCTTGAACGAACTACAAGCCTTTCTTTTGTGAAGTGTTTTGTTTTGTTCTTTGTCAGTGGTTTGTTTTTGTTGTTTTGTTGTCTGGTTGCATACTGTTGCTTTGTTTTCTTCTGTCTTGTTTTCGTGCATGTTAGTGTCTCCACAGGTCTGTCTGAATAGGACAGGCTGGATGAACTATCTGGAGGAAAAACAATGGGACAGATAGTTCTGGGAGGACAGACAACTCCGGGTGGGGGAGGGGGAGGAGGGCAAGGAAGTGGTGTTAATAAACACAGGGACAAGGGAACAACATGGGACCCAAAATGGTAGTGAGCGGGGAGTGGCAGGCCTGATGGGGAACGATCAAGGGTAAGGTTGCATAGAGAAGAGGTATAGCTGTAGCCCAGGTGGGGACGGAGCATGGTAGTGGGGCAGGAGGAAAGTCAAGGGAGAGGGAGGATGGAGCTGGGAGTCAAGGGGCATTTATGGAGGTCTAGACAAAGACATGTACATGCAAACATATATATGAGGATGGGGAAATAGATCTAAGTGTCTACATTTATAGGTTTAATATTAAGGTGGCTGAAGGACCTTGGGCCTCTACTCAAGCACTCCCTCAATGCATGAATACTTTCGTTTATTAAATAGGCACTCTATGATGCTCACTTTCCCGACACAACTGCTGAAGCCAAAGTGGGTAAACAAGTAAATGTGGTGAAGAAAGCTGATGGTGCCCGGCTATCAAAAGAGATAGTGACTGGGGTCTTAAAGGCTTGAAGGTAAACAAGCGGCCATCTAGCTCAGAAGCAACAAAGCCCACATGGAAGAACACACCAGCCTGTGTGATCGAGTGGTCCCAAAGTGATCAGTTATCAGGCATCAAAGAACAAAAAATCATCATATCATTGGCTGCACACCTCCATGATAGGATCGCTGAAGACAAATGGGTGCATAAGCAAATGTGGCGAAGAAAGCGGATGGTGCCTGGCTATCAAGAGAGATAGTGTCTGGGGTCCTAAAGGCTTGAAGGTGAACAAGCAGCCATCAAGCTCAGAAGCAAAAAAGAAGCACACCAGCCAGTGCGATCACGAGGTGCCCAAGGGACCAGGTATAAGGCAAAAAAAAAAAAGAATATATGTATGCGTATATGTATATATATATATATATATATATATATATACCATATTGAATGAAGGGGGAAGTGCAGAGTGGAGACCCAAGGCCCAAGTGTCGGCCAATGGAGATCCCCTCATAGAGGGGTTTAGGAGAGGAGATGGGTCAGTCAGGGTGCGAGGTAGTACCGATGAAGAACACAGCTTTCCCCCAGATCCTGGATGCTTCCTCCCCCTAACTACCATGATCCGAAATCTACCTTGCAGGGCTGGATAGGGCAGAGGTTTTACACTGGTACATATGACGGCTAGAGGCACAGGGAATCCTGGGTGGATGATACCTTCAGGACCAAGGGTGTGAGGGGCGATGCTGGGAGAGTGTAGGGTGAGTGGGTTGGAAAGGGGAAACTGATTACAAGGATCCACATGTGACCTCCTCCCTGGGAGAGGGACGGCAGAGAAGGGGGGGAAGGGAGACTCCGGATAGGGCAAGATATGACAAAATAACTATGTATAAATTACCAAGGGCACCTGAGGGAGGGGGGAGCGGGGAGGGAGGGGGAAAAAAAGAGGACCTGATGCAAAGGGCTTAAGTGGAGAGCAAATGCTTTGAGAATGATAGGGGCAGGGAATGTATGGATGTGCTTTATACAATTGATGTATGTATATGTATGGATGGTGATAAGAGTTGTATGGGTCCCTAATAAAATGTAAAAAAAGAAAAGGAAAAAAAAAAAGAAAAGAAAATGATTAGGGCAAAGAATGTACCGATGTACTTTTACAATTGATGTATGTATATGTATGGATTGTGATAAGAGTTGTATGAGCCCCTAATAAAACGTCAAAAAAAATAAACCCAGGAACACTATTTTAAAAAGTAGGAAGTGTTTCACTACCAGGTTTTAAAACCTATTATATACTCATGATAATCCAGACAGTTTAGTATTGGTACAATGATAGACCTGTGCACTGATGAATTAGAATTCAGGACCCAGAAATATAAACAGGCACCTACAGATGCCTGGTCTTTGATAAAAGACTAAAACACCATAAGTGGTGAAGAGAAAGCCTTTTCAATATATGGTCCTGGAAAAATTGGATCTCAGCCTGCCAAAGAATGAAAATGAATTCAAGATGGAATAAAGACCTAAACACACACCCTAGAGCCATAGGGACCATCAATGAAAAATGTAAGAACAAACATAAGGGCTGTAATACAACACATAAATACATTACCAAACATAATGAAAAATACCCACAGTCTAGAATACAAAATAGACTAGTTGGGCCTTCTAAAAATATGACAATTATGTATATTACTATGCATCAAAAGACTAAAAAGAAAACTCAGATGGGGAAAATATACTTGGCCATTTTATATCACTAAAAGGCTAATTTCAAAAGTCTATAAAATTCTACAACACCTTAATAAGAAGAATAGAAATAGCAACTCAAAAAATTGGCACAAGAGATGAATAAACAATATACTAATGATGACATCGAGGTGAGCAGCAATCATATGAAGCAATGTTTGCATTCACTTACAAGAAGAAAAATGTAAATTAAAAGAGCAAGATACCACCTCATACCAAGTCTTAGCAAAATTAAACAGATAAACAAGATAATAAATGGTTGAGAGATTGGAATGCTCATACATTACTGGTGAGATTGCAGAATTGAACAACCATTGTGGAAATCAATATGTCCCTTCCTTAAGCAAATGCAGGTATGTTATGATCCTGCAATCTCTTTATTTGGTACATACTCTAACAAAAGAATAAATAAAACACAAACAGACATATGCACACCAATGTATATTGTAGAAATGTCTACAATTGAAAAAAGATGGAGATAATAAAAAACTCCATAGTAAAGGAATGGATAAACTCTTGTATATTGGCCCAATAGAACATTATGCATCTTGAAAAACAGTAGCCAGTGCCTCAAACACTTCATGGCTGGGGAAAAAATAGAGTAAATTGTACTCTGCAAAATTAGTCAATCTCATAAAGATAAATATTTTATGACACCATTATTATAAAAAAAGTAATAAAAGTAAAAATTTTTTACGTCAACGGATAAGACATTAAAGACCATGCCAAGACCCTGCCTGGTGAGGGAAGGAGAGAGGGAAGGGACAAGAAGGTGAGGAGAGAAGAAGATCGGAAAAACGAGAGGGAAGGAAGAACGGACAAGAACCACATCTATGGGGGCTAATGGGACGTTGTCACTGATTCCATGAAATGACCTGGGCAACTGCATAGAGTATGTTTTTCTTTGTACATATTATATTCCACAAACAAAAGGCAAAAAAGTTTGAATGAATAAAACATTTTTAAATAAAATTAAGAGAGAAGGGTCACAGCCTTTAAAAATTCCCAGATACCTTACCTGTTCCACCTAAACACTGGTCTGAGTAGCTATCAAAGGAGGAAAAGTCCAAATGAAATTGACTTGAGTTCTTTTGTGACATACACCAAAAGGACAGGTGTGGCTATCAACTGTAAGCCACTGACAACCCTATAAAGATTGGTTAAAGTAAACTACCTCTATTTTTTGAACTGGATTGTAAAACACATTTTATATTTCTTAATGAGAGAGATAAGAAATTTTATTGTCTCATTTTAATTTCTAGAAATACCAGGTTAAATTAAAAGTATTGTTAGGAAATCTTAGAAACCCTTTTTAAATTAAAAAAATTAAAATATGAACCTATTTTCTTTTTTATTTTTTTTATTTTTTTATTTTAACAATTTATTGGGGCTGATACAATTCTTTTCACAGTTCATACATATACATACATCAATTGTATAAAGCACATCTGTACAGTCTTTGCCCTAATCATTTTTTTTCTCTTTTCTTCTTTTACATTTTATTAGGGACTCAAACAACTCTTACCACAATCCATACATATACATACATCAATTGTATAGAGCACATCCATACATTCCCTGCCCCAATCATTCTCAAGGCATTTGCTCTCCACTTAAGCCCCTTGCATCAGGTCCTCTTCCCCCCCCTCCCTCCCCTTTCCCCCCTCCCTCATATGCCCTTGGTAATTTATACCTCGTTATTTTGTCATATCTTGCCCTATCCGGGGTCTCCCTTCCCCCCTTCTCTGCTGTCCCTCTCCCAGGGAAGAGGTCACATGTGGCTCCTTGTAATCAGTTCCCCCTTTCCAACCCACTCACCCTCCACTCTCCCAGCATCGTCCCTCACACCCTTGGTCCTGAAGGTATCATCCACCCTGGATTCCCTGTACCTCCAACCCTCATATGTACCAGTGTACAGCCTCTGTCCTATCCAGCCCTGCAAGGTAGAATTCGGATCATGGTAGTTGGGGGGAGGAAGCATCCAGGATCTGGGGGAAAGCTGTGTTCTTCATCGATACTACCTCACACCCTAATTAACCCATCTCCTCTCCTAAGCCCCTCTATGAGGGGATCTCCATTGGCCGACACTTGGGCCTTGGGTCTCCACTCTGCACTTCCCCCTTCATTTAATATAATATATATATACACATACATATATACATATACACATATATACACATACATACACACATATCTTTTTTTTTGCATGATGCCTTATATCTGGTCCCTTGGGCACCATTGACATGTCTTCTATATCCTTTTCTTGACACAGCCTCCATCTAGAACCCTCTACTAAACAGAAATATCAAAACATGGAGCTAATTTTTCTGGACAGATCCTCCATGTAGGTCTGTATTATCCTGACGGCTGTGTTTCCATCTCTCTACCCCATCCTTGAAATAATGCTGCACTCTTCTTTAGGGAATGTATCGCATGCAAACAGCAGATTTTGCATCCTTGATGGGTCTAAATCATGTTCTTTTAAAACGTTCCAACAAAAGACGTTTAAAGAGGCAAAATCAGGTCTGTAGCATGGATGGGATGGTAAACTTTCCCAGTGAAATTCTCATAAGACAGTCCTTGGTACTGTCAAAGAATGGACAGGAAAAAATTACTTGGGAAGTTTCTGGCCTTTTCTCACGAATGGCGCTTTCTATTTTCTGAACATTTGTAAATAATAAACCTCAATAATCAGACGTTGTCTTTTGAGAAAGTCTATCACATTACCCCCCTTGGGGATCTCAGAAAGCTGTCACCACAATCTTCATTCATATGCACCTTTCCTTGGGTTTGTTTTTATCTTAAAGTTTTACTTTATTTTTAAAATTTATTATTATTTGGGAATTTTTCATACCATAACTTCCTCTTTGCGATCTTCTAGACCTTCCTTATGGATCCGTGGCCATGTAGTGAATGCAGCGTAGGGCATAATCACTACATGGCCACTGCAAACAAGGTCAACAGTTTGAAACCCCCAGCTGCTCTGTGGGGAAATGAGAAGACTTTCGACTCTCATAAAAAGTTTGTCTCAGAAACTCACAAAGGCAGTTCTGTTCTGTCCTATAGGGTCACTAAAAGTCTGCATCAACTTGGTGGTAGAAAGATCATCCATCTAAAAACTACTGGTTTGGGACTGCCAAGGGTAGTAATGGGAGCATACACAATGCAGAACAGAATAGATGAGTGTGACTTATTAAAACAATACACTTCAGTGGAGGTCCAATACTTTCTTCTATTAAATTGGCATTCTATGATGCTCACCTTCCCGACACAACTGCTGAAGACAAAGTGGGTGAACAACTAAATGTGGTAAAGAAAGCTGATGGTGCCTGGCTATCAAAAGAGATAGTGTCTTGGGTTTTAAAGGCTTGAAGGTAAACAGGCGGCCAACTGGCTCAGAAGCAATAAAGCCCACATCAAAGAAGCACACCAGCCTTTGTGACCACGAGGTGCTGAAGGGATCAGGTATCAGGCATCAAAGAACAAAAACAGGCATGTCATTTTGTGCTCACCTCCCTGATACAACCGCTGAAGACAAATGGGTGCATAAGCAAATGTGGCAAAGAAAGCAGATGATGCCTGGCTATCAAAAGATATAGCATCTGGGGTCTTAGAGGCTTGAAGGTAAACAAGTGGCCATCTAGCTCAGAAGCAAAAAAGCCCACATGGAAGAAGACCACCAGCCTATGTGATTACAAGGTGTCAAGGGATCAGGTATCAGGCATCATCAGAACAAAAAATCTTACCATATGAATGAGCGGAGCAGTGTGGAGTGGAGAACCAAAGCCCATTTGTAGGCCACTGGACATCCCCTTATAGAAGGGTCTATCGGAGGAGATGAGACATTTAGGGTGCGATGCAGCAGCGATGCAAAATACTTTCCTCTAGTTCCTAAATGCTTCCTCCCCCACTTCCCACTGTTATGATCCAAATCCTACCTTGCAAGTCTGACTAGACCAGAGGATGTACACTGGTACAGATGGGAACTGGAAACACAGGGAAGCCAGGGCAGATGATCCCCTCAGGACCAGTGGTGTGAGTGGCAATGCTGGGAGGGCATGGGGAGGATGGGTTGGAAAGGGGGAACCTATTTTAAGGATCTACATGTGACTTCCTCCCTGAGGGACATACAACAGAAAAGTGGGGGAAGGGAGACATGGGCCAGAGCAAGATATGACAAAATAATAATTTATAAATTATCAAGGGTTCATGAGGGAGGGGGGAGGGGTTATAAATTATCAAGGGTTCATGAGGGAGGGGGGAGGGGGGAGGGAGGGTAAAATGAGGACCTGATGCCAGGGACTTGGGTAGAGAGCAAAAGTTTTGAGAGTGATGAGGGCAACGAATGTACAAATGTGCTTTACACAATTGATGTATGTATGGATTGTGATAGGAGTTGTATGAGCCCCTAATAAAATGATTTTAAAAATGAGAAGCTGATACCAAGGGTTCAAGTAGAAAGCAAATATTTTGAGAATGATGATGCAACTGATGTACAAATGTGCTCGATATATGGATGTATATATAGTGATAAGAGTTGTACGACCCCCCCAATAAAATGATTGAAAAAAACAAAACAAAACAAAAACCCATTGTGGCTAATGAAGAAATACATTTTACATCATGTTATAAAAATAATACACTTCTCCGCATCAAAAGATTTCTTGAAAATAATATAAGGAGAACCCCCATATTGGGAAAGAGTATATACCAATGACACAATAGACAAGGGACTGATCACTGAAATACATAGAACTCTGCAACATCTCAAAAAGAGGAGAACGCATAATACAATTAAAAGTGGGCAAAGGACATGAACAGAGAATTCACCAGAGAAGACACTGGAATAGCTACTAAACACATATGGAAACACTCATGATCATTAGTCCTCCAGGAGAGGAAACTCAAAACAACGATGAATGAGCACCTTATACCCACAATGGTAGCCCAGTTCCAAAAAACAGAGAACAACAAATGCTGCAGAGGGTGTGAGAGTTTAGAGGTCTCATATGGTGCTGGTGGGATGATAAAGGTGAACAATCATTGTGGGAAAAGATATGGCTCTTTCTGAAACAACTAGGGAGAATAAACCATACAACCAATCAATATCCTTGATGGAAATACACTGCAGTGAATTAAGAGAAAGAACATGACTAGACATATGTTCTCCCATGTTCATAGCAGCACAGTCCACAATAGCTAGATACCCATCTGTGATAGCTACATAATCTGTTGCCAATTTGAGACAAGAGTGAAGGGGTGGAGTTTAGCCTGTCAAGCAGGTCACAGCTTGGTGACCTTATTTGGAGGTGCTAAGGAAATTAAATAGCTCACTGGAAGTGGGACGCACACTCACTCCCTATAAGTCATGCTTGCTGACAAGACACATGGAGCAACACTAGAGCCCTAGAGCTGAAGGAGCCATACGGAGACCCCTGCCAGCATTGAGATGCCTCTACCACCACTGGATCCACAAGACTTTCCACCCACTGGCCTGTGATCTTTGTGCATTCAGCATCATTGCATGTGTTGTGTGAGTCTGAAGAGGAATTTGTAGCTGTAAGTTGGTAATTGACATATGGGCTAATATGGGACTTATGGACTTGATCTCCGCTGGACTAGGATGTTTTCTCAATATTCAATTGTTCTTGTATATAAAACTCTTTCTTATACACAAATGAGTCTCCCTGGATTTGTTTCTTTAGTCTACCCAAACTAACACACCATTGAAGAATAGATAAAGGAACTCTGGTATGTACACCCAATAGCATACCATGCATCCCTAAGACACATTGATGAAAAACAAAACATCTTATTTTATCGAGGATCTGTTAACCATCATGCAGAGTGGTTAGGTTAGTCAATCATAGAAGGACAGATACTGTATGAGTCCACTACTAAAAGGATCAAAGCCAAGACAAAGACAGGCTTTGGCTACCCAGCCAAGTAGTCTTCTAATCCCGGTTGCTAAGCAATGAGGCAGTGTGCCTACCTAGTTGCCACAAACCATATGGCATTCTCTCTTTAGAACACCTTACAAACCACCTAAAGAGAGGTTACCTCACTGCACATGGGGTCAGTCTCCCATGTCAGGGCACAAAAGGAGAAGACAGTGAATTAATTCCCATCAGAGGGCATTGTTCCATTATCACCCCAAATTAACAGCCAATGGTACAAGAGTAATTAGTGAACTTTGCTGGGAGATCAGATCAAGAGAAGGAGGGATCATATCTGTATTGGATGAGGCAATGGGCTATTGACAACTTGGACATTAGACTCTCTCCTTCAAAGGTACACCATGCCCTTCATAGACCACACCAAAAGGACCATAGTCAGAAATCCTAGTAGGGCACTGAACTTTACCTGAAACTAATGTGTAACAGAACTAGGGAAGGGAGGCATTCCTTTAAAGTGTAGACTGACATTCCCCAGTGGGAGAAGAAGCAGGCGATCGCTATCCCAAAGTTAGGGAATTGGTGACCATCTGACTCTGTGGAACGATTGCTCACAGCGATTGCTCTGAGAGGGCCCAATAAGTGGCAGCCCAGGACCAACATATATTTGCAATTTTCATGCCTTTATGTGACATGCGTTAGTCTACCAGGCATGGTTCTACCTTCGTAAATGAGTGTGAGTAACCATAGTGCGATATCCCCAACATTCAACTTTCAAGGCATGTGTAATTAGTGTCCCACATTTTGGAGATACACAAGTTAACCATTTATGTACTGGAACCTATGCATGTATAAAATCCTTTGCTCAACAGTGCTTTACCATTGTCTGTCAACAGAATTACCTTAACTTCCATGGAGATGATGTATAATGGACCAAAATAAAGTGACAATGATGTCCCTAAATATGAACCAAGGACTTACAAAAACTACAGTTATATGAGCTCTCACTCGATCATACCGCTAACATAAGGACAAGTCTTCTTAACATGCCTGTTACTCATCCTCACAAGGAAATCACTCATGAGTGATTATGGTAGCCTAGCTACCATGAGAAATAGAGTATAGGGTCTTAAAGATTTGTCTCAAAACAAGTAGTCATCTACTTGTGAGGACTCAGCTAAGTGCACACAAAGAAGAACATTATCCTGTGATTCACAGATTGTAAATAAGATCCAAACCCAGAGGGAACAGTACCTGTGTCTAAATTCTCAACACCTGGTTTGTGGAAAGCTGTGGATGACAGTAGTCGTCCAACATCCATTGAATCCTAATGTCCATAGACTAGGAACTTTAACAGCCCTAATGTCAGACAAAGAGCATCTTAAATTGGGTGTTATCAATTAAATTTAGGCTAGAATGTGACACTTGGCCATCTGATCCCCTCTAGACCTGATATGAATTTATTCTAATTTTTTATATCCACCCTTTTCTCCTAGATTGAGGTCTTTATCTGGTTTATATGGTCACTATTGCTGGGTCCTTGTTGGTTGTTTGACCATGTTTTTTAAGTTTATCTGAATAGGAAAACTGAGATGGGTGGAATTAGGAAGCCAGTACCTGGATTAATGATTGCCTGTGCCACAGAAGGGGAGGGTGAGGGAAATGGGAAGTCAGAATCAATGGTACAAAAAGGAAGAAAAAAGCTCCAAAGCTAATTGTGTTAATGATTGCATAATCCTCCTTCATCTGCCTGAACTATTGAATTATAAGACACATTACTTATAGTTCAATGAAAATTGTGAAAATAAAGGATATTAAAAAATTTCAAATTCAATTAAGTTGAACCTATTATTTTATGTAGAAGAGCATTCCCATAAACATATCGAAAATTTTCAGTATAATTTGCACTGATGTTCACTTGAATTTTGTTAAAAATTTTATATTAGCCCTGATTTCAAAAATGCTTTTTCACATGTCCTATAAAGTATCCTGTTCTTTGCCCCACCACACCCCCAAACACACACACACCCACACACCCCCCCCCCCACACAGCAATATAAAGCAATTAAGAGAAGTGTATTACTGAGAGAATTCACTTACTGATCTCCGAGATGTGTTCAAAAACATTTGGTCTGAAATAAACACCTATATGCGTGAACTAGAAGCTTAGTTACAAATTTTTTTTACCCAAGTTCTTACTTTTCAAACATCAATAATCTCCATTTGTGTCTAAATATAGGATCCAAACAAACTTCTAAAGTATGCTATTTTTTGTTTTATTTACTCAGAATTGTTCATTAGAAGGAGTCTGAAAGTAAATCTATCCACGCAATCATGTACTGAAGACGTGCTAACTCACTGTACTTTGGTATTGTGTTGTTTATCGTATTAATGAAAACAATTTTGGAGCGACATTAAATAGTATTCAGTTTCCTTTCATTGAGTACAGGGTTTCCATATTTTTAAACTTGAATTTGAAAAAAATATATGCATATATAGCAATCTGAAAATTGGTAATCACAATTTTCTATCTGCCAAAGAGCTTTTTCTTTCTCATTTTGGTTTACAGATCTAACCTTAAATATCAGTGATTTGGTTGCCTGACAGATGTCTGTAAATATTCCACAAAATTTGCATCGCTTGTAATAAAGGAAGAATGGTAGCACCATCATTTTTCTGAGCCTAAACATATGTACTATGAGCAAGTTATTGGTTTTGAAAATGCTTTCATTGATCTCCAGCTTCATTTCTATCACCAGGTCCATATTTTTCAACTACTGACCCTTTCTCTTATTTCCCAAATATTTTATTCCAATCACCAGCTATTAATGCATCTTGATGGCATGGTTGATCAATTTTCAACTCAAGTTATTGGTAGAATTCTTCAATTTATTCCTCACTATCTTTTGTTGTTGGGTCATAAAACTGAGTAATAGTTATATTGACTGGATTTCCTTGAAGCCAAATAGCTATATCACAAACAACATTGTACTTTATGATGGACTTAGCAAAGTCCTTTCCCCCAAGGAATGGCATGCCATTATTCTTGATTGTGCTATTCCTGGCTTAGGGAGTTATGTGATTTCCTGATTCAAAATGACCAATACCAGTAAATTTCAGCTCACTGATGCCTAGGATATCTATCTACGTGCATCCCATTTCATTTTTGACCATTTCCACTTTTCCTAAATTCATACTGTGCACATTCCACGTTAGAAGATTTTTGCAACATACAGGGAGCTGCTAGAAGTTCAGGCCAGACTGAGATGAGGACTTAGATCAAAGGATATCATTGCTGATGTCACATGGATCTTGGCTCAAAGCAGAGGATACCAGAAAGATGTTTCCTTGTGCTTCATTGACTATGTAAAGGTATTAGACTCTGTGGACTATAATAAACTGTGGATAACCTTGAGAACAATGGGAATTCCCAACACTTCCTTGTGGCCATTTAAAATTGTATATGAATCAAGACAAAGTTTTGCAAACATAACAAGGGAATACTGCATGGTTTAAAATCAGGAAAGGCGTGCATCAGCATTTACCCTCTCACCAGATGTTTTCTTTTCTTTCTTTTTTAATCATTTTATTAGGGGC
Organism: Tenrec ecaudatus; assembly: GCF_050624435.1. Lineage (NCBI taxonomy): Eukaryota > Metazoa > Chordata > Mammalia > Afrosoricida > Tenrecidae > Tenrec > Tenrec ecaudatus. The sequence goes on from NC_134540.1 coordinate 93,468,598, forward strand.
TCATACAACTCCCATCACAATTCATATATATATATTGTGTAAAGCACATTTGTACATTAATTGCCCTCATCATTCTCAAAACATTTGCTCTCCAGTTAAGCCCTGGAATCAGGTCCTCATTTTTCTCCCCCCTCCCTCATGAACCATTGATAATTTATAAATTATTATTTTTTCATGTTTTAAACTGACCAATTTCTCCCTTCACCCCCTTTTCTGTTGTCCATCCCCCAGAGAGAAGGTCACATGTAAATCCTTGTAATCGGTTCCCCCTTTCTTCCCCACCCTCCCTCCACCCTCCTGGTATTGCCACTCTCAACACTTGTCCTGAAGGGCTCATCTGCCCTGGATTCCCTGTGTTTCCAGTTCCTATCTGTACCATTGTACATCCTCTGGTCTAGCCAGATTTGTAAGGTAGAATTGGGATCATGATAATGGGAGTGGGGAGGAAGCATTTAGGAACTAGAGGAAAGTTGTATGTTTCATTGTTGGCACACTGCAGCCTCACTGGCTCATCTCCTCCCTGTGACCCTTCCATAAGGGGATGTCCAATTGCCTACAGATGGGCTTTGGTTTTGGGTCTCCACTCTGCACTCCCCCTCATTCGCAATGATATAATTTTTTGTTCTGATGATGCCTGATACCTGATCCCTTCAACACCTCATGATCGCACAGGCTGGTGTGCTTCATCAATGTGGGCATTGTTGCTTCTGAGCTATATGGCCACTTGTTTACCTTCAACCCTTTAAGACCCCAGATGCTATAGCCAGGCACCATCAGCTTTCTTCACCCATTTGCTTATGCACCCATTTGTCTTCAGTGATTGTGTCAGGAAGGTGAGCATCATGGAATACCTGTTTAATAAAAAAAAGTATTCTTGCAATGAGGGAGTACATGAATGGAGGCCCAATGTCCATCTGCTGCCTCAATACTAAACCTATACATATATCACATAGATCTATTTCCCCATCCTCATATGTAAATATATTTACATATGTACATGCTTTTATTTAGATTGCTATAAATGTTCTTTGCCTCCTAGCTCTTTCCCCTATTTCCTTTTGCTTTCCTCTTGTCCCACTATCATGTTCAGCCTTCATTTGGGTCTCAGTAATTCCTCTCAGTTACATTACCTTTGGCCATGCCCTACCAGGCCTCCTACACACTCCTCACACCGATATGTTGTTCCCTTGTCCCTGGGTTTGTTAACACCACTCTGGTCCCCCTACCTCCCTCTCTCCCATGTCCCCCCGGAACTGTCGGTCCCGTTGTTTTCTCCTCCAGATTGTTCATGCAACCTATCTTATTTAGACAGACCTGCAGAGATAATAACATGCACAAAATCAAGACAGAGCAAAACCAAGCAACAAAATAAAACTAAAGAACAAGCCAATGACAAAAAAAAAACCAAAACAAAACCAGATGTTTTCAATCTATATGTAGAGCAAATCATCAGAAAAGCTGAATTATTTGAAGAAGAGTGAGGCATCAAGATTGGAGAAAGGCTTATTAACAACTTGTGGTATGCAAGTGACAAACCTTTGCTTGCTGAAAGTGAGTACATGTAGCACTTGCTGGTGAAGATCAAAGATTATAGTCTTTAATATGGATGACAACTCAATTTAATGAAGGACAATATCCTTACAAGTGGACCAAAAGGTAACATCATTATCATGGAGAAAAGTTGGAATCTGTAAAGATTTTGTCTTACTTAGATGCACAATCACTGCTCATAGAAGCAGCAATGAAGAGATCCAAAGATGCATTGTATTAGGTAAATCTGCTACACCACACCTCTTTAGAGTATTGAAGAGCAGGGATGTTATTTGGAGGACTAAGGTGTACCTGACCCAAGCCATGGTAATCTTCATCACATCCTGTGCATGTGAAATTTGATATTAGATAGGAATACCATAGGAGAATCGATGCATTGAATGGTGGTGCTGGAAAAGAATGTTGAAAGTACCACAGGCTGTTCAAAGGACAAAACGACCTGTATTGGATGAAGTAGGGCTAGAGTGCTCCTCAGGGACAGGGAAGGCAAGACTTTGTTTCACATACAAAGTTTGGACACTGTTTGGACATCATGCCAAGAGAGACTGGTCCCTGAAGAAATATGGAGAGTTGGCACAAAAGAGGAAGACCATTGATGAAATGGACTGATGTAGTGGGGGCATCATGAGCTCCGTCATAGGAATAGCTGTGAGGATGGTGCAAGACCATTCAGTGTTTCATTCTGTCATGCACAGAGTTGCTATGAGTTGGAGCAGATTAGATGGCACCTACCACCACCAACAACAACAATAAACAACAATATACATATCTTTCTTTTCTATACTTTTCTCTTTACTAGTGGCTGTAATACAGATTCCAGCTGAGAAAATACAGTCTTCTAAAATATGAATCCAAAACTTCCATTTCTTTGGCATATTCTCTTTCACTGAATAATTAAATGTGTGTGTTCTGGAATAATTTTGAAAGTTAAATACTTAATCTCTGTTGGAGAACTAGAAGATATAAAGCTTTTATGTTCTAAAGAAAGAACGAATGTAACACAAATCTTTTTCTGACAGGTTTACATGGTGAGATGCATACTGAGATTGTTCCTAAACTGGATTTATTTAGTCTCAATATGTTTTAACAAAATATTTATTATATTTTCTATGTTCTTATAAAAGACATGCACTGGTTATGTGAAAAACTTTGGGGCTGTAGAAAAATAGATGAGATGCCAATTATTTATATCTTCACTACTCAGAACTATCATTATAAACATTTTGGCATAGTGTGAGAAAAGTATTCCTTCACAAAAGTAGACAAAGTCTGCACATACTGGATTTTTTTATGTGAAAACATAGCATGATGACTTTCTAATGCCTTTAATATCATCGAAGAAAATAGTTTCAAATTACTAAATAAATACTTTAAGAAAGAACATGTGACTGAAGAAAATTCCATTGCATAAATGTATCACAACTTATATTTAGCCAGAATCTGATTATTTGCCATTTCTGCAATTTCCAAGCTCTGTAAATAAAACTGGAATTGGTATTCTTGCCTATAGAGCTCTTTGTGCCTTGCTAATGATCCGGTTAGAAGCCCTCCTGACAGAGCGGCTAAAGCACTAGGCTGCTAACCAAAAAACCAGCCACGCTTTGGGAGAAAAGACCTGGTTATCTGCTTCCATAAAAATTGCAACCTAAATGTGTGACAAGGTCCTCCCTGACTGGCGTGCTTTCTTACCAGAGTGAAGAGGGATACTGATGGAGAAAGGAATGCACACATCTTGGAGAAGACAAATGGATGTCTGTTGGTAGACAAAGAGGGAGGACCAACTTCCGACAGGACACAAAAGATTAACAAGTATTTTAAGGAGCCTAAGGCAGGAGCCTGCCTGGTATTATGCTCTCAAAGGCCCAGATTGGTCTGCGTTCCTGTACAGCCCCTGGAGACCCAGGCCATGTGTCATCGAATACTTAGACATTGGACCTTGGATCTTCCGGTGCATAACATGCTCCAAAAGCCATGCCAGACGGATATGATGTGGAAAGCCTACTAGTGAATCAGACCCGACTTCAAACATACCTGTAACCTCAGTACTAAGGACTGAAAATGGAGGGTGTGTGAAGAAACTGAGGACAACTATACAGAGAGTATTGAACTGTCAGTAGGTGGACATTTACATTTACATTTACTTACTACTTCAATGCTCTATTTGCTGTATGTAGATATGTATTTTTCACAAAGAATTGAGTCTGACATTGTCAGGGAAAGTTATTGTAAGTTGCTCCTGACCACCAATTGTTGGTGTAAATAGTGTCCAATCATGCAAGGATTTCTTCTGTACAGTGCTTAATCCATATATTGTGATCTGTCATTAGTCTAAACTTGTTCATTCTCCCTTGCTCAACAGTGTCTTAGTAATTACCATGGCCTAATCAATGACACTATAAACAGAAGGCTCTATGCTCCAGGAAGATAAGCCCCAAGGTTCTCTACCATAAATTAACAAGGATGTCTCTGAGGTGAACCAGAGGCATATAGCACACATAGATTCAGAAATGGATTTTGGGGTCGCAATTAATCCTAGCTCCAATCTAGGATTCTTCCTTCATTAGTCTCTCTCATGAACGAAATGCAGAAGATACAGCAAACTGTGGTAAGGAAATTGAATGGTGCCAGATATGAGAAAGAATAGGATCTGGGGTCTTAAAGGCTTATTATCAGACAAGCAGCCATCTAAGTGAGATGTCAACTGAGCCCACATGGAAGAAGCACACCAACATCTGTGATCCATGGGTTGCAAATTATATAATCCAAATCTGAAGGAGGGAATAGGATCAGAGCTTAAACTGTGAGATTCTGGTGTGCAGAAGGCTACGGATGACAGTTGAGGCCCAAAACACATCTTCAGGATCTACATGAGGAATAAGCCTCCGGTGACATTCCTTTGACCATAATTAAGAGATGGAAATAACCTCCCTATCAGAGAGAAAATATTGTAGAGATGATTATAGTGAATTAAAATGATAAATCTCACTTGAATGGTTAAAACTGTCATTTGATCTCAGTTTTGATACACTCTGTGCTTGTTCTGATTTTTAATATTTCCTGCTTTCTTGTTTATTCATAACTTGGCTTATCTCTATTGTATTTTGTCATTGGTCTTGAATCTTTACTTTTGGTTTTTCAGTATATTAGACCTATGATAGATGAATCTATAGGGACAACTAGAATAAGGATTTCTGGGGGTACAACAGGGGAGGTGGCGAAGGGGTAAAGGGATGTACAAGAAAGAAGAAAATGTTCTGAAACTAATTGTGGGAGCAGTTGAACAACACTGTTTGATGTGATTGAGCTATTGAATGGTATGGTGTCTAGATTAGGTCCTAATAAAATGGTTTGAAAGAAAAAGTGTTTCTTTATTTTAAAAAGAATTTCATAAAAATTGTTCATAATGTCTCTGTATTGACCACAAGACAACCAGTAAAATACTAGTTAAAAAAAATTGCAATCTAAGGGCAATTCTACTGTGTGACATAGAGGTACTATGAACTGGAATCTACTTGACATGATACAACAACATTGATTCCGTTAATATAAAGCAGAAGTGTAATTATTGAATTAAGATACATAATTTGTATTGCATTAGGTCGTCTAATCACATTTCTCAAATGAGCTTGTACTAAGTCACACTTCTACTAGGATGATATAGAAGTTTCTCCTATCTCTTCTTGCCTTTACTTTATTGAAATATGAAGGACATACACTATTCACGAATCATGAGAAAGAATTAAATACATTTAGCTACAACAAACACTGAAGATGTAAAGCAACGAAATCCCCGGGGAATGTCAAAAATAGACTTTGGGCCAGGGTGTGGCACCCCATCAGACAGGACTAGAAAAAACTCCAAATGTTAAAAAAAAAAAAAAACCAGACCTGGAACTATTTATAGGATTTTCTGTTTTTGTCATTGGCTTTATATTTGTTGTTATTTTTTGTGTGACTATTGTTGTTTTGTTGGTTTTCTCTTTGTTTTGTTTGGCTTTGCCTGGTTTTGTGCTTATTAATGTCTCTACATATATATCTAGATAAGATAGGCAGGATAAACATTTCAGAGATGAAAACAATGGGACCGGTGTTTCCAGTTGTACACAGGAGAAGGGGAGTGGGTGTGTCAACTACCCAGGGACTAGCAAAGAACAATAAAAAAAATCAATGGCAAGAAGGGTGTAGGATGCCTACTGGGACTTAATCAAGGGCAATGTAGCAGCAAGGAATTACTAAACACAATTGAAGGCTGAAAATGATGGTGGGACAAGAGGAAAGTAAAATGAAAGAACCAGGAGGCAAAGGGCATTTATAGAGGTCTAAATACAGGCATGTAACTATTTAAATATATTTATACATAATTATAGGGAAATAGATCTATGTACTTATATCTATATATTAAGAATTAAGGTTGCAGATGGACATTGGGCCACAACTCAAATATTCCCTAAACACAGAACCCTTTATCCTAATAATCTGGCATTCTGTGATGCTCACCTTCCTGACATGATCGCTGAAGGCAAAATGGGTGCATAAGCAAATATGGTGAAGAAAGTTGATGGTGCCCAACTATCAAAATATATAGCATCTGGGGTCTTAAAGGCTTGAAGATAAACAAGCGGCTACCTAGCTGAGAAGCAACAAAGCCCACATGGAAGAAGCACACCAGCCTGTGCGATCATAAGGTTTCGGTGGGATCACGTATCAGGCATCTAAAACCCAGAACAAAATAATACCAATGTGAATGTGTGTGTGTGTGTGTGTGTGTGTGTGTGTGTGTGTGTGTAATGGAGACCCAAAGCCCATCTGTAGACAATTGGACATCCCATTATAGAAGGGTTACAAGAAAGAGATGAGCTAGTCAGGGTGCAGTATAGCACCGATGAAACACACAACTTTCCTCTAGTTATTTGGTGCTTCCTTCTCCCCACTATCATGACCTCAATTCTACCTTACAAATCAGATTAGACCAGAGCATGCGCACTGCTACAGATAAAAGCCCGAAGCACAGAGTATCCAGGATCTATAAACCCCTAAGGGCCAACAATGAGAATAGAAATTCCAGGAGGATAAGGAGAAGATGGGGGGAGAAAGGGGAAATCAATCACAAGGATCAACATATAACCCCATCCCAGGGAAATGAACAACAGAAAAGTGGGTGAAGGGTGACAGAGGGTGATGTAAGATATGAAAATAATAATATATAACATATCAAGGGTTCATGAGGGAAGGCAGAGAGGGAAGGGGAAAATGAGGGCTCAAGTAGAAAGAGAATGCTTTGAAAATGATGATGGCAACATATGTACAAATGTGCTTGACACAATGGATGGATGAATGGACTGTGATAAGAGATGTAAGACCCCACAATGAAAGTATTTAATAAAAAACCTGAAGATGTTACAAAGACAGTCCTCATATAAAATTTGTTAAATAAATAGACCTAAAGAATGAATTTAATTAAGGCATTTTCTTGATAATTCTGACTGTATCAAAGAGACCGTAAAAAAATAAACAATTGTGATTAAAAATGAAAAGTAATGAATTAGGACATTTTAACCAGAAAACAGGTGTGTGATTAAAAACAAGTTTTGCATGATGGTAAAGCACTCTACTACCAGCCCAAAGCTCAGTGATTCAAACCCATCCACAGGCAACAAGGAAGAAAAGTCTGGCGATCTGTTTCTGATAGGACACAGCCTTGAAAATCTGTGGAACAGTTCTTCTCTGCACACTTGGGGTAGTCCTGCACAGGAATGGACTCGCAGGAAACTACTAGCTCCTTTAATTTACAAGAAAAGGGTCATTATTAATCCTCTGGTTTCCCAGGCTGCACAGGGTGTAAACTTTACAAACCATTCATTCTACTTGCACTGTGACTAGTCTTTGACCTCCCCGTCTCTCTCCCATTACTGGAATCTAGTGTCTGCCTCTGAAAATCGAAACAACTCCTTCCACTGTGATCCATGACTGCTGTCTTCTTATTCCCAACAGACTTCACAATTTGAACTTCCTGACTTCTCTAGAACATTGAATTCTAGTAAATTCTGTTCCGTTAATCTGTTTTGTTATTATTATTTGGTGTTCTGAGATACCATAGTTCTCTTGGGAGTTGTTTTCCCTAGTCTCTTTCGTGGTTTTCTATATTCCTACCCTGCCCTTAATATTCTTCAGGATTCCCCGTTGGAGTCTCTTCTTGTGTCATCTCATACACTCTTCTGACTTCATCTACCAAACATGTGCTGATTATGACCACATGTGCAACATTATTGTGGAATCCCTCAGCCCTTGCAGGTGTAAATGATTCATGCACTCAGCTGCTAACACAAAGATTGTTGGGTCAACCCAGAGTAGTCTGGGAAGAACCACGCCAAAACCAAACACTGCCATCAAGTCAAAGCTGACTCACAGTGATGGCCCTGTGGGTTTCATACATTGTAACTATTTACAGGGGTAGAAAGCCCAGTCTTCCTCCCTGTGAGCTGATTGGTGGTTTTGAACTGCTGACTTTATAATTAGCAGCCTAATGTGTAACCGCTATGCCACTAGGACACCTTGTATTTTCCTACAGGCCATTCACTTTAATAAATTTAAGTTTAAGTCCCACACTTGTTCCTCTCCTAGTGTTTCCCATCTCAAGAGAGAATACTGTGGTATAAATAATGCCATGGGTTAAACTAAGTCTTCCACTTTCTTCGCTGATACCAGAACCTATTTTCTAGCTAAGAGAATTTCAGGCCAAGGCTGGTGGATAACAAATGTTACCTTGCTTGTGTAATACCAGGGCTTTCCACGTTACCTCATGCATTTTCCACCGAGCTCTCGAGAACTACCTGAGGACTGACTGCAGGTGAAACTTCACTATTTGATGGAGAAAGGTCCCCCTCATATTCTGCTGTCTGCTAAATTGGTTGAGCGGTAAATGAAATGTTATTACATCTAGCCACTATGCTGTAGGATTTTGTTTGTTACCAGAGCTTTGGCTAATTCCCCAGAATAATAAAATCACCTCTTTACAAAACTGAGAGTCATCCTTGAGTTCTCCCCATACTGCTTTTACCAATTGCATTGAGTCCTCTACTGCCCATCATCCCCTGAACTCCCTCCAGTTGAAGCCAATATTCGTCTTTGTCTCCTTACTTCAAACAAGCCTGCTCTCTCTAGAGTTGATCCTGCTCATCAGGCTTCATTCTGCAGCAGAAGCGACCTTTCTAAATGCACATGTTCTTCTGTCTTGCCTAAAACTCCTGTTCACTTTCCATTCCTTCAGGATTATATAACTTCTTAGCATAGCATATCAGGTCTTTAATTAGGAGGGACTTGCTTCTCTGTTCAGCCTTAATTCTTGCCAGCCAGTGATTCTGTACTTACATTGTCCAGAGCAACTTCTCAGACCTTGCGTTTGCCGCTCTCATCTCTCCCAACCTGTGCTTTCTCCCGTGTACAACATCCCTTTCTCCTAATTCCTAATGATCTTACAAGATTAGACCCGTGTGACTGACACCTCTTCCAGAGAATCTTTTCTGCCTTCCACTTTCCCTACTCATTTAGCTAAGCCACCTTGCCCTTCTCCAAGTTCTCACAGCATTTTGAAATGATAGGATTTAGCTCACTGCCTTGTAGCAGTGTGTTAACTTACCGCTCTCTCTCTTGCTGCACTGTTTTCTCCCTCAGAATAAATTGCGTGCCTTTCTTATTTTGTATTTCAGGTTTCTACTACAGTGACTGATACCAAGTCGGTGCCACATAATGTTCTTTGAATGAATGAATGGTCTTTAGAATTACAGTTAAAATGCAATTTTATGTGTTTGACAATTCTGTTAGCAGCATTTGCTATAAATTATAATTATGTGAGGTTGATAAAACATAATAATTTTCCACCTACCCTAAATTTGTTCAAGCTATTTCTCGGCCTAGAGTTCTCTCTTCCTTGTCACTATTCAAAGTCCTCCTGTATTACAAGGAATCTGAAAGTTGCACATTCTCTTTGATGCATTCTTAAGTTCATTGTTGTAGCCAGGAGCGGTCTCGTTTCTTTCTGGTTCCACGGTTTTTGTCTTTCTCATCTTTTATCTCTCTCTCTCTATTTCATATACGAGATGGGAGACTCTACTTATATTCTCTCTTTGGTTGCTCTCAGTCAGTTCTAACTCACAGTGACCTGCGGTGTGACAGCGTGGAAGTGGATTCCAAAGGGTTTCCAGTGGCTGAGGTTTTAGAAGTAGACCACCAGCCTACTTCTTTCCGTTTTAGATCCCCCCATGGTCTCCTGGACTTGCTTACAGAGAACAGGTGCTTAATTGGCATTATTTAAATCACTTGTTGGCCCCTTCAATCTCAAAACCATTGAGGAAATAGAAGATTCTTGATTTCAGCTGTGCTTTTTTGGACTGGTTGCTCAGTTTCAGGAAATAGTCTAAGCACTTAGCATGCGTTAACTCATTTGACTTTTGCAAAAAAAAAAAAAACCACGCTTATGATAATTATAATTTTCATCAACATTTTACAGAGTTTCATCTTAGGATAACAGAAGTAATTTGCCCAAGTCTATCTATATTCCTGATAAATGCTGTTATCTTAAACACTAGGCTACATGCTCTGGTAACTGTGAATAAGAGGGCTTCGAAGGCGTGTTAACAACTCCGTTATCTTTTCCTTTTACGCTTCATGAGCTCACTGACACCCCCTCATACTTACTTGAATGCATGAATATCATTTCTAGATATGGTTACTGGAATAAATATACGTAAATACAAAAACACGAAGGTATGCTATCCTTTTGTTGATTTCATTAATTTTGTTATATCTAAGTATTAAAATGTATTTTTAATATGACTGAAAATAGGTAGGTAAGTAGATAGATAGATAGATAGATAGATAGATAGATAGATAGATAGATAGATAGATAGATAGATAGATAGATGGATAGAAAATCTGTACTGGATATCTGGATAGGTAACTCTGTAAAATAAAAGTAAAGTTATTTCAGGGATCCAAATATATAAAGCTTCTCAGAGGGAGGATTTTACTGAGTACTTGTAACCTTCGTTGTACTACTTATTTCCTTTCACGGCTGTGGTTTTGATTCCTGTAGGGAGCACTCTTCTCGCCTTAGTGATAATTAATCTGCATAGCCTCTCCCTATATGACAAAAGACTCATCAGCTCTTCTGATGAATGCTGACCAAGGCCTCTCATCATCTGTCTCCTTTGAGCTAATTAGCTATCTTCAGGCAGAAAATGAAGGGGCTCCTTGCAATCTCAGAATCCCATTCGGTTTGGGGTTGTCATGGCAGTGTTCTTTTCTCGGTTACAGAAAATGATTGTCATTCGGTTGAATCCTCCCAGGTTAGCCGCTTCTTATCACTGCCCAGCAGATCTAAAGGTTGTATAGGAGGTGCCAGCGATGGGAGCTGTGCCATGACCCCTGCTGCCCATTGTCCCCACCCTCCTGCACAGGAGACCACCCTCCTGAGACCAGGGCAGCTGAGTAGCAAGTCCGACATTGAAGGAAGGGGTCTGGGTGACAAAAGGAAAGTCAGCACAAAACAGTAGATTTTTAGACACTCCCAGGGAGAGGTGGCAACTGAAAAGATATATTCTATCCTGTCCTGAGTGAACTGCAAAAAAACCAGCACCCTGGGTCCCTGCTCATCTTGTCGGAATGCCACATATTAACGTATTCATTGATCAGATGAATGGAAATGCTCTTTATGAGAGAAGTATTATTTTACACGACTGTCCATTAGACTGGTGTGACAGTGAGCCCCGATGGCACATTGGTCAAGCGCTGAGCAACTAACTGAAAGGTTGAACTCACTAACTGCTCCCTGAGCAAAGACTATTGCAGCCTGCTCCCATGAAGACTACATCCTTGGGAATTCCGTGGGATCAGTTCTGCTTTTCTGTGTAATGCTACTATAGAGTCCCAGTTGACTTGAACTGTGTGCTCCCTATGAGAATCTCAGTCAAGTCAGTGAACACAAGCAAGCATTTCGAAGACTGCTGCAACCATTCAGTAGGTGTCATCACCCCTCTAAGAAGCATCACATCTATAGATTTACTTGGTAGATTGACTGAATGACTTTCCTATTAAGCCCTTCACTATAAGACATTGACTTCCACTCTGAAACAGAGCTCGGCAGCATGATTTGCTTAGACTAATAATGTTTAACAAAGTGAAGCAAGCTTCTGTGAATTGGGTCTTTGCTACCATCATGAGACTATACCAAGGTTAACCCACTGGGGCCATGGAAGAGGCAGTCAAGAAAACAAATGGCATAGTTTGGTAGTTACATAATCTGGTGTCAACTTGAGAAGAGGTGGAGTCTAGCCTGTCAATCAGGTCACAGCTTGATGACCTCATTTGGAGGCCCCATGGAGATAAGGAGAAACATACAGACTCTTTGCTTTGTTTTCCTGATGATGAGCCACATGGAGCTATGCTAGAATCCTAGAGCTGGAGGAGCCACATGGAGACCCACACCAGCACTGAGATGCTTCCACAGTCACAGGAGCCAGAAGAATTTCCACCCACTCTCCTACGATCATCCTGCATTCAGGATCATTGCATGTTTCATGAGTCTGAAAAGGAATTTATAGATTGGTACCAGACATGTGGGCTAATATCAGACTTGTGGACTTGATCTGGACTGGGCTGGGATGTTTTCTCAAAAATTTAATTGATCTCGTATATAAATCTCTTTTTTATACACACGAGTGTCTCTGGATTTGTTTCTCTAGTCTACCTGGACTAATACACATATTCCATTGAGTAAATCTACCGTGAAAGACCTCATTGAAGTGTTAAAATCAAAGATGCAACTTCAAGGGATAAGACATGCCGATCTCAAGCCCAGGTTTTCTTAATTATGCATATTAAAGCTGGACAATGGAAAAAAAGGAGTGAAGAATTGATATATATTTATTAATGGTGTCAGTGAAAAATTTTGCACGTGTCATGAGCTGTCAGATAGAGAAACACATGCATTTCAGAAGGAGTATAGCTAGAATGCCCTTTAGAAGTGAGGATGGTGTGACTTTATCTGAAGTGCTTTGTACATGATGTCATCATGAGGGACCAATCTCTGAAGCAGGGCATCATGCTGGATGGATGTTCATGAAAGAGAGAGAGAGAGAGAGAGAGAGAGAGAGAGAGAGAGAGAGAGAGAGAGAGCGGTGAATAAGATGGATTGACACAGTGCCTGCAACAATGATCTCAAACATAGTGCGATTGGCTAGGAGGGTGCAGTGCTCAGCATTGTTGTGTGTTGTTGTGAATAGGGTGGCTGTGAGTCCAAATGGACAGGATGCTACTTAACCGCAATCAGTCCACTGGAGGAGAAGAGGCATGTGGAGCAGAACAGAGTTGATTCAGTGTAAGCATCAGATGAGAAGGCAAAAACACTCTACTATGTAAGAAACAGCTAAGTACATGCTTATTAGTTTAACTAAATTCCACTATGGTTTATTAGTGAGCAGTATTATAGTATTGGTAATTGATACAAAGGGAATCCCTTCAGTGAAAAGATTTCCTCTTACAAATTATGGTAAGTTTAACACAGTAATTTCTCAAAATTTTAGATAATAATTGTGTCTTTATGCATTACAGTAAAATGGGAATTCTTTAACGTATACTTGCTGGTTTTGATATTTTTGGTAAATGTACAATGCAATGAATAAGTGGGAAAGAAGGTACTGTTTGCAAATTGAGGCTAGAGATAGAAATATCTGCTTCCAAAATAAAAAGATAACAGGCATAGTTCCTTTAATTGTAAGTCAAGGAGAAAGAAGTTTTGTGTCATACCTCTAGTCTTTTAAATGGGAGCATCCTGTCACACTGCGAAGGATAAATCCCATAGTGTCTTGAAAGAATGTGCCAGCAGTTGGCAGCAATCACTGCCCGGATGCCCAAGAAGTTATTGCTATATTCATTTATCAAAAAAATTGCTCTACTCAATCTTAAATACTCTATTTAACAGTAAATCCCCAACTCCCTAATCCCATAGCTCCCTAACAGTGTCATATTAGCCAATAAGCAAGATAAGCACAAATTTACTTACCCTTGCTTACTAATCCATAGTGAGCTATTTCACATTTGTTTCACTACATCAAAGATTCTGCTTCTAGGTGTGGTTGGCACCTGCCTATCTCCCACGCCCTCTGCACCATCTGAATAAAATCAAAACCACTTAATCTCTTTTCAGATTTTAATCTCTGACAGGGATTGAGTAACCCAGGCCTGACCCTCTAAAGTAGAAAGATGAGACAAGAGATTACTTGGGCGTACGTTCTAAGAGTCTGCATTTGTTGGATAATCCCCTCTGGCTCACTCACTATTCTTCTCCATACCTATTTCTTTGATTCTAATTTTTCTTTATATCTGTTTTTATTAGTTCAGTGGTCCCTTTTGGATTTCATCTCAGATAAATTTATTTCAGGTGTTTACTTCCATTGACTCATATTTTTTTCCTTTTTAAACATTTTATTATTTTACTCGTCTTTTTCTCCAGTAATAAACACGACTGCTACCAACTGTAGTGATACTGAATCTTCTACTAAACATACAAGTTAACAGGCTCTTACAGAGGGCAACATCATAGGAGAGGAGATGGCAGCTTCAGTCAGGTCAATTATTTAATATGGCCCAATTAGCCACAGTCCGAGGGTGCGGTGGCATAATCATTGAGCTTCTAACTCCTAGGTCAGCGGTTTGAACCCCGTCTCTCTAAAGTACAAAGATAAGGCTCTCTGCTTCTATGAAGATCTATGCGTACATGATGTCTCAGAATTGACACAATGGCAGTGAGTTAAGTCATGGTTCTCCTTTTGAGATGTATTGTAAATTCTAGTCTCCACACTGTGGTTATCGTCCTATTTTTAGTGTGTTATCTGTTATGCTAACAATATTAGTAATTAGCTTCATGTGAAATATATTTTGAATCCCCACCTTATTAGAGGGTGTGACTCAAGTCACCATCTTTTGTCTCTTTGGGGTCTCTTTGTGGTCTGCCAATTGCCCATTAGCCATCCTTTTTTATGTTTGCGTCAAAATTAGAATGAACTACAAATTTGAAGCTGTTCCCTTAATTGGCAAACCTCTAGCTGCCTGTCTAATTGAGAAAACGGGAATTTGGGGTTATGATAGTGGATGAGACCAGATCTGGCCTGCATATGATATATGGAAGTGATCAACAGGTTACCTTGCTCACTTTTTGACCTCTGAAGGCAAACACTACCCCTTCATTAAAGCCCCAGACATGGGGGAAATGTTGTCTTTATAAAACCTACCCTTCATACATCCCAACTGAGCATGTGGAGAAGACTCTTTCTAAGTCACCTGGTGATAAACACTGATCAGATGTCAGTCACCACCCTATGTAAGACACTGGCTAGGACTCAGGTAATCCCCTTGACCTTTACTGAGCCACTTTGATAAAAGTTCCTACTCTTGCTCTAGATCCTGCATCTAACTTACCTTCCAAGTCTTAGGACTTGAGTCAGCAGCCTAGTGTCTAACATAATTCACCAGCTTCTACAATCTTGTGAGTCAATAGTTTGATTGATGTTAAAAAGGAGAATTCTACAGATGCACACCTAAATTTTGGATTTAGGACTTGCTAGGCTCCACAACTACATGCATATTTTTTAAATGGTTTTTTTTGGATGGCTTGTGAGCATTGTGAGTATTCTCAGCAAATTGTGGGATCCTTAGCTATAGAGAAGAAAATGGTCTATATTCATTTTAATGAACTAAATATAGCTTTGGAAGAGTTGGACAATTGGGACATTGGCTATGTCCACATCATTGGGATAAGCTTTGTGCTAATTCTTCTAAAAGAAATTATTTTTGCAACATCACAGATATGAAATACTAGGTCCAGAGAATGCCAGAGCCATTGACAGAAAATTCATGATAAGCATAAAGTTCCAAAAGGCAAGGGGCAGGTTGAGATAGGAGAGTAACGAAGGGCGTAAGTTGTGGATACTTATGGCATTAGATAAGATGTGCTGATCAGAGAATTAATTTCAAGTCCGTTCTGTATAGAACCAGATATGTCAGATATAGACAAAAACAAGCAGTGGAAATGGCAATTTAGATCCGTCTTTTGAGAATGAACAGGGCACACGGACAGCACAATGAATGGTCAGTAATGCATTGGGTGTTTTCTAAGCAAAGAGATGGAGCATTACGGTCCTAGTAATTGGCTGACTCTACATTTAGCTAGCACAGTGCTTTGAATGAATCATACCTATCAATGACATAAATATGCCTCAAAATAGTGCTGTCATAACCTCTGAGATCGCCTGGTGTGATCAGCCAACAGAAACCAAAAGCTTGATCACTTCTACTTTGAGAAGTCTTTTGTGATAGGTAAGGTTTATTGTGCCAACCTGGCCAATAAACACCTGTGGGATTGATTAAAGGGTAGAGAGATAAATGGCTTGGTGAGTCTCACCTGTCTTGTCTCTTGTTCTCTGCTGGCTGGACCAGGGTGTGGCTGCCTTAGCTAGTTCTTTGTCTCAGCTGACAAGGCTCACTTCCTGTGAGACATTCCTGCAGAGAAGCCACATGAGCCTACCCTGATGCAGTCCTAGGTGCTGGAAAAGCCTCATGGAGACACCTGCCAACACTGAGATCCTTACACCGGCACTGGATTCAAAGACTTTCTACCCACTGGCCTGTGATCATCCTGAATTTGGCATCATTGTGTATGCTTTGTGAGTTTGAGGAGGACTTTGTAGATTGGTGTCAGATATATGGGCTAATGTCAGACTTATGGACTTGGGCAGCACTGAGTTGGGATGCTTTCTTAATGTACACTTACCCTTTATATAAAACTCTCTTTTATAAAATATGAGTGTATGAATTCTGTTTCTCTAGGCTACCCAGACTAACATACCCATTGTGGTCACCCATCCTTAGTCAAACAAGGCACCAGGAATTGAATGAAGCCAGAGTCACAGTATAACTTCTTCTATTTACTCTAAATCCTCCCTGTGTATTAGGCTATGTTGACTAGAGACGTAAATCCAGGGACATTTACGTGTGTGTGAGAAATGGACTGCATATTAACAGGTAATTACATATCAAGAAAACATACCAGCCTGGTTGGTTTGAAAACACACTAGCTCCATTCCATAAGCCCAGTACTAGTCCATAATCCCTCTTCAGACTCACAAAGTCACAATGATGTCAAATGCATGAATATCACAGTTTGTTAGGTGTAGAGTCGTGTGGATCCAATAGCAGTGGACACACCAGAGGACTCGGAGCAATCTGGATAAGTCAGATGAAGGTCAGGGGAGTTTCCAAAGACCCTCCTTAGGAAAAGGCAGTGCTCAAAAAGAGTCATCATTGGGCTGTGATCTGATTGACAGGGCTGTACCACCCCTACCCTTTTATATATGTTCAAGTTGACATAAAATTATGTAACTAGCACACTCCCCTGCTATTTATTCTAGATTCCCCTCTTCAATACTCCATGTTAGCAGTGAGCTATAGCAGGTCAGGCTACCCTGAACATATATGAGACTATCAGGATGCCAGAAACACCTGCATTGCAGGTGTTCTAAGTGTACAATAATCCTCCAAAGAGTGGAGGGGAGAGGTAGAGAGAGTTCACTTTGCAGACCCAGCTCCGAGTCCTGACCTTAAACTAGATACTTTTTACCGCTAAGGAATCATTTTAGCATTTATCATGAAAGCATGAAATTTCTGTGAATTAAACTTCATCACCATCAAAATATTAAATTGGACTGTTCTATTATATTTGAAATTCATCTATATTTTCACAAAAGCACTGCTTAATTATTTTTAAATGTTTGAAAATGTTACCATCTAGTTACATGGCAAAGTTTCTTGTTCGACAAGACAATCAAGAAGCGATTGAGACCACAATGAAAAACTTTACTTAGGAAATGAATGAATACATTTCAAGCATAGAACAATATAAAAGTTATGTTTCTAGAACCAACGTTACCATAAAAATTGAAAAGTTTTTGAAATTATAAAGTTTAATATTCAGCATCAATGGTAATATTTACACTAGAATTTTATCCTAATTATCATAAAAAATGTGATGGCTCTGAAATCTTACCCTCTTTCCAAGCAAATTGTTAATCCACCAAAATTCATAGATAGTAGAAGTAGCCAAAGTAATAAGACTACCATGTCAGAGGCAAAGGAAAGTTTATTATTCATAGCAATATTCATAGAACCACTCTTTTTGTGACAATTCTTTATCTCCCAATTTCAAGAGTGACAGGAAGTGTATACAAAATATTTTCTGAAGACGACTTAGTAAAAAACTGAAAAATAATCTAACAATATTTAAGCATAATGAATGCTCTTTGTAATGTAAGTGAAGTTTATTATTTCTAGTAGTGATGACAGCAGCAATTAAATTGGATAAGAAGTGCTCGGGGTTATTCTGGTAGGAGGCATCCTGAAATCCTAGTTGCAGGGAACAGATGGGGGATTCATGATGCTGTGAAATGAAGCAGAAAGCAGAGACTGGAGCAATTGTCACTTTTAACTTCTTGGATGTGTTATCTGAATCGGATACCAGGAACAAACAGTCCTATCCAATATAAAGAAGGTGCACATTTTACATTAGAAAAATTGTGAATTACCCTTCTTAAAACTAGGACAGAAGCAGTCTGAAGTGTTTGTGATTTGTGAAAATTAAGAAACAAATATGAGTATGAAGCCATCCGTTCTCTGTCCCTCTATTCCTGACGGAGCTAAACGGTTGAAAGCGCTAACAGAGGCTTTGTAAGCTCTCCTAACTGATCTACCAGCCAAGACTGCATTAGCGGCAGGTTCTTTCAAATCACGCAAATCTTCACACTGAGAGAAAGAGTCATTTATGATAAGGGCAGCCCACGTTGAACAACATCCAAAAATGTACGTGTGTGAAACAGCATTATCAGCCAAAGCAATTTCAAGGTTGCATATGGATATAAGATTTGCTGTAATGTGAACCAAATGTTACCACCATGAATAAAACTGGTCAAGTATTTGACAATAAGCGCATCTCTTAGATCAGCGCTTCTCAACTTGTGGGTCGCGAGCCCTTTGGGGGTCAAACGACCCTTTCGCAGGGGTTGCCTAATCCATCCTGCTTATCAGATATTTACATTACACGTCATAACAGGAGCAAAGTTACAGTTATGAAGTAGCGACGAAAATAATTTGATGGTTGGGGGTCACACAACACAAGGAGCTGTATTAAAGGGCCGTGGCATTAGGAAGGTTGAGAACCACTGATGTAAGAGATACATGCACTGCTTTCTCCCCAGCAATGACAGAAATTCAGATAAAGTGAGAGAAGGCTTTCTGTCCCAGAACTATGAGTGTAAGGAACTTGCTTCTATTTTCTACTGTGAAATCAAAAGTTGATAGGCAGGCACACATCATTGCTGGTGTGTGTGACCTGAGCAGTTGCACAGGGCCACACACTTAGATGGACCCAATTTTGCCTTAAAACTCTCTTTTCACTCTCTTAAAATTCGTAATAACTTTTCAACAAATGGCCTTCATTTTGATCTTGTACTGGACCTTGCTAATCATACACTCATTTCAGTGTATAGGAATTGAATGTGATTAGCCAAAGTTCCTGCCCTCTAAAACGCAAAATAAGGTCTTTCTGGGTAATATAGTTCCATGACTTGCAACCATGTCCATATTGAACATGCTACTGACCTTCTCTCTCTAGACTTTTGTGTCACTGCTTTTAAAATAGGAATGATGCTAGGTTCTGCTGGAAAGACATGACATAAACTAATCTATCCAGCGCATTTATTGCAGAGCCTTATGTAAATGTTAGCTTATTGTTGTTGATGTTGACATTATGAAACACATTTCAAACTCGGGTGTCATCAACCTGGTAACCAACATGCATGCTTCAAATCTTTGAGGTCACTTTTTAAATTTGAAGTGACCACTTTGCCTAACTAGTTAAAATCCTTGAAGATAAATCATACACATACACATTCATATTTAATGTTGCAGAAATATGAAATTAAACATACCAGTAATATGTAGATAACTATTTGTTCTGCTAAAAATATATTAGTTATTCATGATACAGTCATGGCCCAATTATAAAGTGACCTGAAAATACGAGGACACAAGCCCTGTGGTCTGTGAAGTAAAGGTGAGCTTGGCAAGATGAGTTGGAAGGACAACAAGAGTGTCAGAGTTGTTCACAGAACACAGTTGTTCACAGTAATGTGGAGCCTAGATTCCCCCTGATGGCCCTTAGATCTGAACCTTCTATTTCAATGACTCATTGGACCCACTATCCCAATCAATTTTTTTACCTGAGAGTAACCTCTTATTGCCTTCGAGTGGATTCTGACTCATAACAACCTTTATAGAATAGGGTAGAAATGCTCCTGTGGGTTCCCAAGAATGTAACTCTTGATGGGTGTAGAAAGCCTTCACCTTTCACCCAGGGAGCAGCTGATGGTTTCAAACTGCTGAACTTGTGTTTAGAACCCAAACGGAAACTCACTGCACCACCAGGGCTCTTGAGAGTCATGCAGGTAACCTTTTTTTTTTTCACTTGTGATTTCATAAAGATAAATGTTCCAAACTGTGACTATGCTCAAAAGACACTACATTTTGCTTCTATTTGAAGAATAAACCACACTGTGTGCGGACCTTCGTTAATTAAATACATCGATTGTCAAGATGAAGCTTGACAAAAATTAATATCATAATTACACGTTATGAAACAGTGTTTAGGTAAATTAATGGTAAGCCCAGAAGTAATACAAGATTGCTTTAGGTTGATAATCAGCTTGAATCATAACTCGAGCCAATGTACACAGAACTCATCTGATGCTTCCTTGGAGCAGAATAACAAACAGATAACCAACCAAATGGAAACGTCGCAGATAATGAAATTTGAAGCAGGTCATGAGTCCCTTGGGTGACAGGTGTTATTAAAATTTGAAAAGACATGATTGTTACAGTTGTATAGGGAATGTTGAATATTGGCATTTCAGGCCATTATGACCATCTGTCTCGTCTCCTCACACAATGCTTCTATTGATATTTTAAAAAGGAAAAACTGGTCAAGCTGCTATACATTTGAAATAAGGCACAATATGTAAAGAACTTATCCTGAAACACATGAATTCTCAATATGATGCCATTTCGGAATTTTAGACTCTGACTGTCTGATGCACTTTTGAGTCAATGGATCTACATATACCTCTTTCCTATATTTCCAGGTAGACACCTCTCATCTAGACAGAGGGGCTGAAATTGCTTTGCTCTGAGTTTGACTCTAATATTTACATGTAATTAAATAATTAATGCGTGATTGCACTGTTGGAAAAACATTCCCTGAACAATATCTTCAACATTTCTACCATAACTAAGAAAATATGAGGCTGTAATATTCATGTAGATGTTCCTTTCTTTTAAAATATTTTTCCAGGTTCATTTTTTTCTACCTGGTATCGACTTTCGTGTATCTGTGAAATTTTTTTATTACATCTTTATGTCACTGAGGCCCACGGAACACATGGGGGTTCTTTCTATCTACTTAGAATCCTCTAGTGTCAGTGATGTGTCAGACAGAGAGCTAAAACCCCAGGACCCAATGATTCTTTCGTGACAGCCAAAGTCATGTTGGATGTGTCTGTTCTCGAGTTGTTAGCTACTATCTATTTTTCGATCTAAAAGGTCTTTCCTAACATTCCTACTCGTGATTTTCTACGTATCTCCCCTACCAACTGCCTGGGATCTGGGTTACTACTTCCTACATATATTAACTTGAATTATTCAGGTTCAACATTGCTTTGTCATTTCCCGTGTGTATTTTTAATTTTTCTTATTCCCTGTCAAATATGATGCTCCTTAGTGATGTTAGCAACACTTTCCAAATTAGATCCGTTCCGAAATAACTGAAGAATGGTGGTTTGTCCTCATTTTCCAAGCCAAAAATAAAGAAGCATAATAAATTCAGTTTAGCATCAATCCCTATAGACCTTCCATAGTGATTTGCATTGAAACCAGCACATCGTAATTCAATTGGATTTTTCTCTTTTAACTTTTCAATACTAAGTACTTATTACATTTATCTAAGCTTTTTTCATAATTTCATAGTATGCTCCCCATTGGTGAAGTATTTCCCAAACAGTACTTCCCTCTAATCTGTAGTTTTCACCATGGTTTTATAAAATAGTGAATTGAATGTGTTTATAATTTCCTCAATAAATTAACAAAGAGTTCATGAGAATATTTCTGTGCCAAAAGAACACTGACTGATTACTTTTTATACATTTAGTGGTTTGCCAGGAAGACAGATGCTGAGAAGGGGCAAACTTGAGCAAACTTCTCATTGGACTCTCTAACAAGTCCAACCATGTGACTTCTGATCTGAACTCTGCCACACTAAATTTGACAAGCTGTGATGTGTCCAAAGGAGGGTAGCCAGGTTGCCAATGGCATGTATATATATATATATCTGTGTGTGTGCCTGTGTACATGAGAAAGAGAGAGAGAGAGAGAGAGAGAGAGAGAGAGAGAGAGAGAGAGAGAGAGAGAGAGAGAGAGAGAGAGAGAGAGAATGAGAATATTGGTACAAAACTATAGAAACATTCATTAAACAAAATTATGTCAGTTTGAAACTGTTTCTTAGTATATATTCCACCTTAGTTTATACACCTGTGAAGGCAGTGTTTCCATCTGTCTTCCTCAATAATTCTTACCCCTGCATTTTCATAAAATCAAAACAGTTTTTTTCATACTGAGGGTCTCAATATATGTTCCTTTTAACTATCCTTTGAATTTTAAAGGAAAAATCTGCAGTGGCCAGGTGAGGACTGTAAGATGAATTGGGAAGTTTCCCCCCATGCATTTTCAGAGCACAGTCTTTGCTCTTTTGAAAGAACTGGCAGGCGCATTGCCACGATCTGAATTATTTTTTTCTAGACACAATGTTCCATGCCTTTTTCCTCACGAATGTAGTTTTCAATTTTCTTAAAGTTTCTTGTCAATACACTCCTATGGCTGTCCTGTGTCCCTTTAGAAAATCTATCAAGACTATCCCCTTAGAATTAGTTCTGAACTTCCATCTTCTGGAATTAACCATTAAGTTCTTCTTGATCTTCTTTGAAATGCTTGATTCATCCAGGGGTAAGAAACATCTGAGCCACAGGCCTTATAAGACCCGAGATAGCACCCCATTACCAGCCAATGGTACCACGTACAGTCCAAGCCATCACATTGTTGGTTGGTTCTGACCCACATAGAACCTCTGTTCGGCAGAAGTAAACCAGCCTGGACCTGCCCCCTCTTCACAATTGTTCTTACACTTGAGGCCATTGTTTCAGTTGCTGTGCCAACCCATCCCTTTGCAAACTGTGCTCTTTCTGGCTGCCCTCTACCACGTGTGATGGCCACCTCCAGGGACTAGTCTCTCCTGACATGTCCAAAGTCTTACCAGCCTTGCCTCTAACAGCAGTTCTCAACCTGTGAGTCACGACCCCTTTGGGGGTTGAATGGCCTTTCACAGGGGTCGCCTGTTTCATAACAATGGCAAAATTACAGTTATGAAGTAGCAATGAAAATCATGTTATGGTTGGTGTGTCACCACAACATGAGGAATTGTATGAAAGGGCCACGGCATGAGGAAGGTGGAGAACCACTTTGGAGCATTGTGGGTGTGCTTCTTCTGAGACAGATTGGTTTGCTCTTCTGGCAGTTCATGGCACTTTCAGTATTCTTCACCAAAACCCTAACTCAACATAGAAGTGAACTAATTAACATGTGACCAATATGGTTCAAAGGGGATGTTATACAAATCCAAATGGCTTTTGACAGGATAGAAAGGTTCCTGACCCCTGATTATGTTGGGCACCATTCTTAAAAAATTTATACAAAAATTCAATAATTTAGAAGATGTTCACTTGAGTCTTGCTGCAAATTTGCCCTGATGTATGTTTTCTAACTGGTACCAAAACTATTCCTTTCTTTTTGTGTCACCCACAAGACACTATTCTAAGTTAATGTTACAAAAGTACTTGGCTACAGACATCCACTGATAATGGGGGGCATGTTTGTTTGGAATAAACCTGTACCTTCATATATTCATGAATTGAAATCCATGTGCATGTGTGTGTGTATCTGTGTGTGTCCTTTTATATATACACTTGTGCGCATGTATCTATTTTTCTCCTGATATATAACATATTCTAGGGAGAGTAAAGAAGAGGAAAATCTTTAACAACAAAGGACTCAAACATAGAAATGCTCCTGAGGAGGGTCAAGTGTTTCCGTCTGTTGTACATAGGCTCGCAATGAGCTGAAACTGACTCACTGGCACCTAGCAGCAACATGTATGTATGTGAGATGTATGTGTGTATATTTAAATGAGGGGCCTCAAAAATTCATAGAAGAATTCCCATTATTTTAATTCGATTTTCAGGAAGTTTTTGAAGCACCCTTCTGTGTATGTGCATGTGTGTGTGCGTGTGTGTGTGTGTAATAGGGCCACACTGTAGAAAAATGATGTGCTATTTCAGGAGGCTGTAGAAAAAAAACTACCAGAGTTTCAAAAAATGAAGTAAGGAAGATTCTAAATATTTAGAACTGAAATGGACATTCTGAAGGAGAGTGAGCACTCAAATGCGGGCATTGCTAAACAAAAGCTATGTGGATGGCCATGTGCACTTCTTTCCATTAGATGCTAACGTGTGGAAATGATGCTACCTTTGAAATGATTCTTAAGATTTTTGTTTCTAATTTGAAAGTCAGAACATTATAAAATATTATAACCCATCTAAAAAGAACAGTAATCGTAACAAGAAGCAATCAACAGAAGGGAACGAATTTATAATGCACCATATTTGCAGTTTGCATGAATTCCTGTCGGGCATGAGTTTGGTGTCCACACCACACCATAGAACATCTTCTCAAGCCAGGGAGCTTCACGGCTCAGGCATATATTTACCTCAACCCAACTTTTTTCCTCTTAAAATCAACCCATGAACGTAAATAGAGAAACTGTACCTAAAACCATGTGAATGAACACAAGCCAACTGATAGCACCTGTATAAACTGTAAAACATGGTAGTATGTATTTATGGCATGTTTACAACTCTAAGAAAAGATTAATGAGTCAGAAGTAACTCTTTTCTAAAGAAAAAGATGGACATTTGGATTTGGGTGTTATAGGCTGTTCATGAGATCATTAAACACATGATCTGGCTATAAGGAAAAGGGTTTAGGAAACATTTCTTATCATACCAGCCGCTATTCATCCCCAACCCCCACCCAGCAGCTGACTTAGATCCCTGAGAGGGACATGTGGGTCATGCGGGTGGCAGCACCTGGTAACATTTTCCAAGTTGTCAGAGCACAATGGGACCCTAGTAATTAATTAGCCACCCAGCTGGAGTGTGCAGGGAGCTCAGCTCATCAAGGCACAAACACAATGCTGATCAGACATGCCTTTTGGCAAGGCATTGAGAAGGACAACCTCAGAGAGTTGATTCTATATTTAGACTGAATCAGTTATCTACTCTGGGTCCTGCGATAATCTAGCGCCAGCGTCGGCAAACTTTTTATGCAAAAATTGGGGTAGCAAATATCGTCTGCTCTGCAAACCATAAGGTCTCTTCAGCAACTATTCAACTCTGCCTTTGTAAGCAGAAAGCAAGTGCAGGCAACACTACAATAAAGGAGCATGGCAGCGTGCCAACTTTAGTTATGGATAGTGAAATGGGAAACGCCTAGCCTTTCCCTAGCAACACGAAATAGTGGTTTTTTTGGTTCTTTCCAACTGGTTAAAACTGTAATAGCCATTTGATGCTGGTAAGCCTGCGCACGTAGGCATTGGGTTTGATTTGTGGGCAGCAGTTTGCTGACCCCCAAGAAATCACTGCCTATTTTAAAAGGCTCTTTGGGATATAATAGTTCAATGGCAGTAGTCAAAGCTAACACTTTTAGTGACGATGGTATTTAGTGTATGTTCTAATGGAAACATGAATTGTTCAAAGCATATCCACAGAGTTTAATGAAGATGGCTGTGAATGGCTGTCTCCGTTGTTTTAATAAGGTACGTTTTAATCATAATAGGCAAGGATGTCAGCTGATAGACTCAACTAGCAGTTCAGTTCCAGTCTTGAACTTGGAAGTAAATCATTTAACTTCTTTGGAAACTTATTTTCTTTTTCTATGTAATTGCTAGGCTTGACATTATCTATGGCCCCTTTGAGGTCTGTCCATATGGTAGGGTCTCTCATTGATAACCTAACTGACTAGTACCTAGACTACCCTGCTGCCTCCTGGAAACTGTGGTCTCCAGGCCTTATGCTGTGTGCTTAAGGAAAGCATATCTTCACGTGGAAGACTTAAAATGTCAAGTTTGCAAATCTAAATGAGTTAGAGGAGAGGAACTTTAAGAGTTTGACCTGAGTGACAGTAAAAGGAGGGCTCAGGGGTAAGTTTTGAGGCAACAGAAACTCGAAGGAGAGCCTATCAATCAATCTTTAATAGGATCTGTATCTGCTTAGAGTATGGGGACAGTTGTACAATCCTGCATAAGCACTGGGTTTAGTTTCCTGACTTTGGCACAATCTGAGAAAGGACATTGGGGACTTTCACTTATTCACAATTGCTGAGACTTAGGTAATGAAAAGAGACAAGGTTATCTAAATACAAATTCAATGTGGGCTTAATCTTATTTGGTTGTAATAGAAATTTCAGCAAGGCACTGATCTTTTCTGAAAGATCCCTGTTTCTAGGCTGGTGGTTTGTAATTTCATCTCTGCCTCCGATACTAGAGATCGAAATGAATAATTAACAACATCTACAATAATACAGAGTTATGTTTACAAGATAAAATGCTCTAGGTTAAAAAAACTGGAAACTTGACAAAATATAGGTCAGATAGCATATGCAAACTATATAGAGTTATGCCTGAATGTGAACTACAAGTCCCCTGTATATTGACAAATGAGTGTAATCCTTCAAAGCTTGAGAAAGATGATGAGACCTGAATCCATTCACAGACAATTTATGCAGTGGCAATTCAGACCCAAGCCAAAATAATTCTATTTCAAAAGATGCCAGTCCTCTTTGCCAATGGCAGAAGTTCAAGCTAAGCAATATCCCATTTCCAATCATAAAACAGCCGGATTGAGATACATTCTTATTAGCTTAGTTCCAGCGTAGCTTTTCTAGATTCATGCCAATGTTATTGCCACTATTATTTACTATCTTCCTCTTATTATAGTCTTAAATTTCATGCATCTGCTCTCTGTTCACTTTAACCATAATAGAAACATATGCTTTCTCTTTGTTGGTTTTTTTTTTTTTTGGACATTTGTTGTGAGAAGCTACACATTGCAGGCAGATGAGGCAGACAGAATAGGGAATGTTATTTAGGAAATTGTCTCTTTCTTTCGCCGGGAGGTATTAAGAGATGCTTATCCAGGCAGTCAGAGTGCATATCATTTAAATTATATACATCACTTTTTACCTTTTGTACAAAAATTATCATGGTTGTTCAGCTGTTACTGAGCTCAACTTTCAGTTTGAACAATGGCAAAAAAATGTAATCATATATTTTTAGTATTAGGTCTTTTGCTTGATTTGTTTTGAACACTAAGTGGTACAATCAGTCTATGTCTGGGTCAAATTTCCCATGTTTTGCTGCGCTTGTGTTGGCTGAAAAAGTGTGTCTATGGTCTTATATACATAGTTATAATTATTTTATCAATGATCAAATGAATACAGTTCAAAGTTGGAGCTTATAAGACTATTTTAAGAAGGACTGAAAGTCATAATTTATACACTCCTATAAAATTCTCCAGTGTGACATCTTCTCAGAGCTCCATTTGTACTTTACAAAGGTTTTTGGGGGGTGGGGTGTTTTTGTTTTTTTACTTTCAGGATGAAGCCAGCCCCATTATTGGCTATCTCTAGTTCTTTTAGGATCATTTGTACAGGACACACAGAGCTCCCTAAGCCCTTGGCTCTGAGACTTTTTTCACGAGGTGACAAACCCATAGCGACATGCCAAGTGTGGCATTCTGGCCATCAAGGAGCTTCCTCTCTCTGGAAGTTTCCCTGGGTCTACCTAGAGAAGATGCTTACACTCGTCCAGGTTAGTTTTGACCGCTTTTTTGAATTTAATAATTTATCTATTGCATGGTGCACTCCTTAGCATTGTAAGTAACTAGTTCAATAATTTTAATTAATAAAGCTGATGACTCACTTCCATTGAGTCAAAGATGACCCACCTCAACCCCTTGTGGGTTTCAGAGATGGTTTATAGACGTGGAAAGCCCAGTCTTTCTCCTGAAGAGCTGCTTGTGGGTTTATTTATTTATTTTTGGTGGTATGTGTGTATGTGGGGGGGGGGTTGTTTTGTTTTTGGCTGACCAACTTGTGAGCACAACAACACCAGGGTTCCATCCGCCCCCACTCCTCCCCCGATGCCTTTATATTTGATTTTCTAAAACTATGCACCTTCTGCAACCACCAGCTGCTCCATGGGAGAAAGACAGGCTTTCAACTCTCGTGAAGCTTTACAGTCTCAGAACACCCTGGGCAGTTCTACTCTGCCCTTGGAGGGTCCCTGGGAATCAGAACCAATCCCATGCCAATGAGATTTGGGGTGAGTGATGTCGTGTAGTCATCCATAGCTTAAAAACATTCTTGGAACCTTAATATTTTAGACTTGCCCCCAAGATAATAGGAGTGTTCTACTCCCAAAGGAATGAGGAGGGGCATGGCTAGTGATTGGTCTACTAAGAGTGATGACCTCATGGTATAGTACTTGAAAGGCAGAGCTAAAGTTACTTTACATATAGGCATAATTGGTATATGGAAAACCAAAGAGAATCCAATGAAAAACTATTACAAATAATATGGGAACTCAGAAAACTGATTACAAACTCATACATAAAATTAATAGTTCTACGATAAGTTAAAAATATGCATGAAATATTCTCCCCAAAGGTATAAGTTAAAATGGAACAAAAATGAAAATGAATTACAAAGAATTTTAACATAAAAATGTTTGTCTCTGTGTTAGTCTGGGTAATTTAGAGAAACAAATCCACAGAAACTCATATGTATAAGAGAGAGTTTTATATAAATAAGTGCACATCAAGGAAACATCCTAACCCAGTGCTGCCCAATCCCACAAGTCCAACAATAACCCATATGTCTGACATCAATCCACAAAGTCCTCCTCCATCTCTCAAAACACACTCAATGATGCCAACTGCAGGAAGAAAGTCCAATCAGTGGGTGTGTAAGCATCTCAGCACTGGCAGGGGTCTCTACACAGCTGCTCCAGCACCCAGGGCTACATCGGGGTAGGTCCATGTGGCTTCTCCTCGGGGACGTCTTGCAGGAAGTGAGTCTTGCCAGCTGAAACAGGGAACTAACTAAGACAGCTGCACCTTGGTCTGACCATCAGAAAGCAATAGACCCAAGAACTAGAAAGGTGAGGCTCACTGAGCCATTTATCTCTCTGCCCTTCTATTAACCCCACATGTTTTTATTGGCTAGGTTGGCACAATAAACTAACTACCTCAGTCTGATATCACACGACTGGTTATAAGACTTTCCAGCATGAGAATTTATGTAGTGGCATAAAGCAGAATATTGAATACACCAATGTATCCGTCCCTTTACCTGGTTCCACAAGTTGAATAGAACTCGTGACTGTTGCTAGGTGCCATGGAGAAAGCTGCAACTCTGCATGACCCTCTGTGTAGCAGGGTGGCGCCCCCGCCAGCCGATGCTGCAGCCTCCTCCTCATCTTTGTTGTTTGAGCCCATTGTTGCTGCCATGGTGTGTGATTCTTTTAAAAACATCATGTAATCTGATTGTCATGTTCTGTTAAAAGAAAATGGGAAAAAGATATAAATCCTCTAAAGTATGAGTAGATGTTTTAACGATTCAAAATTTGAAATCAGTAACACCCTGGATTACTGGAAAAGAAAATTTCAGAAACATTTGAAGTAGACTTAGAAATTTAGCCTGCGATATTAATGTTAGTATTTGAAGATAAAACTAATTAATTTAATATTCGTCTGATCTAGTTAAGCTAATAATAAAAGTAGTATTTGAAATTAATGAAGAAATAACAGATGGGTTACAAAAAGAATTTGGGAAGCTACCTGTCCATCAGGGTGGGAGTGGGAAAGGTGGAAAATGAGATCTATGCCATATTTATTCCAAAATATTCATATTCCAGATGCCGAGTGTTTAATTGCAAAAACCCTTTACAAAAGATACCGATAAAATACATTTATACTACATGAATGAAGAGAGGACAATTCAAGCACCATCAAATACTACCCAAACTTTAACACTTCAAAATTTAAGGTCTCTTTGCAAAACAAAACATTGAGAAGTAAATAGAAAAATTTCCATCATAAATAGCATTGATGAATTAGTCCTTTTAATATATTTAAAGCTATTTTAAATTAGTTAAAAGTTAGAAAATTAACAACAGTTGTAAATAGCCAGTACTTGAGAAAAAATGTAATTTGCAAAAGTAATTAACAAAATATCTCATAAAGTCCAATAATCAGGTGCTGTTTCATACTTACAAAGTCAGATTATTAAAAAAAATAAGAACACTTAATGGTTATGAGAGAGCAAGGACATTAAAATCCTTAAACAAAGCTAAGCTAGCAGTTTAGTCTTCTTTTAATAAAAGAATATATATAAGAATAGGCTTCACAAAGTTCATGGAAAATAGAATGAAAAGGTAATGAAATTCTTCTACAAGCTTTTCAAATATGTATGAGTATGTAAAATATTCCTGTTCCTTCAAGATTTTATTTCTAGTAATATGGTAATGAAATAATAAAATAATAAAATCTGTCCACTTAAGTCTGATTGTAAGGATACCCACTTAAACATTGCTTATACTGGAGGGTGGAGGGAAGGTGGGGTAGAAAGGGGGAACATATTACAAGGATCTAGATATAACCTCCTCTCTGGGGGGATGGGCAACAGAAAAGTGGGTGAAGGGAGATGTTGGACAGTGTAAGACATAGCAAAATAACTATAATTGATAAATCATCAAGGGTTCATGAAGGAGGAGGGAGTGGAGAGGGAGGGGGAAAATGAGGAGCTGATACCAAGGGCTTACGTGGAGAGAAAATGTTTTGAGAATGATGAGGGCAACAAATGTACAAATGTGCTTCACACAAAGGATGGATGTATGGATTGTGATAAGAGTTGTATGATCCCCAATAAAAAAGAAAGAATAAAAAACATATAATGGACATTAATTTAGAATTATAAAATATATTATATGATAGGGTTGTTTGTAGCATTAAAACCATATATTTACATTTTTTCAACTAGCCATTCTTGAAAAAATATCCATGTGGACTAATAGATATATTAAGGTAGCCTTATAATGAATTTTATGCAAGCAAATACTGATATAAGTATCTATGTGAAAGTGATTTACTTGGATGTTATTCCCTTGATAAAAGCAATACTGGGGTGAAGGATTGGAGTCAGGACTTGTCAAACACGTTGGTCACTGAGGTTAACTTTAGGTGAGTCTTGCAAGTGAGCTCCCTATGAGCCGATGAGGGAACTCAACTGTAATTAATAAATAATTAAAACCCGTTCTGTGGCACCTGTGGTTTCCTTGGACTTAGGCAAAGAATTACAGTAACTTGAGAGTAATTGTATTACAGGGAGACAAAATGTATGCTGCTAACTTTAAAGTACACTGTGAACCAATAAGCAAACAAACTAAAAAGAAAAGCCGAGGCTAATATAGACCAAAAGTTGAGTTCATAAATCTTGGTCGGTTTGTCTGTTATTCTCCACATGTGTGTCCATTACAACTGAAACCAAACCAAACTTCACAGATTCTGAAATGTAGTTTATATAGGATCAGAGAACCTCATTTTTCTCCTGGGACCACTTCCTGGGCTTGCACTGCTAATTTAGAGGTTAACGGCCCCAAGTTTGTCCCACAGTGCCCCCACGGATTTGCAAACACACACACACACACACACACACACACACACACACAAAGTTTGTCCCACAGTGCCCCCACGGATTTGCAAACACACACACACACACACACACAGTTTGTCCCACAGTGCCCCCACGGATTTGCAAACACACACACACACACACACACACACACACACACTGTTCTTATTGTCAGTTACCATTGAATCAATTCCAACTCTTAGCAACCATGTGTATTAAAAAATGAAGCAATATCTGATCCTGAAGCATCCTCCAATGGGTTGAGCCCATTGTAGCAGCTCCTGGCCAGTGCACCTTGTTGAAGGTTTTCCTCCGATTCCCTGACCGTCTACTTTATCACGCATGATGTACTTGTCCAGGGACTGGCCTCTTGAAAACAGCTTCAAAGTTCATCAGACAAAGCCTCTCCATCTTCAATTTCAAGGAGGATTCTGACTTCTTTCAAGAACAGGCTTTTTCTTCTTCTGCACCCCTCAATGCTTTCAATATTATTTACCAGCATCATAATTACAATGCATGCATTCTCCTTAGGTATTCCTTATTCATTGTTCAACATTCACATGCATATGCAATGACCAAAAATACCGTGACTTAAGTCCAACCTTAGTCCGTAAAGTGACACCTTTACATCTTAACACTTTGAAGAGGCAGCAGATTTGCCCAGTGCAACACATCACTTGATTTTCTGACTGGCACTTCAGTGATCACTGCTTGTGGCTCCAAACAAAATAAAATTTTGACAACTTTCATTTTTCTCCATTTATCAAAATGTCTATTGGTCCAGTTGTGAGGATTTGGGTTTTCTTTACATTTAATTGCAATCTATACTAAAGGCTACAGTCATGGATTGTTTTATCAGCAAGTGCTTCCAGTCCTCCTTACTTTCAACAAGGATTGTTGTGCATCAGAGTTGCTAATAAGCCTGCCTACAATCCTGATGTTGTGTCAGCTTCACAGACTACTCACTGAGCACACAGGGTGAATAAGTAAGGTAAAAGGACACAGCCTCAACTCACACCTTTTCTGATTTTAGACCATGCAATGTTCCTTGGTTCTGTTTTAACAGCAGATTACTGGCCTAGGTAAGCATTCTGCATGAGCACCATGAAGTATTCTGAAATTCCCATTCTTCTCAATGTTATCCATAGTTTTTTAAAACTATATTATCCAATCAATAAAATGCAAGTAAATATCTTTGTGGTACTTAACGCTTTTGTCTAAGATACTTCTGATGTCAACAATGACCTTTCTTATGCTGGGCCTTCTTCTAAAATCCTCTTGAATTTCTAGTAGCTCTCTGTAAATGTACTGCTACAACCATCGGTGAATGATCTTCAGCAAAATTTTACTTGCATGTGAAATTGATGACATTGTTCTATAACTTCTGTACTCTGTCAGGTCATCTTTTTTGGGAGCTCACAAATATGAATCACTTCCAGTCTATTGAGCAGGTAACTGTCTTCCAAATTTTTGGCAACATGAGTGAGCTCTGACAGTGCTTCATAATTTTGTTGAAATATTCCAAATGATATTCTGTCAATTCCTGACATCTTGTTTTCCACAAATACCTTCAGTTAGTCTTGAATTATTTCTTCAATAACATTTGCTTTGAAGTATATGTTACCTTTTGAAATGCTGGGGTGGGGACTAGTTCTTTTTGGAACAGTGGCTGCATTTTCCCATCTTCTCTGGATGCTTCTTGCATCATTGAATATTTCGCCCATGGAATCCTTCAATGTTGAAGTTCAAGGCTTGAAATGTTTGTTCAATTCTTTAAGCTTCAAATATGCATGTGTCTTTTCCTTTATAGCTTTCTCACTCCAGGTCTCTGTACATATCATTATAATACCCTTCTTTGCCTTCTGGATAGTTCTTCGAAATGTTCTGTTCAGCACCGGTATTTCATCATTTCTTCCATTTGTTCTGGCTACTTTGAGACGAAGAGGAAGTTTTAGAATTCCTGACATCCACTTTGTTCCTCCTTTCCTGTCTTTTTAATGACCTCTTGCCTTTTTATGTATTATGTTTTTATGTTATTCCAGAGCTCATAGTGTGCAATGTGTCAAATCTGTTCTTGTGAAGTTCTCTGAATTCAGAATGGTTATATTCAAGGTGGTATTTTGGCTCTCATGTACTTGTTTTAATTTTCTTCAGGTTCAATCTGAGCTTATTTCAATCTGAGCACTTGATAATCTGGTTCAGAATTGACCCTTGGCCTTGTTTGGCTGATGATATTGAGCTTCTCCATCACCTCTTCTGATGTACTATTTGATACCTGTGTATTCCACTTGGTAAAGTGTATGATTATATATATCCACATGTCATATGCAGATTCATGTGTGTATAGTTTAGATATTGATATCTATCTTACCATTTATGTATATTAAATGTGTGTTTCTACATACACGTGCATCTAGATATTTTATATGTATAAACGCTATTCAAAAATCTTATGGGGTGGTGTTGGGTGTGCATTGGATGCTAACCACAAGGTTGGCCTTTTAACCCACTAGCTTACTTCAAGGAAGACTGATGAGACTTCTAGCTCTCATAAATATAGACAATAATTTAGAAATGCTATGCAGGGCTACTATTAGGCAGAATAGACTTGATGACAATAATTTTTTAAAAGTCTTTTTCAGAAAGATTCCTAAACAGGCAGTGGGTTAAGTGTTGGCTGACTAACTGCTAGGTTAGTGATTCAAACCCACCATGTTGCAAGAAGTATCTTTAAGTATGACATACAACCACCATTTGTCTGTCAGTTTAGTGCATGGTGATGGCTTGTGTGTTGCTATGACGCTACCTGTATTTCAAATAGAAGAGAGCCACTTACAGATGGATTTCAGAAGAGCTTCTAGACTATGACAGACTAGAAAGAAGGATCTGGTGATATGTTTTCAAAAGGCCAATGAAAATCTTAAGGATAGGTGTGGAATATCATTTAATACAGTGCTAGAAGATGAGCCCAATACGTTGAAACCCAAAACTAAACAACGCATAATATACTCACTGCCAGTGAACTGACTTTGACTCACATCAATTCTGCAGGTGGGTATGAATCCCTATTTGTGTTTCTAAAATACAATAATGACTGTGAGGATGGTGTAAGAACAGGAAATGTCTCACTCTCCTGCTCATGGAGTCACTATGAGTTGACACCTAATTGTGAGTGACTGATAGTATGTTTTACTGTGCCATATGCCTTTGCATAGTCTGTGAAGCACAAGGACACATCTTTCTCATTCTCTCAGCTTTCAGTCAAGCTTCATCTAGGATCATCAGTATGATCCGTCACGCCACATCCTCTTCTGTGGACAACGTTGATTTCTTTCCCTTTCTTTGTACTGGTATACCTGTTTGGGATGATCTTCAGCATACTTGATAGGTACAAATCACTACGGAGATACATAGGTCCATGTTGATGATTCTGCTCTGTTTTGTTAACTTGCTTCAGTTTGTCTTCATAGATTTTCGATGCTGTAGCTAGTTGGGGTTTTTTCGGGGGGTAATGCAATATATAATTATGAGGCTTTAAATTAGTCTTTGAGGAAGCAAATTTTTTCATGTTTAGATATTTTTCCCAGGGAAATTGCCAGAGTT
Source organism: Tenrec ecaudatus (assembly GCF_050624435.1). Lineage (NCBI taxonomy): Eukaryota > Metazoa > Chordata > Mammalia > Afrosoricida > Tenrecidae > Tenrec > Tenrec ecaudatus. Next base: position 93,503,761 of record NC_134540.1, read on the forward strand.
TTCTTACAGGAATATTTCTTGCAACTTTGAAAATTATGGAAAAAATTAGAAACAACTTAACTTACTAATACTTTGACTTCTCCATTTGAATGCCCTTTAAGAAAAGCCCAAGTAACACTTTGTTGTTCCTGAAATTAGTCATTAAACCCCGTAAGACATAAGAATATTTCATGGTTCACTGAATTAAACCAATTGGAATCCTTCAACTTCTACAAGAGGAGGAATACCCGGGAGTTGTTTGAAGGTCAGTCAAATTAGAATGGAAAGAACAGCATTTCTAATTTGTTCTGTTACCTCCATCTGCTTCATTACTATGCACTTTCCTCTTCTTTTTCCTAACTTTTTTCCATTTTGAACAATTTACACACAAGTCAATTGAGTTGGTTAAAGCAAGAGGGGCTTCTGTACTAATAGAAGAGAAGAGGTGGCCATGGTGACCCACAGGGAAGTATAGAGGTAGTATGCGGAGAGGCATGTTGTTCAAATGGAAGAGATATACTTGACCGTGTCCAAACCCAAGTAGTGCGGAGCCAGTGTCTGTGCTGGTGGTGGTAGGGACGGCAGGAAGACTGACCTAATGCCAAATCCCAAGCAAGTTGAATAAGCTATTCATGGAGCTGAGAGGAAAGCAGTGGAGATAGGAAATTGATCATTTCTGGGGATGTTATATAAAAGGAAATAGCTTCAGGATGAGCAGAGTAGGCTTTTAATGTCCAGAGAAATGAGTTATGAAAATAGTACAGGAGAAGACTAAAATAAACTTCTTGTGGTATTGAATTGGATTGAAATATATTGTTGTAAACATGTGGTTTTCGGTAGCTATGTATACAGAGTTAGAAATAAATGTAAATGTGTATATTCTTTCTACATCTGTTCACTGAAAGAGACTCATAAGAGTGACAACTCGATAGGAATGGGCACACCTGGGGCTCAGAGCTTGGGCTTTTAAATATTATTTTCCATGCACATACAAAACAAAAACACAGAGCCAAGGATCTTTGGAAAAATTGTTAATCTCATAGCTGGAAGAAAAAAAGTATTAGATGACCTTTGAAAAATTTGCTTTTCAAAATAAAAATATTCACCAACGAAACACTCCACATATGATGAAAATGCATTGAAAGAATGCACAGGGCTTTAGCCATTCTTCAAATGTAGACCTAAACCTGGTCCCAAAGACTACCTTCCTGTCAATCAATAAGCCCATTTATCAAGTGAACAATAATGGCTCAGAACATTCAACTCTAAGAGACACCATGGGAAGCATTTACCCAAAGGCCAATTTCAGAAGGCAGATTTTGTCATTGTTAGGTGTCATTGAGTTGCTTCTAACTCACAATTCTCTTACAACAGCAGTCCTCTTACAACTGCGCAATTTAGACCTAAGTCAATTATGGGAAGAGGGAAACAGTGCCTAGTTAGATGCCATCCTTAAAATTGCGATGTTTAAGTCCATTGCTGCAGCCACTGTGTTGATCCATTTCCGTGAGGGTTTTCCTCTTGTTTTTTCTGATCCTCTGCTTCACCCACCTCCTTTGCCAGGGACGGCTCTGTTCTGAGAACATGACCAAAACACATGAGATTAAGTCTGGTTATTCACTCTTTTAACAAGCATTCTGGCTGTACGTCCTTCAAGATAGAATTGTTTATTCTTCTGTGAATCCACGAATCTTTCAATATTCTTCACAATCCGACAGTTTGAATGCATCAATTTTCTAGTCTTCCCATTCATCGTTCAACCGCCCCGTGCATATGAGATCATTAAAAATACCACGACTAGTCTGAGGCACATTGCACATGAGAGTTGGCCATTGAATCTCCTAGGAAGACTATAGAAAAATCAATGCATTTGAATTGTGGTGCTGGAGAAGAATATTGAAAATAGCACGGACTTCTGAAAGGACAACCCAGATGGCAAGACTTTATCTTACCTACTTTGGATATATTGTCAGGATAGCCGAGCTCCTAGAGAAGGGCATCATGTTTGGGAAAGTAGAGGGGTAGCCAAAAAGAGGAAAGCCCTCAATCAGATGGAGTAACATGGGAATTGCGTCCAGGGGCTGAGACATAGGACCAATGGCGAGGCTGGTGCAGGGCAGTGCCGGGTTTGTCCTGTTGTTCACAGGGTCACGGTCAGAGCTGTCTTGATGGGATCCAACAACAGCAAGGTCAGCTGCACCATAGTCCTCAAGGTGACATCTTTGCTCTTTAGCATGAAAAAGAACAGTCCTTTGCCGAGGATTTGCCGAATGCAGTAAGTGTTCCTTTGAGTGACTGCATGCTTAAGAGTGAGGACTGCATAAAGGAGTGGGACATTGGATCGAAACAGGGATGCCAGGGCGGGAGGATGGGGAGTGCCGACCCCTGGGCAATTGTAATCTCTGCAGAAACTGTTGAATGAGAAACTCATTTGGGGGGATACTTTCACCTAAACTACAGTAAACTATTTTAGTAAAAAAGATGGGAAGTGGGGTATAGGAGTGAATTTCAAAGGAATATACTGGCCAACACCAGGAGGATTTGAATATCAAATTAAATGACAGAGGTGGATTATAACACTTTGAATAAAATGTTAGTTTCACACAGCTAAAAATAATTTAATTAAAAATTTGAAAGTCTGATGAAGAGCTAGATATACATATATACATACATGTATATTCAAAACATAAGCCCATAAAATTCATATGAATTATAAAGTATAAAAAAGTAACTTAGCAGTTAAAAAATCTTAAAAGATATCACCGTAATCACATGATGAAAACAAATATCCTCATCAGTGCACTAATAGACATCTGGAACAACATCAAGAACACAATGAGACCTTCCAAGTGTCATTTCAATGGTGTTCCTGTCATTGGCTCATCACTTGCGTTGAATCATGAGAAACATTAGATATATCCAAATTGAAGGACATTCTACTCAATAACTGCTCTGTCATCTTGAAGAACATCAAGGTCATGAATTATAAGGGCAGGCAGAGAAGGGGGTAAAAATTTAAGTTTATCTATAAATTTGTGTTTCATCATTAGTTTCTGAGAGGTAGCCTCTAAAATCTTGGAATTTCTCAAGTGGTTGAAAAATCTTTTATGGGGCTACCTAAGACCACATTTGAGGGATTATGTTTCAATTTCAGAAGAGGGAGTTAAAGGCTGAGTTCAAGCTATCATGCTTACATAAGGAAATCCCAGGAACAGATCTGTACTTGGAAGCTGCAGGAGCTTCCTGGTCAGTGAAAGGTATTAATACACCTGAAGGATCTCAAAATGGCTTCATTTGCTTTGATTCCCACACACAGCAACCCTATTGGACAGAGTAGAACTGCGCTCTGCGGTTGTTCAAGCTGGTAAATCTTCTGGGAGTACAAAGTTTCATCTTTATCCCATGGCTGTTGGATTTTAACTGCGGACTTTGAAGCCCAAAGTTTAACCCACTATGCCACAGCCCTTCTAGGGAAATGAAAGTGAGCTTCCTGGAAACAACTGAGCTTATAAGTGGCATCCTAAGAAGTAGCAGGAAGCTTCCAAGTTTGTGGCCAGCAAGTCAGAAGTGAAGGTGCTATGTGGAATCAAATTTTGACTAACATCTTCATATTGGGCTGTCTATGTTGTCTGGAATATTGTGCTCATTACCATGGAAGGTCTGAACTTAGCTTTGGAAGATAGCAATCAGAAGAAAAAGTACTGCGTATGCAGTTCAGTTGGAAGTGGATTAAAACTGAAGCAAAAATAGGCATCGAGTAGAGATGCAAAGCCAATCTGTAGACTACTTGGGCATCTCCTCACAGAAGGGTCAAAAGGAAGGGACAATTCAGCCAGGGTGCAGTAGCACCAAAACACACCACATTCCCCTAGTTCCTGAATGCTTCCTCTCCTCACCATCATGACCCAGTTCTACCTTACAAATCTGGCTAGACTGGAGTATGTACACTGGTACATATAAGAACTCTGGACACATGGAATCCAGGCAGATAAACTCCTCAGGAACAATAGTGGGAGTAGTGATTCCATGAGGGAAGTGGAGAGTTGGAGGTGGGTAGGGGGAAAAAGGAGAAAGGGGAAACTGATAACAAGATTGGATGTGTAACACACGTGCACGCACACACACACACTGGAGGACAAATAATAGAAATGGGGTGAAAGGAGATAACAGACAGTGTAAGATATGAAATAACAATAACATAATTGATCAATAATTCACAAGGATGGGACGGTGCGGGGGGGGGTATGAAAAGCTAATACCAAAGGCTAAAGTAGAAAGAAAATATTTTGGAAATGATTTTAACAACATATATACAAGTGTTTGAATTATGGATTTTTAATATGATCTGTAAGAGCCCCAAATAAAGTGATTAATAAAAGAAAGAAGAAGAACTAAATCCAAATTGAGTGAAACGGAAGGCATTGATTGGTATTTAGAGTTTGATGTCAGAGAAATAAGATTTTGATTTCCACCACTGAAGAACTCTATGAGGCAAAAGATGGGTAAAGACATGTATTAACTGTAGTATAACCATCTAATCCTTTTCTTATGAAAGTCATTATTGGTATAAGTGGCAAGACTTGTAAGGAGTATAACATTGTAAGGTAGTAGTATTTCAATAAGGAGTCCCGCTATTTCAGTGGTTAGGCACCCAGCTGCCAATCAAAAGGTCAGCAGTTCAAAATCACCAGTTGCTTGCCAGGAGAAAGAGGCAACAGTCTACTTCTGTAACAATCATAGCCTTGAATACCCTATGAGGAAGTTCTACTCTATCCTATGGGATCATTGTCAGCTGGTAGCAACTCATTGATAATGGGTTTGGGGTTTTATATGTTAACATTAATTTCCTGATTTTGGTGACCATGATTTGCTTTGTATTTTGCTTAAACACTCAAGGATTCAGAGTTGATGGGACAGTGGGTTTTTCACTGATTGCAGAGAAAAGAAGTTGGCTTGTTTTCTCAGACAGTTTAATTCCGACCTTTCTGTGAGGCTGTGACTGCGTCAAAGGAAAAGGCAAGCCGCCCTCCTTGATGATGTGGGTAGTTGTGTTGCTGGGCGCCATCAAGGAAATGTCAATCCATATTGACCCATGTGGCAGAGTTGCTCTGTAGAGTTTTCTTGGCTGTAATCCTTTTTGTAAAAACACATTTTATTAGGAGCTCTTACAGATATTATAGCAATCCATAGTTCCATTAGCTTAAGCATAATTGAACAAGTACTGCCCTCACCATTTTCATTACATTTTATTTTCTTCTTGAACTCCTTGATATCAACTCCCCTTTATCCCTCCCCCCCATCCCCTCTTAAACCCTCAGGGTAGAATACATCATCATCATTATTATTTGCCTGAACTTACACCATCCCATGGAGCCATTCTCCTTAAATTCTAATGTCTGTTCCCTTCAAATGGGGTTCTACAGTCATTGTTCCTGTATTAGGCTGGACTTCAGAATTTATGCAACATCCAGAAACATCCTGTTACAAATATCCTGACCATGGACCAGTTGTAGAGTTTGGGTCAAAGGCTAAAAAGAAAATTTTTGAGTCTGAGAGATCATTGTGACATATGTATGATCACCAAAGGGTTTGTATCTGCTGGAAGTACTAGAGATGCCGGTTAAGTTTCTTTCATTTATCTGTATTTATTCCTGCTAGATGTAATCGGCTTATCATTCATTGTTAATCAAGTCAAATGAAATATGTAAAAGTTTAAATAAACATAATTTTATATGAGATAGTTAATGTTTGTTGTGCCAACATGGCCAATGAGCACATGTGAGATTAATTGAAAGGCGGAAAGAGAAATGGCTCAGTGAGCCTTGCCTCTTGCTCTTTGATCATCGGACCAGTGTGTGGCTGCCTTGCTTATACTGTGCCTCAATTTTCAATCTACACTACCTGTGGAACACCTAACACGTGGACTGTCCCACTGTAATTTGAGGCTCCTTCAAGACCTGCTTCACCACACTATTGGAATGTACATCTCTTGAGCTGGAGACTGTCAAACCCTGTCATATGGCTGACTGTTGGTGACCTACCTGCCTTGCTGTTTGCTGCCTGTGCCTGGATAGCTTGAATTGCTCTACAGATGACTACCTGCCAACCCTCAAGACTTGAAGGACTGCCAGTATCTCACAACTGTCTCATGGGAGTGAGTTGCATTGAGCCATTTGTACAGCTTTATAAGTTAATTAACTGTTTATTTCTTATGTTATCTATCTATATAAATATATATGAATATGGATATAAATATAAAATATGAGTATGAATATGAATGTAAATATACAGATATAAATATATAATATGAATATAAATATAATTATTAGCATTGTCTAACATATTATATGAACCACAGAGTCAAATATCTTGACATAATCAATAAAACCCAACTACACTTTTTTTTAACTGGTATTCTCTACTTTGTCAAGATCCACATGATATTAGCAATGATATCTCTTGTTCCACATCCATTTCTAAATCCAACATGTAGGTTATGCTATCCAGGAAAGATACACAACTATCGTTTTACACACAGAGATATACATGCAGTTTCGTGGACTCTTTTATGCACTTTTAAATTTCTTTGACATAAAAAAAAAGGGTTTTGGAAAAATTTCACTAGAGGTGAAAGAACTCAACAAAAGTGGTGTCTGTCAGAACTGTGAAGTACATAAATCACACAAAGAGCTGACCCCCACACCCGCAGCCCTCGCCAGCTCCCCAGCCTCTCCCTCCAGCTCAAGAAGGACTATGTCATGGAGCCGTGAGCTCAGCTCCAGAAGTGAGTGCGTTGTTGTTTCTTTTCATCGCATGGAAAAAGGGAGACAGAGTGATTTTTCTTTCAGTTTAAGTTGAAAATAAATTTCAGATGTTCAGAAAAATGGCAGAATGTGATAAAGAACTCTCAAATCTTATTTGCCCAGGTTTACCAATTTTCAAATATTTGTCATGACCTGTGGCATTACAGTCGCCTCCAGAGCAGTCTGGACACATGCCGTGTTCTGGAACATGCCCGTGAGTAGCTACTGTGCAGTTATCGTATTCAGGAGGGTCAACAACTGTCCCAAGTCTACCATCCTTTTCCAAAATTCATCAGAGATGACAACGTGCCCTCTGAAATATTTCCCCTCCCTCCCTCCCTCCTTCCCTCACTGTTCCCACCTCCCCCTCTTTCCTTCCATTCTCCTTCCCCCTTCTTCCTGCCTTCATCCCTCTATTTCATTTCTTTTTTCACTCGGTAAGTTATGAAAGCTTCGCTTGATCAGAGGGCACCCCTTCAGGATGTCCCCTGTGCTCCTCGGATACATCTGCACCTCTCTAATATTTCATTTATTCTCAGCTTTCGTAGGAGATTTTAAACATAGAGGACTTTTCAATTTCTTTGGAAACAATGATACTTATACTTAATGCCATTCTGATTTTTCTTTAAGGGACACAAAATGCTGATTCTAACCATTTAGTACCCCTAACATATAAGTTTTTAAGAGAGTTGGTGTGATGACAACATAGAATTTAGTTATTGTATCAAGTACACGTTCTTGAAATGTAAAACTTTGTAAACATGATATTTCATTCCTAAGTGAGAGATAATTAAACACATTCAGATGTCAAAAATGATATTACAAAATTCAGGAATAAGTTATAAAGTTGAGATTACCAACCGAAGTTCACAATTAGAATTTTGCTTAGTACCTTCTAATATTATTTACTCTTCTTTGTTCATCTGGTCTACAAAAAAAATGGCATGTCTATCCAATCTTAGGGCAATACAGGAGCAAGGCAAGTATGAGTAAGTAAGAAAAACAGTCTTCAACACCTCACATAATTGACCTCAAAGGGTAATAAATCCAGCAGGCAGTCCATGTTGCAACCATCAATTCCTTAACTGTAGAAAGTAGTTTATTTTTTGATTAAGTATAACTTTTTATAAAGTTGAAAGATTCAGACCTTGGTACACTCGCTTGCCTCTGCATCGACTCCGACGCAAGGTGGCCCCATGGGTGTCAGAGTAGACTAGGGTTCTATCGGTTTTTCAGTAAATGGTTTTGTTTGTTTTCTGAAGTTGATTGTCAAACCCTTATTCCAAGGTTTCTCTGGTTGGAATTGAACCTCCAACCTTTTGGTTACAGCCTAAGACATTAACCATTTGTACCTCCAGGTACAGACTTTGATAAGGAAAAGCTTTATTTAAAATAATATGAGAACTCGACAGAGGCTATTATTATAGTGAGGAAGGGTACTTCTAAAACAGGTAGGACACCCTGATCTGTGCAGCAAGCTTCTCAGAAGTTTACTTATAAAATGTGTCATTTATGAAGACAAAGAATAAACAAGACAAAATAATTCAATTAAACATCAGTTGTAGGGAAATTGGCGAGGAGCAGTTTATGAGACGGGCTGCTAAGCATGTGGTCAGAGTTCAAACCCACCAGCTACTCTGGGGGTGCAAGATGAGGCTTTCTGCTCTGCTAAGATTTCCTGCACTTGAACCTCCCACAGGCTCAATCGTACTGTGCCATAGAGAGTCCCGCGGACTGGGAATCGACTCTGTGGCAGAGCGTTTGGGATTTGGGTTGTTGGAGGGCAGTTGGCTGGATTATTACACAGGACAGTAGATATGTTGCTTGCTGCGGCCAGCTTGAACTCTGGGAAGCAACTTGAAAGGAGGGTAGTATGTTCCTCATCATGAAGCTGGATGACAGTTCAGGAATTTGGGCAAAAGGAAAAAAGTCTGAGCAAAATTTGGTTAGCGAGGACTGTGTCTTTAATTTACGGAGGCTGAGTCATGTACTTATTGATGAGGCCTGGGATGGGAATTTGGAGAGCCGGCATTCGGCCTTGCCATAGACCAGGTGTGGGGAAGGTCTGACCCACAGGCCACAGAAAGCTCACAAAATCCCCAATGCCAGCTAGCATCACATGCGTCACCACCGGAAAGTGCTCTAGTCATCACATTAGGGGAGAGTTAATGAAAGATGTGGCCAAATGTAGAATGCTAATTTTTAGGTTGCTAATTTTGCATAGCCCATGAATTATGTTATAAATATCTTACAGCCATGTAGCCGAGATGTCTACTAAGCCCACATGAAAGAAGCACTCCACAAGCAGTGACCCAAGGATTGCAGGTCATCTAATACAAAGCCAGAGTAGGAGATAGTCTCAGAGTCCACATTGGAAGATTCTGGTTTGCAAAGGCGATGATGACCGTGGGAACCCACGATCCAGTTTTGAGATCTACAATGGAATTTAGCCTCCAGTGATTTCCCTCTATACCTGGTGGAGGGATGAGAATAAACTAGTTTCCAGACAGTGCGTTTGAAAGATAAATATAGGAGATCAAAAGGATAAACCTTCTTCGTTGATTCCTCCCATACGCGATGGGTGTGAGATGGGTTTCGACCTTTTTTATGTGTTGCTGTTTTTCATATATCTTATATTCTTTTTCTTCATATAGGGGTTTAGCTCTGATGTGTTTTGTCATTGGGGAGAGCACCCTTGAATTTTTCATATATGTTTTTCTGTTTTTCAGTAAGTGAAACCCAGGATTGATGACCCTATAGAGACAGTAAGCAGAATAAGGGTTTCTGGGGTCTATAGTGAGGAGGGTGGAGGTAAAAGGGAAATTATACTAAAGAGTTCAGGAAGAAAGACAATATTTGGAAACTGATTGTGGTAGCAATTGTACAATACTGCTTGATGTGATTGAATTATGGAATGATATTGTGGTTGGAGTTGAGTGGCCAGCCCCCCACCACTAATCATGGGTTCAGTAAGCACAATTATATGGTTGATATATATAAAGATTATATGAAAGTCATCAAGAGCATGAGAGATAAAAGAGAGATTGGAATAATGGAGTCAGACACATTGCATGGTAGCATGCTCACCTCCTGGATGGCTATGATCTTACCAGGCAGGTCCGTGCACAGTGTGAGCAGATGCTAGGTGGGGCAGGGACCCATCAGAATGCTCCAGTACCTGGCGGGAGGTTGGAGTCCCTTTAATTGCTAACTCGGGGTTAAATCAACTAAAGGGGACGTGATTACAGGAAACCACACATCACAGGAAGGGCAGTACAATAGGAATACACATTATAGGAAGGGGATGTACAATGGGCATAGGCGTAACAGGAAGGGGATGAGCTAGGGCTGTACACATGATAGGGAGGGGAGGAACTAGAGGTATACATGTGACAAGAAGGGCAGACCCTAGATTCATGATGGTGGCCTAACCTTGGTCACCCTTGGGTGGGCTTGACCCCTCTGGAGTCCCCTACAAGGAAATATACAACTACTATCCTTATCAGAAGGAAGTTGGCCCTTCTTGTAGTGGGATAAACAGTGGTGACTGTTTGTTCTAGATGGCTGATAACTCTTATCTACTTGATAACCCTGATCTACTTCTGATGACTTCCAAGTGTATAGTCATTTGCAAGCAGCTAAGTTTGCCCTATATTTTGGGTAGAGAACTTGGGAGAAATCCTTCTGTTTCCCATATGATATGATATGCACTCCCTCTCAATAAAAAGGATTTGGATAAATAAATTAATATTCAAGTTCCCGTTGGCAGAAAAAAGTTCCTTACTTGTGTTGGCTTGGATTTTCTAGGTGGTCTTTTGCATGTTGCATATAGAGAGATTTATAGGAAGAAATGCCTTACACAGTAAGCCCATAGTAGCTATGGGTAAATCCCAGTCTAGTTGAAGTCAAACTTTTCCTGAGTCATAGAAGCTGAAGATCAGGAAGCAGGAAGAGAAGGCAGTGACAGCAGGAGGCACCTACTGGGGGGGATGCAGAGGTGTGAATGAATTCGCCTTTGGTAGGTTATCTGCTGACACCTCCTGGGATCTGCAGGCAATGCAACAGAACATCAAGGGACCAGACCCAAAATCCAGATCTGGTAAAAAGGTGAAGGGTCAAAGAGGATTCAACTCGGCTGGGTCTCTCTCTCTCTCTCTCTCTCTCTCTCTCTTTCACAAAGGCTTAGCATATGAAGGAGGTGCCATCAGGCTGCCATGCACTTGAGAGGGTGATCTCCACTCTTGCCCTTACCCAGTAGTGCCCAGTGGACATAATCCCTAACCAATTCACCACCCCTGCCATAGATAAAGTAGGGAGTATTCCTCATGCTTAAGATCGTGGTTTGTAGAGAGCCATTTTCCTCACACAAAGAAATGGGATTTTTGTAGCCATGACCAATATCATGGTTTTCAAGTAAAATGACCAGTATGCTTAGTGTTATCAGCATTATCAGTATACTAATAGCATCAGAGAATCCATGTTAGAAAATTCTATTGGTTGGACAAATATGGCCAGTAATACTATACTCATCTTATTATTATTATATTATATTAATTATAATATTATTATAATATATAATATTGTAATATTTCTGAAAAAGAGTCAGATCATCTTTACTTCAGAACAACAGTGGAAAATAAGGTATCCTAGAATTTCAGACACAGAAATACTCCTCTGGAACTTGGCAAAGGCTATGTAAAGATTTTTCCAATGTAAAGCAAACATCGTGTTTAATGAGATAACTGGATAAACAGTCCTCTAAGATGTAGGAAAACAAATATTCCTTCTCCAATTGAACAAGGTTAAACTAGCTACTGGAAAATAAAGGAGGATGCTGAAACACTTGAAAGAAAGAGATTAGCTAGCCTGGGTGTATGCAGATAGTATTATACAAATATTTACCTGGAGCACCGAGGTGCATTAACGAACAAATCTCTGGAAATATTAACAGGCCTTCCCAAGATAGCTGGCTAGAGGTACAGCATTCACAATCAAGTGCCTGGCACCAAGCAGCACATGTCCTTTAGAAAATAAGTTTGGATTTACAATAATTTCAGAAACTTTAAAATGTTTAGGAATTCATCAGCTAACAACTGAAGAACTCCTTTCGGAAGACAGCCCTACAAGTACACTAAAGGGTATCAACGAAAAGCTGAGCGTATGAGCAAATTCCCAGCTTTACAGAAGGGATGACCTACACTGCAAAGAAGTCACAGCTCTCAAATTAATTGCTCAGGGCCAGGCAGCAGCCAGTAAAATTGTCAAGGACACTAAAAAAATGTGTTCTAAGTTATTTCCAAACTATAAAAACCCCATTGCCCTCAAGTCAATTAGGACTCGTGGACCCGGTAGGAGGTTTCTGACTGTAAATCTCCACAGACCATCTGTCTTTCACTCAATAAGCAGCAGGGGGATTTGCACCCTTGCTGTGTAGTGAGTAGTCCAGCACTTTCGGAACAGCGCCGTCTGCGGTCCAGCACTATCATCAAGTCACTTCTAACTCATAGACGAGAACTGCCCCCTTTGGATTTCCAAGGCTGTAAATCCTTACAAGAGCTTACAGTCTCAATTGTTTCCCAAAGAGCGAATGGTGGGCTTGAACTGCTGACCTTCCAGTTAGCAGCCCACTACACCAGGGCTCCTTTCCTGGATATCCTAAAAATATAACTACAGATGCTCAGTACATTCATATATGGCAATAATTTCAAATAATCTAAGAAAGTGATTGGAATGCCCAGATATTAAAAAAATAAGAAGTCAAGATAGTGTGAAGTCCTAAGAGATCACAAAGGCAAAGGCAGACTTTGGGCCTTTTTAATATAGAGGAAGGTACACTAATGGAGCCACCCCACTGAATGATCAGAAACACTTAGTGAGACTCAGGGTCCTCGCGCCTGAGGTTGTGCCTCGGTGATTGGAGGAGAGAACAGAAGAGCGACGGTGAGACTCAGGGTCCTCGCACCTGAGGTTGTGCCTCGGTGATTGGAGGAGAAGACAGAGAGGATGTCGCGATGGCTGTGCAGTCAGTATTGGAGGCGACCTCAAGATAAATAAAGCAATGGACACGCAGCATCCAGGAATACATGTGCTATCATATGTACTAGCTGTAAAACATTCATCAGTAAATAATTATATCCACAGACAGCAACTTAGAACGCTCTCAAAACATCATAATAGAGGGGGGAAATGAAATGCATAGCGCTACACCCCTTAGGTCAGGTGTCCCGGTGGAGTGGCGGGTTGTGGTTAGGCTGCTCGCCACAATATAAGCAGTTAGAGACCAGCAGCAGTTCTGAGACAGAAAGACGCAGCTTTTTATACCTTAAATATTTGCAGTCTTAGGATCCCACGGGGCACTTCTACTCTGTGCTAGAGTGTCACTGTGAGTTGCAATGGGGTTTTGAGTTTTGGTACCATTTAGGTAATTGATTAAAATAAACAGATACAATATATCACTATATATTTTTCTAGCTTACACAGTATCTTAATCAGTAGTTCCCAAACATGGTGATCCTTTAAAGTCATCCGAATGAAAAACGAAGCCCCCAGGACATTGGGTGCAGAAAAGGGACTACTTCATCTAGGATGGGACCTAGACCTTGCTTTTGTTAAGGCTCCTGGCTGACGATGATGTAGAGTCAGGGTGCGGAACATCGAGTGGGAAGGCACGTATGCAAGGCACATGCAAATATATGCAAAGATGATTCAATACAACCAGTTTTGTTATAACACATTTTGAAAACTCAAATTTATTCCAAGCTAATTGATATGTTAGAGAACAATTTGAGCAAAATGTGAATCTTATGCTTTGCTTATGTGTGATGCTGTCTGCAAGAAATTTTAGGTGACTGTGGAGCGCTGCATCCAAATGAATCAAGTCTGGCAGAAATGTATCAACTGCACACATGCGCACACCTCAAGTGCCTACCTTAACCCATTCCAGTGAGTCCTGCCTATACACAGCTGCGGCAACTTTTCCTCCAATTTCCAATAGTCTTCCAACTGTGACTTCACAATAACTCATAAACTGCAATGCTCTCTGCTTACTTTTTCACAAACAAATGTAGCCTTTTCAAAATAAAGTTCCATTTTTATTATAATGTGATATATGTACATATACATAATCACTTTACACTTAAAATGCAACCATTTTAAAAATTAGGTGCTTTTAAATTTTTTTCATGTATCACAGACAAAGGTTTTGGCTTTGTGGGACTAACCTCATTTTCGTGATTCCTTTGGTTTTTTATTGCTCAATTTTGCATCTGTTTTTAGGACCACAAGCAGAAATAGATATATTCAGAGTAGAGCTGGCAATATAGTAGATTGTTGGACTGACACTGAGAGGAGAAAAAGGTAAAATAAAATAGCTAAACTTACTTTGGGATTAGAAAAAAAAATCCCCATGACTACCATCAGCTTCTTTCAGTTGCAGATGGCTGCAGAGATGAGCTCAGAGTGATCAAGGGAAACCAACATTTTCAGTGTCAGAGAAAAATTCTACCTGGAACATAGGAGAAATACAGCTTCAAATAGTGAAGCTGGAATGAAAATGTCATTATTTCTGGGGAGCATTGCCAGTGTGAGTTTGATGAACTTTGCCACATTATTAGAGGGTGTGCTTAAAAGATTTTTTTTTAGAATAAGACAAGATAGACAGGGGTGGCGTGAGGGTGTGTGAGAATAGAGAGATACCCTTGATTATGAGCTGGTAAATGTTTATAAGCTGAGTTTTGGGGGAGGGAAGCCACCAGTTTGATAGTAGTTGCCATGTTCCGTGGTGTCAGTATACCCACTATGATTGATTTGAACCCATCGATATGATACCAGTAAAAGGAAACCTTGAAAGAGCTTCCTGCAGCCAGAGCTTGTAGTCACTACTATGTACCATTATGGAAATACAAACAAACAAACCAAAACACGTGATACTATCAGGAGAACCTTAGATTCTGGCAGACAGGAGAAACGCCATAAAATGTGACTACAGTGCCAGAGAAATGCCTAGCTGAATATAACAGAAGATATTCAGTAGCGGGCTGCTGTAGCGGGCATTACCGGAATACTGAGGTAGGGAAGGAACTGGCTTTGGAGAAGACAGACAGAATGCAGTGAGCTCCTGCAGGCTGCAGTGGCTACCTCAGGAATCCAGTTGTCCACCCCCGGCTTGTGTATCTTGCCTGGAGCTGGCTCGGAAACTGCCCACTCTCCCTGTTGCACATTCCTTCCCAATGGACAGAGGCTCACGTCCTCCATCCAGGCTGGATTGAATAACTTCATTGCTATCAATGTTGGAGAGTTGAACCATGCTGAATCTACTTAGAATCCGTGAGCCCAGCACAAACACAAGTCCCTGCATTCTCACTGAGTTACTTCTTGGTATTTCGAATAGATGATGGCCAACTTATAGCATTAAAGCTCTACAATTAATCAAAACTACATCTTCTGCTATTAAAAATAATTACACGAATGTGAATTTAGAAACCAGGCAATCATTCTAAGCATGTGCAAGTATTGTGATAGACTGGGAGAGATGTTAGGTGTCCTCGTGTTGGCTGGGACTGAAGGTGACCCTGTATATAACAGGGCAAGCACTGACTGGTCCTGCACTCTGCTCACAGCTGGGCTCGATCTGAGCTCGTTTTACAGCCACAGGGTCATCGAAAGCCTTCCGCCTTTCTGTTGTCCCTCTACTTTACCACACATGTCCTTCTCCAGGGGAATAAGTGCATGCACAAGTCCATTACAACTCCTTGGTACTGGCCCCTCCATCATCTTTTCCTTGAGCTTCTCATTTTCCTCATTAGTGTTAAAGCTGAACTTGAAATAATAGCAGTTTTCAAGAATATTATTCAATTAGCCCAGAATCAGGGGTTCCAAGGCCATTCCCTGGACATGTATATTTTATCTTCTGCAAGTGCTTAGACACCCTGAGAGTTAATACTGAGAAACACATAAAGCTAGGTGAAGAGTGAAATAAAAATGCTTAGAGAGAGGAGGCGGGAAGCAAGGGCAAAGGTCTCTGATTTATTATTTTAACCAATTTTTATTGTGAATTATGTGGAAGGATTAACGTTTTAGATCTTCAATTTTCTATTTTATAGTTTAAACTACTTAGCAATTACCTTCCACCCCAACAGCTCATCCGACCTCCCCTCCTTGGATTTCTCTTCTCCCTCTTGTGGAATCAGAGCTTCTTGTTTCCAGGTCTGGGCAAGGCACAGTGTCCGCCTTTCCTCAAAGCCTTTCTACTGCCCCTCTAGAATCCATACCTAGGATCTCTACGATAGTCACCAGCCTCAAGGCTTCTTAGCATTGGGATGCTCACTGACTTCCTGGTCTATTCGAGGATAGTTTTCCCTTCCTCACAGAGTTTGCATTTGTCTTGCTCTACTTCCTGTTCTTCCACTACTCCTGTCTCATCTCTCAACTCATGACTTTTCTTCTTGCTGTTCTTGCTGCCTGAAATGTTTTCCCCAGCCCTCGGCTTGGACCCCTTCTTCCCTTTTTTAATATGTCCTGTTCAAATGATATGTTACCAGAGAATCTTCCTGTGGACATTAATAGACTCAAAAATCATCACATTTTGAACACTTCCTCCTTTTACCCCCGACTTGATACTATTTCCATCTATCTCCATTGTATGTATTTACTTGTTATCTGATTCCCTACCATTAAAACACCATTTCCAGTGAAGAGAAACTGTTTCGATTATTCTGGTGTCTGCCACCGAGAAAGCCTCTCGGGGATTTTGTTTCATGATTGAATCTCTTTCGATGTTTTTCTTTGTTTAAATTAATTTGGTTGTCAATGCACATTTATTACTTTAAATGTAGATCGATTGCTTACAATGTTCAACCAAAATCAAACCAAACTTTGTGCCACTGAGTCAATTTCAATTCTTAGTGACGCTAAATGTCAGATTACAGCTGCTCCTGTGGGTTTCCAAGGCAGTAAATCCTTTCGGGAGAAGAAAGCCTCATCTTTCTCCCTTGCAAGGTTCCAATAACATAGTAATGGATAAGATGTATGATTCTTAGATTCTGTCTTCCATCTAAATCCAATGACTTCTTTTCAGTGCGATTGCCTCTTGAGCGAGCTCTCCTTTCCAAAATAAGTTTACTCTTTGCTTTTTCTTAAAATCGTTTTATCAGGGGCTCATACAACTCTTATCACAATCCATATGTACATCTATTATGTAAAGCACATTTGTTCATTCATTGCCCTCATCGTTCTCAAAACATTTGCTCTCCACTTAAGCCCCTGGCATTAGCTCCTCATCCCCCCTCTCCCTTCCTCCTCCCCCCTCCCTCATGAACCCTTGATATTAGCTTTTAAAAACAAAAAGCAAACACTGCTGTTGAGTAGATTCTGACTCATAACCACCCTGTAAGACAGGGAGGTGCTGTCACTGTAAAGATTTTAGAGACTGTAAAACTGTACAGGAGTAAAGAGCCTCATCTTTCTCTGATGTAGGAGCTGTTGGTTTTGAACCAACCTTGAGATTAGCAGCTCAAGAGTAACCCATTAAATGACCAGGACACTTGGCTTTACTCGCCATTTAGTTAAATTCATCACAATGACTTTACTCTAATATCTCAAAATCCCTTTTAAGTCTCCTTTCCTGTTCCTTTTAATTTGATGGGTTTTATTAATTTTTCAGCATTTATTAGAAGTTGTTCTTAAATGTTTTCATGGGGACAAGAGAGGAAAGTAGAAATATTGTTGCTGGCAAATATTTGAATAGCTGACTCTGGAGAGAAAGGAAGTCCTCATTTATGGTATTAGCAAATTTCTATGATATAAATACAGTGTAGTTGATTGCAATCTATCAACTTGATGTCAATTCTTTTTTCCCCAACCTAATCTCTATAGTTAGATGCTCTTTCAGTTATTGTTTAACTCTTTCTTTTCATCTTCCTCTATAGCCGATTTCTGGATCTTCTTGTACTTTTCATTTTATTGATTACAATTTTTAAGTTGATAGCATCAAAATGTATTTATCTATCTCACATCTTATTCTAAAATCCATGATCAATGCCAAGAATCAAGTCCAGCATACTGCCACTTCTTACATTCGCAGTTACCCAATATTGTTTGTAAAATTATTTAATCCCCTCACTTCCAGATCTAAATATTCTGTTTACCTCCACTTGAATATCCCATACAACTTCAAAATTTGAAATTCCAAATAAATTTCAATATTTCTTCCTCTAAAATTGTTCAGCATTGCTACATGAAGGACAAGAGACGTTGGAAATACAAATAATCCAGGAAATCCAGATCTAAAAAGTAGAACAGGAGAAATGGACCAGTTGACTTAATGCAGAGTTCCTTCTTTTCCTGAATTCAAAAATTTTAAATTTCCTCTTAGGCCAGACTTGAATGTATCTCCTGGTGTAATTTAAAAAACCACCAAGTGATGGTAACACTTGGTAACATACTAGATTCTATTTTTACCAATCTATGGAGAATATTTTGAAAGATCATATTTCATGTTCTTATACTCATATATTAACTAAAATTATTACCAATTACATAAATTGAGTAACCCTTTAAAACATGATTTTACATTCAATTATAAGCTTGATGAATACATTAATTACAGTGTATAATTGAGGGTCCAGAGGAAATAAATACATTTTGCAAACTGAGTCATTCAGGAGAGTTTAATTGGAGCTATTTCCTGCAGTCAGCACTGGGCAAAGGAAACCCAGCAAGTACAGTTCAGGAAACCAAGATCAGCACGAGTGTGCATTTATTATATCTTGACCTGAAGGAAGAAATGGAAGAAGTCGTGCTGGGAATCCACAGAGAGGGGCTGCACGGAGAATGCCATTGGGCAAACACTACGTCTTAGACAGGGGGACCCACCAGGGAATCCGCCAACCTGCTTCAACTAGCGAAGAGGAAGCCACAGAATAAATACTCTAACTTTCTTTTCTTCCTTCCATATAGAATGATATTAGTTATGAGGTATGATTAGAAGAAGGGGGCGGGGAGAGACAGAGGGTTTGGAGAGGTAAATGCAAACCATAGAGCAGCGGAAAGACTCCGAATCTTACAAATGACCTGAAAACATATCTAAAGATCACAGAAAGACAAAAAAATCAAGGTATATTATAAATATGTATACATGGAATGTATACAAATATAAATTATACACACATAAATTATATGTATACATATTATCATATATACAATTATATATATGCTATGTACTTTATGTCGTGTGTGAACCCCACTATGGGCAAACTAACGGACACACTCAGCATTTTCAGTATTGTTAGCGGTGTGGTGATAATAAAGGATGGATCTGTGGTTAAATTGTAAGCTAAATCTTCATAGAATTTTAGGCATTCACAAAGCTCCCAAGCAAAATTTAGTTTCAAGGACACAAAGTGATTGGATACTATTCCAATATGTGATCAAGAATATCAAGAGGATAATAATTTTCAGACAAATCAATAATAACTATACTGTTTTATTGTATTGGGATGTCTTTTATGAGTTAAAAAGAGAAAGAAAGAAAAGAGCCTTAATAGAGGCAATTTTGTTTGTTCATGAGAAAAAAATAAGCTGAGCCTTTCAGAGTTTGCCAAGCACATCCGTGAAAATATAATTCCTAAGAAATATCTCACCGGGTGATTTTGTCCTGCTGAACTTGCAGTTAGTAGCCCACTGTAGAAGACTAATTAGCCGCTTGTGATATGCAGACGACACAACCTTATTTGATGGAAGTGAAGCGGACTTGAAGCATTTACTGAAGATGATTTAAAGAACAGAGTCTTTGGTATGGATTACAATTCAAAGTGAAAACAAACAAAAATGACAAAAACCCTTCTCACACCTGAACCAATAGAAAATCATCATGATAAATGGAGAAAGGACTGAGGTTCTTAAATATTTCATTTTAGTTAGATCCACATTCAAGCGTGGTAGCGGAAATCAAGGAGTCAAATGACATATTACATTAGGCAAATGAACCCAAGACCTACTTAAATGTCATAGATGTTACTTTGAGGACCCAGGGGTGGCGAACTGAAGCATTGCCTCATATGCAGGTGAAAGTTGGGTGATGAATAAGGAGGACTGGGGAAGAATGGAGGCATTTGAATGATGCTGTTGTTGTAGAATATTGAATATATCACAGTCTTCCATGAGAACAAACAAATCTGTCTTGGAGGAAGTACATGCAAAATGCTCCTTAGAAGTGATAATGGTGGGACTTTGTCTCGTGTACAAGAAGGCCAGTAAATAAGATGAAGACCCTCAATGATAAATAAAACAATCTCGATAATGACCCAGGACTTGGCAGAGCTTCATTCTGTGTGTAGTTAAAAGGCCAGGACAATTTGAAGGCACATAATGACAACTTATGAAATTCAAGGCACCATGGTGTTTCAATGGGTTAGGCGATGGGTGGCTTGCCCTATGATCCATGGCTTAAACTCACCAGATACTCAGTGAGACAGGTGATGTTGTCTGGAAGCTATTCCACATGAACAAATGTAGCTCCGCAAAGTATCCTTCCGTTCATGTCCTTCGGTAGACTGTATTTTGAGGAGGATTCTCTTCCCAAGTAGTAGTTTGTGTGCCTTCAAACCGGACTCAGGGCCTCATCTTCTTACATTTTTATCCGACAGTGACACACTGCTAATCCCCCGGTTTTCAGTAGCTATCCCTCTGATGTGTACCACCTATTCCATTTTCCTGATCTGTTCTTAATCGGAAAGTTCTGATGAAAGTGACATGCTATGGATGATCCTGCTGGTATTTGAAATATTTGGTAGTATATCCTCCAGCAGCACAGGAGCACGCAGGTCACCACAGGACAACCAACTAGACGCATTCTCCATCTAGGTCTATGAACTCCTGAAAGTCGTGTTTATATGTCTTAATGAACTATTTGCTCTTCAATTTAAACCACACGTAAAAGGGAGTTTTGACATCCTTGAGGGACCTTAATGGCTTTCCTTTTAATTTTATTTGATTTCAGAGAACAAAAGGAAATCGTGAAAGGTCAAGATCAGGGCTGGAGTGTGGATAGGATAATGTTTCCCAAGAAAACTATCCTCAGGCCGTCCTTGTTACCCACAAAGAATGCTCAGGTCTTGATGACTATATATGTACTTGTTATGATTTTCCTGGATTTTTCCCCTCACCAATATTTTTTTTCAATTTTCTTAAAATTTCTTTCCTATAAGGTCACATGATTATCTACTGTTCCTTGAGAAATCAATCTGCATTACCACTTTGGCCATACACTTCTGAGTTGGTTTCTCTGTCTTGAATTTGACAGGCTCAGCATTTGCCCTCAGAAGCCAAATGTTTTATTGGGCATTTTAAAATCATTTTATCAGGGGGCTCATACAACTCTTATCACAATCCATACATACATTCATTGTATCAAACACATTTGTACTTAGGTTTCCATCATCATTTTCAAAACATTTTCTTTGTACTTGAGCCCTTAATGTCAGCTCATTTTCCCCCACCCACCCTCCCTCATTAACCCCTGATAATTTATAAATTATTACTTTTTCATGTCTTACACTGAGCGCTGTCTCCCTTCACCCAATTTCCTGTTGTCTGCTCCCTGGGAGGGGGTTATATGTAGATAGTTGTGATAGGTTTCCTCTTTCTCCCCCACCTTCCCCTTACTCTCCTGGTATCACTACTCTCATTATTGGTCCTGAGGGGTTTATCTGTCCTGGATTCTCTGTGTTTACAGCTCTTATTTGTACCAGTGTATGCTCTGGTCTAGCCGGATTTGTAAGGTAGGATTGGGGTAATGATTGTGGGTGGGGGCGGGGAGGAAGCATTAAAGAATTAGAGGAAAGTTGTATGTTTTATCAGTGATATACTGCACACTGACTGGCTCATCTCTTCCTTGTGACCCTTCTGTGCGGTAATGTCCAATTGTCTACAGATGAGTTTTTGGTCTTCACTCTTTGCTCCCCCTCATTCACAATGATATGACATTTTTTGTTATGGGTCTTTGATGCCTGATCCCATTGACACCTAATAATCACACAGGCTGATGTGCTTATTCCATACAGGCTTTGTTGTTTCTCAACTAGATGGCCACTTGTTTAGCTTCAAGCCTTTAAGACGCAAGATGCTATATCTTTTGATAGCCAGGCACCATCAGATTTCTTCACCACATTTACTTATGCACCCATTTTTGTCTTTAGTGATCATGTTGAGGAAGTGAGCATTTGAGAATTCAGGTTATTAAAAAAAAGTGTTCTCGCATTGAGGGAGTACTTGAGTAGAGACGAGACAAATGTCCATCTGCTACCTCAATATTTAACATATAAATATATGTGCATAGATCTATTTTCCTATCATTATATATAAATATATTTACATATGTACATGCCCGTATTTATACCTCTATAAATGTCCTTTGCCTCCTAGTTCTTTCCTCTATTTTCCTGACTTTCCTCTTGTCCCACTACCAGGTTTGGCCTTCATTCGGGTTTCAGTAATTCCTCTCGGCTACATTGTCCTTGATCAAGCCCCACCAGGCATCTTATACCCTTCTTGCCATTGATCTTAGATCACTTGTTTTTCCCTTGTCCCTGGGTTTGTTGACACCCCTCTTCCTTTCCCCACCTCCCTATCTCCCATGTCCTCCCGGAACTGTCGATCCAGTTGTTTACTCCTCTGGATTGTTTATCCCACCTATCTTATCTTGGTAGACATGCAGAGAGAATAATAAGGCCAAAAACAAGACAGAGCAAAATAAAACACCAAAGAAAACAAAAAACAAAACAACAATAACAAAAAACAAACAAAAAGAAAAGCCTATAAATTGTTTGTTGACCTTTAGGTATGTTTTCCAGTCTGATGGGATGCCATGCCCTAACCCCAAAGTCTATTTTTGAGATTCCTTGGGGACTTCATTGCTTTGCTCCCCTTGCTACTCTGTTGCATGCCCTTTGTGTTTCACCACAGTGTGGTGGGGTCAGATCAGGCACAATTCAAGGACTGTCTTCAGTGTTGTTCCCCGTTTCGTGGTGGGGCTGGCCTTATGGTCGTCTGTGTGCTTTTGCTGCTCTGAGCAGGAATATCGTCCTCAGGGCTTGGTGGGCCAGGGTGTGTCCCAGTCTCTCTCCTTCCCGCCTTGTTTGCTCCCTGTGTGCACGGATCAGCTGCACCCCTCTCCCTGAGTTGTAGCTTCAGTGCTGTCCTTCTGAAGTGCATACTTCAGGGGGCGGGGGTGGGGAGGAGATTTGTGGTTAAAGGCACCCTGAGAGATTAAGACAAGGAGGGAACTAGTGTACTGTAACCTACTTACTGCAGCCACACATTTAAACATTTTATTTGGAATAAAGCCATGCATATATGAACTGGAACCTTTTGGACTTATCATTATATTAATCTTAGATATTCTGGTATAATTAATTTGTGATTTTATATTTTTCTCTTTGTCTTGTTTCAAAATGCAGACATTTTCAAATGATCTCAGTCATGGTCTTGATCTGCAGTTAATTTTTATTTCTGCGGGCTTTCATTCCAAAGTTAGTTTATTTGTTATGTGTTTTATCACGCTTGCCCTTAAGCCTATGTTCCGCTTTATCTTTGGAAGTGATTTGGGAGCTGGTTTAAAGTTGTCATTCTTGAAAGAGTAATTTCATTTGATTTTGCTAGGTCTTTGGGGCTGCTGCAACCCTAAGGCAATTTCAAGTTTAATTATTTGCCTAGCATTTTTTTTAAGCTTACAGTTTAACTGGTAGGGCAAATTCATGTTGGAAACATGCTCCAGAGCTACATGAAAAAATTATATTTTATCTTTTGCCCCCAGATAATATAGGTTATAAATTCTAGCCACTATTCCTACAGTTAAACGCCCTCCGTGGCACTTCTGCTTGGATGTGTGGCTGCTAAACACAAGGTTGGTGATTAACAACCCACCAGCCTCTCCTCAGAGGAAAGATGAGAATGTTTGCTCCAATAAGGATTTATACACTCAAAAACTCTTCATAGGAGCACTGTGAATCCATTGTGCTTGGTTTTCCTGGATATGTGTACAGTTATCATCTGATTTGGAATCGATAGTTCTGTTACGTTTTTGATGCAGGATCAATGAAGGGTTTACTTTATTTGATATATCTGAAATATAACATATATTTCAAAAATAAGTAAAGAAGTAATAGGGGAAGACACACGGTAAGATACATGAAGCTCACCCAGGA
This sequence comes from Tenrec ecaudatus, assembly GCF_050624435.1. NCBI lineage: Eukaryota > Metazoa > Chordata > Mammalia > Afrosoricida > Tenrecidae > Tenrec > Tenrec ecaudatus. Next base: position 93,527,744 of record NC_134540.1, read on the forward strand.
GCAAAAGCTTGAAGAACCAATGGTCTCCCTCCAGAGAGAAAGCTTTTCCTTAGGGCCAGCACTCGTAATTCAGACGTTAGCCTTCTGCATTTTGACAAAATAAATTTATATTTCTAAAACCCAATCACTTGTGTTGTTTCTGTTATAGCTTCACTAGATAAATTAGTCACAATCCACCTAGAATAACTATAAAAAGCCATTGATCTCTCAAGTCTATTTCAGTTCTCAGGGACATGGCTTTCAATGGGGGTGTTTTAGAAATAGATTCCCAGATATTTCTTCTGCAGTGCCTCTGGGAGAACTGGTGTCTTTGATCTTAGGTTGGCAAATGAACATGTTAATTTTTCGAATATCCCAGAGACTCCAAAATATACTATAACAAGACAGAAAAAAACCAAAAACACAGGGAAAAAAACACCAAAATCAGGCTGTTCCATTGATATCTGATATGGGGTGTTTGGTCCTGAGTAACCCAAACTGTGTTTGCCAGACTACTAACGTAAGGGTTGATAGTTTGAAACCCATCTAACAACTAATGTAGAGTCAAAAAGAGATGACCACCAGTTCTAGTCTGTAACACATACAGACAAGTCTGCAATACATATAGACACGTCTGCAACACATATAGAAACGTCTGCAACACATACAGACACCAGAAAAACTGTACTGCTGTTGGTTGCCATGGAATTGAGTTGACTCCAACTCTGGTGACTTTAGAACCCAATGAAAATCTGCAGATGTAGCATACTTACACAAAGTGTTTAGTGGAAGATAAGAGATGGGGTTACCCAATGCAAAGGTCATAGCAAGCAGAATTTCTTTCTATGCTCTGGTGTACAATATTTTTGTTGTTTTCTTTTAAAGTGAGGGAAGTAACACTTAGAAATAATCTTCATGGAAAATATTTCTATACAAATTCCTACCCAAGATGACTGTTAGGCCACATCTCCTAGTGGTCTCCCTCACCCTATGCAGTCTGAGAGAGTGAAAGAGAGAGAGAGATAGAGAGAGAGAGAGAGAGAGAGAGAGAAATCACATATACTAGAATTAAATCATTTGCCTGGAATAAAATGTGCAATAAATATAATAAGTCATATCTCAGAGTTATGATGGTTTCAGTCCTTTATTTTATATTGAATTTTAATCATTATAAAGAGATTAAGGATGTCTTTCAATTTTAAAAAAATTAGTCTTCCATAGTGTAATCCAAGGATCCTTAAGGTTTTCTTGTGTACATTTTCTTGTGTAACACATTGTTATACCCTTTAGGTATAACATTTATTGAAATAGGTTCTCTAAAATGAATTTCTTTCTTTACACAGGATTGCATTCTCTTTTGGATTAAATGGAAAAGTATTTTTCTTTAATTATGTTGATTTTTCCTATTTACAATTACTCATATGATAAGATGGGTTCCTGGCGATGGCGTGGTTAAAAGTTGGGCTACAATCTGCATTGCCAGCAGTTGGAAACCACCAGTGACTCCCAGGGAGAAAGAGGGGCTTTCTGCTTCTGTAAAGAATTACAGTTTAAAAAACCCATAAGGGGTTCGCTATGAGTTGGCATCAATTAGAAAGCATGAGTTTTGTTTTGGCTTTTCTTTATATGGCAGATAAGTGTAATCTCAGTTTTATCATGGCACACACACACACACACATACACGCACACACACCACACGAGGGTACCAAAAAAAATCCAGAATATTTTTAAAGCTATTATTTACATTTTTTTCACAAAACAACTTTATCACCTTCAAAGTACTCTCCATTACACTGAATACATTTGTCAAATCTGTGATTCCATTCTTGGAAACATTTTTCAAACTCACCTATTTGGATGGCTGACAGCACTTCCCTTGTTGTTGTTTTTTTCTTCACCCCTTCTACATCATCACATCACTGTTCTTTCATGTCCCTCTTCATTCATGTAAACAAAAAGAAGTCCCAGGCATCAAGGCCAGGTGATCCATGTGTGTGCAGAAAGAGAGTCACACTGGTTTTTGACCAAGACTGGAACACTGAGATGGCAATGTAAGCAGGTACATTGCCATGGTGACAAAACCATTCCTTATCTGCCACAAATCGGGTCTTTTTTAGAACACACTATTGATCAATCTTTTCAGAACCTCTAAATAGAAAACTTGAATTAGCCTGACCTGCTGGAAAGAACTCAAAATGCACTATCACCCTCATATCCAAAAACAAATGAGCATCATGTTGATCTTTGATTTCACTTAACAAGCTTTGGGAGGGCACGTTGATGACGGCGTCTTCCACATGATTGATTGCTGTTTGCTTTGGGGTCATAAGAATAGTGCCGTGTCTAATCACCACTAATAACCAGTGAGTGGTTCTTGCTGAAGAAAGTAGTCCAAGCTGCACTAAATGCATTACCCAAAAGCAAAGCTCTAGAAATTTATGGAATGCCAATTAAAAATTGCTGATGAAGCACTGGTAGCACTTACTTGTCTATGCCAGGAAATTTGGAAGACAGCTTCTGGCCTACTGAAGAAATTTGGAAGAGAGCTACTTGTAAACTGACTGGAAAAGATCCATAAAGTGTCCATTCCAAAGAAAAGTGATAAAACAGAATGCTCAACTGTAGAGCGACACTGATCTCACAGGCAAGGAACATGGTACTGAAGGTCACCCAATAACAGTTGCAGCAGGACATTGACAGGGAACTGCTAGAGGTCCCAGCTGGATTCAGAAGAGGATTCAGAACAAGGGACACCATTGCCGATGTCAGATGAATCTTGGCTGAAAGCGCAGAATACCCGAAAGATGTTGACTTGAGTTTTATTGCCTCGGCATTTGATAGTGTGCATCATAACACTAGAGGCTACCATTGAGAAGAATGGGAATTCCAGAACACTTAATTGTGCTCATGAAGAACTTGTACATAGAGCAAGAGGCAGTTGTATGAACAGAACAGGGTAATATTGCATGCTTAAAATGAGGAAAGGTGTGTGTCAAAGTTACCTCCTCTCCCTGTATTAATTCAATCTGTATGTTGTGTAAAGAATCAGAAAAACTGCATGATATGTAGAAGAATGCAACATCAGGGTTGGAGGAAGGCTTTTATCAACCAGTGACTTTCAGATAACACATCTTATCTGCTTAAAGTGAGGATTGCAGCCAGCAGGGTGTATTATAACTCAATGTAAAGAAGATCCAACTCCTTACAAGTGCAATAATAGGTTACAGAATTGGAGAAAAGTTTGGAGTCGTCAAGGAGTTCATCTTGCTTGGATTCACAATCAATGCTATGGAAGCAACAGTCAACAGATCAAAACCTGCTGGTACTTGACCCGTTGGTTTTTGAAATACCATGAAATAGCTTCTAACATCACAGCAACATGCACACCACTAAAGTGTGACAAAATGAAAGTCAGGGTGTGTTATACAAGGCTCTCGAGAGAAACAAAACCATGACACTTATGATAATACATACCTATAAAATGCATATATGGATAGATATATACAACACGAAGGACTATAACATCTAATTAGTCCATATAGCAGTACAGAGGGCTCAGTTCAACTCAATTCCATGAAATAGTTAATATACTGGAAGTGCTTCAACTCACAAAGCTGATGGGTCCCCGGTCAAGGAAATGAACAGCTTAGTCTTGCATAACGCAATGCAGGCAGTCCAGGCACAGGCAGCAAACAGCAGGGCGGGTCACCAACAGGCAGCCAGGTGACAGGATCCGACAGGAGCCGATGTACATACCAGCAGCGTGGCAAGGTGCATTTTGAAGGAGCCTCAAGCTCTAGCCACACAATCCATGGGTTGGATGTCCCACCAGTAGAGTAGCTCACAAGTTGAGGGAGAATTAGCTAAGGTAGCCACATGCTGGTCTGATCACCAGAGAGCAAGAAAGAGAGAAGCGGGATTTGCTGAGCATTTACCTTTTTGACCTCCAATCAAACTGCAACCTTATTAATCCCAGATGTTCCTATTGGCCAAGTTAACACAATAAACCTACCTATCACACAGGGGGTGAATATATAGAGATACATAGCTGTATGTTACCCGTTGATATAGTATTTTACTAATTGGTTAATTATGATGCACAAGACCTCTTTAAAGTGTTGAAAAGCAAGGATACTAAAGACTAAGGTACACCTGACCCAAACCACGATATTTTCAATTGTTTCATAGAAATGTGAACATTGAATAAGGAAGACTTATTTATACATATTGACTTTTTTTGAAGTTATTTAACTAAAATGTATTTTAAAGGAAGCAAGTACCACACAAATAGAGATTTCGAAGCCCAGACAGATCTATAAGTGGTGAGAAAGCGAAACACGTGTTCACTATTGCCTTTATTTACCTCAGAGATAAGAGGCAAAATAAAAGAATCAATGTGTCTGTTCTCATTATTAATAAATACCTTAATTGTAAACTACCCAGAAAACAAAACACTCAAAAGTGCACAATTCCCACATTTAAAACTTTTAACAAATGAGATAGTTGAAATTCACTAAAAATATTTTTTTAAGAAACACTTTAAAAATGAGCATGTTTCTACAATGAGAAATTTCTGATTTCCTGCTAACTTGAATACAGAAAAGCAAAAGCTCTAACACATATATAAGACATTCGTACATCAAGGTCTAGCTACGGCAATAAAATCAGTTCCTTTTTATGCAGACTGATAACACTTTCCCTGGAATTGACTGCTGCTGCTGTCTTATATGAACTCAATTTTTTTGAGCATTGTGTAAGCTGCAGAAAAGGGGGATTTTATCTTACTCTGTGCTGGCTACAGTTATTCATTTTTTGTAAACCTGGATCCAGAACTTAGCATATATTCACTTGTCTGATTACAAAAGAAAGAAAAGATAAGAAAATACAAAGAAATGTTAATTTGATTTATCATGTGAAAGAGTTCTTTTTTTTAGTTTTATAACACATTTAAATTCTGCATGGAGTGGAAGCTAATTTTAACAGAATTCTTATGAAACAAAATACACATTCAAAGCTTTTTAAATGTGTAAAATTTCTAAAATACACACCTTCTTTATTCCAGAATCCCAAGACTTGTTTGCCTGCTAATACAAATTATACTGTTAGTAAATATATTTTATTTATATTTGTGCAGTTTGATGCTTTTATTTTCCTCAAGAGTTCCCCCAAATGTAATGAAATTCATTCGGCCGAGACACACGCTTATGTAGGTCTGTCTTTTTGTGGAACCTATTGGTTTGCTTTGCTCAGAATCACCTCAGAGGCAGTGAGCGCAGAGGTTTGTTTTAGTAACAAAAAATCAGTCAGTCACACCCAGGCATAGGCATACCTTCTCAGAAAGTGCAACTGAGTCCTGGACAGCAGAACACTACACCCAGTGGGTCTGAAAGGGTGCTTAAAGACATGTTTCAGTTGGTGCTGGTCACGGATACAATCATGATGCTTAACCCACTGTGCTAGGAGGACTTCATGAAAATAATATTTTTAGAAGACTAATATAAACACTTTTTTATAAGTGATTCCCATCACCCCATAATTTCATAAAGAAACCACACTTTTCTTAAAAAACGTATTTGTAGATACCAAAAAACTAGAAAAAATGAGAAAAGAATGAAATATTCAAGATAAAGTTGTCAAAAACTCTATGACTCTTGCCTTGAGCTACATTAACATTATATCCATCACAATACCTGAACTGCTACAAATTTTATATTTTTATACAGAATTACTTCTGAACAGAGCAAAGGCATCATTTTGTTTTGGTTTATTTATATAGGATCCGAAAACCTCTCAGATCAATCTCACTGTCATCAAGTAGATTCTGATGCACAGCAACACGCAAAAGTGAGAATTAGGCCATCACTTAATAGCAATTATTTCAAATTGCTCGACTTGCTCTACCAGGAGATCAAAATATATTGGCCATAATAATCATAAATAGGATTTTCTGTTACTTATTTAAAATCCCTTTCAGTAGCACTCCTCTGTGACAATGGTCGGAACGAATACCTTCATCTAGGGAACTAGCAGGAGCCTACTGTCACATTGGTTCTGAGTTCGTCTGTTATCTCCAAGGTCAGCAGTTCAAAACCAACAGCCTTTCTGCAGGAGAGAGATGAGGCTTTCTACTTCCCCCAAAGAGGGTCAATCTCAGAAACTCTCAAGGGCAGTTCTACGTTCTTCTATAGGGTCACGATGAGTCAGCATCCACTCAAGGGAGCTCTCATCTCATCAGAAGTATTACTTTACCTGTCTGGAAGATTCAAACTCTTCACCTTAGAACCTACTGGCCCAAACAAAGAAAATCTTTTTTAAAATGTATTTACAAGAGGGAGAGGGGCAGAATGTAAATACAATTAACAAAAATAAAAACAAATGGGTGTTTCAATCTGTCCCAATCCACCCTTCTGTCTTTTTGTCATTCTTTCCATCACCAAATAGACTTTACCACAAATGTAAGGCATGCAGAGTAGATTAAAGCCAAAGACTTGAGCCATTTTGCAAGAGACAAAAGGGTAAACCCGTGAGTGGGGATATCAAGGTCTGAACACTACTTCACTTGTTTCACATTCTTATTGAACTCTGGAGATTGTATTTTTAGCCCTGGATCTAAAACATGATGAAGAAACGCATTGCTTTCAAGTAACAAAAATTCTAAAACAGAAGTTTACATAAAATATAATTAGGATTTAGTTCAGTTTATAAATACATTGAAACCAGTCCTGAATCAAATGAATTAGCATTTAACAAGGAGACAAGAAAATGAAGATCTTTTGAGATAGAATGAATAATCCCCACAGGAACAGAGTGAAAATATCAAGATTGGGAAAAAAATCTAGCACACTGAAAGCTTAACCAAATATATATAAAACAAAAACAAACTCACTCTCAAGGAGTTGAAGGTGATTTATAGAGACCTTGTAGAGAGGGCAGGGTAGAACTGTCCCAATGGGTTTACCAGACGACAATTCTTTATGGGAATTGAAAGCCTCATCTTTCTCCTGAGGAGGGACTGGTGATTTCAAACGGTTGACCTGGAGATTGGCAACCCAATATAAAACCCAGGATGCCATCAGGGCTCCTAATAAAATTAACAAAGTTAGGAATAAATACAGGTAAAGACTAATGATATAAGATCATAATTTTTTTCTTTTTTCTTTGTTGCTAACCAAAGAAGCTTATAGATTATCAAATAAACCAGAAAAGACTTTGGAGTAATCTACAGAGAAATGGGGGTCACTGGTGGGGCAGTACCGCTGAGCTGCTAATTAACAGAAAGTTTAGTAGCTCAAACACCCCAGTTGCTCTCAGAGATAAAGATGTAGTAGTCTGCTTCCTTAAAGATTTTAACCTTGGATGCTTTACAAGACACTTCTAAACTGGCCTTAGATGGCAAGGAATTGAAATTGACTCAAGAGCAGCAGGTTTATAAAGAAAGGCATTATCATCTAGTTTATTCTCATAAAAGTGTTGTCTGTCTAGTGCCTATCAGTCTGAAATATTTGTTACTGATCCAAGACATGACAAGAACCTTGCTCTAGTATGTAAACCAAATATTTTATTAAGTACACTATGTAAGCCAGCCAACCACTAAAAATAAAGAATTCCTGGATGAACAAAGCAATGAAACAATATATTGATTTGCATTCTGATCCAAACTTTCTCTTTTTGACAGACACAGTGGCACCGTTTAGAAGTTAGACTGCTCATTTCTCATCTGAGCAATAAGCTTCTCAGAACACTGGATAAATGAAATCCAGAGAAGCACCGAGAGTGGTGTTTTGCTCAGCAAATGGTGCAGTTCCTGCTCTACGAAAGTCCACCACTTGGCACGTGCTAGAGAGTTAGTCTGTTAATGAATTCGAGAGGAGTGAAAAACCTCACTGGTGCTGAAATGATGCCTTTATAAAACAAGGTGTCTGTACCAGTGTACATCCTCTGGTCTAGCCAGATTTGTAAGGTAGAATTGGGATCATGATAGTGGGGGTGGGAAGGAAGCATTTTAGAACTAGAGGAAAGTTACATGTTTCATCGTTGCTACCCTGCACCCTGGCTGGCTCATCTCCTCCCCACAACCCTTCAGTAAGTGGGTGTCCGGTTGGCTGCTGATAGGCTTTGAGTCTCCACTACAGCAACTGGAAACACAGGGAATCCAGGACAGATGACTCCTCCAGGACTAGGGGTGAGAGTGGCGATGCCTGTGGGGTGGAGGGAACATGCGATATAAAGGGGGAACTGATTACAAGAATCTAGGTATAGCCTCCTCCCTGGAGGATGGACAGCAGAGAAGAGGGCAGGGGGAGATGTCGGACAGTGTGACATATGACAAAATAATAACATTTTATGAATTATGAAGAGTTCATGAGGTAGGGGGAGTGGGGAGGGAGGGGGAAAACGAGCAGCTGATATTAAGGGCTCAAGTGGAAGGCAAATGTTTTGGGAACGATGATGTCAACAAATGTACATATGCGCTTGACACAATGGATGTATGTATGGATGTGATATGAATTGTATGAGCCCCAATAAAATGACTGAAAAACAAAACAAGGTATTGTCAGTGAGGACAGAGAGGCAAGAACTATAGGGAAGTATTTCTAACAGAGAATTCACTGACATGCAATTAGGCAGATATTCTGCACGAGCTTTGTTAGGTGTGATCTTATGGAATTTTGGCTTGGAGAATGGAAAAAGCGATGGTGACTAATTTTTAGGTGAACTTTACAGGAGGAATGGCACGGTTTGGACCTATTCGGGTGGGTTTATGAGACTTAGTAAGAAATTATAATTCTGGATCTTTTACTTGCAAGAGATCAGAGCCGAGGTGAACGTCACCATCATACCCAGGGCAGGCAGGGGATGGAACTCGGAGGGCCACAAACATTTATGAAGAATGTGAGAAGAAGAGTTAACACATCAGATGCACAAAGAATTTTGGCTGAATTGACAGGAAATCCAGGAGGGAATAGGGTCAGAGGAGAAAGGGTGGAGAAAATTTCAAAGAGGAGAAAAGAGTAGGCATTTAACTCATGTACAAGGCATTCCTATTCTGTTGTTGACTAACAAAATATCTCAAACATAACAAGCTAAAAGAAGACACATTTGTCATCTGACAGCTTGACAGGCCACAGGTCTAGATATGACCTAATTTGTTCTCTGGCTAGGATCATAAAGCTCTTCTCAAGATATCAGTAGCTCATCTGCTCATCAGGTTCTTGGTAGATTGTATTTCCTTGTGCCAGGATGACTCAGGTACCCTGCTTTTGTCCTGGAAGCCTCTTAGGACATTAAGGCCACCAGCAGTTCCTATAGCTTGCCCATTGTTCATTGCTACGTCCTGCTCACTTCATCAAATCCATGCCATGTGTCTCACACTAGCCTGCGAAGAGATTCTTACATATTGTTTCATAATCCTTTACCAAATCCCACCGTTAGGAATAAGTCATAGGTGCCGTCTATACTCAAGGGCAGAAGACTTAGCCGAATCATGAATACCAGGAAGTGAGAATTATTAGGAATTTTCTTAAGGTCTGTAATTCACATTCAGTTAGGCTTTAAAATGACCCGGTAGATTGATTAGTTAGTTGGTCATTGGAGAATTTAAATACATGGGTACCAGAATTTAAATTCAGGAATTTAAATACAGAATTTAAATACAGGAGAATTTAAATACATGGATACCAGAGATAAGTTCCAGGGAAGAGAGAATTAGAGATGGGGAAGTGGAGACAATAAACGTGAAACATTATTTCATTAGACTTATCCACAAAGGAAAAAAGAAAAGTGCCTACAAAATGGTTTTCCAAACCAAATTCCCTGCCATGGAGTCAATGCTGCTTCATAATCAACCCTCTGTAGGTTTCTGAGTCTGTAACTGTTTATCAGCATAGAAAGTCTAGTCTTTCTCCAGAGGAGCTGCTGTTGGTTTTGACCTGCCAACCATGCAGATCACTGCCCAATGCCTAACCACTATACCACGAGGGCTCCTTAAAAGAGAGACATGTGTTTGTGTAAGCGCTTAGCAAAAAAGCTTAGGAGCTAGCAAAGAGGAGCTGTTAAATAACAGTTTGTTGAAAAAGAGTAGCTGGGTGGGTAATTTGGAGAACTACTATTGATGCTTAAGATGAAACAAACAAATATTGAAAAGGTATCTATAATCAAACACAATGCCTTCTAATCTAGCCCAACTCAGACCACCCCTATCAGGCTGCGTAGCAGTGCTCCATAGTTTGTCTCAGGCTGCACATCTCTGTGGGAAAAGACAGCCTCATCTTCCTCCCAAGGAGCAGATGGTGGGTTTGAACTGCCCTCATTGCGCACCGCGAGGCTACCAGGACATGCAACATCAACATGCTATTATATTTTTTAAAAGAATGCATCAATGGGGAAGAAGTGGTGAATAGGGAAGGTTTCCATAGAAAAATAGGTGACTTGGAAAGAGAGATTTACTAATTGTGGAGTTAACTCACAAGATTTTGAGTCTGGCAAAGAGGCAGGATGGAAATCCAGGCAGTTTTTCCCTATTACAGTCTTGAGGTAGATTTCCTTCTGCTCTGGAAAACCTCGTGTGTTTCTAGGTCCTCTGAGGTCCACCCAGGTGACCAAGGATAATCTCCATAGCAAACGTTAATCAAAGCTACATAATACCTTCACAGTCACCTCAACACTAGTGTTCGATGTGCCATAGCCTAGCCAAGCTAGCACACAGATGGATCATGGCCTGAGAGGTGGTTACCGCATCTGTGGGAGAGCAGGTAAATACGTGGTTCTCACTTGCCCTTGCTTCCTGTGTCATAGAGAAACACGGGAGAGCTCTTACTCAAACTCCTATTGCCTACTGTCAGTGTGCACAGAGCTCTATGGCCTCTTCACACTAGTGTGAAATGCCTGTGGATCCAGCTATGATCAGTTAGCCCGCTGGTCTCCTAGCATTCACTCACTCTCACCTTCTCAAAAACACCAGGCCAATGATTCTTTAGCCCCCTCTTCTACATCATCACTACGCATGTCCTTCTAATTCTCCTACTGGGGATAACAAACACAGAGAAATCCCTCAATTTGTCTAATCCCCACCTTTCACTTGTCACCCAATTTTCTGCCTCTCCTTCCAGCAGAATACTTGGCAATATTTGCCATCCATTTACTATCTCCAATTAAAAAGCCCTGGTGGTGTAGTGGTTATGTGGTGGGCTGCAATCCAAATGGTCAGCAGCTTGAAACCACCAGAAGCTCTGAGGAAGAAAGACTGGGCTTTCTACTCCCCTAAACAGTTACAGTCTCAGAACCCCATAAGGGATCGCTGTGAGTCAGCATCGACTCATTAGCAGTGAGTTTGGTTTTCTTGGTTTTATCTCCAATAAAGTGAGGATGGTGTCTTTATCTCACATACTTTAGACATGATATCAGGAGGAAACAGTCCCTGAAGAAAAACATGATGTTTGGTAAAATAAAAGGTCAGAGAAAAAGAAGAAACCCCTTTACAAGATACAAGGTGGATGGGCACAGTGACTCAGCTAAGGGCTCCAGCCCAGCAAAGCTCGTGAGGTTGGCATAGGAATAAACAGTGTCTCTTGCTGTTGCTTTTCTGTTGCCAGAGTCAGAAGCAATTCCATAGCACTTACCAAAACAGCATCTTGAACAATTCATTTATGAAATTGTTTTTGGTGCTGGTTTACTTTAATGTTTGAATCAGGGGATGAAAGGTTAAACAATGAAAATAATCTTACTTATTGCAATTAATGTTTTGCAATGTGAGAAAAATTCTAGGATAAATGGGCTCTTCTTGAACGTGGTGGTAGTCACATAATCTGTTGTTCATTTGAGACTTAAGAGTGGAGGGGTGGAGTCTAGCTTGTCAATCAGCTTGATGCCCCCATTTGGGAGTGGTAAGGAGATAAATTGCTTTATACACACTCACTCCCTGTGAGACATTCCTGTAGACAAGACACATAGAGCTCTGCTAGAACTCTGGTACTGGAGGAGCCACATGGAGACTTCTGCCAGCACTGAGATGCATCCACTGCCACTGGGTCCACAAGACTTTCCACCCACTGGCCTGTGATCTTCCTGCATTCAGCGTCATTGCATGTGTTTAGTGAGTCTGAAGAGGAATTTACAGATTGGTAGCAGACATATGGACTAATATTGGTCCTATGGACTTGATCTGGACTGGGCTGGGATGTTTTCTTAATGTACAATTACTCTTTATATAAAGCTCTTTCCTATACACACATATGTTTCTGAATTTGTTTCTCTTCTCTCCCTGGACTAACACAAACATCGAGTTAGTTAGTTTATTGTGCCAACCTGGCCGATAAACACATGTGGGGTTAATTGAAGGGCGGAGGAATAAATTGCTTGGTGAGCCTAGCCTTTCGAGTTCTCGGGTCTCTTGCTTTCTGATGGCCAGACTAGAGTGCAGATGCCTTAGCCAGTTCCCTGCTTTAGCTGGCAAGGCTCACTTCCTGCAAGACATCCCTGGGGAGAAGCCACATGGACCTACCCTGATGCAGCCCTGGGTGCTGGAGCACTGTGTGAAAACCCGTGCCAGTGCTGAGATGCTTACACGTTCACTGACTCAGCTTTCCTCCTGCAGTTGGAATCATTGTGTCTGTTTTGTGAGATGGAAAAGGACTTTGGTGTTGGACATATGGGTAAATGTTGGACTTGGGAGCTTGGGCAACACTGGGTTGGGATGTTTTCTTGATGCACACTTAACCTTTATATAAAACTCTCTCTTATACATGAGTTTCTGTGGATTTGTTTCTTTAAAGTACCCAGAGTAACACAAACATTAACTTGATTTAAGAGGCTATAATAACTAGTAACACCTGTCGACCATTTTCCCAAAATTCTGAAGGGAATGGTAATATATGTGTAGGCAGCAGCATCTTAGTGAACTTGAGCTCTTGGCCAGTGATTTCAGTGTGAGACTAAGAACATCTTTAGCTACAAGAACTTCACCCAGGGTCGAATGGGCAGAATGCAATATTGTACCAGGTTTCTTTCTTGGATGCTTCATCTCTTAGGCAGTGTGTGGACCATGCCCTCTGGACAGACCTTTCAAAAATTGGATCAGATACCTTGTGTTTCAAAAACATTGCTTAACTGCAGGTTTTTAGTTGTCTGTGTCAATTGTTTTCTTAACTTCACAAAACGTGTTTGCCTTTCTCTTTTAATTTGATGTTATGATTTGACTTAAACTTTTATCTTGACTTAGACAACAAATGTCTGTTTTCAACAGCTCTTTTTTTTTTTGCTGCCATTAACATTTTCACTGTGGTTTTAATTTGTCTTGCTTTAATCTTCTTTCCGTATGTGGCTCAAGATAAGTTATTGAAAAAGTAAATTGTTTTTGTACTTCCTGTCATTTTCTCTTTCCCTCAGCCAGGATTTTTAATTCTTTTAAAAAATTCTTCCCCTAGGAATTTTTCTGGGAAGGAAACAAAGGGCCTGCTGTCTCTTTCTGTCTTTTGTAAACTAAGTCCATTGAAGAGGCAGCCTGAGTTGTTTAGAGTGTTCTGGGCTGAAAAAATGCCTTCGGAACCAGACAAAGGTGGGCATCAGGGGATCCCCAAACACTTAGGAGGGCAGCATGGTCTATAAGTTCAAGGGGTTATGCTTTTCAGACCCTGAATACTGGAAATCCTTGCATCTTCCTGCCAAGACTCAGATGGGGAATTATGTTCGAAGGCTTCCAGAGGAGGTTCTCAGCTTTGCCAAACAGACACACTGAGATCCCAGGGGCCAGCGCGGGCCTGTAATAGCAGGAAAGCATCTGGATTCTTTTGGTGTTCAATCCTGGATGTTTTCACTGTTGTTAGTCCAGGAAATAAATTAAATTCCGTTTGCAGGATAACTGAAAGCAAAACTACACATTTTAAGGAATTAAATAAATAAATAGATACATAGATGGATGGATGACATGAGTTATAAGTTGAGGTTGATTCCAGCTGCATTTATAACATGTGTGAGATTTTGTCCACATCTGTAATCAACACACGGCATACATTTGGGGGAGGCTTCAGGGAGTTTGTGGATAAATAGAATTAAAAATATACAGAAATATAATTTTCCCATAACCTGTTGAAGCCCCCTAGTAACATACACTCTCTGGTGGCTCTCTTCAGCTACTTTATACCTCACTTATTCCTCCGTGGGGGAAAAGAGTACACCAATGCCCCACTTGACTTGTCATCCAACCTCTCACATTTATGACAAAAGTGAGACATAGCATCCAATCATTTTCTCATCGAAGATGTACATCTGGCAGTAAAGAATGGCAAGTGTAACTCAAGAGCAAGGCTGCTGGGGATTCTTCAGGGCATGTGCAAACATGGTCTTCATGGTTTGGCAGTTAGGTCATGATGTGGTCCACTGTGTAGTCTGATGGGATCATCTTGCAGGAGAAAGACGAGGCTGCCTGCTCCTCTAGCCCTATGAGGTACCAGAAACTCTATTAGTCCAAATTGACTGGAGGCAGTGGGTTTGGTGTAATTTTTTATAAACATGTCAATAAGAAAGCAGTGGGTGGATTTACTTAATGAAGGTGAACACGAGCATTTATGTCTGTGACTATATCAGATAATCCAAGAAAAAAGAAGTAAGCAACATGCATTGCTTTTCTCATTTATATTGGCCGTCATTTCTTCTTGGCTTCAATACGTCTGTTTATGTTAAAATGTTTCTAAGTATAAACAAATGGCTACCAACCAGTTAAATTGTTATCTTGTGAAATTTGATTATTGAGAGTTCATCACCTTGATTATTAAAAGTTTCCATGAAAATCTCTGAAACACTATCATTCTTCATCTTATCAGTACATTCTAAATGGCTTTACCACAACGAGTTTTCTGGCAGAATACAGGTCAGGGAAAACCATCCCCAAACCCTTGGCCAAACTGCGAGGGAAGAAGACCCCTAGCAACACCGTCATCATGGCACATGTTGATTCTGACAAATCTCCCAGCACTGCTCACCTGAGAGACAAATGTGGTGGGATCGAGAAAAAAACATCAGCAGATTCCATAAGGAAGCCGCTGGGATGGGGAAGGATTCCTCAAGTCTGCTGGGGTCTTGAATAAGCTGAATACTGCCCGAGAGCAAGGCATCACCATTGATCTCATCCTGTGGAAATGGGAGACCAGCAAGTACTACGTGGCCATCCCCAATGCCCCTGGCCACAGAGACTTCATTAAAAACATGATCCCGAGAACATCACAGGATACCTGGGCTGTCCTCATTGTTGCTGGCGGTGTTGGGGCATTTGAAGCTGGTATCTCCAAGCAGAGGCAGATCCAGGAGCATGTTCTGGCTTGCACACTGTTGACATGAAATGAACTGTTGGCATGAACAAAGGGGATTCTACTGGGCCACCCAAAAGCCAGGAGATATGAGGAAATCACTAAGGAAGTCAGCACTTACATTAAGAAAAGTGGCTACAACCCTGACACAGTAGCATTTGTGTGCCAATTTCTGAGTGGAATGGTGACGGCACGCTGGAACCAAGTGCCAATATGCGTTGGTTCAAGGGACGGAAGGTTACTCAGGAGGCTGGCAATGCCAGTGGTGCCCCAGTGCTTGAAGCTCCGGATTGCATCCTGCCATCAACTCGCCCAACTGAAAATCCTGTGCCTGCCTCTCCAGGATGTCTACAAAATTGGCGGTATGGTGGCGGTATTGGCATGGTGTTGACCATTGCTCCAGTCAATGTTGCCACTGAAGTGGTCTGCTGAAATGCACCATGAATCTTTGAGTGAAGCTCTGCCTGGGGACAATGTAGGCTTCCATGTCAAGAACGTCTCTGTCAAAGATGTTCGCCTCGACAATGTGGTTGGTGACAGCAAAAGTGACCCACCGATGGAAGCAGCTGCCTTCACTGCTCAGGTGATCATCCTGAACCATCAAGGCCAAATCAGTGCTGGACACGCACCTGTGCTGGAGTGTCACCCTGCACACATTGCTTGCAACTTGCTGAGCTCAAAGAGAAGATTGATCGCCATTCTGTCAAAAAGCTGGAAGATGGCCTCAAAGTCTTGAAGCCTGGTGATGCTGGCATTGTGGACATGGTACCCGGAAAGACCGTGTGTGGAGAGTTCTCTAACTATCCTCCTCTGGGTCATGTTTCTGTCTGAGACATGAGACAAACAGTTGCTGTGGGTGTCATCAAGGCAGTGGCCAAAAAGGCTGCTGGAGCTGGCAGGGGGACCAAGTCTTCCCAGAAATCTCAGAAGTCTAAATTAATATTACCCATCACATCTGCCACCCAAGTCTTAATCAGTGGTAGAAGAATGGTCTCAGGAGTCCTTGTCTTGATTGGCCAGTTAAGTTTCATAGTAAAAGACTGGTGGATGATAAAAATGCATTGTCAAACTTTCAGGAGGAAAGGAATGCTTGTGGACCATATGTTTCTTTTTAGGGTGGCAGTTTTAAGTTATTAGCTTTTTAAATCATTACTTTTTAATTGGAAAACAACTTGGCCAAATATTTGGCACAGAATTTTGAGACCCTTTAAGACAAAGTTTAATAAGGAAACCCCCCCCAAAAATATTCTAAATGTAGACACCAAAACAGGTAAATCTTCTATGACTCAAGAAAGATGACGTTACCGTAACAAACTTTAAAGTAGAACATCAGTGAACCAATTGGGTAACTGACTGACTACTCCTCACAATGCCAAGCAATTGACTGACTTTGTTTTAAGTCATATCTGCATTTTTCTATTGAAAGCCCCAAACTGATCATGTGGATTTCTGTTATGTAGAGCTAACTACATAACTACATTCTGCCGTGTCAAGTGCACTGTCAGAAACACAAAGCTATGCTGGAAGAAGAAAAACCAGAATGTCCCTCATCATGGATGATGGAAAGGCTTCCTCTCACCCACGCGGGACGCATGTTGTAAAAGGACATCCTGCTGGGTAAAGTGGAGGGCCAGTGAAGAAGAGGAAGCCCCTCAATGCGATGGATTGACACACTGGTTTCAACAATGGATTCAAGCATAATGACAATGGCGAGGATGGTGGTGGGCGAGGCAGTATTGTGTTCTATTGGCATAGGGTTGCCGTGACTTTACCCGCTCCTTTAGAGTGACAGTCTCTAAACGCATGGATGGGGTAGCTTTGAGTTGGAATTGCCTCAATGGCAGTGGGCTGTGGCTACTATGTGGTTCACTGATTCTATTGCTTTGAAGTAGGAATGTGGAACAGCTGTCTGACTTCAGAAGTCTGGTGACTTAGTGGCTACAAACTAGCTGATCTGCAAGAGAAGGATAAATATGCCTGTTCCCATGAAGAATACAAGTCTAGGAAACCCCAAGCGACATCGCTACTCAGTCCTGTATGTGCATGATGAGCCAGAACTGCCTGGATGGCAGCAAGTTTGGCTTGTGTTTGCTTGTCTCAGACATTGTAAGTGTGGAGTCAGGCTTGTGGGTAAAGGCAGGTCTCAGGCATTAAAAGCATAAAATCGAAATAAGGAAGAATTCATTTCATTAAATAAGGAAAACCAAAGAGGCATCGATGGATTTGATTTATGGTGCTGGTGGAGAGTATTGAAAGTACCATGGACTGCCAAAAGAACACACAAACCAGCGTTGGAAGAAGCCCAGCCAGAATGTTCCTTAGAAATAAGTACATACTCCCTCCCAGGTACTTGGTAAAATATAGATAAGGTTAGGGGAAAGGAGGGAGCTCTTTGATGACACTGATTTACACAATGGCTGCACCAAGGGGCCCAAACATAGCAATCGTGGCGATGGCCCAGGACTGGGCCGTATTTTGTTCTGTTGTGTGCAGATGAATCAGAATTGACTCAAAGGCACCTAACACCACCGGCGGAGTTGAACATGATGACGATGGTGACGACAGGGGTGAAGGTGCTCACCGTACGAACTGAACACACTCTGCGGGTGTGAGTAATTTCCTAATTTTAAATTTAAGTATTTCATTCATGACTATTCAATGCAGAACAAGAGTTACAGATTGACTCTTCCGGGTCACCTTTGCCCATAGACATGCTTTGCTCTGCACAAACAAGGCTATTAACATTGGGACCGTTCACAGAAAAATTTGCATCACTTGAAAATTCTGACTGGGGTAATGGTTGGCTTCTATCTTTACCAACATATAATTATCGAGGGCTGATTTCTCGTTTCTCTTTGGGTCCCAGTTTGCTAAAATCTCCTCTGCTGCCAACTTTCATACCACTGTTGGGCTTCAGTCAGCGATGCTGTCTTCGTATACCCTGTAGATTTGTATTTGTAATCTCGGAAGTAATGAAATAGTAATATCAGTCTTGCAGATGTTACTCCTGTGTTTTGCCTGTTCTTATATATTCTACTACAGGACTGCATGTTAGATCCTATCTGCTCTGTGTGTGTGTGTGTGTGTGTGTTCATCTTTGAACAAAGGGCTCATGTTTGTATAAAAGATCGGTTTAGGGGTCTGTTTGTATTATACACAGCTGAGTCTTCACAAATACTCTTCCACAAAGCAGGCGGGTTGCTGTGTAAAATTCCCAGTCTATATCCCACAGCCAAACAGTGACTTTTTTCTGTGTGTCCCTTCTTGCCTCTTTGTCTTTTCACACCCACAGAGCTCGAGCAATTGTCTAGTCTCCACATCATTGTTTCTGGTACTAGCAATAGATTCAAGGAGAGAGAGAGAGAGAGAGAGAGAGAGAGAGAGAGAGAGAGAGAGAGAGAGAGAGAGAGAGAGATTTATTTACAGTTTCTCCTTCCTGTTAACAACATCTTCCTCTTTGCCCCCTGCAAGTTTTGTTTACTTGTAAGTCCTGACCTCGCAGAATGTACTACATCGTTGTACATTGGGGACTATTTTTTATATACCTGTTTGTAAATATTTTGAGTATCTCCGACTCAGTCGCTGGTCCCGAGAATAGCATAATTCTTGGAGTGGACACTGCGTGACGTCTCTTAGTCACAGATGACATGGTGGAAATAACAGGAAGTATCGTACTACCTTTTCTCAGTTTTTCTCTGTGTTTTGAAGGTCTTCTCTTCTAGCAAAGCCTAGCAGAGCTGAGTGGGATTTCCTCAGTTTCCTCCGTGTGCCTTATATTTGGAAGTTGTTTTCCCCAAATTCTATCACTGAGTTGATAGCCTTAGTTTCTAATGATTGTGTGTGCATGTGTGTGTGCGTGTGCGTGTGTGTGTGTGTGTGTGTGTGTTTAATGGGTTTCAAACAGCTGGAGAAAATAAAATAAAAAAATAATGGTATTTTTTCATAAATTTTGCCTTTTCATAAAGACAACTATTTTACAAAAGTTTTTAACAAAACTTTTAAACCTCATTATAGAATATGTAACTTTATCCCATTTTTCCCTCATAGATGTTTATTGTTAAGTTAAAAGCAATTACAGACCAGACGAAGGTGAAGTCAGTGATAACAGGGTGATGATGCTCATAATATAAAGTTAACACTTAATCGATACATGGTTATACAATCAGAATGTCCTTGACAAGTTTTAGAAAATCCACATCTATTTTTTTTATTTCACCTTTTATGGCAATGAACCCTTTCTATCTAGGCTTTCAGAATTTTGTCTTGCATGTACACTTGTCTGATGAGAACATAATAATTCTGTGCTATCAAGAATCTGAAAAAGAAACCCTAAACTCTATGGACTGATCAATTATATCAAGGCTATTTTATCCATTCACATTAAGGGTAGTGTTTAATCTACATATATCTCTGAAAAATTAGTACTTTTCACTTAATCCATGTTGCAGAAATGTATCAAGAGTCTTTAATACAGGAATGCAATAAACTATTAACCTTTTCCTAAAAACATTTCAATCCTGTCTCTCCATTTTTAGATGCGGCAACTATGCTTTTTTGGTGGATATGTAAGGAAATCACTTAATAATTTTAAATGTAATAATAGAAAGCAGCATGTTACAGAGCATAAGACAGAGGAATTTTCACTTTCATTTTGGGTCAATGAGGGCTTCTTTGAGAGGATTTCCTAATTCAAATATTGACATTTGGTTACCTCATTAAAGGTGATGAACTTGACTCAGAATAATTAAGAACTTGGAAAAAGCCATAGAGACATGAAGGGATATATTTTATATTTAGTTTTCAATTATCCAAGAGTCACTTGATTTTTGCATCTTGTAAATTTAGATAGCAATGCTACTTTTTTCTATTTAATAAATCCTTAATATTTTCTGAATACAATATGCAGGTATGAAAGAATTTTAAAATATCAAAACTGCTATGACCTATCTTTTCAAGTCATAATGCTATAAAATTACAAATCAAAAACAGGAAGAGCAAAAAAAACCAGTTGCATGAAAATTGAAGAACACATTTATTAAAAACCACAGGGTAATTGAAGGTATATTGAGTGCAATTAAAAATTCCCTCAGGGCAAATGAGAACAAAAGAACAATATTCAAACACCATTGGGAAACAGCAAAAGTAGTTCTCAGAAAGCAATTTATAACAATAAACATACTAGTAAAAAAGGTAGAAAGAGCTCAAATAAATATCTTAACACAACACCTACCATAATTATAACATGACCAACAAAAGAAACCCTCAGATACTAGAAGAAAATAAATAATAAAGATTAGAGAGGAAGCAAATGAATCAAAAATATTTAATAGAAATAAAGCAATAGGACAAGAGATTAGTTCTTAGAAAGCATTAACAAAATTGATGAACCACTGGAAAAAACAAAGGAGGAACAGTTAATATTATAAATAACAAATGAAACAGACGACATCACAACAGAAAAATTACATTCTAATTATGAAGATTTGTATCCCAATACATTTGAAAACCAACAACAAAATGACAAATTTCTAGAAACACATGATAAACCTAAATTAATTCTGATTGATATATGAAACATTAACAGACCTTTGATACAAGAAGATCTGAATATTTAAAACCTCTCAACATCAAAAAGTTTAGGAAAATAGTTTTACTGGAGAATTGAACCAAATATTTAGACAAGATTCAATATCAATTCTACACAAACTATTCAAGAATATAGAAAAGACTACTGCCAAACTCATTTTATAAAGCAAGCATAACCCTGAGTCCAAAACCAAAGACTCCACCAGAATAAAACCAGAGACCAATATCTCTTATGAACATAGATGCCAAATTTTTTAACCAAATTCTGGCTAACAGAATTCAACAAATCATTTTTGAAACTTTGTCATGATCAAGTGGGATTTATAATAGCTATGTAAAGAAAGATTGTTTAATATTGGAGGAACAATCTACGAAATAGACTGTATAAATAAAACAGAAGAAAAGAATCATATGATTATATCAATCAATGCAGAAAAGTCAATCTATAAAAATACTCAATAAAATAGGAATAGAAGGGATATTCCTCAGCATAGCAAAGGCTATATATGCAAAACCAATGGCCAGAGTTCCGCTCAATGGAGGGAAATTGAAAGCATCCCACCTCCAGATTGGGTTGCTGCTTATCACCACGCTTGTTAGATATAGTGTTGAAGGTCTTAGTCAGAGCTATGAGACATCAAAGGGACACCAACGGCATCTTTAATAGCAAAGAAGAATTAAAACTCTGTTGTATAGAAAATGCCAAAGATTCAATACAAGAAACCATTGGAACTAATTGAAGAAGTGAGGAACATAGATCAACATTGAAAAAAATCTATTCAATTCCTGTAAATTAAGAAAGAACTTTGAAAAGGAAATTAAATGAACAATACCATTTATAATGACCATCAAAAGGATAAAACTGGGAATAAATCTAAGCAGAGAGCAAAAGACTTAGACAAAGAAAATTTTGAAATACTTCACATGAAACCAAAAGAGACTTACATAAGTATGTGTGTATGTATGTGTGTGGGGGGGCATGTTCATGGATAAGAAGACTTACTACAAGGTGATGTTCATTTTTAAATGACCTCTATAAACTCAATGCAATCCCAACCCAAGTTCCTGAAATATTCTTCAAAGAAACCAAAGTTAGTCAGCAAGGGAATACAGAAAGGAAAGAAATCAGGCCGAACAAATAAAAAAGTAACCTCTCACTGACTTCAGAGCATACTACACAGCCACCTTAATCAAAAATGATGGGTGCTGATATAACAGTAGATATGTAGATCAATAGATAAGAATAGTTAATGCAGCAATACAATCAAGCACTTACAAACACCTGATTTTTGATCATGGAGTGAGTCAAACACTTAAATGGGATAGTGACAGTCTGCAAAAAACAGTGCTGAGCAAAACCCCACCTGCCAACGAATGAAGCGGGCCCCATAGTCAACAGTGAAGTCCAGGTGGAGTAAAGGCCTACATACAAACCTTAAAACTACAACAATCATCAGTGAAAAAATAAGGTCAAACTTCAGCACCCCAATACATACCAAGCATAATTGAAAAGAACTATATTACAGAAGACAAAAAGTCACCTCCCCCCCAAGTATGATTGTTATGCCCATTAAAAGAGTGAAGAGAGAACCCTCAGACTGGGAAAAATATTTGTCAATCACACACTGAATACAGGGCTAATCTCACAAATCTATAGAAAACTGCAAGGCTTCAATAGGAAAAATAATCCAATTGAAAAATGGGCAATAGACATGAATAGAAAATTCACTGAAGATGCCCTCCAGGAGGCCAGCAATCATAAGAAAAAATGTTTGCAATTTTTTACTATAAGAGAAATACAAATTAAAATGATGAAATAGCTGCTCTCACCAGCACTGCTAGCAAAATAAATGGGGTGAGGAGGGAGATGAGAAAAGAGAGAAAATTATACATGATAGTGTGTGGAGATATTGGAACACTCATACTTTGCTGGTGAGGTTGCAGAATTGTACAGTCACTGTGGAAAACAGTATGGTGCTTCCTTATACAAATATGAATAGAAAGGACATGTGTCTTTACAGTCTCTTGACTCAGTACACACCCTAATGAAATGAAGACCAAAATGCCAACAGATATATACACATCCATGGTTAGTGCAACACTTTCTGTAACAGCAAAACAATGGAAACAACCAAAAGGCCTTTGTGGAGGAGCGGGCCAATGAACTCTGGGACAGACACACAAGGGAGGACTACGCAACCCTAAAAGCAATAGTGAAACTGTCCAACGCCTCATCACAAGGCGGAAGTTTGCTCCGCAAAGGTAGTCAGTGTCATGAAGATAGGTGGGGTGGCGGGGGTAGTCACAGCATTGAAAACTCTCCTCCTTCCTTACCGATTGAACAAAAAAACTCATTGGAAAGAAAACGCAGCACACCCCCGCCAAAAAAAACAACTCATTGGAATGGTCACAAAAGAAGGGCAAGCCCAGTAGAACCCCAAACCTTGACGCTAATCCATTCGAGAAGGAGCATTGAGATGCGATGCTGTCGAGTTCCAAATCAATTTTTCCCATAATAACTGAAGTTTTACCCTCACATTCCTTTTTACACAAAACATTACACAGAGATTTCAAAGTAAATAAGTTCAGAGTTAAATAATGTAATTTAAATAAGAAACATAACATTAAAACGTCTTTAACATCTACAGTATGGCCCATACCTTGAGACTGATGAGGGTCTGGATCTGTGGACACGGTTGTGGAGAGGCAGTGTGGAGAGAGTCATTGTATGGAAGGGGTACCCTCTTCCGTAAAGTTAACTGGTCGCTGCTTTTCAGGAAGTTTTTCCTTTCTTTGTCTTTTTTCACTAGGACCAGACTGTCTTTCTCTGGAAAAAAAAAAAATCTTTCTAATGTGGTCTGCTGTTAGCATTTCCTTAACCGTTTTCTAGAAGGGTTTACTAAATTATTATCCACAATTATCAATAATACAGTTAACCAGTTCCTTATCATGATTATTGTTTTCAAAAAACTCTTTCTTAGGACCCATGTTTTTTAATACAAAAACAGTACAGAAAGCCACAAAACTAAGAAAATTATAGCAAAATGCTTGGAACACCGCTGCAAAAGGTTTAAACAACTCGTACTAACAACGCCAACTAACTAACGCTGAATGACCGAAACACGAACAGTTTTTGTTCACAAAAATCATGTGCACCGGGTCAGATACTGACGTTTTGTTCAAGCTCTGATGCAAAATTTTCTCAACATTTTGCGTCGACATCCGATGATGTCAAGTACTGATGTGTTCCAGTACCGGGGTTCTACTGTAGAGTTGAAATGGGCTTGAATGCTTTTGTGATACATGGGCTAGTTTCAGAGCAACAAGCAGCAAACAAAAATCTTTCATCTATTTCAGAATACTTGGCCCCGGCCCACCCCCAACCTGAATGATATTTTAAGAGCAACTGTTACCAGATTTTGTCAGTAGCATGCAAGTGAAATTATCTAGCTCAGTTAGCACTGACCTATTCTGATGTTTCAGATCATTGATTATTCTAATTATCTAAAACTTCACACCATCTAATCAACAATCTCAATATTCTAAAAACTCAAAAACAATTTTCAAGTAATATAAGATGTGTTGTTAAACTTAAAGTAGTTACATTTAATCAATAATTCCTTACATTAATCAGAAATTCCTAGTCTTGTCAAACTAACATTTTAAAGATCTATGTGTGGCATTATCCACAAAGAAGTTTTTTATCCCCAAATAACACCTCCCAATAATTTGAAGTCTATATGAAATAAGTTTCACAAAGGTAGCGAATAGTGCACCTTGTTTTGCACTCAGATGCTCTAAACAAAAGACTTCCAAAGTCACCGTGGCTGGTCGATGCACCTCCTGTGATCCTATAGGACATTGGAGAACAGCTTCAGTGGGTTTTTGAGAGCGTAACTCTTTACCGAAGGAGAAAGCCCCATCTTTCTCCCCCAGTTAGGAGTCCAACGCATGACCTACACCACCAGGCTCACAGAGGAATTGCTTAAATGCTTAAAAGCAGTGTATTGTATTTATATTCATTTTCAATGTCTGGTTATATAATAAGAAGCCCTCATGACATAGTGGTTACGCACAGACCTGCTATTCACAAAGTCGGCAGTTCAAAACCATTAACCACTTGACTGGAGAACGATGAAACTTTCTACACCCTTAAAGAGTTACAGCCTCAGAAACCCACAGGGGAAGTTCTACCCTGTCCTATAGGGTCACTGGGCATTGGAACCAACTCAATGGCAATGAGTTCGGTTCGGGTTTGAGTTATGTAACAATAATCCTTTTGTGTGATCACACAAAAAGAAAGGTACCTGTAGAGTGATATTACCCAAGTGTGGCCACCAAATTTTAAGATTGATCCTCTTTTTTGTAGGCTTGTGAATTCCCTATAGTATAATAACCCAGTACCAGGCTTCGTCAAAATTATTACTCATTTAATTTACTTGAAAACCTGTCTAGCAAGTAGATGAGACGCTGTATTCTCCAACTGGTACAATCTTTTTCATCAGAAGGAGCCCTGGTGATGCGTGGGCGACACAATGGGCTGCTAGCAGCGAGTTGAAACACCAAACAGTTTGAAAGGACCAGCTTCTGGGAGGGAGGAACCGTGGCTTGCTAATGGCACTCTTACAGGCTCAGAAAGCCGCCGAGGGCAGCTACACCCACACTGACCGGCTCGCTATGAGACACAATCGACTCAGTGGCAGTGGGTTTGTTTAGCTTTTCTCCTCGGAAGAGACGTTTTGGAAGCCAAATTATACCAAGGTGAGTGATTTGATGATCTTATTGGCCATGATCATTGGCAGGGACTGAATTGTTGTTAGGTGCCATCAACTAAGTTCTAGCTCTTAGTGACCGTATATGGGACAGAACAAGATAATCCTGTCCTGCTTCAAACTCACAATCGTTGTCCTGTATGAACCCTTTGTTGCAGTCCTGGGGTCAATTCAAGTCAGCGAGGTCTTCCTCTTTTTTTGCTGACTTTCTGCTGTGCCGCATGTGATGTCTTGTTCTAGGAATGGGTCTCCCTGATAACATGTCCAAAGCACTTGTGAGGAAGCCTGCTGGATGTACTTCTTCCAGGACAGAGCAGTGTGTTCTTTGGTCAAGGTTGCCTTCATTACTCTCCTTCAGCATCATTTCTCTGGATTTCTTCTTCGGTTTTCCTTCTTTGTCCAATGTCCAACTTTCATATGGCTATGAGGCGATTAAAATTACCATGGTTTGGTTCCAGCACACCTTCGTCCTCAAAGTGGTATTCTTTCTCTTCAATGCTGTGAAGAGGATTTTCCTCAAGGGAGACCATGTCAAGGAGTCCAGGAAGGAAACGAATGCGTGGAAACTGATTGTTGCAGCAATTGTACAACACTGCTTAATGTGATTAAGCTATGGAATAATAAGATATATGCATCAACTCCTAATTTCAAATTTTTTAAAGAGTTGATAAAGAGAAAACCTATAAATTAAAAAAGAAAAGGACAACAGAACAGATTGTTTTAACTTTTGAAACAAGAGCATAGAAAACCTAGCAGTTGGAGGGCTCCGGGTCCTGATTCTCTTTTACTACCTTAAGTCCCCTGAATGTTTGGTCTCATGAGGTCACCGTTTCTGACTCTAGTGATCATCTCTCCTAAGAAAGGCCATAGACCTGCAAAGTACACACTCTGGATCCAAGCCGCTTTGTAGCTTCTGAATGCCATGCACGTTGAGGTAGTGTATTTAGTAAATATTTTCAAGTATAGAGGGAGTGTGACACATTTTTTAAAAAAAACAGATAGTGTAGGAAATGAGCCTAGGAGAAATAACTTGCTGAGTGTATTTTATCCTCAGGGCCAATCGTAAAGTGTTTGTGAGTTGTACAGATGAAAGCTGAGTCTGAACTGCTGACCTTGCAGTTAGCCACCCATGAGACATTCAATGACCATTGTTAATCAAATAAAAACTATATGATAAATATGCACTCTAGTTAATGAGCACAACTCATTATTAATATTATACCACGAATTTTTCTGAGTGGGATAGTTGTTCAATTGCGTTTACAACTTTCTCACTCTCAGCCATTAAGTTTTGAAGCTAACTCATAGTGACCCTATAGGACAGGGTCGAACTACTCGTGTGGGTTTTGAGACTGTAACTCTATATAGGAGCAGAAAGCCCCATCTTTCTCCTGTGGTGCAGCTGGTGGTTTTGAACTGCTGACCATGCGGAGCCAGCCCTCCATGTAACCACTATACTAAAAAGAGGGAGAATCGAGAGCCTTGGGATTGAGCACATAACAAAGGGGGAAACATGTTGCTCCTTTGAGCATTTAACACTTGTTTCTGAATATGTTGAATGTCTAAATGCAGTGTGCTTTAAAAATACCTGTTTATCATGATTTTTTAATGACTTTCTCAACCTGAACCATGCATTCTAATCACCTGGGGAAGGTTTCTGAAGCCGTTCTTCCACCTCCAAGCAGTCCAGGTGGCACGAGGGCTACAGACTGGGTTGCTGCCTCGAATCTAAGGTCAGTGCTTTTAACTCACCTAGGAGCTGCAGTGAGAAAAGACCTGGAAGTCTCTTCTCATGACTGTCACAGCTTAGAAAACCCTAGGGGGCAGTTTTACTTTGGTGTATATATCACTGTGAGGTAGAACACAACCAAAAAACCTCCTCCTGAAAATGTCATTCATTTCACAGACATGAATTCTGATTCATAACAACTCAGTAGAATAGAATCGAACTGAGTTTCCTTTTTTTAACCATTTTAATGAGGCCTCATACAATTCTTATCACAATCCATACATACATCAATGGTGTAAAGCACATTTGTACATTCATTGCCCTCATCATTCTCAAAACATTTGCTTTCTACTTGAGCCCTTAATATCAGCTCATTTCCCCCCCTCCCTCACAAGTCCTTGATAATTTATAAACTATTATTTTTTCATGTCTTACACTGACCAATGTCTCCCTTCACCCATTTTTCTGTTGCCTGTCCCCCAGGGAAGAGGTTATATGTAGATCCTTATAATTGGTTACCCATTTCTACCCCACTTTCCCTTCACCCTCTTGGTATCACCACTCTCACCACTGGGCCTGAAGAGATCATCTGTCCTGGATTCCCTGTGTTTCCAGTTTCTCTCTGTACCAGTGAACATCCTCTGGTCTAGCCAGGTTTGTAAGGTAGAATTAGGATCTTGACAGTGGGGGCGTGAAGCAGAGAAGCATTTAGGAACTAGAGGAAAACTGTATGTTTCATCATTGTTACATTGCACCCTGACTGGCTTGTCTCCTCCCCCTGACCCTTCTGTAAGGGGATGTCCAGTTGCCAAAGATGGGTCTTGGGTCCACAATCTGCACTCCCCCTCTCTCACAATGATTTGACTTTTTCTAACAGAGTTTTTAAGACTGTGCATCTTTATTGACACCAATTGCAACATATTTCTTGTGCAAAGCAGCAGGGGGATTTCAATGGCTGAGCCCTTGGTTTTCAGCCTAGCGCTTAACAGTGTGCCCCCCGGCTCCTTGTGTCATCTCAGATATGAAACATTAATAACAACCACACTGTTATTGAGTCAATTCGGACTCATAGCAACCACACACAGTCCTGAAGAGCAGCTGGTATGTGTGAACCCCAACCTTGCACTTAGCAGCCAACACTTACCCAGTCATGCCACCACAGTGCCTCCGGATCACTTACAGAATAATCAAATCAGAATTCTGTGAAAAAAGCCTAGACATTCATATCCTCATACGCTGTGTAGTGATTTAATAAAGAGATCTGGTTAGGCCGAGGTTAAGAGCTTAGGTTAGCAGTTCGAACCCACTCACCTCACTAAAACAGAAAATAGGTATGGCATCTCTTCCCTTTGGAACTTTTGGGACAGATTCCCACAAGATCACCACGTCTGCATTGCCTGGATGGCAATTTTTTTGGTGATTAATATGTGAGCAGAGCAGAAACTGCAAAACTACAGTACAGCAGTTCTAACCCAGCCTTCATTGCAATCATCTAAAAATACCCTTAACCCCCATCAGGCAGGTGTTGGGGGTGCTCTCCGATCATGTGGCGGGTCAATGAGATGATTTGCATCAGGAAATAGTTCCAGCCTCAGGATGCTCTACACCAGTGGTTCTCCACCCTCCTCATGCCATGGCCCTTCCACAGAGCTCCTCATGTGATAGTCACCTGCAACCATTACATTATTTCCGTGACTACTTCCTAAGTGTCATTTTGCTACTGTTATGAATTGTCATGTAAATATCTGAGGTGCAGGATATATTTTCAGTGTTATAAATTGAACATAATGAAAGCATAGTGATTCATCACAAAACAAAATGTAATTATAGATTGTGAAATATTGATTTCTAATAACAAATCAATGAAATTTTGTCCTGAAGCATGGTGTAGCATGGGTAACAGTCTTTACGCAGGGTACTCGTATGTGGGCGTATCTGCATGTGAGTGTACACGCCTGGAGATGGATAAAGGAGCGGTGTCTCGGTTCCTAAGACCATCGGAAATATGGTCTTGGGTGACTCCTGTGAAAGGGTCGTTTGACCCTCCCACAGGAGTCACGACTCACAGGTTGAGAGCCACTGCTCTATATGGTCCTAGGGGTCAGACTTGATAGCAATGAGTTTGACTTGGGTGTTTTTCTAAATCGGAGCTTCAAAAACCTTACTATGCAAAGACATCGTCAAAGGGCCTTACTAAAAGTCAGCTTCTGATTTAGTAGAGCAAGGTGGACCAGGATTTTGCATTTCCAACAAACTCCCAGTTCATCGGGGCTATGAGGATCAAATGTCGACCTGAAAGAGTTTAACTCCAGGATTTCCAGACTGGCTGCCCCTCGAATCCACCTGGAAGAGTTAAAATAAATCATAATACCCTGGTTAATTCCAGGCCATTCGATGCATTAGCCTAGGATGGAGTGTGGGTATTGGAGGGGCGGGGGAAAGGTTTAAACCCCTATGTAAGCTAGGATTTCCTCTCTTCTGTTGACGCAGAATGAGGACAGGCCTGACCATGAGTAGGGATGATAAGAGGCAAGTGGTGAAGATTAGGAGGGGGGCTGATGATGAGTCAGCAAAGAAGAAAATAGATATAGTCAGACTAATTCCAAAAGATTGAGCTCATAAGAATAGGTAAATGAAGAAGATGTGGGCTTAGACAACCCCAGAGACCAGACATTCTTTAAACTCTGCTGTGTGCCCAATAACAGTAGATCGGAATGCCGTGGCTCTTTCCAGAAGGTCACTTAGTGCTAACAATTAAAGCTAGGAGAGATGCAGGGGGCAGGCTGGTGGAGAGGAAGAGGAGGTCTCCCCTGAGAGAGCCCAAGAAACAGCTGGAGCAGATCTTGGAGGGGGGGGCGGGCGATGTCTTTGGTTCCTCCTCATCAATTCTGGGATACCTGCTGGAACTGAGAGCTTAAAATGCACCAGGGCACTAGACAATGAGCGGCCTTCCTCCTCCCTGACCTACTGAAGTGTATTAGTCTGGGTTCTTTAGAGAAACAAATCCACGGAAACCCATATATAAGAGAGTTTTATATAAAGGTTTATTGCGCATCAAGAAAACATCGCAACCCAGTGCTGCCCAAGCCCACAAGTCCTACATTAACCCATATGTCCAACACCAATCCACAAAGTCCTCCTCTATCTCACAAAACAGACGCAATGATTCCAACAGCAGGAGGAAAGCCAAGTCAGTGAGTGTGTAAGCATCTCAGTGCTGGCAGGGGTCTCCAACCGGTGCTCCAGCACCCAGGGCTGTATCGGGGCAGGCCCATGCAGCTTCTCCTACCTTGGGAATGTCTTGCAGGAAGTCAGCCTTGCAAGCAGAAGCAGGGAAATAATTAGGCAGCTGCACCCGGTCTGACCATCACAAAGCAAGAGACCGGGAACAAGAAAGGTGAGGCTCATTGAGCATTTATCCCTCTGCCCTTCAATTAACCCCGCATGTGTTTATGGGCCAGGTTTGCACAATAAACTAATTCATGAAGGATTCCAAAATCTTCTACACCACAACCTTCCAGATGGGCTGGACGGCCTCATAACATCCTCTGGGTAAAAAATGCTGATCTGTGAGGTTGTTTTCTAACTCACTGCCTCAAGTCAATTCTAACTCATGGTGGGGACTTGAGAGGACCAAGCAGAGCCATACCTCTGGGCTTCTGAGCCTGTAATCTTCACAAGAGCAAAACACATCAGTGGTTTCAAACAGTTGACCTTGTGGTGACAAGCCCAACTCATAACCTATGACATAACCGGGGCTCCTTTCCTGAGCACCCAAAATCCCCCCTAGGTGCACTGCCTGAGCATACTGGAGTGGGTACCAGAAGGTCAATAGGTCACTTTGGAGAAACCTGAAACTCTAGGACTGTATAATGGTTATAGCTCTGGGCCAAGGAGTCATGTTCCCACAGTAAGGACACTTAACTATCAGGGATGTTTCTTCCTTTGTTAATCGTAAGCATTGATTACACTATTGCTAGTTTGGGTGTTCTAAATTTTGTACACCTACTATTCAAGTTAAACACACAAGAAACCTAAGTGGTGGGTGTAATGATCTCTGTTTCACCTTGTAGGGGCCAAGCACAAATATGTTTCCTACTTGCCTCAAATCACACAGATTGGGGTATCAAGGAAGTTTGATTTCAGAGGCTGTATTTTCATCACTATGCTCTCACACCCCGTAAATACCAGTGCTATCAATCTCCACAAAAATCTAGCAAGTTTTAAAGATAGGGTTTATCCAGGGATCAAACTGCTGGCAATGGTAGTTGTTCTTTCTTAAAAATACATCATTGCAGAAAGCCAATGGCATCCCTTTATTCTGTATTTTAGCTATGATACCTGGAACCTTTGAGGTCATCACAAAGTTTTTTTTGGGTTCATTTTTATGTAACAGCTGCGACTCCCTAGGCTGAGAGAACTGGGGAAGGATTGCTCTCATGAAAACACCAATTGCTATAAACAGTGTAATTGGAACCTCCGGTTAATTGCCAAGACTTGAAAATATGTAGAACGGAATACTGGGAAACTGCTGTATTCTTTTAAAAAGATACTGTGTTTCTTTCTAGTTGCCTTTAATAGAATGCCTAATCAGCAGCAAGAATAACCTCCTGGTAATAATCTATGTTTGTTTTATAAATAGAATTGTTATAAATGCCTTTTAAGAGCTGCAAGAGTGTGTGTTAA
The DNA here is from genome assembly GCF_050624435.1 of Tenrec ecaudatus. NCBI lineage: Eukaryota > Metazoa > Chordata > Mammalia > Afrosoricida > Tenrecidae > Tenrec > Tenrec ecaudatus. The sequence continues at coordinate 93,559,795 of NC_134540.1, forward strand.
TGTAATCCTCTCATATATGAGTCATAATAACTAAAGGATAGATTGAAATTCCTATAGACAATCTAATATTCTACGATGAAATTATGCCTGGAAAGAAATATCAGATTTTATATATTCCCCTTTCCTTATTCTGTTTAATAACCGTAGGATTGAAAAATGAGCCCCTTTGAATTTTATGGATGAAGAAGTCAAGACTGAGGGGCACAGTTTGCTCAAGGTCACACAGCGTGTCAGTAGCAGAGAGAGAATTGGAATAAGGATGGCAGAGGTTTCAGCTCGACTCTCAACTATGTAAATTAGCAATGGCTTCATGGAAGCCAAGACTGTTTCTTGAAGGACCCTGAATCAGAGAACTGACTGAAACCCATGCTGTGGTTGATCAGTAATGTCTGCCATGTGTTATGGACACAGGAGGGAAGTCTCTGATCCATCTTCAGTAACCCTTGAGGAGATGAGGTGGTGAGAGAATTTTAAAATGGCCCAGTAGGGTGCCACAACTCCTTCAGAAGTGTGTTGCCTCATGTGATCAAAATATACATGTAGTTGCACTGATGACACAATGTAGGACTTAGTACGACCAGTTGTGCACTAAAGAGTGGGAAGCATTGCATAGTCCAGACTAATGACCAAAAAAAGAGGTCACCTCATTTCATGAAACAGTTATGAATTTTGCCCTCGGCATATGTGAGAGAGGATTGCGAGAGCAGTAAACTGGTCTACCAAACTAGACCACAGTGCTGCAAGCGTGGTCATCGAACATGTTGTCACCCCTGGGACCAGTTTAGTTTTGTTTAAGTCTGATCATTTCTTTAGCTATCTCAACAAAACTTGTAGTGTCCAGAAATGTACCAAAATAAACAGAAACACAGGACGTGGCTTCTTTGCTTCACAAACGTGCCCTATTTGTAACACCGCTGTGGTTTCGCCCTTCCTCGGGTCATTATAGAGTCTGGGTCACGATGTAACATCACTCCTAGGCACCACCACAAACTCCTTCGGTGAGGTTTCTTCCTGGAAAGCAAGAATAAAGTTAGCATTACTCTTTTGCGCAAGTGAGTGATGCACACGGCTAGCGTGCTAGACTGGGTTGGGGGTCTGGGTTTATTCGGTGGCATCTTGGGAAAGGGGCCTGGTGGTGTATTTCTGGAAAATGTATTCATGGGAAATGCTCCGAAACACAGTTCTACAGGGACACATCTGGGGCAGCCATGGTCGGAATACTTTCAATGACAACTGGTTGAGATGTTTCTGGTTTTGTTTTTCCAAAACCTTTCTATTGGAAGCTAATACAGATATCACATCATTCAAGAGTTCAGTGACATACAATCAGTTTGAAATCATTCTCTTTATTCTTGGACTTGATATCATCTCCCCCATACCCCCTAGGAGCTCGTATTCTACTTGTTTTCTCTGTAACCGCATCAATCGTGGGCTTCAGAGCCTGAAAACCAGAAAAACCTCTATCAAAAATTCAAGAGGGCTAACCCACAATGCATCAGAGCTGAAAATAACACACAGAGAAAAGGTTGAAAACCAGATCAAGCCCAACATGTACTGGGGGGACCAACTGACAGAGTTGTCATTGTTCAAGTCTGGTTTGTTGTTTTACTCTCCTATAGTCATCTTTCCAATGTGCTCTGTTTTTTTTTTTGTTGTTTTTTTTAAACATTTTATTAGGGGCTCATACAACTCTTATCACAATCCATACATACACATACATCAATTGTATAAAGCACATCTGTACAGTCTTTGCCCTAATCATTTTTTTCTCTTTTCTTCTTTTACATTTTATTAGGGACTCAAACAACTCTTACCACAATCCATACATATACATATATCAGTTGTATAAAGCACATCCATACATTCCCTGCCCCAATCATTCTCAAGGCATTTGCTCTCCACTTAAGCCCCTTGCATCAGGTCCTCTTTTTTTCCCCCCTCCCTCCCCATTTCCCCCTCCCTCATATGCCCTTGGTAATTTATACATCGTTATTTTGTCATATCTTGCCCTATCCGGAGTCTCCCTTCCCCCCTTCTCTACTGTCCATCTCCCAGGGAAGAGGTCACATGTGGATCCTTGTAATCAGTTCCCCCTTTCCAACCCACTCACCCTCCACTCTCCCAGCATCGTCCCTCACACCCTTGGTCCTGAAGGTATCATCCACCCTGGATTCCCTGTACCTCCAACCCTCATATGTACCAGTGTACAGCCTCTGTCCTATCCAGCCCTGCAAGGTAGAATTTGGATCATGGTAGTTAGGGGGAGGAAGCATCCAGGATCTGGGGGAAAGCTGTGTTCTTCATCGATACTACCTCACACCCTAATTAACCCATCTCCTCTCCTAAACCCCTCTATGAGGGGATCTCCAGTGGCCGACACTTGGGCCTTGGATCTCTACTCTGCACTTCCCCCTTCATTTAATATGATATATATACATATATACACATACATATATACATATACACATACATACACATACATACACACACTTATATCTTTTTTTTTTTGCATGATGCCTTATACCTGGTCCCTTGGGCACCTCGTGATCGCACTGGCCGGTGTGCTTCTTCCATGTGGGCTTATTTGCTTCTGAGCTAGATGGCCGCTTGTTCACCTTCAAGCCTTTAAGACCCCAGACACTATCTCTTTTGATAGCCAGGCACCATCAGCTTTCTTCACCACATTTGCTTATGCACCCATTTGTCTTCAGCGATCCTATCATGGAGGTGTGCAGTCAATGATATGACTTTTTGTTCTTTGATGCCTGGTAACTGATCCCTTTGGGACCACTCGATCACACAGGCTGGTGTGTTCTTCCATGTGGACTTTGTTGCTTCTGAGCTAGATGGCCGCTTGTTTATCTTCAAGCCTTTAAGACCCCAGTCACTATCTCTTTTGATAGCCGGGCACCATCAGCTTTCTTCACCACATTTACTTGTTCACCCACTTTGACTCCAGCCGTTGTGTCAGGAGAGTGAGCATCATAGAGTTCCAATTTAATAAAAGCAGGTATTCACGCATTGAGGGAGTGTTTGAGTAGAGGCCCAAGGTCCTTCCGCCACTTTATGTGCTCTGTTTTGTAATCGGTTTACTGCCATCCCTCCATTATGGATAAAGGCAAAGAGGAATTAATAATTATATATTTTCTTGGTTAGTTGCATTGTTTGTTTTCAAAATCTGGGAACCCTTAAGTGCAATTACTTGCAATCACTGGCAAGTGAGGGTGTCTAAATACTGTGCAGAAGAAAGTCACCTTCACAGAGACAGGCAAAGATAGATTCCTTTCCCGGAGCCACAGGCAATTTTAGGCCGTCAGCATGGTGTTTACAATTCTGTTAATGATGACTTTTGAAGAGACTAAGTAAGCATTTTTGATTGGAGACTGGTATTCTAAATGTCTGAAGACCACATCTCCCCAAAACCAAAAAACCAAATTTGCTGCCATCAAATCCATATCCCCTCTTATCAAACAACTGTTCAAATTTTTAATTCTGACTACAATTAAATTGTACTGCAATAATGAACACTTGTAAAAATTATTTTTAAATTCCATATTATGAGGATTATCTGGGAGTTAAATAGTAAAATACATAATTTAAGTGATATTGTTTAAAATACGTTTCACTGCCTAATAAAAAAATTATCATAAAGTAAATCATGCTAATGCAAAGTACAAAAGCAAGCCCTGAATCTTAAATAGCTCTAATATGAATGAAAGATTTTCTGAGCTAATATCTCAAGCAAATCTATTCTCTATTTTAAAGTCTAATAAAATTCAGTCTCCATTTTAAAGTCTAATAAAGTTCACATAATGCACAGTAGAGCAAGGAGGGCATGGAGTTAACTGACTAGTCACTGGTTTCTGGGAGCTTGGTGACACAGTGGTTGAGGTCTCAACTGCTAACCAATAGGTCATTGGTTCAAACCCACTAGCTGCTCCATGAGAGAAAGATGTTGCAGTGTACTTCCAGAAAGAAGTACAGAGTTGGAAATCCAGTGGGGAATTCTAGCCTGTCCTTGGGGTTGTTCTGAATTGAAATAAACACAATGCCAATGGGTTTAATTTGGGATTTGGGTTTCAGGTAGGAAAAAGGACAAAGTACAATACTGTCAGAGACCTCTATCGCTTCTCAGCCTTTTGGCTAAGATCAAGTGTAATAGTATCAGAGACATCTGCCGAAGTATTTTGAAAGATATAAATGCACTTAAAATAACTGGAAGAGTTGATTGATTTAATGAATGAACTGAATAAATGGAACATCATATATGAACACAACATATATATGTGTGATTCTAAAATAAAATGACAAATATTTTCAGTCAATTTCACAAAGAGTTATTTTATCATAGCCCACTGCGTTCAGCATAAAATAACAATATCTACAACCAGAATAAACTTATCTAGGCAAAATATTCAATACTATATGGGAAAACAATCACAGAAATCAAATTTGACATTTGCTGATGCAACGTGTGAGATATGAAATCTATGCAACGAGATATGGAAAGATTGGAAATGTTATATAAGTATGTTATTTGGATATTTCAAGACATCATTTTATATAAATGTTAATAAATTTTAACTTACCATAAGTGATCGATTTTAGTATCACTTTACTAAAATTTTCTCTTTGTTCGGTTTAACTAACTTAGTTCAAAATAAAAATAATAAGGTACAAATATAGAAGGTTACTACACCTTCGATATGGAGTTCTGTCATTATCTAAAGCATTGCTTTTCCATTGCATTCCTACTGGGGATGATGTTGACCCTCACCCCAAAAGGAGATTTAACTATGTTTACGACCATATTTGATATTCATGATTTAGGGGTAGCAGATGGTAGTGGTATCTAGCAAACAGAGGCCAAGGAAATTATTAAATTCTTCTACAACTCTCTAGACAACCTCCACAATCATAAACTGTTCTTTCCCAAGGGCTAATGGTTGAGAAATCCTGATCTAATTAGTTGATAATACTAAGTTCTGAAAATAAAAATTAGTCCTCATACTCGTTAATAGTCTAAGACTTAAACAGCCTCTACATGCAATTAGTAAATCAAACTGTGAACATTTTAAGGGAAAAAATTAGAAGAAACTGATTGTTGCAAGGAGTCCTTGTGGCGTAATGGTCAAAGCCTTCTGCTAAGACCCCAAAGAAGGGACTTTCACCCCCAGCAGTTCTGTGAGAAAGAGAGGTGGTAGCTGGCTTCAGGGAAGATGGATAGCCTTGGCACCCCCCTGGGCAGTTATGTTGTGCACTATCACACCACTCAAGAACCCTGGTGGCATTGTCTTTATGAGCCAGGCTGCAATCTGCAAGTTAAGCAGTTCAAAGCCACCAGCTGATGAGCCATGGGAGAAGGAGGGCTTTCAGCAGCAGTTCTACTCTGTCCTAGAAGGTCACTATGGGTCGGCGTCATCTTGACAGCGGTGAGTTTGTTTTCTTGGCTATCGGTCACAATGAATCAAAATGCGCTTGAAGTCAGTGACTGGTCTTCATTGGGAAATGAAAGTGTATGTTTTCGATAGCCAGTTCTCTGGCTCATATTATTACTGTATTTCATAGGAGGTAAAATTCTCTACCATTAAGGCAATGACTGTAGGAATAATTCAGTTGAGTAATATAAAAATGCCTTTTTTTTTTAACCTTAACAACTCAGCCCAGGCCATAACATGCCCCAGAGATCTAAACAGTGTAGTTTTAGAGGAAATCCATAGATAAGTGATTCTTGTATTGGCTTTAATCTTCTCTAAGCAAATGTAGCTGTGTGTACAAACTTGAAAAGTAGAACAGTTACATTATCAATGTAGATTTTCCAAGCTGTGGAACTAATAATTTTTTCTATGAAGTATATGTCAATATCTATAGCATATGCTATCAATGTATATACCATAGGAACTAGAATCAAAATGCAGCAGGGGTCATTAACAACCAATGAGACTTGTTCTGTGCACAACACCTAAACAAACAACAAGGGAAACGACACTTGAAAAACGTGTTTCCGTAGCTAGTAGGTGCCTTGGCATCCAGACCACTTCACGGGGAGCGTGGGTAAAGCAGAAGGAAACAGTGCCCAGCCCCGGACCATCCTCATCATCTCTGTTATGTTTGCAGTCGAGGTGTCAAAGCTCTTGTGGATCTTTCTCTCTTTTGCTGCCTCTTGACTTTACCAAGCATGATGTCCTTTCCTAGGTTCTGGTCTCTCCTGACGACATGTCCAGAGTACATGAGATGCAGTCTTGCCCTCCTCACTTCTCTGGACCTTTCTGGATCTGATTCTTCCATGATAAATTTCTTTGTTCTTCTGAAAAACATAGACATAATAATTTATTTCTTTAAATAAAGTTATATGGCCTGTTGATGTTCTCTCTCCCACATGCATCAAAATCTTCATTTGCCATATAGTAGCTACCTAGATCCTACCCTTAAAAATGTAAAGCACCTACAAAAAGCCAACACTTTGGTATTTTAACTGAATATATTTTAATTATGTAACTGTTTAATGTTTAATAAGTACTAAACTGGCTATGACACCAAAGATAACTGGGGAAATATTAGTAGTTCATTTAAAATGTCATTTATACTAACAGCCTCAACTCCTCTCAAAATCTTCTAGAAAACAAGCAAGGCTACAGTTAAAGAATCATGCTCATATACTGGAGGCAAACACTGAATGACTTCAAAGGATATCTTGCTTCTCAGATAGTATAAGCTACAGTATAAACAGTAACATATTTGGGGGGTTCATTAGAGATTCTTCAGTACAAGGCACACGATGGCTAACACAAGGCAATAATTTAAATGAGACTCTCCAAATGATGGCTCAGCATGTGGTCGGTGTTCCAAAAAGACCTTGTAGGGCAAAGTAAGAATGAAGATCTGTGTTCTTAAAGCAAGTCTATAGCGATGGATAAGTAGAACTTGAACATGTTTACAAAAACGGGAAAGAACAAAATAGCTGCTATGGATCGAGCCATGTCTCTTCAAGCTTGTGTTGAAGTTCTAACCCCCAGGACCTGTGAATGCGGCCTTGCTGGGAAGTAGGGTCTTGGAAGGTTTTAAGCTAATGTCATAATGAAAACTCACTGCCATCGAGTTGATGCCGACTCATAGTGACCCTCTGGGACAAACTAGGACTACCCTTGTGAGTTTATGAGGTTGCTGTAATCTTTACTTACTGTGGTAGAAAGCCCAATTTTCTCCCTTGGAGTGTCTGATGATTTTGAACTACTGACCTTGAGGATAGCAGCCTAACACATAACCACGGTGCCACCAGCACCCACGGTAAGATGGGTGCCAATTCTCTCTGAGTGGCGCCCCACGAGAGAAGCAGGGTGAGAGACAAAGAGGGACAATGATCATTTAAACTTTCATCTTCAACTGAAAGAAATGTCTGGGGCTGCCATAAATTGGAACAAGCAAGGATATTTACTAGCCACAGTGAGGAGAACATGAATCTGCTGACACCCTGGGTTTTGACTGCTAGTCTCAGAAAGGAGTTCAGGCTGCCGCAAATAAGCAATCATTTATCAAGGAACCAGTCAGTCCTACACCCTGGTCGTTCTGCTGAAGTTAGATGTGGTAGTCTGCTTCTGTGAAGACTGCAACCTTGGGAGCCCTCCGGGCCAACCCTACTCTCTCCTATTATGGGTCAGACTTGACTGAACAGGATGAATTAATGGTATAGAGTCTCTGGTCTTCTCAGACAATAAGTTTATATTGTTAAAAACCACCCAATGTCTGGTCCTTTGGTATAGCAGTCCTAAAAAACTAATGCAATCATCTTAAACAAAAACAAAATTATACTCTTTACTATATCAGCAATTGCACATGACTCAATTTTTTGTCTTGCTAATAAAGCTGCAATGATCATGAGAACAGTCAAGTGACAGGCATGTGCATCATGAAATAATCGAGAATCTGGGCAATTCAATGTAACAAGAATTTTTAATCTCGTGGTGATAACAATATCAAACTTTCTCAGGCAAAGAAAAATGAATCTTAATAAATCCCTCATATCTTATATGAGGGAGTTTCAAAAACTTTGAGGAAAAATGGAATTAAAAGATAATGGAATTGTTCATTAACTTTTTAAAACCCGCTCCCCTCCCATCTTGTACAGAAATTAAACTCTGAGGCATAGAATCAAATACCATAGTTAAAACCATGAATTTTTTTAGAGTAAATGTAGTCAAAACCGCTGTGGTTTTGGTTTACTCAGATAATTCTTAAACACAACTGGTAAGAGAAAAATATTAACATGGGCATCATCAAAACACGCATGGGAAAGCGCAGCTAGTTCAATGCAAAGACAAACCGCGGAGTGGTAGAAAATTACATTTATGACACAGGATGTATAGTCAGATATTAAAAGAATACTTTAAACCCTAGAGTAAGAAGATTAACACCAACTACAAATATTGGAAAAAGATCTGAACAAGCAGCTAATCAAGGCATATATATACAAACATGCAATGAACATTTCTACTCATTATGGAAATATTACATTAAGATGGGCACCAGCACATATCAACATTTTGAGTAAATGAAGGATGAATAAAATTTCTAAATAAAAAATGATAAATAAAGAAGTACATGCCTGACAATACCAAAAACTAATGATGATGCAGAATAATCCAAAACAGTATGCCCACTCTTAATCCAGTCCACAGGCTCTCATAAAGTTAAACGTAAATAGCAAGTCTACTCCTTGTTATTTTGCCTAAGTTGATAAACAAAAATATATGCTCAGGCAAAAATCTGTACACAAGTGTTTATAATATTTAAATTCATAACCACCAAAGCAGAAAAACAATCCAAAGGTCTCATATTTGGCTAATAGAATGTCAGACTATGGTACATTTATACAGTGAAAAATTTTCAGCAATAAAAAGACAGAGAATCTTGATACCTTAACAACATAGGTGAATCTCGGGAATATGAAGCGCAAATGCATGATTCTCAGGAGCATTGTACTGAGTGCACAAAGTCCTCCTCCAAGAGTTTCAGACAGTATACTGGCTTAATCTGACGTTCTGGGAAAGAAAATATTCAGACAAAGAACATATTCCAATGAATGCCACGAATTAGAAGTGGGAAAAGAAAGACTTGCCTAGAAGAGAAACTGTTTCGTATCCAGATTGTGTGGTGGTTACATATATCTCCAAGACTCATAGAGTAGCACATGAAAATTATTCCTTCATGTTTTATATAGATACATTTAATATGAAACACTCCATAAATAATCTAGTCCGTTAGAGTATCTCCCTGCATGGGCCAAGAATTTGGATGATGCATGGTGTGTAGGGGGATAGAAAATGAGGGTGGAGTTTATTATGATAAAATATATACATTACAGATTGGAATCTGGATGAATTTAGGTGATCTCTAAATGAGGAAGTCAATAACAGTGAATAAAAATTTTGATTTAAAAAAATAATCATTGTATTGGGGGTTTGTAGAACTTTTATCACTATCCATACATACATCCATTGTATGTCAAGCACATTTGTACTTTTATTACATCATCATTTTCAAAACACTTGCTTTCTACTTGAGCTCTTAGTATCAGCTTCTCATTTTTTCCCCTTCCTCCCCAATATCCTCTCCCTCATGTGCCCGTGATAATTTATAAAATTTTATTTTTGTCATATCTTACACTGTCTGATGTCTCCCTCCCACTTTTCTGTTGTCTGTCCCCGAGGGAGGAGGTTATATGTAGATCCTTAAAATCTGCTCTCCCTTTCTACCCCACTTTCCCTTGATTCTACCAGTATTGCCACTCTCACCATTGATCCTGAAGAGATCATCTGCCCTGGATTCCTTGTATTTCTAGTTCCTATCTATACTAGTGTACATCCTCTGGTCTAGGCATATTTGTAAGATAGAATTGGGCTCATGATAGTGGCAGGTGGGGTGGGGGGAGCGAGGAAGCATTTAAGAACCAGCAGAAAGTTGTATGTTTCATCGTTGCTACACTGCACCCTGACTGTCTCATCTCCTCCCATGACCCTTCTGTAAGGGGATGTCCAATTGCCTACAGATGGGTTTTGGGTCCCAAATCTGCACTCGCCCTCCTTCACAATGATATGATTTTTTATTCCTTGATGTCTGGTACCTGATCCCTTTGACACCTCATGGTCACACAGGCTGGTGTGCCTCTTCTTCCACGTGGGCTTTGTTGCTTCAGAGCTAGATAGCTGCTTGTTTACCTAAAAATTTTGAATTCTTGAGTGTGGGTTTTGTCCCTTCTCACTTCAACTTTCTTTAAAACCATGAAATATTGTCAAGGAATACTTTTAAATTGGATTATTAGAATTTGTTAGGCCAATTTGCCCCTCTATAAAAGCGAGAGCACTGGCTGCATTGTGACAGCACCCAGCTCACCCTGAACGAGCATTCTGTGGGTGTGTGATTGCCTTCTGTTTAATGCATATGAGTAATGGGCCTTGGGCAGGCCTGAAGCTCAGGCTTGCTCACAGACGATCACCTTGAATTCACCCCTTCTCACAGCAAACACCTGGGAATGCACTGGGCTTTTCTTGTACACATTATTTGTAGCTGATGTGCAGGGTATGTAATTATGTTCTCTAGGACAGTTGGAGATGGACTAACGAGGATAATATTAGGGAAATAAAAAATCCTTCAGAATAGAAGTTCTGAACCATTACCACTGACAGAATCCTCATCAGGTGCTGAGGGCCCCAGGGGAAATTTTGGGAGCCATAGATTGCTGTTTGTGAACACGTTGAGTTGTCTTTGTATAAACCTCTGCATACCTTTCCAAGTCATTGTCTAGTAAACAAAATGTTCATCCTTTGAAGGTGTCTGTCAGTGTCTTTTCTTTTTTTTTTTCAGTGTCTTTTCTTCATTCATACCAACGGTTACCCTGGTAACAATCTAGCAAACAATGATGTCCCTTGGTTTATATTTAAAATACATGCATTTACGTAAAAGTGAATCTATTAATAAACAAATGTTAATTATACAACAAATTGAGGGTGGCACAGGAGCAGGTGTTGCTTTGCACTGCTTCCATAGGGTCACTGCATTATGACCTACTTCACAGCACGTAACAACAATGAATTGGCAATGGAACCAAACAAAACCAAACTCACTATCATTGGGTCAATCCTATAGGCCAGGGTAGAATTTCCTCTCTGGGTTCCTAAGTCCGTAACTCTTTACAGGAGTCTCAAGCCTCATTCCTGCCCCATGGAGCCCCTGGTTGTTTCGAACTGCTGTCCTTGTGGTCAGGATCCCAGTTCATAACTTCTGTGCCACCAGGACTCCTAACACTAGATCAGGTATACATAAGCATGACAAAAGGTTATGAAGGTGCATTTGGTGGAATCTGGACATAACCGAAACCAGAATGATGGCATGGAATGGCTGAAGTTGAAGAAACTCCAAATAGTAGATCAGTACAAGGTCTCTAAATGAAATTTCTGGGTTTAGATCCTATTTTCAATAGCTTTTAATCAAAGAACACTAGGAAAATAATTTAAATTCTCTTATACTAAATTTTATTATCTGTGAAAAGGAGTTGACCATTTTTCTTTTTAATAAGACCATTGAGAGAATTTAAAAATTTATATAAAAGAAGGTATTCATGCATTGAGGGAGTGTTTGAGTAGAGGCCCAAGGTCCTTCCGCCACCTTAATACTTGACCTATAAATATAGACACATAGATCTATTTCCCCATCCTCCTATATATATTTGCATGTACATGTCTTTGTCTAGACCTCCATGAATGCCCTTGGACTCCTAGCTCTTTCCTCCATCTCCCTTGACTTTCCTCCTGCCCTACTATCATGCTTCATCGCCACCTGGGCTAGAGTATACCTCTTCTCTAAGCAACCTTACCCTTGATCATTTCCCACCAGGCCTGCCACTCCCCCTTCTCTACCATTTGGGGTCCCATGTTTTTCCCTTGTCCCTGGGTTTGTTAACACCACTTCCTTACCCCCCTACCCCCCAACCCCAAGTCCCCCCAGAACTGTCAGTCCTGTTGTTTTTCCTCCAGATAGTTCATCCAGCCTGTCCTATTCAGACAGACCTGTGGAGTCACTAACATGCACGAAAACTAGACAGAGGAAAACAAAGCAACAGCATACAACCAGACAACAAAACAACCAAAATAAACCACTGACAAAGAACAGAACAAAACAGTTCACAAGAGAAAAGCTTGTAGTTAGTTCAGGGATCGTTTGCTGGCCCTTAGGAGCGTTTTCCAGTCCAGTCTGTTGGGGCACCATGCCCTGGCCCCAAAGTCCACTTTCAGCATTCCCTGGGGACCTTGCTGTTCCACTGCACTCCCCCAGTGATTTGCCTCGGTGTGGTGGGATCAAGTCAGGTGCAATTCCCACACTGTGTCTCCGGTGCTGTCCCCTGTATCACCCTTAGTCACTGATTGGCATCATGTCTCATAGTGGGGCCAGCCATGTTGTTCTCTCTGTGGACTGGCTGCTCTACTCAGGAACATCATCATCACGGCCTGGTGGGCCAGGCTGTGCTCCACTCTCTCCTCCTGCCCCTTCATCTGCTCCCGTGTGCTCTGATCAAATATGTCCATCTCCCAGAGCTGCAGAGTCAATGTCGTCCTTTGGAACAAATTCTTTTCGGGGGAGGGGCAGGAATCCACTTAATTTATGGTGCTGGGGCCAGCCTCCCAGACCTCTCCACCGGTTCCCTCCTCCATGCCGGGATATTGCATTCACACCTTGCGACACTGGGTTGAAGTCTGGTCCCACTTTCCCTGTGGAGATATAAACAATACCCTCCCCTTGGGTGGATTAATGCCCCATACCTTCTTTTATTAAATTGAACTCTATGATGCTCACTCTCCTGACACAACGGCTGGAGCCAAAGTGGGTGAACAAGTAAATGTGGTGAAGAAAGCTGATGGTGCCCGGCTATCAAAAGAGATAGTGACTGGGGTCTTAAAGGCTTGAAGATAAACAAGCGGCCATCTAGCTCAGAAGCAACAAAGTCCACATGGAAGAACACACCAGCCTGTGTGATCGAGTGGTCCCAAAGGGATCAGTTACCAGGCATCAAAGAACAAAAAATCATATCATTGACTGCACACCTCCATGATAGGATCGCTGAAGACAAATGGGTGCATAAGCAAATGAGGTGAAGAAAGCTGATGGTGCCCGGCTATCAAAAGAGATAGTGTCTGGGGTCTTAAAGGCTTGAAGGTGAACAAGCGGCCATCTAGCTCAGAAGCAAATAAGCCCACATGGAAAAAGCACACCGGCCAGTGCGATCACGAGGTGCCCAAGGGACCAGGTATAAGGCATCATGCAAAAAAAAAAAGATATAAGTGTGTGTATGTATGTGTATATGTATATATGTATGTGTATGTGTGTGTGTATATATATATATATATATATATATATATCATATTAAATGAAGGGGGAAGTGCAGAGTGGAGACCCAAGGCCCAAGTGTCAACCAATGGAGATCCCCTCATAGAGGGGTTTAGGAGAGGAGATGGGTTAATTAGGGTGTGAGGTAGTATCGATGAAGAACACAGCTTTCCCCCAGATCCTGGATGCTTCCTCCCCCCAACTACCATGATCCGAATTCTACCTTGCAGGGCTGGATAGGACAGAGGCTGTACACTGGTGCATATGAGGGTTGGAGGTACAGGGAATCCAGGGTGGATGATACCTTCAGGACCAAGGGTGTGAGAGACGATGCTGGGAGAGTGGAGGGTGAGTGGGTTGGAAAGGGGGAACTGATTACAAGGATCCACATGTGACCTCTTCCCTGGGAGATGGACAGTAGAGAAGGGGGGAAGGGAGACTCCGGATAGGGCAAGATATGACAAAATAACGATGTATAAATTACCAAGGGCATATGAGGGAGGGGGGAATGGGGAGGGAGGGGGAAAAAAAAAGAGGACCTGATACAAGGGGCTTAAGTGGAGAGCAAATGCCTTGAGAATGATTGGGGCAGGGAATGTATGGATGTGCTTTATACAATTGATGTATGTATATGTATGGATTGTGGTAAGAGTTGTATGAGTCCCTAATAAAATGTAAAAGAAGAAAAGAGAAAAAAATAATTAGGGCAAAGACTGTACAGATGTGCTTTATACAATTGATGTATGTATATGTATGAACTGTGAAAAGAATTGTATGAGCCCCAATAAATTGTTAAAATAAAAAAAAAATTTTAAATAATAATTAAAAAAAATTTATATAAAGCCCTCATTTTTTGATTTAGTAGAGGGTGGGATTTAAAACACCAATCTCCATCAGCTAATAAACCAACTGCACCCCCACCAAAGTCATTCCTCAGTATAGAAAAGCCATCTGCGACATGGCAGTGGGTGGGGGTGGAGGGAATGGCAGGACCATTTGGAAGACTATATCCAAGTTCTCAATCTGCAGTGCTGGAGGCCACCAAGAGTAGACACACTAGAGACTGTGGTACAGAGAGCAGAGCCCCTGCTATCAGGTATCTTCTCCTTAACCTGCTCATGACTCTGAAACTGAGGCAGAGTAACAGGTAGACTGGCTTCCTGGGCCATGGAGGCACAGACCAAGGGCCTGCAGGATGGAGAGACTGAGGAACTGAGAGACTTGGCTACTGGCTGAGAAGCACAGTTGCTGTGGACCAATGACTATATCTTTACTGTTTGCCGATTTTAACATGTGGCAAAAAAAAAAACACAAAAAACTTCCATGAAGTCAATGCCGAATCATATTGACCTTAAAGTGACCCTATAGGATAGGAGGGAATTGACCCTGTGAGTTTGCGATACTGTAATTCTTTATGGGAGTAGAAAGCCCCATTTTCCTCCAGAGGAGCGGTTGTTGGTTTCAAGCTACTGACTTTCTGATTAGCTACTCAAATCCTAAGACCTACCTCATTAAGGTTCCTAACTTCCCTAAAAAAAAACCCTTAGTTTTAAGAACTGCCTGTGTGTGCTACGTGACCATTGCAGCAAATGACCAGACTCAACACCATAGAGACAGAGCGCCATGGGAGAAAAGGTTGGTATTAGAATAGCCAAAGAAGGATGGAGTGTGGAGGAAGGTCGGGCTCATGCCTGGTGGCAGCAGGAAGCCAGAGGTCAGGCATGTTCCCCTCCATCATGGTTTATTCCAAGGATGTTTCCTGCTAAACTACTATCAGCTAAAATGGAATCATATTTTAATTGAGAGTTTAGAATATTTCTGCCTTATGACCAATATAGCAAAAATAAATGGCTTGAGCAATAAGAGTGAGAAGGAGAAGAAGGAGGAGGGTTAAAAGAGAGAAAACACCGGCTGCTCCCCAGGAGAAAGATAGGACCATCTGTTCCCATGAAGATTCACCCTCGCAGACTGTCCAAGGAGCTGTGCTTCTCCATAGGGTCGATGTGAGTTGAAACGAACTTGATGGTAGTGAGGTGTTGTTGGTGTTGTTGTTGTGCACTTGAGAGAGGAGAAACAAGGTAAGTTCTTGGCTTTCAGACCAACGAGGCCATGTAATAAACCCAGAAACACTAGAACAAGTCAAGGCTCTGCTGCAACACTGCACTTCCTTTGGCCAGCTCAGAGAATCCATACTATGTCTTCCTGAGGGGCTACAGTTTTCTAACTCTTTATCGATCTCACCATTCAATGGGACTCCAGAAAAAGTAGTGTCCTTAGATACATTTAAATGCAAGAACTTGGAACTTAATTAAGAATATTTTCCTGTTTCTAAATTAAGACAAATTAAGAATATTTTCCTGTTTCTTAAACCGGAGTTAAGGAACATGCCAGAAACACAAAAATAGGAAGAAATGCAGGCACTTCAGAAGAAAGGCATAGCAGTCTACAACATACAGTCTGAAAATCCCACTGACACTCAGTGTTACCATAAGCTGGAATGGACTCTATAGAAACTGGTCTATTTTGCTTGAGTTTTCTTTGAATAGGGCTAAAGAAAATGTTCCAGCATAGAACTTATAGCAATTGCAAAGGGGAAAAAGAAAGATGAATAAAAACATTAGATTATTAAAGGTATAACAAAGGATGCATTCAGATGTTGAAAGACAGGATCCATGGTGTATGAAGCTGGTGGCATCTCTTACTAAGCTTACACAGTTAATTGTAAATCAAAGAAAAACAACTAAAGCTTTTTTTAGGTTAATTTGCCCAGGCAGGGTGGCTTGAGTTCAGCAGTCATGTACTCCACCCCCAAATAGACCTTGGTTCCATGACTTGAGCTGCTGCTGAAAAAAAAAAGTCCAAACTCTGTGGTGCTGGCTGGGGATCAGTTGAGCCTGAGAGGTAGCCAGTGCCGAGGCAGAACATCTGGACAATAGAGCCTGGAATGCCACGGGGCTGGGGAAAGGCCGAGAAGAACAGATGTGTTGCCAAGTGTATGTGTGCTGCTGTGGACTGCCCTTAGCCATTTTACAAGAAATAAGTTAACCTGAGAAAGACATGGTACAGAGGGTGCAAGCACATAAAGCAGGCGTAGTAAAGGGCTTACAAATAGGGTCATAAAGGGTTGGAGAAGCTCACTGCTTCTACATCCTGGAATAAGACAAAAAGAGAACACAATTTAAAGGCCACTCACAAGAGAATGGATGCATGTTGGATCTTCATACAATGGAATATGAAGTAGCGATAAGAAAAAAGCAATCTACTACTGTGGGGAGTAAGCAAGGTCTACATCAGCATTGTGTGAAATAAAAATATTGTGGGATAGATAGATAGATAGACAGACAGAAAAACAGATAGACAGACAGACAGACAGATATTGCAGTGAATTGCTTGCTGTCAGGGTCCTCCTAGTTATATTCTTTTTAACTTCCCCTGAATGACTGGGTAATATCATCAACAACAAAAATCCAAACATAACAAATAGGAGAGGAAGACGGGTTTTGCCATGACATTGTAGTTAAAACCAACCATCCCAGAGGCTAGAACCATCTTGTCACAGTGATCAAGAAAGAAGTATCAGGAATGGAACAGGTCCTTTGGTCCGAGATTCTGTGCCGAACCTTCTCCATCCAAGGAACTAGGAACTGTGACACCAGAGACAGCCAGAAGCAGTAGCAGAGAAGGGGCATCAGCAGAAGCCAGGAAACTGGCATAAGACAGTGAAGTGGACTTTCATTGCCACAGAGTGAGAAAGCAGAGTGAGATAGCTAAGGTTTATTGTGCCAACCTGGCTGATAAACACATGAGATTAATCGAAGGGAGGAGAGATAAATGACTCAGTGAGCCTTGCCTTTCTAGTTCTCAGGTCTCTTGCTTTCTGATGGGGACATGGGTGTTGCTGCCTTGGCCAGTTCCCTGCTTTAGCTGGCAAGGCTTCAGCTGGCAAGGCTCGCTTCCTGAAGAGAAGCCACATGGATCTATCCCAATGCAGCCCTGGGTACTGGAACAGCCACGTGGAGACCCCTGCCAGCACTGAGAATCTTGCATGCTCACCAAATTCTGCTTTCCTCCTGCAGTTGGTGTCATTATGTGTGTTTTGTGAGTTTGAAGAGGACTTTGCAGATCAGTGTTGGACATATAGCCTAATGTTGGACTTATGTGCTTGGACAGCACTGGGTTGGTTGGGATGCTTTCTTAATGTACACTTACCCTTTACATAAAACTCTCTCTTATATAAATATGAGCAACGGTCCCAGAGGGACATGAGAGCATGGGAGGTAGGGGAAGGGAGGAGGTGTTGGCCAATACAGGGAAAAGGGAAAAGCGAGTGGTTCAAAAGCAGTGCCAGGGAGGGAAAGGGAGAACTGGTAGGGAGTGACCCAAGGGCAAGGTAGCTGAGAGGAATTACTGAAACCAGAATGAAGGCTGAACATGGTAGTTGGATGGGAGGAAAGCGTGGGGAAATAGAGGAAAAGAGTAGGAAGCAAAGGGCAAACAGAGAAGCCTAAATACAAACATGTACATATGTAAATATATTTATGAATATGGGAGAAATAGACCTATGTACATATATTTATAGGTTTAGTAGTAGGGTAACAGGTGGACATTGGGCCTCCTTACACACACTTCCTCAATACAATAGCACCTTGCCCAGCTAAATGGTCATTCCATGATACCCACCTTCCTAACATGATCACTGAAGACAGACATGTTATAAGCAAACGTGGTGAAGAAAGCTGATGGTGCCCGTCTATCAAAAAGATATAGCATCTGGGGTCTTAAAGGCTTGAAGGCAAACAAGTGACCATCTAGCTCGGAAGCAACAAAGCCCACAGAGAAGAAGCACACAGCTTAAGCGACTGCTGGGCATCCCTTGCAGAGGGGTAGTGTGGAGGAAATGAGTCACTCAGTGTTCAGGGTTCAGTGTAGCAACAATGAAACTCAAAACCTTCCTCTAGTTCTTGAACGCTTCCTCCCCTCCCAATTATCATGATCCCAATTCTGCCTTGTGGACCTGGTTAGACCAGAGGATGCACAATGGTGCAGTAGGGATCTGGAAACACAGGGACTCTAGGACGGATGAACCCCTCAGGACCAGCGGTGAGAGTGGTGACACCAGGAGTGAAAGAGGTGTAGAAAGGGAGAACCAATCTTGGGTATATATCCTCCTCTCTGGGGGATGGGAAATGGGAAGGTGGGAGAAGGGAGACACCAGGCAGTGTAAGATAAGATAAAATAATAATTTATAAACTATAATTTATAAACTATTAAGAGTTCAGGGGGGAGGGGAGCGGGGAGGGAGGGGAAGGGAAAAAAGGAAAATTCGCCAAGTGGAAGGCTAATTTTGAGAATGACGAGGGCAACCAATCTATAAGGGTGCTTTGCTCAATTGATGTATGCATGGATTGTGATAAGAGTTGTATGAGCCCCAATAAAAAGTTATTCAATTTAAAAATATATGTATGAGTTTCTGTGGATTTGTTTCTCTAGTCTACCCAGACTAACACACTGAGTGTTTGGGCAGACAGGTGTCTTTGCACATTTATTGGCAGAATTAAATGAGCTTTGTCATCCTTAACAAGTAGGGTGAGGGCCAAGATAAGGGATTGCATGGACCTGGGCATCCTGCTCTCATTGCTGAGAAAAGGCAGTCTTGGTCCTGAACCTTAATTGTAACCTGTCACTCTGCTAGTAAACTCTGCAGCTGGGAGCACGGTGTGTGATGGAGCAGTGGAGGCAGCGGAGGCAGCAGCACCATACACCAAAGTCATAGACTCTTGAGGCCCCTGGAAAGAGTAAGATGAGTGTCTTCAGGTCGGAGGCAGACTGAACCCTGGGTTCACTTCAGTCACATAATCTGGGGAACTAGGGCTCAGCTTCTACGGGCTGAAGCTTGTAGTGGAGCGGCATGCCATTTGGATGGGCATTTATGAACTGCGTTAAAGGAGCTTGGTAACAACACTTGCTCGAGCAGGGCAGGGGCCAAGGGCCACATGGTTGAGAGGCTGAGGAACAAAGAAAGACCTCCCTGGCCAGCATGGCTGAAGGGGGCGGGGGGCAGGGGGGGCAGGGTTGATACTAAATAGAACTGTTTTATCCTGAAGATTGCTGATCTTGAAGTGTAACTTGTTGTCGCAGTTACATAATCTCCAATTTGCAAAGGGGTGTAGTGTAGCCAGGTCACAGCCAGTGAGGCCTCGGAGTGGGCACGGCCTTCCCTGAGGATTCTGGGGACTCTGGTCTTCTTCCCTGGAAGTGGACACACATTCTCCCTACAAGGCATTCCTTTTGACAAGCCATCATGGAGCTATGCTGGTGGCAGCCAGGGCCTAGAGCTGGGGGAGCCTGTGAAGACCCATCCCAGTACAGAAATGCTTCCATTGCCACTGGATCCACAAGACTTTCCACCCATTGACTTGTGATATTCCTGTATTCGGCATTATTGCATGGCTGCATGTGTCTGAAAAAAGAGTTTATAGACTGGTATTGGACATATGGGCAAATATTGGATTATGGAATTAATCTGGACTGGGCTGGGATGTTTTCTTCATGTACAACTACTCTTTGATATAAAGCTCTTGCTTGTACACATAAGAGTGCTATGAATTTGTTTCTCTAGTCAACCCTGACTAACACACCTGTTAACTTCATTAACAAAGTCCATAATTGTGTCTTGCCCATGAGTTCTCTGGCCACGTTAACGAACCAATGAACCCAGCAGAGAAGTAGAGAGTGTCAGAAAGGGGCGTGGGGTGCTAGAAATGGTAAAAGGCTGGACAGTAGAGGCAAGTCTGGCATCTGTATCCTAGGAATGAGCCTTGGGCTGTTGACCTGTTGCCGATGCTGATTCTCTTTCACATTTGGGATGTTATAGGAAGTCAGACGATGCCTCCCTCTTTATAATACAACATTTAAAATTTTGAGTAACCACATTTTAAAAAGGGAAAAGATAAGCAAAACATTTTCTTTTTTTACATAACCCTACAGGTCAGAGTGCTCCTCAGAGGCAAGGATGGCAAGACTTTATCTTACATACGTTGGACCTGTTGTCAGGAGAGACCAGTCCCTAGAGAACAACGTCATCCTTGATAAAGTAGAGGGGCAGTGAAAAGAGGAAGGTGCTCACAAAGATGGGTTGACATGGCCACAACGCTGAGCCCAGCAGGGCAGCAGTTGTGAGGCAGCCCAGTACCGGGCAGTGCTTAGTTCTGCTGCGCATGCTGCTGGAACTGAATCAACGGCACCTGAGAACAATGGACTTCAGAAGAAGCAGTTAATCTGTGTGGGAAGAAGTACAGACTGATTGCTCTTTAAACCAAGGATGACGAGCCTTTGTCCCATATATTATGGACATATCATCAAAAGATACCAGCATGCTTGGTAAACTAGAGGGTCATCAGAAAAAGAGCCTCGGTGAGATGGATTGATTCAGGGCTTCAACAATGGACTCAAAATCCCATGGAGCCCATGATGGGGTTACCACTGGCCTTCCAGTTAGCAGTCAAGTGTTTCACCATTGCACTACTTTTGGTTCTAAGAAATTCATTGGATGAAGCCAGTTGAGATGAAAAAGGCCTTAAACATTTAATGGTGTATGATGCTATGTGTTTAATCAATCTTTGTCAAAGAAAATGACATGAGAAATAATAGCTGCCATGTTGGTGTCTTCCACCTTACGTTTGTGTTGTTATACAAGTAGTTTATTTTTAAAGACAAATTTTTAAAAACCTTCACCACAACTCTATGAAATAGTTGCTTCACTGCCTTTATGAAATAGTTACAAGAACCCGATGAAGCAGCATCACCTCTGTGATGTCAGCATGAAGACTCTGAAGCCCCAAAAGGCTTAGCAGTATGTCACGTATGTGGGACGTGACATTCCACATACCAGGATGCTTAAACACTCCAGCTTTGCCTTGGCATATTCTTGACATTTCAGTGTTGTATTAGCGTATACTCTAAAATATGCATTGGTGTATAAACATGAATCCATTTCCTGTAAATATTTTAGTGTAGTGGATATAGAGCTAAAATAATAAGAATAAAATAAGTTTTGTTCCCTGCAGTGATCCGTTATTTCGAAACATGACAAAAGATGCCTTATGGCAATTCCAACAGCATTCTCATGTGTTTGTCACTGCCTTTCCATCAGCAATACTGCATAGTTCTCTCTCGCCACCCTGACCTTTCCCACACATTATGCCAGGCAACTGGTGTGACTGACTCTACACTGGGCTTGACAGGTGCAAGATTTGCTACACGCTTCAAACGCTGTGACCCAGTCACTCGAACCCTTGGCATCTGGAGGCCCACTTGTGTCCTCAGCTGGCATTTCCACCTGTCTGTGTCACCACAGGCTTGTGATGCTACTTGGAATATGGTTCACTCGATTCCACATTTTCTCTGCCTTTATTTTTTGCCTAAGTTAGTGGGTGTGTGATCATTTTATTATTTAATAGAAACTCTATTAACTCAGCATTCTCAAATTTATTCTTGAAGAAGAGAAAACTCCAGGGCTCTTTCTGCATTCCATTCTAGGACATCTAGAAGCTAGAATTCCAGTCTGCTCCTTTCCCGGAGCGCTGGTGGCAAAGTGCACCCTGGGGTGCTAACCTCAAGGTGAGAAAGGTCAAAGCCATCCCCCACTTCACTGGTGGCAACAACTGTACAATCAGACTTGATGTAATTGAACTATGGATTCTTATAATATCCCAATACAAATGTAAATAAATAACAGTTTTGAAAGACCAAAAAAGTTAGTTTTGGAAACTCACAGGGACAATTCTATTCTGTCAGAATCAACTTGATAGTGGTGAGTTAAGGGGTAGTTTTTGTTTGTTTGCTTTTTGCCCAGGAGCAATCAGATCAGTGAGTGTTGTAAAAGATAGGACTGATGTACTTATAGTGAAGATGATCAATAATAAACTACATTCAGGAACCTAAATCAGAGTCTTCTTCAATTATGAGAATTTATGTTGTCTCATGACACTTTTGAGGAGGTGTTGGATGGTTAACCGCAAGGTCAGTGGTTTAAAACCAGAGTGCTCTAAGGAAGAAAGATGAGACTTTCTAGTCCCATAAAGATTACAACCCTAGAAATCCTATATAGAAATGCTATGAGTTGGAATTGACCTGTTGGCAGGAGTATTGTTTTGTTATGTTATCTAAATCATCTTCCAGTGTACTTTCATCTCATTATTTCAAGGCAAAGACATTTTCACGTGTGTGAATACAAAGTATAAGAGGTACAATGGGTTTATAACGAGCAATACACATGCATTTCCTTTTTAATAGGACATGAATATGCTGTAAGTCACTGGCTCTCAGCATTTGCTACATGATTACTACACTATGTTCTCTTAATAAAAATAAAGGTCAAAGATAAATGAGATATTAGTAGATTTGTATTCTAAAATGTGTACACTCCTTTTGCCACATTCATATGCTCTCAATGCTTTCCACAGGCTTCGTTGCTACAACGGATGAACCATATCGGGGGAAAGCATGTCCACATGGAAATTCCCGGTGGTGTAGATGCCTATAAAAGAATAGTTGTAACCCTATGCCTGGTAACTGTTCATTGATGAACAAATAGCCGTTGGCTGACTCCACAGAAATAAGTCGGTCCCTTTCAAGTAGGATTTTTAAACTTTCTTGCATTGTATGGACCCTGAAGGATTGGATGAATAAATACTTTTCCCCCGGAAATTAAGTTTTAGAATAGCTAGGGCAATAAAGATAGTGTGCCATATCCCCAAACTAATTTATAAACATGCAATCGCAAATTCACATTGAGTTCTAAATTCTACCTGGTAATTGATGTCACATTTTTCTTTCCTCACTCAAATTAGAAATATCTTTTAAAAGCACTCTTCATATTAAAAATATAAAATCTGGGCATAATTACAGAAAATTATTTCTACCCTGCATTAGAAACATTGCATTATTTCTATACTTGTATTTTGAACTGGCCACTAGGGAAATATATTTAAATATGTGTTGCCGAAACATCCATTTATGATGCCTTCACTGGAAAATGTACTTGTCATGTATCTAATTTCCTCATGTTTCAAATTTTCAGTTGTTCATATTGTTTCTAATGCATACTCATCTGCTCCAGGAAGGGCTGCAGCACAACTGCGAAGGATGGAGTATTTCTACGCTGCACCCAGGCTCAAGGCATTGACCCGAGGGTCTGTGGTGGGCATTTCTGAGAGAGAGGGAGCAGCATGTTGTGAATGAGGGGTATTCTGGCATCCTGCCAACTGAGGGATCCTCAAACTTGGCTACATATTTAGATCCCTTGCAGTGTTTTATAAAACCTACTACTGCTTTAATATTGGGGATTCACTTCCAGAGTTTCTGACTGAGTTGATCTGCGGGTCTGCAGAATAGACTGGACAGGGGTGATTTTAAAGTGTTCCTTGCTGAGTCTCAAGTGCAGTCAAGGAGGAGAACCTTCATCTATCACGGGACCCACTCTGAGATCACTCCGTTTCCACCACACTTTCATTTGATTTTTTTTTTCAGTAACCTTTAGAAGGAGTTGTGACAAACCATCTTCTCTTCTTTTGAGCAGAGTGGGAATCTACGCATCAAGTACAAGAGAATTCAAAATCATAAACCTAAT
Source organism: Tenrec ecaudatus (assembly GCF_050624435.1). Taxonomy (NCBI): domain Eukaryota; kingdom Metazoa; phylum Chordata; class Mammalia; order Afrosoricida; family Tenrecidae; genus Tenrec; species Tenrec ecaudatus. The sequence goes on from NC_134540.1 coordinate 93,583,802, forward strand.
AAACATAGAGTGGGACATAGAGTCATGTCTAAGGGCTCAAACTTAGAGGGTTTGCCACCATGCTGCCCTTGCTCTCTGTACAAGAAGTATGACAATGAAGGAGGTATTACTTATCCAGCCTTTAATTATTGGTTAACTGCCAATTATATATACATCATGAACTTTTGTTTTTCAGCTTAATGCTTAGTGTTGTAGGGCCTGTTTTTGCTTTTTATTTTATTTTATTAGTTTGTTTTTCTCCTTCAAGTCTGTCATCATTAACACTAGATCGTTTAATGTTTGGGATCATGGGGAAGTAAAGGAACTCTCAGAGAAAATCCTTGTCACACTGTTATTCAACATCACACCTCTACCAAAGCTGAATAAATTAACATTTCCGCAAAACAGCATTAGCAGGAATTAATTCAGGGAAAATATATTTTGACACTCTATGATTATTCTTAATGTTTGGGGTTGAAATACCTTCTAAAGGTCTACTCTCGTAGTTATGAAAACAGTTCCTAATGTGGCACACAGCATGTCATTGCCACCTCCATCTGGAGGTCAAAAATTGCAATGTCAGTCCATGTTGTGATTTTTAAAATCCCGGCCTTTTCCTTTTAATGAGCTGTCTTTCTGATATAAGATGGTGTCTCTGGCCTCCCATTAGGAGGGCACACCAGAGGCTCTCTTCCATTACTAACCCTGGGTTTTCTGCTCACTCCATGACAGTGTCCTTGGTTTCCCTGGGTCCTTGTTTAGTTCACATTCATAGTTCAAGTTTCAACTGTTACTCAGAATCCTATGTTCTTCCTCTGCAAGAACAAGCATATGATGCTAAAATGTCCAGCCCTTGTGAGTCCAGCCCTTGTGAGTATGTCCAGCCCTTGTGAGTATGCCTCCAAGATGTCCAGCCCTTGTGAGTATGCCTCCCATCTTCTCTAAAGTATAGGAAGTATACGCACGCTAAAGATTGTTACAAGAATTAAAGGAGATCATGTTTGTGAAAGCACTGGGGAAATGGTTGTGCAAGTGATAGGTGTTCAATAAACATTATTTGAAACTATTACTTAAGATCCAGTTCAAGTCAGGAAAACAGAATGAGGGGGCTTTGCACTGGTTTCTGTCATTTGTCTTTTGTTGTTCTGAAGTCAGATCTAACTCATGGTGCATGGTGATCCCATGTGTACAGAGTAGAATTCTTTCCATGGGGTTTTCCAGATAATCAGATCTTGAACCATATGTATCCCCCGACCAACTTGGACACAGATGTGCATGGTTACATAAGAGTTTGTTCTATTTTACTGTAGTCTAGCATTAGTAGTTTATCTATTATTCTCTATACATTTCACTTTCTATGTCCATTCTGTCCGAGTAGTGCTCTCTATAAACATACGTATAGTGCTTTCTCATATTCTATTACAGTCCAGAGAGGTATGGCTAAAGGTTTTCTACACAAAGTGAAATATTGTGGCTTTCATTTCAGCTTTTTTAAAAGAAAAATCATCCGTAGCTATGGTAGCAATTAACAACTGGTACTCAGTTAAAATCGATCTAAAGTTTACCCCCAGAACAGCTGTAGTTGCAGGAATCTACGACCCAGCTGTCCCCATGGTATTTTTAGCATTGCCCGTTCTAAATACAGCAAACAGGAGTCAAAATACAGTTAAAGGATAATGTTTTTAAAGGAGTATAAAATCTGCATGAAAATAGGGGCTTTATTTTGCATTAATTTATTAGTAAATATTTCAAGCACATGTGTTTTCAGATTAATTTAACAAACAACACGTGTGTACCCAATACCAAAAATAAGGAATAAAACATTGCCAATATTTTGTAAAGACAATATTATGATGCAGATACAGAGTGGAAGCAGACTTAGAATTATGTTTTTCTCTCTCTTGCTTGTTTGCGATTTTATCTTTTTATTTTTGTTTCCTAAAAATAAGCAAACTCTACTCTAACTACCAAGTGTACTTTTATGGTTATATTAATAAGGAAATACAAAGGCACACTTTTGAGGATGTGAATTGTGAATGTATCTTTAATGATGTCATTTTACCTACATTCTGTAAGAAGAGTCTAAAATCAGGATTATGTCCAAAGTTAGCATAAATAAAACCTGATTCGAAAGCTTTCACTACAGCTGCTGTTGACATCAATTTATCTGTGATGCATGTTAAGTAAATTGAAAAGAACAAAATATCGCCCAGTTCTACACATCTTCACCATCACTGCTATGCTGTTTTCATTGCTTGATTACAAAGTTTTTATCCCTTGCGTGTGTTTATTGAGAGCTTGATATGTCTGAAATAATGCCTTGTGCAAAATTTTTACCAAAAGAAAGATTCTTTCCTAGTAAACAACTTACAATTAAATACTGTAGCCATACAGTGTTCACTGAATAAAATAATTAAGAATATAATAAAATGCTCAACATTGGAGAAACTTGGAATTTTAGTCAGGGGAGAGCAAAGGGAACACGGGTACACCAATAAGGTATTAGAGTACTGATAGAAATGTCATTATATTTGAAGATTTGACTTGCTGGAAATATCTACAAAGAGACAGAAAGGTAGTACATTTAAAGTTGATAAGTTAATACATGAAAGAGCCCTAGATAACAAGCAGGGGAAGATCTCCACAACTAACAGAGTCCTTCCATTAGGACCAAAATCTTGAACTTCTGGGAGGAAAGACACGCAACATAAAAGCTCAGTAGACCTCTGGTTCTTAAAGTGGGAGAGCAGCAACACTTGCCAACCAACCTTCCTTTACCAGTGACCCTGGGCAGCAGCTGCTTCTGTGCGGGCCAATTTTCTCCTGCACAGCCAGCTCTGCCCAGGTCCCCAGGCATCCCAGCCAGCCAACCCCTTACCTCTCTGGCTTCTAGGAGCCATGTGCGGCTGTGTGAGCAGCTTGCTGTAGACATGCTTGTCATTTTTTCCCCTTCCTCCTTTCCTGAGATCTTCTTCAGCTCCCCCAGTCCCCACCCACTGACCGCCCACCCCCGCCCCTCGAGGTACAGCAATACACACAATAACACTATAAAGAAGCAGGAAACCCACTCCAGAAGGCAATTTGATTTTTTACTTTATTTTCTTTGTTTTTTTTAAACTTTCATTCTATTTCTTTCTCCTTCCTTCCTTCTTTTCTTCCTTCCTTCCTCTCTTTTTCTGCTCCGGGTGCACAGACCCATCCACATTCATTCTGGCACAGCAATGGAGCTGGAGGACCCACACCAGAGCCACACCTCAATCTTTTGTATCGTTTGTCTCTCCTTCTCCTCATGAGGATGCTTTATTGTCCTTCTTCTCATCTGTTTCTTTTATCTTCTTCCTTTATTTTTCCTTCTATCTTTCCTTATCCCTGCTCTTCTTTAATTGTATATCTTTTTCTAATCATATATATACACAAATCCTCCTCTGGTCTGAATAGTTTACCACACTTTCTCCTGCCCCATCCATTAGCTCTTTCAGCAATCAACCTTTGTCATCATAAAATATATTTCCATGAAACCTATCAATTCAGATTGCCCCTCTTCAAATACATTTCCCATTATTCTTGCAATTCAATTGGCCCACCCAGATAGCTGCTTACTATTCTCACCCCTGCTCCCACTTCCCCCACTTACTCGCCTCTCTCTCTCTCTCTCTCTCTCTCTCTCTTTCTCTCTCTCTCTCTCTCTCCTTTGCTCCATTACACCACTGTATATTTTCTGGCTCCTATTAGACCTCTCTCATATCACTAGAGAGAGCCAATTACCCCTACACAACTCAGAGGCTCACACACTCCAATAGCTGCACCATCATACTGGCCAATGACAGCTGTCAGTGACATTGATCACACTCCCAAATAAAATCAAGAAAAAATAACTGAAAAGCATCCAAACGCAATAGAATACTCTAAAAAAGAGGCCCTGAAACTATCAGAAGCACAATTCAGGAAAATGATGTTTTTGGTCCCTTCAAAAATGTGGGTAATACGCATAAGTCCTCTGGGGAAATTGAGAAACTAAAACCTTTGACCCAAAATTAGTCCCATGAGATAAACAAATAAGATATAAAGATTTGGCAGTTTAGTAAAAGGCCTGAGGAATAGAATCCAAGAAATGAAAATCAAATCAATGCTAAGACAAGCATTCAAATACAAGGGAGAAATAAAGATGCCAGACAAAGAAAAGCTAAAGGAATTGATACAAACAACATCAGTATTATAAAAAGTATTAACCAATAAATATGGGCAGAGAATCAACAACAGCAGCACAAAAGCCTGAGAACAGCACACAGGACATCATCACCCAGAAACCAATATAAGGAAAGTGGCACTTGAAAGAACACAGAAATAAAGGAGGAACAAAGACACCAATAAAGTCACAAAAGGAAAAGAAAACTAAGCAGCAAAATGACAGCAACAAACCCACATATATCAATGTCACTGAATGTCAATGGATTAAATGTACCAATCAAAAGGTAGAGTGTAGCAGACTGAATTACAAAACAAAACCGATCTATATGCTGTCTACAAAAGAAATAGAACTCAAAGAAAAAAACTATACTGAAAATCAAAGGATGGCAAAAAAAAACCCTCTACCAAACCAATGGCAAACATAAAAAGGTAAGAGTTAAAATATTAATCTCTGATAAAATAGATTTCAAGACTAATAACATAATGAGTGAGTAGAATGGACACTATATAATGATTAAAAGAATAACATTTTGAGAATATATAACATTAATAAATCTATTTTTGAAAAACACTCAAAATCAGTCAATCAATTTTCAGAGTTGAAAACAGAAATAAAAAGCTCAACAATAATAGGGAGATGTCAACATACAACTCTCAAAAAAAGGCAGATCATGAGGAAAGACATTCTATAAAGAAACAGAAGATAATCTCCTACTCATATGAGCAGGTGACCAAAGGAAAACTGGAAGCACGCATGTTTCCTGCTAGGAGAACACTGAGCATCTTGCTCTGAGCGAGTGCTCCCAGTGGCATTGCCTGGGAAGGTTCTCTCTGGTCACAGTGAATTTTTTCATAAAAGCAGTTTCACTCGAATCATTTTGTGTGATGGCTGATTTAAGAGAACAGAATGCGGTTGTGAAATTTTGTTTCCTGCTGGGGAAGAAATGGGATGTCGAACACAGCTTACAAAGACAGTGCTATGAGAAAAACTCAAGTGTACGAGTGGTTTTCTTATTTCAAAATAGGTGTAATGTTGACTAATGACAAACCTTGTTCTGTAAGTCCATCAACTTCCCAAATGGATAAAACTGTCCACTCGTAGAGCATTTGGAGTTTATTCCACCAGATTAGACTGTTAATCTAGCTTCCTGTTTAGAGGTTCTGAAAAGATTGAGTAACCGTGTGCAACAAAACACGCCTGATTTGTGGCAGACAGTGGACTGGTTTTGCCACCACGACAATGCACCTGGTCATGCAGTCATCTCAGTGCACCAGTTTTGAGCAAAATATTATGCCTCGCTTGTCCTATGCATCTTACTCATCTCACCATGCTCCATGCAACTTTTTTCATTTTTCCAAGAATGAAGATGGACCTGAAAGGACAATGATTTGACAACATGGGTGAGGTAAAGAAAAAAACAAAGGTGTGTCAGCCATCCAAATAGATGAGTTTGAAAAATGTTTCCAAGAACAGAATCACAGATTTGACAAATTTATTAAGGGTAATGGAGAGTACTTTAAAGGTAATAAGGTTGTTTTGTAAAAATATTTAAATATAAAAATAAAAAAATAAAAATTAAATATATAACTTGGAAAAAATTTTGGGGTGCCCTCTCGTATACAGAGCCCTCCCCTCAACAATAATAGAGTATAAATCCTTCTCCTCCACATGTATATATTCTTGAATAGATTACCTATTAAGCAAAAATAAAACCCTGAACAAATTCAACCACATTGAGATAGTGCAGTCCACATGCTTGTATCACAATGCTATAAAACTAGGACTCAATAATAGAAAGAACAGGAACCTGAAGACAAGCGCATGGGGATTGAACAACACACTACTTAACAGTGACTGGTTAAGACATCAAATAAGACATTTTTAAAAAGATAACACAATATACCATACCTTTGGGACACTGCAAAAGCAATGTATAGCAATCACTGCACACATGAAACAATGGAAGAAACCCAACGCTAACACTCGAATCCAAGACCTCTAACAACTAGAACAACAGCAACAATACGAACTCTCCAACAGCAGAATAAAAGGAATCATAAAGATTAGAGTAGAAATAAATGAACTGGAAAATAGGAAAAAAATAAAAAACCTCAGCAAAACAACCAGGAAGTTGGTTCTATAATTTGCTGGAGCAATTCCCAGCATCTCACAGAAATCATGCTATATTAATAGCTATAGATTAATTACCACCCCAAAGGATACAAACAAAGAGATGTAGAGTGAAGAGATACAGAGCAGGTTCTACTACAGAGCTTCCATGTGCCAAAGAACCACGTGATACCCTCAGCAGTACATGGTCACCAACCCAGATGCTCATTTGTATTTTATGGTTTAGGGCTCTTATCGGCATCCTCCGTGGTCATGGTAGATTGCTTTGTACCCTCTCAGGCTTAGTCGATGCTAGGCCCCCATTTTAACCTTCTTGGTGAGGTCACCCCCTCCTCCTTAGCTTCCAATGTGGCTCAAAAGAACTGAGAATGCATGCCAATTTTTTTTAAATGCACAGTGACTCCCCATCTCGTAACAAATGATATTGTATCCTTTATTTATTTAACTAGTTGATTGTTTCTTGCACTGGAATAAAAGCCCCCTGAGCAGAACTATTTTTCTCCTTTGTGAATTACATATTTCTTAAAGCTAGCGCAGTGATGAACAAATAATATTGTCAATTAGTATGTTCCTCTTCCATGGAGCATTGAGGCTGAGGGTTCACCGAGCATGACCTAGAAAGCAGGTGGAAGATCATGACTTCATACATGCAACTTGCATGCATGCAGCACCAAATCAGCAAACCAAGTAAAATCTCATACGTGAATGAATAAGCTGTCGATGCCTTTATTTGAAGCCATTGTCATGTTCAATTCACTCAATAGTCCACATAGGTACCTGTTTTATATCACAAGGATCTGAAGCCAATTACTATATAAATTTGCTTTTTAATCCAGCTAATGACATTCACCTTCTCATCAATGAGTGCTTCTTCAGAACTATTTTTGTGATGAGAGAAGCAAAAACAGCACTTCGCCTCACGTGGAGACCAGACATAAATATTTTCAGAGGCAACTCTAATGTCTAACTGCTAACATGGGATCTTTATCAAATAAAATGCAATTCTGCACCACAGAGAGCCTGGCGATACACTTGAACCTTGTATGACTTAAGAGCATGCTTGGCACCCCTCCTGTGAGGATCGCCCTGCCTGTTGTTTAAGCGATGTGCAAATACTAACAATGAGTGGTTGACTGCCTGAACAAGGAGCGGTGTGCCGTTCTCGGATGAGCATTCCGTGTGCACAACCGCTGCGCTGCCTTTGTTTACAGCGGGGACACGCATGTGTGGGGGTTCAATCGCACTTCAGAAATTGCTCCTTATTTGCTGATTATTCACAAGGGAAGAGTTACATTGAAATTAACTCTATTCTATAGCAATTACTATGTAACAATCCCCCAAAGTTAGTGTCCCTTAAAAAATGAACTGCTTCTTTTCTATCTTTCACTCCTGCGCACGTGACATAGATCTTGTATGCCTTCAAGAAATGATTGCTGATGTAATGAGACAGCTTCAGCTTTTAGAGTAAAATACTGAATCTTTCCATTTATGTTTATATAAAGCTGATGTATCCTCAAAGTAAACACATTGGAACTAAATAAGTGAACCCTCTCATTGGTATATCTGTCAGTCCTGCTAATAATTTTTCACCCAGAGCTACAGTGCTTGCTACCTTGTCAAAAGTATATTGATGAAAAGAAATGTTGAATTTACTGTCTGGTTTTCTTTCTTTTCAGGTTTCAACTCAGTTATTATTCAATTACCTAGTCCTGATGACAGGACCTTTTTTATGACCCTAGATTCTGTACATAGAATCTCAAGTAGAAATATATGTCAAATGCCTCCAACAATTTGTCCTCTTTAACATTACATAGTTTTGAAAGTTTGTGCATATTGCTTTAGGTACACTGTACTCAGCTGAGGGATCTCTTGGAGTCACCAGGCAGATGTTAAAATTGTTCCATTTTGACGTGAAATATAATGACTGTCAGAGGATTATCTTTACAAAGAGGTACACTGGACAAAGACTCAGGAATTTGAATTCTATGTTCAGCTTAACAAACTGTAGGAACACACTGATCTTTTCTCCTATGGTAGCCATAGAATTTGAGATTCTTTGAAAATCGCAGAATGAATCTTAGGCTGTTAAATATAGAATGATATCCCCAAAGGGCAAGAAGCGAGGCCGTGATAGTAGGGTCATCTATTTTGTTCTGACAGAACCCCACCAAAATCTCAAGAGAAAGAATGACACAATTTTCCTTGTCAAGAAACCACAATGCACAACTGTCACTTTCACACACAAAACCTAGACCCTGAGTATTGCAGTCTCCGAACCTCTTCTTGGCCCCACGTCTCTAGCTGTGAAAGCAATCAGCCACTAGCTTCTAGGCTTGAGAGTTGACGGTCGTTATTTTCCCTCCAGCATTTACTTCTCCGACTTAGATAATCCACAATGGCTACTGGATTCGAATGAAATAAAATGGACTTTGAAAGATATTATTAACACGATGACCTCAGAGAACAAAATGACTGCCACATGCAGAGAGAAGCCAAGCTTTCTATCAGAATGGCTGATTTAATGACTAATTTCTCTTTATTTTGTTTGATCAACGTTTTCATTTCACAGATTTTTAATTGTTATAACATCTGGATGTACTGGTCTTGCTCTTTTACTTCTAAACCCCTTTTCTGTCTTTGCAGTGCCTAAATGTGTCAACGAGTACTAACTAAAGCCCTTATTGACACAGCCCCTTTTAAAGCACTAGACACCCAATTGCTGATATTTAAACATGCCCATAGGTCTTAAAACTCAGCATTTTTCTGTCTCTAATTACGATTTAGGTCACAATCCACAAAGTCTACAATTTGAAACCACCATCCACTACACAGGTGAAAGATCGTGCTTTCTCTTCCAGTAAACAGCTGCCGTCTCACAAACACACAGGGGCAGCTCTAGCCTGTCCCATAGAGTCGCTATGAGTCAGCATTCACTCCAAGGCAGTGAGCTGAGCTGAGTCAACTGGAATGACCATAGTACTTAATTCCTGGCTCTAGGTATTTATATCATTCTCAAAAGAACTCTGTTTAAAAAACGTAAAGTGTAAGGATTTAAGGATCTAAGGGTGTTTTACATCTGAGGGAAAAAAGAAAAGGCCAAGAAAAGAAGTCCCTATATGTTTAGTAATTGTTTGTCAGATATGTTTATGTCTATTTTGATTTAATCTACAAAGAAACCGATTTCATGGAAGGGTAAACTGGGGTTTACATATAAACTTTCCCTAAGTAACCAAGTGAGAACTACATGCACGATTCTAAACCTGGTCAGTAAGGGTACAGGGAAAAATGGTAAAACAGCCTGAGACCCTCATCCGAGTCAGGACTTACATAAAAATAATTGGCTGATTTTGCAATTACATTATGATTACAGGCTCAAAGGCTAGATGAGATTGCAACACCACAGTGACTCTTCGTTTCCTCGATTTCAATTAGTTGCTTTGAGCTAATAGGGATTGTGGTAGTTACACAATCTAGTGTCAATTTGAGACGTAAGAGTGAAGGGATGGAGGTTAGCCTGTCAATCAGGCCTCAGTTTGACCTCATTTGGAGGTGCTCAGGGGATTAATAGCTTGCTGGAGGGTAAAGACAGGCTCACTCCTTGCAAGACATTGCTGAATAGAAGCCTGATGGAGCTACACTGATGTAGTCAGAGCCTGGAGCTGGAGGAGCCATGTGGAGACCCAGCCCAGTGCTGAGATGCTTCTACCGCCACTGGATCCACAAGTATTTCCATCTACTGGCCTGTGGTATTCCTACATTCAGCATCATTGCATGTGTTTCATGAGTCTGAAGAGGAATTTATAGATTGGTATTAGACATATGGGCTAATATCAGACTTGCAGACTTGATCTGGACTGGGCTGGAATGTTTTCACAATTGTCAATTGCTCTTATAGATAAAGCTCTTTCTTATAAACATATGAGTGCTTATGAAATTGTTTCTCTAGTCTACCCAGACTAGCACAGAAAGGAAATAAGATGCTGTGGGAAGAGTATGGTCTTTGGAAAGATATACACTAGAGTTAAAAAGTGACTTCCTAGGTGTGTGACTTTGAACCTGAGTTTAAATCAAATTCAAGCCTAGCCCTTGATTTTAAGAAGCCATGCCTTCAACATCATCCAACAATCATGAGTTTGCTGCGTGTCAGCTGATATGTCAGACATTCAACACATGAAGGTACATGTTGCAGATAGAAGTATAGACCCTTCTGTCGGTGCTCCCACTTGTTGACATAAATCAGTTGAGGCAGATTTTTACTTGCGAGCACTCTAGATTGGGTTTTGCATCACATAGTCCTTAGCCATCCTGCAGGGCTTTGCTGAAAAGCTGACAGCCAGACACCAGGCTGCAGCAATGAAGGTGGAGGCTTAGGAGAAGAAATATAAATGTGATTGTAGGAGCTGGAAAAGACCATGCTTCCGGGGCTAGGAGCAAAATGACTGGTGTCATAAACACAGCTCCAAAAACGAACTGCCATTGAGTCCATTCAAACTCATAGTGGACAGAGTAGGACTGCCCCTGTGGGTTTCTAGACTAAATGTTTCAGGAGGAAAAAGCCTCATCTTTCTCTGGAGGAGTGACTGCTAGTTTCAAACTGCTGACCATGCGGTTAGAGCCCAACAAGCAACCTCCCATGTCAGCAGGGCTCTTTCCTAAACACCAGCTCCACCCTATTGAGCTCACTGTGCCTGTGAAATGGGAGAGATGGAACTGAAAGACCCAGAACACATGTGAACTGCATTTGGCAGGGGGAGCGAGTGGCGCCAAGCAAAATGATCAAGCGGATCAAATTGGGCATAGGTTTTGTTGCTTCCTCAAATTTCAGGGCTCTTGAAATCCTTATGATTGTTGAAATACTGGTCTTTCACATTTTACCACCACCACCCCCCACCCAGATTCTCTGCACCCAGTTTTAATCTGATGGTTAATCTTCTCTCCAATAAATCCTTCGTATTTCAGCCATGTTTTCTTAAAGACGAGTATATACTTGAATGGTTTTTCTTTCTTCTGTGTAAGAGAAATGATTTCCCATTTTCTTCTAGGTGGAATTTACATGTCTTAACATGACATCCAGGCTTTCACAGTCTAAAATCCATTCTCAGGATGGTTGCACCCTTATCACTTATGATCCCTTCATTTCCATCTATACACAGCCACCCTGCACCGCTGGCTAGATACTTAGCACTGAGCCCCTGTGGTGTGAAATATTCTCTTTTAAAGACAGGCAGTTGGGCCAGAACCATTTGTTAAATAAGTCTTCTTTTCCCACTGAACTAAAATACCATGTTTGCCTAATATTTAATCTCTTGTAGATTGGGCTCTATTTCAGAATTATATATTTAGTTTAGCTAATCTTTTTTATCTATCCATATTCCAATACCATATGAGGTTGATTGTACTGGCTTTAGAGTATTTACTGACATCTGCTGAATAGGTTTTAAAAAGTACTTTTCTTGGATAGCTCCTAATATCTGAATTCCCATGTGAATATTAAGATCATCTCATCAAATTCCAAACTGGCTAAACTCTAGGCATTTTAATTCTATTGCATTTACATACAGTGATATGAGAAACTTGACTCTTGAGGTATAAGTAATGCTCCTCATTAGGATTGTTTTAATGTCAGATATATTTTATGTTATTTACAAAGGAGCTTTGGAAAGTTTGTGTGGGGAAATCCATTATCTTTTAATTCCATTTTTCTCATGATTTAAAAATAAATTCCATACTATTAAATGCCCTATTAAAATTTCTGTTAAAATGCTCTGGCAAATCGTGGATGCCATACAGAATAGCCACTTGCTCATACAGCTATATTGAGAGAAGGATAGAAAAAAATGGAAAGAACACACCTGTGGGCCACTTTGGGGCAGCCAAGGTAGTGGCAGCCACTCAAATGTGAATGACTCCACATGTCCTCATATGTCCTTACTCTAAGAGGGTAAGTCGGGAAGAACTGGTACACAATCACAGAAACGTTTATTAAACAAAAGTGCAAAACTGTGAAGCTACTGTTTCCCCACATGCCCTCCAGCGAAGTCTATCCACTTCTGAAGGCAGAGCCTCCCTCTCTCTCACTCAGCCCTGAATCACCCAGTACTCCTTCATTTCAGTACATTTCATTCTTTCACAACGGATGCTCGAGCATCCTCAAGGGACTCAAATTATTTTCCCTTTAAATGTGTTTTGAGTTCTAGTCTGAAGAGGCAAAATAAGGACTGTATGGTGTATGGGTAGGGTTTCACAGTGAAAGTCTTGTAGGATAACCTTTTCTATCCTTGAAAAATGAGTAGGTGTATTGTCATGAAGGGGAGTTGGGGGGGGGGGTGGTGTGGGAAAGCAGGATCCCTCTGTGTAACTTCCCTGGGCATTTTCTTCTCAATACAGTTTCCAGTTTTCTTAAAACATTACAATATGCTCCTCTGATTTCCCTGTATCCTTTGAGAAAATCGATCAGGTACCCATTTGAAGCTTTAAAGCCCCATAAAATAGTGACTCTCAGCTTCTGAGCTGACCCATCTGCCCTGAATTTCATTGATACCCTACGAAGATACCGTAAGGTCACCACGACAAGTAGATTACAGGAGAACTTATCAGAAACCACCCCTGATCCCAGAGAGGGGTTTCAACACATTCTACTGAGAATCCACAAGCTCCTGCTGCACAGTGGATCCTGACTCCGGGCGTCAGGTGCCGTGGCGTCGAAGCCGACCCACCTCAACCCTAAGTACAACCTAGCAAAACACGGAGCGCTCCTTCACCGTCCTCACAAGTGTTCCTAGTCTGAGGTCATGTTGCAGCCACGGTTTTGACACACAGTGGCCCTGTGCCTGACATGGTTTCTGAGATCGTCAATCTTTACCGGAGCAGACATCTCATCCTTCTCCCTCAGCGTGGCTTGTGGGCTTGAACTGTCAGCCTTGTGTTTCACAGCCCAGGGCCCCTTTGTTGGGGATAAACCCCTGCATGTATGTCTTGGACCTCTAGTTGCATTATGTTTTATGTCTCCTCATAAGTCTGCAAGAAGAATAAGCACAGTGACTCTGTGTGTATGTCTGAGGGTCTGTGCTGCGCACGCAGGCTCGTTTTTGTCTCAACTTCCAGGCAGCCATAAGACAGGTAGGACCCAAGTAGTCTGTGAGCATCACACCCATCTATGACTGAGCTGAATACCTAAGATACACAGGGTTATCAAAGAGAACGTATTGCTTTTAATAGATGCAAGCATTAACAAATAGCAACACCTTACCAAAGGGGACGCACTTCACCTTCTACAAATTCACATGTCCAGGATCCATGCCCTGGTGGTTCAGGTCAGAAGCCGTATTCATGTCACTCTGCATCTGGCTCCCACCAGGCTGCTGGAGGTCTCTCCTGTCACTGGCTCTCTTTGGACCTTCCCTGGCCCTTCTTAAGGCCTGACAGCTGGATGCCACCACACTGCTGGGCATTGAGGGTTCTGACTCTCTTGATGCCCTGCTAGCCGGGCCAGCGATGCCTGGGGTGTAGAGGGGCAGGCCACCCTAGCCCAGGCACACTTCACCACAACCACACCAATGACTACTATTCCTTCCACAACAAAAGAGAGGAAATCAACAAATACAACACGAATCATATGAGAGAGTTAAAGCCTATTGTACACACACATCAACGTTATCCTTGTGACTCTCAGAGCAAGATCAACTAAACAATCTCGTATATAAGAGACATACCTAAAACAAACTAATTTTCAAAGGCCAGATTAAAGGAAAATGTAAGAACTACCAGGTAAGTGGCAACAATGAGAAAAGAAAGGTGATTATCCTAATAGTATATATTAAATTTGATGCAAAAATATTCAGTGATGCAAAATTTTATATCACTTATATTTTGAAATATTTCATATATAGTTATGAATAATTATATACTAAATGACATACAGGGGTATTAAAAAACAGATTTTTTTAAAGCGATGAGTTTATTATTTTTTTTAATAACTTTATCACCTTCAAAGTTTTCTCCATTTTACTTGATACATTTGTCAAATCTGTTTTCCATTCTTGGAAACGTTTTTCAAACTCATCTGTTTGGATGGCTCACAGCCTCTCCCTTGTTTGTTTGTTTTTTCTTCACCTCTTCTAAGTCATCAAATCACTGTATTTTTTTGTCCCTCTTCTTTATTGGATGCAAAAAGAAGTTGCACAGAGTGAGGTCAGGTGAGGAAAGTATGTGGGGCAAGAAAGGCATGCTGTGCTTTGCCAAAAACTGGTGCACTAGTCTCCACTCTGACCATATGGCTGGCACAGGAAAGCTAGAGGCCACTGAGACCGTTAAAGTTCATTGTGCCAACGTGGCTGACAAACACATGCGGGGATTGATTGAAAGGGGAAGAGATAAATGGCTTGGTGAGTCTCGCCTTTCTAGTTCTCCTGTCTCTTGCTCTCTGATGGTCGGACCAGGATGCAACTGCCTTAGCCAATTCCCTGCTTCAGCTGGCAATTCTCACTTCCTGCAAGACATCCCGGAGGAGAAGCTGCATGGACCTACCCAGATGCAGCCCTGGGTGCTGGAGCAGCCATGTGGAGCCCCCTGCCAGCGCTGAAATGCTTACATGTTCACTGATTCGACTTTCCTCCTGCAGTCGGCATCATTGCGTGTGTTTTGTGAGGTGGAGGAGGACTTTGTAGATTGGTGTTGGACTTATGGGCTAATGTTGGACTTGACTTGTGGTCTCGGGTAGTACTGGATTGGAATGTTTTCTTGATGTGCATTTACCCTTTTTATAAAAATCTCTTATTCTTATGACTTTCTGTGAATTTGTTTCCCTAGTTTACCCAGACTAACGCATCCACCTAACTAAAATTGAGGCATACTGAGTAATTGGCTCTAGGAATGTATTTGACTTTTTCTCTTTGGTCCTGAGGAACCCAGGTGGTATAGCGGTTTACATGTTGGACTGTAATCCCCAGGGCTGCAGTTCGGAACCACCATAAACAGCTACAGTCTCTGAACCCCACAGGGGATCTCACTGACTCGATGGCAGTGAGTGGAGTGGAGACAGAGGCAAATAATAGAAAAACTGTCCAATATTGGCTGTTTCCCAGTCATTCCAGGACCATTGCTGTAGGTCCGAATTTTACTTTCATTTGAATATATGTCTCTCAATAATAAGCTTAGAAATAAAACAAAGATGTTTACTATTACTCCTACGACTACTTTTCAGAATCATTAGCTAGTAGAACTGGAAAAGATCAATCAATTAGAGGTATATGAGTGGGGTTGGGGTGGGAAGTAAGTGGAACTCTCTATTTGCAAATGTTTTAATAGTTTATATGGCCAGAGGGAGGGCATCAATGATAAAATCAACTTCAACAACAAAAGAATTCAATAAGAGAAGAGATTAGGATTTGCATACAAAGATTAACAGCCTTCGCCTATACAAATAATAGTCAGTTAGAGAATGTAATCTTCGAACAAACCCCATGTACTGTGGCAACAAAAAGTTTAAAGTGATAAACTTTAAAATGGGATAAAATGAACTCAAAGTCTCTCTTCCTATAAAATGGGAAAGATTTAAAATAATCAATAATTTGATTCGAATAAATGGAAAAAATATAATATATTTACTGCCTTCAAATAGATTCCTACTCAAAGTGGCCCAATGGAAAAGCATCGAGCTGCTCCTGCAAGTAGCTGGGACCCTACGTCTCACACACCAGCGGCTCCATCTTTCTTCTGCAAACAGCTGGTGCCTTTGAACGGACAACTGTGTGGTTAGCAGCCCAACACTTAACACACTGCACACCAGCGTTCCTTAAGACAGAGGTCATCTTGTTTGTTTGCTTGTAACATTTGTCTGAGCTAGACAGAGGCCTCCCAGGGAGTTTCTGTTTGCACTGCGGTGGTTTTCACGATGGTCTGCCGGCTGGGGGTGTTTGGGTGTTTGTCTTTGACAATATTTGACCCAAGGTTGGTGATCTATATGGTATCTTGTGAAGCAAATTCTACATAGCACGTCACATAACTATCCACTTACTTTGAAAGGTTGTCTCAGGAGGGGCCATGCTCTAAATTAATGTTTTGTTGTTGCTGTGTACAGATTTATGACGATTTAATGGCCATGGAGCAATTTGAGGATTAAACCAACATGTGAAAGGCCATTTTTATTGGTATTCTATACTAAATGATGCAATCAATAGTTTTTATAGCGAATCATTAAAATAAAGTACCATCTATCTGACTGGGAATAAAATTTTTAAAACCACTTCAATTTACACAGTGAAGCTGCACAGACACAGGCCTCTTGAGATCCCTCCTGTTTTCCATCTTTTCACAAACAACCTGTGGGATGAAATAGAGCACACCCATGTTGTCACTCCTTATTTCCTTTGACCCCTGAACCCACTAAATTCCGTTTCATGTGACTATGGTTGATATATAACTTGTCTTCTTGTGTTAACCACAAGGTCAGCCATGGAAGCCCACAGCAGAACACGAGACTGTCTATTTCTATCGAAGTGTAGCCCCTCAGAACACACCGGAGCAGTGTCACTGTGAATCAGCATGGACTCGGCGGCAGTGAGACTAGATGAGGCACAATAGAGGAGTAGCTTTTAATGCCACTTTTCAACAAACTTTTTGAAGCTCCTTCATATATATGGAATAGGTTAAGGCAAATAAAGCACCTGTCTGACATTGATATCCATATAATATATGATTCACATTAATATTTTTAGTGTCAGTTCTACCACCTACTAATCTTTTCTGTTCATTCACTCTTCCCTTTCCTCTATATTTTAGCAAAATTCAGACACTTTTCAGTTTTTGTTTTTACTCTGGACCTGCTCAATTATCTGCCATCTGGCCCACAATGTTATCTTACAAGTAAAACTAGGAATCTAATCTCCCCATTAAAGTCATTCATCTAATTCTCATAGATTCAAAGATAAATAGTAAGCTCTTTCATATGCCATAGGAGGACTCTCATGGTTTATCAAATATCCTGTCTAGGAAAATATATATACTTCTGTTCCCCTGTGTCTCCCTTCTCCCTATTCCCACACTTAATCCTTTCTATGAAACTTCACCATATTTAACTGTAAAACTCTTTGCAGACAAGAGTGTGTATATATCAGAATATGTTTTAGATATGACTTTATTCTTAAAATTATAAATGTAGTATAAGTTAAATAAGGTTAATTTCAAAATCCCAAAAGCCTTTACACATACTGATCACACTTGATAAGAACAGCTTCAACAACAAATATTTATTGAGTATTACTTGGAGAGAGACGGGGCTTTCTACTCCTTTACACAGCGAGTCTCCGAAACCCCCGGGGGCAGCTCTGCTGTGTTCTCGGGGGCTG
Source organism: Tenrec ecaudatus (assembly GCF_050624435.1). Lineage (NCBI taxonomy): Eukaryota > Metazoa > Chordata > Mammalia > Afrosoricida > Tenrecidae > Tenrec > Tenrec ecaudatus. The sequence continues at coordinate 93,601,445 of NC_134540.1, forward strand.
CTATGGGCAGTGTTTCCGCATGGCAGTGAGTTTGAGGTCAGATACTGTGATGTTCACTGAGCTTGAGCAGAGTAATAGCCCTAAGGAGTTCACAGCGCTTTCGATGCAGAAACTGATGTACAAATAACTCATATTAATTAAAGGCAAGGAAATAAGTAACAACAATAATATCTGTGTACTCATGTGTGAGCCAAGCTCTAGGGCATTTTTGTGTATTTTACCTAATCTCCACAGTTCTTTTGGGTATACATTGTTATTAGCCCAATTTTACAGATGAAAAAGCAGTCTTAGAAAATCAATGCTAATTTCCCCAAATCATCCAACCAGAGGAGGATCTGATATTTAATCCCAAATTTGACCAATTACAAAGCCAACCCATAAACATAAGAATTTGCGGCAAAATTTTTCATTGATTTTATATACATGATGAGGGAAACAATTTCGATTTTAGTAGACATAAATGTGTATTAAAATTGATTAAATTTAATTGTGCCTAAGTGAGATTACATTTAATTTGATTAACAGAGGCTTGGTGGATATTCCATCCTTATCACAGAATTAGCCATGCTCCCGTCCATTTTCTTCTTTGTGTTACAGAGGCTGAAAATATGGAACCTACGTTCCCTTGTATGTCAATCTCTTGACTGGGGTTTTACTACTGAGAGACACCCACACAAGACTTGGACGCAGGCTGATAAGTAGAAGCCCTTCTTATTCTGGCAGTAGCAGTGAGATTTGTAATCTTCAATAGCTAACAGATGTGAGGTTGAGGAAACGGCAGCATCTTCCTTACAATTACACGATTTGATCACACAGACAACTGAAATCAGCGGCCACGTTTTCCTGAAATTCCTGCAATTCCTGACTTTCTTAATTTAGCATTTCAGGAAATAAATCATCTCTTTATGCCAGTATCTATTCATGCAGTTGGTGTTAACTCAAAGACAATGAGTTAGAGTGAGACTCTTGCAGATTTTCTAATCGCTTTCATAAGCTTCTACTGTCTGTCTCAAAGCCTTTCCCACTTGAAATACTTACAATAAGCTCTGTTTTCATGAGGAAACAAACCCTCACTGATGATAGGAACTAAATGATCATTGATTCTCTTCTCGTGTTATCCAAGGGCATTGGATAAAAGGTATAAAAGCTCTTATTTCTTAGCTAGGCATGGTTTCTTTTTCCTACTTCAGCACAGAGACCCACAATTTTACTTTACCAACGCCTATGTTAACTATGTTCTGGGTAGCAGGAAGTGATTGTAGACACAGAAGAAAGAAGGAACGAGGATTAGCAATGGTCCTTTTAAAGAAGCTTCCCCGCATCTGTCAACATTTCTGTGTGCATGGTACTGCCCACAACTAAGCTAAATGGTTATACCTATCTGTTCTGTGAGGTGCTTAGAAATGTCATGTCTATGTGGAGAAACAATTAACCCAGTGAAAACTCTTATAAATGAATGGGCATTGGGTTGACTAGCAAAATACATCACACTGAAAATATCATGGTTACAGATTGCATTTCTAATCTTTATTAGAACTAATAATGAGATTTAGAGGAGAAAATGCTTAAATGATTAATCTTTTTTTTTGGGGGGGGGGGGCTATACTTTGTACTACACCATGATCTCAGTGTTGTTACAGACAGTGAGATTTTTTAAAATCAAACATGTCTATGCTAAATGTATTATTAAAGAAAGAAGCATTAGAAGATAACAGAGAAAAGGAAAGAAAATATTTTATTCTAAATGAAATTCAGAGAGTCCAAAGTCCAGAGTCCAAAGTCAACGGGACCGAATCATGTAGCGTTTACACATGTCTATTGCTTCCTTGGGCGTCTGTGCCTTTAATACCAAGCAGACATAAGAACCCATTCAGGAAACTAGCTTTTCAGATGGTTCAGAAAACCTGATTGCTTTCGGCTGGCGTCTTTAGAGGAGCAAAACCAGGGAGACGTCGACATAACTATATATGCCAGGAGCGATCAAAGAAATGGCTCACACACCTGTGGAGGCTAACCTTCCTTCATCTGCGAGTGAGACTCCAGGGAGCTGCTGCGGACTCCTACTTGTGTCAGGAAGTCAGAGGCAGAAACCACGGCTGACTCTCAATGTCAAGGCCTCCTTCCCCCTTACAGGCAGTTGGAAGGCCATTAAGGCTAGAGGGCATGCGCAAAGTCAGGCCTTTGAGACAGGAATCCAGCACGTGTGGGAGGGCCCCAATCTAGCCCAGGTGAGCTTACTTCAGCCAATGGGCTCCACCAGTCCTGTCGACCACGCCTCCCAGCGGAGGGCCTGAGAAAGTCAGAACCAGGAGCCCATGGCCCCTTCGCCAGCTGGTGCTCCCTGGCCGTTTCTGAGGCCTCAGGTGGCCACGTGTGGGTGGGAAGTGCCCGAGGGTGCCTGTGTAAACCCGGAAACTGCTTCCATCCTTTATAAAAACTCACTTGGACCACAAACCAGGCTTCGGGGTGAATTCTTTCCTCCAATGAAGCCAAGGACCAACTGGGGTATTTCCCACCTGAGGAATCTAACAGTGGCAGGGGCAAATGAACTCAAAATGTGTAGGTTGGGCTGCAGGCTTCTCCAAGAACTAGAAGTTAGACTCAAGACATGTCTGGGCAGGGCTGAGTGAGAACAAGCTTTGCCAGACCGCACCCCCAAAGGAAACTTCCCTTCCCACTGATCGGATCACCAAATAGAGGATTGTTAAATACTAGCCACAAGACCACTGAGAAGCGTGGCCTAGCCAATCTTTGACACCTGACATTAACTATCCTAACAAGCGAAGGCCTGAAATAACTTTAGAATCATTTTTGATTTCTGGATATCTCTTCATTCTAAACATCAGCTCCAACTCCAGCTTAAAAATAACAACTTCTCGCATTGGGCTTTGAGTAAAGATGGCATATTAATCTTGTTTTTTCATTAGTTCCTTAATAAAATTGTGTGTGTGTATGTGTGTGTGTGTGCGTGCGTGCTATCCTTTGCAGATACTGAGGAATTAAACTATTTGGGTGCTGAAAGGAAGTACAATTTCTATCTTTGAAGTACAGAGCAGGGTCAAGCGGTATAAGTGAGAGAATTCTTCTACCTACGGGCCTCCATGATGAGAAAAAGAAAAACAATGGAAGTGGAAAGAAGCCATAATGGAGGCTGTATTCTAATGGGGGGTTCATTTCTTAGTGCTGCTAAAACAGCTATCCCGTAATTGGGTGGTTTTATTGAATAAAACTTACTCAAAGTTAGTGTTCAGAGCACCGCTTGCAGTGGCCGGCTCTCCTGTGCGCTGGAGGAAAATACTGTCTCCCCGTCTCCAGCACTCCTCCCAGGTCTCCGCAGAGGTCTCCAGGCGGCAGTCATCTCTCCTCCGCTTGGGCTCCTTTGCCTCTGCGTCTGATCTGCTCTCTTTATAATTTAAAGGTCACTAAGTTTAAGACACACCCTGCATCAGCTATGACCTATTCACAAAGAAGATTCTGTTCCCCAATAGGATGGCATCCATAGTTATAGGGGTTAGAATTTCATCCCAAAATATTTGAGGGACACCACTCAATTCTCTAACAGCAGGGTCTGGTCATTATGCCTTTAGAAGTTGGAAAGAGTAATCATAATTGAGGGCCAGGCAAAAAACAAGTGCTGACATATAATATATATATAGCATACTATATAATATATACATACTATATATACATAGTATATATATGTATACTATTCTGATTTTTAGATGCCTTGCCCATGATTAATTTTCAGATCTTCCTAGCATGCCTCACCTCTAGTGGATCTAGTTGATATAAGCGCCTTTCGTCTGCGTAATTTCCAGGACTACCAGCCCTTATCTGCTGCTCTGCCATTCTTCATTATCTCAGCATTGTAGACACTTCCTCTGGTTCTTCAAAGGAAACAGTGCAGCTAAGGATGGTATTGGGACTTAGCTATGAGGTATGCAAAAACACAGAGCAGATAAAATATGAGGTTAGACTCAGTAGCAATTAAATAATCGATTTCTTATTCTATAGAGAAAATTTATGGCAGGTTTGGGAGCTCCTGAGAAGAAAGGGCTTCTATGATTAGGGACATAACAAATGGGGAAGCGGCCCTCGCCATTGTACCCCATCTAGTGGCAATCGCTGTGAAAGAAGAAAGCGGTCCTTTGTGCTGAAGAAGAAGAGCCAAGATGGGATTGCAGCCAAGTGTCCTCATGCCTTTAATTCCTCCCTGTTATAAATTAAGCCGCTTGGATGGGTACAGGATTTTTTTAAGTCATGAGAATAATAGCCAATAAACTTTGAGACTGATACTTAATGAAGAAAAGTAATTAATTCTTCTAATATTAAAACTAGAGGAGGAATAAATATTTTAAAGCCATTAAAAATCACAACTGGTTTGAATAAGGATTCTCTTCCCAGGAGAGTAGCGGCATTGGACTGCCATCTGCAAGGTCAGCAGTTCAAATCCGCCAGCTGCTCAGCAGTAGCAAGACAGGACTTTCTACTCCAGTGAACAGTTACAGCACCAGAGACTCACACGGGGCAGTTTTGTCCTTTCCTGCAGGGTCCTTATAAGTCAGAAATGATTTGATGGGGTTTTCCTTTCATTTAGCCCCTTCCCTGTTCTCAAAAGGTGACTTTCTTGTCCTTTTCTAATAGTGGACGCCTCAGTGTTGGGCATCTGTAATGTTTTATTAAGATCAGTGTTTATACAAAGAGCTGAGCCCATTGTGGAGGCATTGTTAAATACTTATAATTTTAAAATATTTAACAACAGGATAGGGGGAATGTAGTGCCACTTAAAAGTATTTTTCTCTCCCATTTTTTTCTCACAAGCTCCTAGCAAATAATTGATTGATCCCTGAAGACAAACACCCTAGTGAAAAATCACCTTTTAAGATTCCTCCAATTAATTGGCAGTCAACACATGAAGCAATGGGTTAAAAAAGTTGCATATGATTAGACTAAAAGCAATTTAATCAACGTGATTTGGCTTGCTGCAAATGAGCTGAAAGTAAAATGTTCAACACAGAACCCTGAGTGAAGTGAACATTTTCTCATAATGTTTTGTCTTATTGCTAGTGATTGAAAAAGGAATTTTTTTAATATTCAATTGCCACTAAAATGATTTCTGTGGGGGAGTAGGAGAGGTTTCATTTTATTCTCTTAATTTCTTTCTTAAAATGGATAGCCACTGATTACTGCTTTGTGTTCTTCACAGTTGGAAACTGTTGGAGGAGGAATGTGGGGAAAAAGGAACAAGAAGCAGAGACTCAAACAGGGACACTCACGAAGCGTTCACTGTGGTTATCTCTGAGCAGGTCATAGGGTGAGTGTCCTCTGGAGCTAATGGAGGATTGTTCTCTCTCTCTTTCTCATTTGTTAATTTCTTAAAAAGTAAATTAAGATTATTTAAAAAATCAGACAGATAAACGTATTCAAAAGCACATAAAATATTATAAAATTCCCCATGCACTCAAAATGCATTACTCAAAAAACCTATGTATATGTTTATTGTGATCATGTTTTCATTTTCACTAAATTGTTCTGGGCCCCAGTTTACAATAAGCTAAACACTATTGATCCAATCACCTATGGGCACATTGAGATGAATTGGATAGGCTTCAGGGCTCAGTTAGGGAGAAAATAAGATTGATCAGTGATGTCATCAGTCTCTGCAGGAGGTGATGGTTAGAATATTCTATCAAGAGAGACAAAGGGGTCAATATGATCACTAGCTAGAAAATGAATAATAGTTCTACTAACAAAAAGAAAATATCCCAAGATCCTATCTTATCCTCTGCACTCCACAGTAAAAATCACAACGGGATCATGAAGAATCACTCTGACACTTTAGCATCCCATTTTGTGCCTGAGCTGATAGCAGGGCCACTTCCTCTAATGTCCTTCTGTGTTTTAGATGCTGCCTAGCCAGCGCTTAAGGGACCTGGTGATGTAGTGGTTGTGAGTTGGACTGCTCACTGTGTGGTCAGCAGTTCAAATCAGTCAACCGCTCCGTAGGAGAAAAACAGGGCTTTCCATTTCTGCCAAGGGCTACAGCCTCAAAAACTCACAGGCACGGTCTCAAGGAGTCCACATTGACTCAATGACAGTGACTTTGGTGAGTTTTGGCGGTTAGCATCTGGTTGATCACTAAAACTCATGATAAGGAATTTGAAGAATTCTACCAAATGTTCCAGTCTGAAAAATGTTTAAATATGTAATCAAGATGCATTGATAATTGCTAGTGATTGGAATGCAAAAGTTGGAAACAAAGAGAAAGGATCTATAGTTGAATAATATGGCCTCTCTGATTGAAATGAAGCTGGAGAACACGGGGAGACCAACTTTGTCATTAAAAATATATTTTGCCAACAACATAAAAGATGATTATACAGGTGGACTTCACTAGATTTGGAAACAAAAGAATCAAGTTGGTTATATCTGTGGTAAGAGCTGATGATGACAGAAGAAACCACTAATTGCTCAGGTGTAAATTAAGGACTTGGCATACTATGATTGAAACAAGTCCATGAAATTTTAAATACAACTGAAAATATTTCCCAGCTGAATTTAAAGATCCTCAGAACATATTTGACAGTTTGAACATTAATGATTGACAACCAGGTGAGTATAAGATGATATCCAAAATATCATACTCGAAGAAGCCAAATGGTCATAAAAAATAAAAATAGCAAAATGGATGTCAGAAGAGAGACTGAATCTAGCTTTCAGCATAGAGTAACTTAGTGCATGAAAGAACAGACGAAATAGAAGAGATGAACAGAAAATTGGAAAGGGCAGCTCAAGAAGACAAAGCCAGAGTGTGACCATGAAATGTACAAAGACCTAGATTGAGAAAACCAAGAGGGAAAGACACACTCAGCTTTTCTCAAGTGGAAAGAACCGAAGCAAAGAATTTTAGCCTTTACTTAATAATAGTAAAGTATTCTTTGGGGAAAATGTTGGACAATGCAGGGAATCTCAAAAGAAGACAGGAATACAGGGAATATTTGTACTCAAGAGGGAAACAAAGGAGTCTACATGTAACCATTTGAAGAGGCGGCACGTGATCATGAACTAATGGTATGGACTAGGAGAGGTTCAAGCTGCACTGACGGCTGTATGAAAAAGCAAGGCTCGAGGAATTGAAAGAATACCAATGGAAATGTTTCCACCGAGTGAGGCAATGCAGGAAGCACTCCCTAGCCTGTGACAAGAAAGCTGGAAGACAGCTAAGTGGCCAACTAACTGGAAGGCATCCGTGTCTTTGCCCAGTCCAGAGAGCCAACAATAGGAACTTTTCCAAAAATGTAATTAATGTCTCACACAAATAAAATTTCACTAAAGCTAAGTTAAAAATGGTTGCCACATGCATTGACAGAGAAATGCCAGAAATACAAGCCAGATTCAGAAGAAGACATGGAATGAAGGGTATCATTGCTGGTGTCAAATGAATCTTAGCTGACAGCAGAGAATACCAGAAAGACCAACTGTGTGGATCATGACAAACTACAGATAACGTTGAGAAGAACGAGACTTCTAGAACACGTACGTGCGCGCATGTGGAATAGGTACATACGCTAAGAGGCGGTCCATCAAACAAAATAGGGAGATAGTGACTGGCTTAGAACCAGGAAAGATGTGGATGGACATTGTATCCTTTCAGCAAACGTATTTCATATGCACATTGTTGTTCGGTGGTGCAGAGTCAGCTTCCACTCAGAGCGACCTTACGAACAACAGAAAGAGATACTGCCAATCCCTTTAACACCCTCACAGCTGTTGTTATGCTCGGCTCCATTGCTACAGGCCCTTGGTCAGTCGCGGTGTCTTCTTCCACAGCTGGCCTGCTGCTTTACCAAGCTTGAGGTCATTCTCCAGGGACGGGTCTGTCCTGGTGACTTGTCCGACTTCGGTGAGCCCAGGCTTGCCATCCTCACTTCTAAGGAGCATTCTGGCGGCTCTTCCTCCAAGACAGATTTTTTGTTTTGTTTTTCTGAGAGTCCAAAGGACTTTCCATGTGCTTCACTAAGAAATCAAGTCTCCTCCAGTCTTCCTTACTTATTGCATACTTGCACATTCAGAAGAGGCGATTGAAAATATAATTTCTTTCTTGAGTTGGGCTCCCCTCAGTCCTTGAAATGACATGCTTGCTCTTTGTATGTGAATTATTGAGTGAAAAATTGATCTGTCCCGTAATATGTTTGAATCTCAGCCAATAAGTTGAACTTAGATTTCTCTAGAAAAAGGATTCTTTCTTAAAATTATAAATGGGCATCAACCCAGAGTGTCCAAATCACTACCTGATCTACAAATTTTGGGTTTACCAGCCTTCTGTAATTCAATTTTTATCTCTCAGTTTATCTTCATATCCATGGAGAGTCCCTGGGTCCTACAAACACTGGAAGCTCTTGGACACGAGTTGAAAAGTTGGAGGTTTCAGTCTCCCCAGCGGTGCCTTGGAAGAAAGAAATGCCGCTCTACCTCCTAAAACTGAACCCTGTCAAACCTACGTAACACAGATCTAATCCGACACACAGGGAGCCATCCTGAGCAGGAGTCAACTCAATGACAAGGGGCGTGTTTTTATGTCCCACTGTCTCTGCTTCTCTGCAGGCCCCTGGTTAATATACTCTGCTATCAGCATCAGTCTAGAGGCAGAGTGGGATATGGTGACGCAGATGACTGCCATATCTGCCGTGGACACATAATTCAGCGAAATGTTCGTGAGCTTTCTCTAAGTCTCATAATAGCCCCCCAATAATCAGTTTTACAGACCAGGATACTGATGTCCAGCAAAGGTAAGAAACTTGCTCAAGATTTCACACTTAGATTGAACACAGCTGTAATTCAGGCCAGTTCTGTAGGTCTCTAGGCTTATGTTTCTTTCAGTATACGGCGCTCCTTTTCAGAGCAATGTGCTTGAACCCATAGCATACATAAAGGAAAGTTCTGTGAGAATTTAGAAAAAGGTTTAAGCCTTTGGAGAGCCTTGTACGGAAAGAAAATTCCTAGACAGACTTATTAGTACCTAGCTGTAATACAAGAAAAATGAAAATGGTTTCACATAAATTGATGTTTTACATGTCCATAATTGTTAATTTACAGTTTGTGTGCATGTGGGTGAAAATATACAAAAAGTTGCTTTAAAATAGTGTGATATAAATGATAACATGAACAATAAACTATGTACTGCTATTAACACATTATCTTGGTCTGCTGCATTAGTCAAAAAGTTACTAAAACTCTAAGATGAACATGTATAACACAATCATTAAAATAATATCCCTAGATATTAAAACATAATCATTAAAATTTTGACTATCTCTAAGTATATAATTAATACAATTTGCCATGAAGATGAGTCACTTTATGGCTAATAAAGTATGGCTAAGTCAGTTCAAACAAAAGTAAGTGAAATTCAATGAATGCCTCAAAGGCTCAGGGTCTATTAAACTTAATTCATTATTAAACACATATGCTAATTAGGAAGAAAAAGGAGTTGGATGCAGATGCTTTCTGTAAAATGAATTAAAGCTGTTTGATTTAGCAAACAATGTAAAAGGTGGTATTTCAGTTAGACTGGAATATAGCTCCAAGGATTTCAATAAGATCTACAAGTATTCAACTTAAAAATTTTATTTTGTTTCCATTTCAATGGGAAGAAAATGAGAGTCTCCAAAGCCCCCTATCGTTAAAACTACGCTGCTGACTGGCAATTAGGAGTGATGGTTGCCTAGCAGTCATTGTGAAAGAATGGGCCTACCATGGCATAATGACTTCCACTAATTTTTGAAAGCACCAAAAAGAATTTATCAAACAATTTCATAAAAAAACAACTCTCACTTATTGTTGCTTTTACCAAAAGTTTGGAAAAATGTAACCACTATTGCCCTTAGTAAAGGAAGCCATTGGGCCTTCGAGTTTTCATGCAAATCTGATAAAAGAAGTGAGCTGACACACAATGCTTTAAGAATCCAAATCCTACCCCTCACTTCAGAGAGATGCATTCTCTCTCTCTCTCTCCCTCCCTCCCTCCCTCCTTCTCTCATTTTCACTGCCCAGGAGCCAGCAGCAACTCAGAGGACAGAACTGCCCCCTGTGGAAAGCCCCATTTTTCTTCCAAGGAGCACCTGGTGGTTTCCAAGTGCTGACCTTGCAGTTAGCAGTCATTATGCCACCAGAATGGATTAGCTTAAATAATCATCCCACATCCTAGCAATCGATAGAAGAGGTGTCACATCTGTTTGTGTCCCCAATCTTAATCTGATCACTAGAATGTATGGCTTACAAATGATAGTTAGTTATGCATAAATTATGTAGGTTGAATGTTTCCACTGAACCTCCAGCACTTTCAGATTGTGCTTTAATTATTGTTATTATCAGTGATGCAAGGGATGGGCACTCTTGGCTTCAAAATCCTGGTGATACACTGCCAAAGAATCATAACGCTTGGAAATCCTACAATGCACACTTGTACAGGAACAATGGACTGATGGGTGAGCAGAATGGGCCTGAGGAATCCCTGACCTACCAGTGCTGCTGGAAGATGAGTGAAAAGCGGGCATCCAGGAACTAAGAGACCTGATCCTGGCGATGGAAAATGAGTATTAAATGGAGTATTCCGTTCGTAGACAGTGAGACCGAGATCTGAGGGTAAAGTTGTAGGACACAGAGTATAAATGTCATTAGCCTAAATCTATAGTTTCTTTTGCACAGTCAGAAAATTGCCTATAACCTTACAAAGGAAAAACATTCCTTTGGGTAGAATTTCCTTGATTCTTCTCCAATTTTGGTAACTCCATCGCTTATCTATAGACAATATTACCTGGTCTAATGCAAGGAGCCAGCTAAAGTTGTTTCTCTGGATTTCTAGTGGCCACATACCCTCCAACTTTCTCCAGTCTTCTCTATGCCTGTCTCTTTTCTATGCTTAGACCAATTTTGTTAGACAGGGTTCTCTAGAGAAACAAAACCAGGACACTTATGATTTAAGATAGACGATGATGATGATGATGATGACAGATAGATAGATAGAGCATGAAGAAATAAACAGCTAATTAGTCCACAGAGCATTATTGAGGGCTCAGTTCAACTCACTTCCATGAGAGAGTTAATATACTGCTGGGTGCAAGTCAGGAAAGTAGACAGCTGAGTCTTTTGTAGAGCAATACAGGCAGTCCAGCCACAGGCAGCAAACAGGAGGGCGGGTCACCGATATTCAGCCAGATGACAGGGTCTGACAGTCCCAGCTCAAATGATGTATACACCAGCATTATGATGAAGCAGGTCTTGAAGGAACCTCAAACTATAGTGACACAATCCATGCATTGGATGTCCCACAGCAGTGTAGCTCACAAGTTGCGGCAGAGAAGTAGCTAAGGCAGCTGCATACTGGCTCAGTCATCAGAGAGCAAGAGACAGAAAGGCAAGGCTCACAGAGCCATTTATCTCTTTACCCTTCAATTAAACGGTGACCTTATTAATCCCACATGTGTTTCTTGGCCGGGTTGGCACCATAAACCTAGCTTTCATAATCCACCCCTTGTCAATTTGGCACCTGTACACAATTCTTTAGCCATATATAATTTCCAGATATTAATGAAATCACAATTATACTTAACATCAAACATCTATCATACATATAAATGAAAACACTGATTCTAATTGTATCTGGTACATCCTACATTAACAAAGGAAAGATAATCAATACACACATATAAAGAAAATAACTTGGCAATCACAAATCTTGCTTTTGCAATTGATCATGTGGTCAAAACTGATAGGCAGAACTACTTTCTTCTACTACCCATTCTGTATTACCTATGCCTTCAGCCAGCACCTCAGCTGGCTGTGGTTCTTTGCCAGGTGTCCTGTCAGGATTAGGTTGCTTTAATGTATCATTTACTTCAATCACAGGGCACGGTAGTACTAAGAGATGGCCTACAGGATATCCTGGATCCTAGACATATTCTTCTTTACCTCCATTATGTAGCACCAGTCTAATTTCTCCTTGGTAATTAGGATCAGTCACACCACTCAGTACAGTGACACCATCCTGACCTGTTGATTCAAAGGCATGCGAAGCCCAAAGTGGCCAGGGGACATCCTCAGCTGCCAGGTCAGTGGAATAATGCTGTGCTTCAAGGTAGGAGAGTTCCTTTCTTTGGGACCAGCACCTCCAGGCTTGAAGCACATAGGGTTGCCGGGACAGGAAGCTAAACTGCTGCAAGTGGATCACTAGGATTAATAGTGAGTGGTGCCAATACACCTTCCACCCCTTGGTTACTGACTATCAGAGACACAGCATCATATATTAACCACTGGTTTAGAGCATTTACAGTCTCCTGGAGAATATTGCCCCAGCACCTCAAGTTGTTGCCACCAAGTTGGTGCTGTAATTGTGTCTTTAGGAGCCCATTCCATCGTTCTATCAAGCTGGCAGCTTCAGGATGATGAGGAACATGATATGACCAGTGGATTCTATGGGAATGGGCCCATTGCCGCACTGTATTTGCTGTAAAGTGAGTTCCTTGATCTGAAGCAATGCTATGTGCGATGCCATGCCAGCGAATGAGGCATTCTGTAAGTCCACGAATAGTAGTTTTGGCAGAAGCATCGCGTGCAGGGTAGGAAAATCCATATGCAGAGTAGGTGTCTATTCCAGTAAGAGCAAAAGGCTGCTCCCTCCATGATGGAAGTGGTCCTATGTAATCAACCTGCCACCATATTGCTGGTTGATCTCCCCAAGGAATGGTCCCATATCTTGGACTTAATGATGGTTGCTGGTGCTGGCAAATGGGGAACTCAGCAGTGGCAGTGCCAAGTCAGCCTTGGTGAGTGGAAGTCCATGTTGCTGTGCCCATGCATAACTTCCATCCCTGCCACCATGTCCACTTTGTTCATGTGCCCATTGGGCAATAACAGGAGAGGCAGAGGAAAGAGGAGGACCAGTCTCCACAGTGTGTGCCATCTGATCCACTTGATTGTTAAAGTCTTCTTCTTCAGAGGTAACCCTTTTTAACCCCCATACTTTAATTGTGGGCTTGTAAATCTTTTATCACAATCCATACATTCATCCAGTGTGTCAAGCACTTTTGCATACATGCCACCATCATCATCATTTTCAAAGCATTCTCTTCCCACTTGAGCCCGATATCAGCTCCCCATTTCTTCCCCCTTCCTCCCCCACCAGCCCTCCTTTACAAGCCCTTGATTAGACATAGATTATTATTTTCATATCTTACATCATCCTCCATAACCCCTCACCCACTTTTCTGTTATTTGTCCTCCTGGGAGGGGTTTCTAGTTTGATCCTTGTGATCAATTCCCCCTTGCTCCCCCCACCTCCCCCTAGTCCTCTTGGTATCTCCACTCTCTTTATTGGCCCTGAGGGGTTTATTTATCCTGAATTCCCTGTGTTGCAGGCCCTGTGTGCATGTTCTGGTCTAATCTGATTTGTAAGGTAGAATTGCAGTCATGAGATTTGGGAGAAAAACGCACCAAAGAATTAGAGGAAAGTTGTGTGTTTCATCTGTGCTATACTGCACCCTGTCTGGTTCATCTCTTCCCTGTGACTCCTCTGTGAGGGGATGTCCAATTGTCTATAGATAGGCACTGGGTCTCCACTCCATGCTCCCCCCTCCCCGCTTTCACATTAGGTATTATTTGGTCTGAGTCTTAGATGCCTGATACCTGATCCTATGGACACCTCATGATCACACAGGCTGGTGTGCTTCGTCCATGCAAGCTTCTGAGCTAGATGACCATTTGTTTATCTTCAAGCCTTTAAGACCCCAGATGCTATATCTTTGGATAGCTGGCCACCATCAGCTTTCTTCATCACATTTGCTTATGCACCCATTTTGTCTTCAGCAATCTTGTCGGGAAGGTGAGCATCACAAAATGTTGGATTGTTAGAACAAAGTGTTCTTGTGTTGGTTAACGTTCACATAAGACACCATTATCTTTACCTTCTTGGTCCATTCAGAGAGGTCTATCCACATACCTCTTCCCCACACCTCCTTGTCACCAATTTTCCAATCATGTTCCTTTGAATTCCCTGACCATCCAGCCAAGCCATTAGCCACAGCCCATGAATCAGTATACAATCTCACATCTGGCCATTTTTCCTTGCAGGAAAACGGAATGGCCAGGTGCACGGCTTAAAGTTCTGCCCATTGGGAGGATTTCCCTTCACCACTGTCCTTTAGGGAGACCCCAAAAAGGGGCTGCAGTGCTGCCGCTGTCCACTTATGAATGGCACCTGCATATCATGCAGAGCCATGAAACTCCCCAGGAAGCCATATCATGCAGAGCCATATTTCCCAGGATAGAGCTCTACATTCAGGTTCAATAGTAAGCTGCAAATAATGATGAAATTACATTAGATTCTGACCCCAAATTTCCTTTACTAGTCTATATAGCCTTAAAAAAATAACCAACTCATTGCTATTTAAGCAATTCTGACTCACAGCGACCCTATATGACAGGTTGGAATGGCCCCTGTGAGTTTCCAAGACTGGAAGTGTTTATGGGAGTAGGAAGCCTCATCTTTCTCCCAAAGAGCAGCTGGTGGTTTCAAACTGGTGGTTTCATATCCTAATCACTATGCTCCCAGTCCAAATAGGAGGAGGGAGAAAAGTAAACCAAGGAGCGAGGACACATTCCAGTTGTGTGTTGTGATGCAATGAGAGAGGCTTGACACTGACTACATGGGAAAGATAACTGTCCCTGTTTCCCGTGGCTGCCATCACAAAATACTACTGAGAAGGGTGGCTTGGAAGAACAGTTTATGTTCTCACAGTTTTGGGGAATAAAAATTCAAATCAGGTGATCAGCCATGTGGCTCTGGGGGAAGTTTTGTGAGAGGAACTCGTCCACACCTTCTCTCCTACCTGGTGGTCGCCGTTGATCCCGGGCGTTTCTCTACTGGTTGGTACAGGTTCAGATGGAGGCACTCACTCCTCCCTGCGTGACTCCTTGTCAGATGCTGCAGGGAGGGGACAAGGGTTAGAACGTACCCTATTTTGTTTGAAATCATTTGATTTAATTGATTACCAGTTCCCAAACCAAATAACACTCCCCCCGCCCCGCCACACACACACCTGCTTTTAAGCAAAGTCACATTAAAAGGTTCAGGGATCCTGAATTGAACACGTATTTTATTGAGGAAGGAGCATTTTCCAATCCAGAACAATGCCACTCAACACTTTAAAGTGAGAGACCTTGATGTTACCATCTTTATATCCGTTAGCTCAAAAAAAAAACAACCTGTATTTACCCCTACAATCCTAAATACAACTTGATGAACAGGTAAAGAAGCCCAGGAACTGATACAAAGGGTTAGCTTCCAGAGCAACCTGTGAAGTTTGACAGGGAGGCAAGAACAAGGGGCAGAAAATCCAAACCCAGGCATTTATGATGAGAGAACAAAAGAGTGAGAAATAGCATAAAGAGGTTCTGTTATTTCTGTTTCTCACTCTTGTATCCAATTACACACAGTTACTAGGCAAACACTTTAATTTCCACCACTATATTAGTATGTCCTAAAATGAGAAAAAAAAATTCCTCTTTTAAATGACTCATGGCTATGGTGGACAAAAATTATTAACAGTTCTCAGGATGAGGGTAAGTCTTGTATGGCAGAGTATATGGAAATGCATGAATTAAAATGGCATGTAGAACTGGAAGTTGCTTATTTCATTAGGATATGTTACTTCATATTTATGTCACTAGAAAGACTGAAATTATAATGAAGTGATGTGAGAAGAGTTTACATTTGGCAAGCATTTGACAGCTTTAAGCACCTCTGACACATTAATTTTAGATTTTGAATATGTTCCATAGGAACACATGATTAAGCATTTGACTGCCACTTGAAACATGTGAAGTGTGTATTCAGCAGCCAATCCAAACTATAAAAATGTGGAAGTCCGCGTCAATAAAGGTTACAACCTTGGGGACCTGTGAGGCATCCCTACCCTCTCCTTTAGGACCACTGTGTTTTGGAAACAATAGCAGCGGGTTTTCATTTTAGGATTTCATATGTTCAGTAAGGTATATATGACATTGAATGACTAAAGATCTATATCCTGGGCATTAGTGAGCTAATAATCTGATCTTAGCCATTCAGAATCAACCCAATGGTCTGCTCTTCCAGAGGAGTGTTTTCACCTTCAGCATCAAAAAGACAATCCAACACTTACCTTGTAGTCCAGTGCTATATGTCATAGAGAAATATCCATGTTCCAGTAAGGAAGTCCAGTTGACACCACTACTATTCACACTGACACACCAACCATTAAAACCAGTGATGAAGAAATGGCAGCATTCTACCAACTTTTTGTGTCTGAAACTATCAAAAATCCAGAGGTAGTGGTCATTTCAGGCAATGAGAACATAAAAGTTGGAATCAGAGGAGGGATTAGAAGTTGGAAAACAGAGTGAGAGAAACA
This sequence comes from Tenrec ecaudatus, assembly GCF_050624435.1. Taxonomy (NCBI): domain Eukaryota; kingdom Metazoa; phylum Chordata; class Mammalia; order Afrosoricida; family Tenrecidae; genus Tenrec; species Tenrec ecaudatus. The sequence goes on from NC_134540.1 coordinate 93,617,890, forward strand.
AAGCTGAAGATGGCATGATAGAATTTTGCCAAACTAACGACTTCTTTCATAGCAAGTATTTGTTTGACAACATAAATGGAGCCGATATATGTGGACCTCACCAGGTGCAATACACATGAATTGAATTGGCCGCATGTGTGGGAAGAAATTATGATAAAAGCTTCATATCATCAGTGAAAACAAGGCCATTTCAAAAGGAAGTCGATGGTCAAGAACCAGTGGTGTTGATTGTTGAGGAAAACTGTTCCAGCTGCTCTGAAGGCAATACCGGAAAGCAAAGTTCTGGGAGCTGAGGGATTGCTAATCCACAAGTTACAACAACCGGAAGCAGTGATGGAAACACTTGCTAATTTATGTCAAGACATTGGGAAGGTAGCTACCTGGAAAACAGATGGGAGAAGATCTTTCTTTACGCCCATTCCAAAGAATGACGGCTCAGGAGGATGTGGAAATGAAAAGTTGTCAAGCATATCATATGCAGGTAAAATATTCCTGAGGATCATTCAAAAACAGTTACAGCAGCACATCCACAGGGAGCAGCCAGAAACTGGATTCCGAAGAGGATTCAGAACAAGGCCTATGATTGCTGACCTCAGATGAATCTTGCTTCAAAGTGGAGAATTCCAGAAAGATTCTGACTTGGGTTTTATTGACTATGCAAATGTATTCAACTCTATGGGTCATAATAAACTTTGGATAGCATTGCAAATAATGTGAATTGCTAAACAGTTCATTTTGTTTATATGGAACCTGTACATGAACCAAGATGTAGTCCTTCAAAGTACAGAAGAAGACTGCACACTTTGAAATCAGGAAAGGTGTGTTTTCGAGTTGTAACCTTTTACTAGAGTTATTCTATCGCTATGCTAAACAAGTACGCTGAGAAACTGGACGATAGGAACAAAACCATGACCCCAGGTTTGGAGGATGCTTTGGACAATTTTGTTAGGTGAAAACAGAAGCTGACTTGCTTAAAGCTAGAAGGACTTGATTGTTGATGAAGATCAAAGACTGCAGTCTGCAGTTTTGATTTCAACTCGTTGTAACGAAAACCAAAGTCTTCACAGCTAGACTAATAGACACCATGACAAATGGAGAAAAGACTGGGGTTGGTAAGGCATTCACTTGACTTTGATCCACAATCAATGAGTGCTTTGGATGCAGACAACAGTCAGGAAATCTAAAGACCTATTGCAATGAGCAACTGTGCTGAGAAAGGTCTCTTTATAAAGTTTTAAAGAACAAAGCTGTCATTTTGAGGACTAAGATGCACCTGGCCCAAGCCACAGTATTTTCAATCACCTTATATGCATGTGAAAACCAAACAACGAGTAAGAAAAACTGCAGAACGGTGCATGTATGTTACTATGTTGAAGATGAACGTTGGAATTACCATGGCCAGCCAGAACCAACAAATCCTCCGTAGAAGTGAGGAGGAAGAGATGAGATTTCATGTTCTGTACTTTCTACATGTTATCAAGAAAGACCGGTACCAGGAAAAGGACATCCTGCCTTGTAAACTAGTAGAAGACTAAAAAGAAGGCCTTCAACAAGATGATTGACACAGTGGCTGACACATATGGGCTCACACACAACAGCAATGTTAGGGACGGTGCAAAAGCGATGAATTTTCTTTGTTTGTGAGTATTGCATATATTTCCTTTGTTCTAGTATGTATTGGTAAAGAATTGTGTACAGGTGCCAGGCTGGCAAGGGTTGGATTGCTAGAGTTTATTGTGCCAGCCTGGCCGATAAACACAAGTAGGACTAACTGAAGGGCAGAGGGATAAATGGCTGGGTGAGCCTCACCTTGCTTGTTCTGTGCCTCAGTTTAAAGGGGTACACTACCTGTGGGATGCCTAGCCTGTGGACTGTGTCGCTGTAAGTTGAGGTCCCTTTAAGCCCATACGATTGGAATGTTCATCTCTGGAGCAGGGGACTGACAGTTGATGACAGTTGGGGACCTGCCTTGCTGTTTGCTGCCTGGGTATATATAGCCCAGCTCTCTCTACAGAAGGGGACTGGCAACTGGCAGCTCTCAAAACTTGAAGGACTGCTAGTGTCTCACTGCTTTATAATTTAACTATTAATTTCTTGTATTATCTATCTGTATATTATTTAATGGTTTATTTCTTGAATTATATATCTATCTTTATAAATATATTTATATATAATTACTAGCAATCTGGTTTGTCTCTCTAGAGAACCCTGTCCAATACAGATGGCATGAAGGACCAGGCAGCAGGTCAGACTGCCACTCTGAATGGGAACCGGCTGCCTGGCACTTACCAACAGCACAGCAATGTGGGGCACACAGAAGGGACTGTGGCCAGATTTAGAGAGAAGTAAGCTCAAGCTAAGCCTAAATAAAGGTCCCAAGGGCCCCTAGGAAAGCCCACACCACGGGCCTGGATCTTTTGGCAAGTCCAAGTCATTTATTTCCAGAGAGTATAATTTAGTCTGACTTCAACTACTAATTTTTTTTCTCCAAATGATCCTTGCTGTGTGTTGTTCTAAAAATGTAGGTGTGGTCTCAATTCAAAGTGGAATAATGGCAAGAGTTAAAATATCTACTGTGTAGGATCCATTGTGAAAAATGACAGCCCTCCACATATGAAAGAGTAGTGAGTGTTTTTTCAGCTGGGAAATCATAATTTTTTAAGGGTTTGGTTAGGTTTATTTTCTTCTTCTTTTTTTAGTCATTTTATTAGGGGCTCATACAACTCTTATCACAATCCATACATGCATCAATTGTGTAAAGCACATTTGTACATTCATTGCTTTCATCATTCTTAAAACATTTGCTTTTCACTTAAGCCCCTGGCATCAGCTCCTCATTTTTCCCCCTCTCTCATGAACCGTTGATAATTTATAAATTATTATTTTCTCATATCTTGCCCTTTCCGATGTCTCCCTTCACCCACTTTTCTGTTGTCTGTCCCACAAGGAGGAGGTCACATGTAAATCCTTGTAATCCGTTCCCCCTTTCCAACCCACCCTACCTCTATGCTCCCAGTATCGCCACTCACACCACTGGTCCTGAAGGGATCAAAAGGGATCATCCTTATGAGACATTGCATTCTTTTCCAAGAATTATCTACTTCTAGGATTATACATCTCGTGTGCTTTAATTCTGCAGCAAAGTGAGTGCCCAAGACATAATAAAAATTCGTTGCAGTTTGCAACCTTTTAAAAAATAATTTTATTGGGGGCTCTTACAGCTCCTATAACATTCCATATATAAAGTGCATCAAACACATATGTACACATGTTGCCATCATCATTTTCTAAACATATTTTTTCCTATTTGAGATCTTGGTATCAACTCCTCTTTTTTTCCCCTCCTTTCCCCGCCATCCCACCCTCGTGAACCCTTGATAAATTATAAATTGTCATTATTTTCATATCTTACATCGCACCCTGTCTCCCTTCACTCACCAGTCGGTTGTTCTTCACCTTCAGATGCAGGGGGTGAGGGTAGGGTGTGTGTGTGTGTCGAGGGGGGTGTGTAATATTGCCCATCACCACGATCGGCTCTGTCTTTTCTCTCCCTTCGCCACCCACCTTCCCCTGACCCTCTTGGCATCCCTACTCCCATTTCTGTTCCTGAGGGGCTTGTCTGTCCTGGATTCCATTTGCCAGGAGCTGTTGACTGTACCAGTCTACATACCCCAGTCAAGCTGCGTTTGTGAGGTAGAGCTGGGGGTTGACATTGGGATGGGGAAGCCTAAGGAACTAGAGGATTATTGTGTGTTTTCTGGGTTCTCTACTATGCCCTGGCTGTCCCTTCCTTGTGACCCTTCTGTGAGAGGATGAACAAGAAAACATTGTCGTTTGCATCCTCAAAACAACATTTTCAAACAAAATTACTTGAAATCCTCAATAATTTGCATAGTTTAGTTGTGTTCTTCTTCCCTGAATAAAATAAGTATCCTAGAAGACACAAGTGAAAAGTGGTGGCAATTTCACTAAATCATGTGATTTGTTTGACAATTCGGGTTTTTTGGGTAGTAAAGCCATCATATTGAGAGAATGCAATCATGTATAGCATAACAGGCAGATGAAGCTGTGTGCTCCCATCCAGGTTTGCTGCTTCAGGAGCTCAAAGGGGGCAGTTTGACGCTGTCCTCCAGGCTCTGCATCAGTCAGAATTGACTTGATGACAGGAAGAGTGTGCTCTCTACATACGTGTGTGCATGGATGTACAGTTTACTAGAATTACGATGAGGGTGGGAGGAAATATTTCCGTAGGGGGGAAATAGGGGAGTGTTTGTATTTATGCAGAGGAGCCAGACATAATGAAACATCCTGTGAAGTCTCAGGAGAGCAGTGTCAATGACAGTGCGATGAGATGGATGGGGGCGGGGAGGGGGAGAGTAAGGTTAAAAGCCAGTGAAATGTTAGTCATGTGACTACAGCCTGTTTGTGAGCATGACAGGGTGGTTTTTCCATGGCCCCAGGGAACCTTTCCAGCACACACTACTAACATGCTTAGGTAGGCTCGGTTTGAAGTGGAACTTAGTGAGATCACGTCTTAAGTGCAGCGTGCTGGGGAAGATGGGAAGAAAGTTGGCTGACAAGGGGGTATGAAGACAAAAGTACTTTAGATGATATCACACATGATGGCACATGTTTGCCTAGATTTCTGAAAAGAAGAGAGTCTCCAGATGGCATACAGATGGATGGATGAGTAGATGGACAAATGGATGGGTAAGATGCAGATAGCTAATTAGGCCAAAGGCTGTCCCTTCTGTAGGGTCGCTCAGAGACAGAATTGACTCGAGGGGAGTGAGTTTGAGTTGACTTCTCTGCCAGTTAACTGTACATTGGTGGCGATGCATGTTGCTATGATACCAGGAGTCACTGTCACCGGTTTTTCACATACAGGGTCATCCATGGAGGACAAGTGTTACTGGAACTTTCAGACCAAGACAGACTTCCACAGCCATGTGGAAGAGAGGGATCCTCCCTGAGTCTGTCTCAACATGAGATTTCGTACTTCATCCACAACCACGGCACATGGTGCGTCTCTGGGAGACGTTGTAACAAATCACAGGACGCTGGAACTTAAGGGGAGGAGTTGTGGCTATCTGGATAATAGAGTGGTGTGGCGTTTTGGAAAAGTTGGACATTTGAGACATCTGTGATATCTTTGAGACTAGTATTATTTTTTCTAAGAGAAATTATTTTCTAAGTTGGTCGCCACCAGAGATCCTAAGAAGTCGCTACGCGTTAGAATAGAGTGGACATTAATGGCTGTGGGGCAGCTTTGGACACTATCAATGAGTCCGAAGCCTGTAACTGGCTTAGTGAAATTGAACGAAAACATAAGCTTCTATTTAATTGGAAAAGTCTACACTCTGCTATCACAGACGTTCACAGGGAAAGGAAGATGGTTTGAGGAGACGCTAGAAGGGCCTGTGTGGTCGTTGAACATGTTTCTAGTTTGTGCTCGCATCGCCTTCGGCGGTCCAATTTCCTTGCATTTGAAAGTAACGGCAGGAACGTCACTTTAGTTGCTCTAGTGCTGCCCCCTAGTGGGTATACAGGTGCACAACAACTCGAGAAACGCTAAAGAAAACTGCTACATTGACCCTCCGTAAATGCCCTGTGTTGCCAAATTAATGTAGAACGCAAGTTTAAGTAGTTTCATGACTATTAAAAATAGTGGATTTTAAGCACACCTTTAAAGAATCAACCATTTGAGATAAATGAGGGCAGTCTTTACCCAAGGACAAAATTCAGAAGGGTTAGGAAAGAAAAGAATGGAATTGGGAAACACAGGGAGGAAGTGGAATCAATTATGTTTCGCTGTGGTGTTTGCCATCCGTGAAACAGAATGTGTATGAATTGTGGAACAGAAAACGCATACTCTCAATTCGCCATGATGAGTCAAACCTAATAGAGAAAGAAAAATGCTTTGTGAGGGAGTTGGCAAATACTGCTTCTCAGGTGAATCTGAAACTGAACAAACTCAAGAGAGCCCTCAAGCCTGGAATTGCAATCTTGAAAGATTCTATGGACCTAACATGGAATGATGCAGGAAGTATCAAAAGAAGATGGAACGAATACTCGGAGTCTGTGTACCACAAAGAATGAGTCGACATGGCACAGTTTCAGGAGGTAGCACATGGGCGAGAACCAGGGGTGCTGGAGGAGGAAGTTCCAACTGCACTGAATGCATAAGCCAAAAATAAGGCCCCAGGAATTGATGGAATACCACCGAAGTTTTCAGCAGGCTGACGAAGTGCTGGAGGCACTCACTTCTGTGTGTCAGGAAATTTGGGAGACAACTACTTGGCCAAGTGACTGGGAGAGATTCACATGTGTGCCCATTCCCAAGACAGATGACCCGACAGAATACTCAAATGATGCAATGGTATCATGGACATCACCTACAAGTAAATCTTTAGATCATCCAAGGTCAGTTGCAGCAACATATTGATAGGGAACTGCCAGAAGTTCAGGCCAAATTCAGAAGAGGACAAGGAACGATGGGTATCATTGCTGATGTCAAACGGATCTTGGCTCAGAGCAGAGACACCAGAGGGATGTTTGCTTGTGTTTCGGTGACTAATCAAAGGCATTCGACTGTGTGGACCAAAACACACCGTGGATGACCTTGAGAAGAATGGGAATTCCAGAACTCTTCATTGTGCCCATGAGCAACGTGGGCCCGCATCAAGAGGCACTTGTGTGAAGACAACGAAGGAAAGCTGCGTGGTTTAAAATCAGGAAAGTCTTCCGCAGGGTTGTGTCCTCTCACCACACTTGTTCTATTTCTGTGATGGAAAAAATCACCAGAGAAGCTGGATCCTAAGGAGAAGAATGTGGCATCAGCATTGGAGGAAGGCTTATTAGCAACCTGTGATAGGCAGATGCCACAGCCTTGTTTGCTGAAAATGAGGAGGACTTGAGTCACGTGCTGATGAAGTTCAAATATTGTAGTCCTCATTATGGATTACAACTCAATGTCAAGAAGACCAAAAATTTCCCAATAGGTAACATCATGCTAAATGGAGAACAGTTTGAAGTTGTCGAGGATTTTGTCTTGCTAGGATCCACAAACAATTCTCATGGAAGCAGCAGTCAAGAGATAAAAATATGTATTGCACTAGGTAAATCTGCTGCACAAGACCTTTTTAGAGTATTGAAGAGCAAGGATGTTACTCTGAGGACTAAAGTGAGGCTGACCTAAGCCATAGTATTCTCCATTGCCTCATCTGCATGTGAACTTGGTCACTGAATAAGAGAGAAAGGGGAGTTGGTGCATTTGAATTGTGGTGCCAGAAAAGAATATTGAAAATACCATGGACTGCTAAAAAGACAAGCCAGTCTGTGTTGGAAAAAGTAACACAAGAGTGCTCCTTGGCCCTGGGAGAGGGACGGCAGAGAAGGAGGGGAAGGGAGACTCCGGATAGGGAAAGATATGACAAAATAACAATGTATAAATTACCAAGGGCACATGAGGGAGGGGGGAGTGAGAAGGGAGGGGAAAAAAAGAGGACCTGATGCAAAGGGCTTAAGTGGAGAGCAAATGATTTGAGAATGATTGGGGCAGGGAATATATGGATGTGCTTTATACAATTGATGTATGTATATGTATGGATTGTGATAAGAGTTGTATGAGTCCCTAATAAAATGTAAAAAAAGAAAAGAGGAGAAAAAAAAGAAAACGATTAGGGCAAAGAATGTGCAGATGTGCTTTATACAATTGATGTATGTATATGTATGGACTGTGATAAGAGTTGTATGAGCTCCTAATAAAATGTTTAAAAACAAAAAAAGAATGACAGAGAAGAAAATCCAAAAAAAAGAGTGCTCCTTGGAGACAAAGATGGGAAGACTTCATCTGACATAGTTTGAATATCTTGTCCGGAGAGACCAGTCTCAGGAAAAGGCCTTTGTGTTTGGTAAAGCTAAAGGGCAACAAGAATAGCAGAAGACCCTCTCCAAGAGGAATTGGCATGTGGCTGCATTGAGGGGCTTAGGCATAGGACTAATTGTGCACCTGGCACAGGACCGTGCAGTGCTTAGATAGGGTCACTATTGGTCAGGCAGGGTGCCTCACCTTTATGGTGTTCTTCCTCCAAGTTCATAGCCTCAATCGAGCCAAACTGAAGCAAGGGAGAATTCTACACAGCATTTGGCCAGTACTCTTCATAGCGACCCAAACCATGACAAAGAAGGGCTGAGAAAGTGTCATAGATGAGGAGAGTTGACATCTAAAACAATGAGGTACCCTTCATGGCTTTTTGGAATGGATGAAAGACTTCTGCATCTAATAGCATCATAATATCGTGTGGCATGTATGTAATTCATTGTAGTACTTCTCCATCACTTTCTTAGCAGTGACAAATGTCTGGAGTAACGGAAGATGCCAACAATAGGAAAATTAACGAAAGGACACAGAGCATGCACACAATCTCTGTATCTTTTTTTGGTACATCTAAAATTAATTATGAAATAAAAATAAACATAGCAGCCAAAAAAACACCACCTAACTTACAGTAAAGCTGTTTCCATAGTTGAACCAAAAGATATTAAAAATCTCCTTTCCTTACCAAACCCCAAGGATGACATCCCTGCTTGGAGCCGCCAATACACAGAGAGGACCACAGGGCTGGCCCCACCAGACTGGAAATGCCCTCACTGACCCACAATGCTACAGGGGACAGCACTGGAAACAATGTGTGGAAAGTGTGCCTGGTCTGACCACACAGCGGGGTGAAACAGGAAGGGAGTGGAAAGGGAAGCAAGAGGAGAAAGGTAACGGAGTCCCGGTGAAATCCTGAAGATAGACTTCTGACCAGGGGCAGGACTTGACACCTCATCAGATCAGATGGGAAAACATTCAAGCAGACAGACTTAAACCTATTTATAGGCTTTTTGTTTTTGTTTTGTTTTGCTTTGATTCTTTCTTTCTTTTTTTCTTTCTTCCTTTCTTTTTCTTCCCCACGATTTATGTCTATCTTTATAAGATAGGCAGCATAAACAATCCTGAGGAGAAAATAATGGAACCTGTGGTTCCTGGGGAACATGGGAGAGAGGGGGCCAAGGAGAAGGAGCAGAGTCAACAAACCTAGGGACAAGGGAACAACAAGAGATCTAAAATTGATGGTGAAGAGGGCATAGAATGATAAAGTGCAATGTATCCAAGAGGAATTACTGAGAGCTGAGTGGAGGGTGAGCATGATAGTGGGACAGGGGGAAGGTGAAAGGAAATAGAGGAAATGATTAGGAGGCAAAATCTATTTATAGAGGAATAGGTATAGGCAAGCATATATGTAAACATATTAATTTATAATAATAGGGATATAGGTCAATATACATATATTTTTATGTTATTAAACATTAAGATAGAGGAGCTTTGGGCTTCTACTCAAGGCCTCCCTAAACGCAAGATTACTTTGTTCTAATAACCTGACACTCTGTGATACTCACCTTCCTGATATGCTCACTGAAGACATAAACAATGTCGTGAAGAAAGCTGATGGTGCCTGGTTATCAAAAGATAGAGTGTTTGGGTTCTTGAATGCTTGAAGTTAAACAAGCAGCCATCTAGCAGGGAAGCAACAAAGCCCACATGCAAGAAGCACACCAGCTTATGCAATCATGTGTTGTCAGGTTCAGGTATCCAGTTATCAAAAGATCCCAAATAAACAGTTATGTTGATGTGAATAAGGGGTGTTGGAGTGAAGACCCAAAGCCCATCTGTAGACAGCTGGACATCCCCTCACAGAAGGGTCACAAGGAAAGGACAATTCAGCCAGGGTGAAGTAAAGCATCATGAAAGACATAACGTTCCTCTAATTCCTGAATGCTTCCTCTCTCCTGCTACCATGACCCAGTTCTACCTTACAAATCTGGCTGGATCAGAGAAAGTACATTGGTACAGATCCCCTCAGGAACAATAGTGGAAGTAGCAATACCATCATGTAGAGGGAGGGCCTGGGGGGGAGGGGAACTGATCACAAGATTGGATATATAACACACAGACCCCTGAGGGAAAAAAAATTGGGGTGAAGGGACGCAATGGATGGTGTGAGATATGAAATAACAATAATAATATATATTTGTTCAAGGGTGGTTGGATGGGGGAGACAGGGGAAAAAAGAGGAGCTGATACCCAGGGCTTAAATAGAAAGAAAATGTTTTGGAAATAATCATGGCCACATATGTACAAGTGTGAATGATACAATTGAATTATGGATTGTTATAAGATCTGTAAGAGCCCCCCAATAAAATGATTACTTACCAAAAACCTCCTTTCAAATAAGTTTCACCTTTTCTTTCTATAAAAAAATCTATTTTTGCTTTATTGTTTTCTAAAATCTCCCTCTAAGTTCCATCCTTCTTGGGACTCTGTTTTAAATTTAAAATCAATTTAACTGTATAATTCCCAGCATAACTCTGAAAATATAATTTTAAAAATCACAGAGCAACAAATTCACAATGGAGGAATTCTATAGTCTGTGATTTGAGCTTAAACAGGGTTGTGAAAAAGAAAAAACAAAACTTCGTGTGCTCCATCCACTGATTCCAATTTTGCCTTCTATCCTATTATAGAACTTTAAGTAAAGAAAACATTCCTTCATCTTCCCTTCGCTCTCTTCTTATTTGCTATCCCTCTGTCTCTGCTTCCTTTTCTCTAGGGTTGTTTGTGTGTGTGTTTGTTTGTTTTGGTGGGCGGGGTGGTGTAGGGATGGGGTTGAGGCAGGAGGGGAAGTTTTCCTTTCTTTCCTTTGGTCTAGAAATTTCTAATTCCTTCACACTCCCTGATCAGAGTTTCGATACAATCACCATCAGGTCATTTTATCTCAGCTGCATCCAGTTTCTGAAACTCCGCCCTGGAACTACAATGAATGCAATCCATCAGTTGGTTCAAGTCCGATGAAATACCATTTTCTTCAAGTTCTCTAGCAGTTGGTTTGTAAGTAAGTATACAAGAGGGAAAAAATTCCTCCTGTTCTTTAATGCGCTAAAAATATTGCAGGAGAAATGTAATAGAGAAGGATGAAGCCTAACCTTTAGGCTGAAAAATCCTAGCATTTGTCAAATGTTTAGAATTTGGATCCAATTTGCAAATACTGACTGATAAAAATTTTTAGTACTGAGAATAGTGACATTAATATACAGTTTCCCTCCCCCATCTATCAACAATTTATCTATGTTAAATTACCTTAAAGGAGCCATGATGATATGGCAGTTACTCACTTGGCTACCATCTGAATGGTCAGCATTTCAAAACCACTGGCAGCTACATGAGAGATAGAACGGGCTTTCTACTCCCATAAATAGTTACAGTCCCGGAAACTCCAGAGGCTCGCTGTGAGTCAGCCTGGACTCGATGGAGCGAGAGAGCGAGTAGAGAGCCGTGTGTGTGAGCAGCTTTGGTGGTCAGGGGCTCATTGTTCAGAAACATATTGCCAGACCCATCTTCTGAGGAGTCTCTGGGTGGATTCGATCTTTTGGTCTCTCGATTAGCAGCCCACTACAGTCACCATTGGCTCCAACCTTAGCCTTTGTCTCTCTATACTCTTAATAAATATAAGAAGTCTCAAAAGTTTGTGGCAAAGATGGAATGAGACAATTATGGAATTTACCCACAAGCTTTTTGAAGCCTCTGTCTCTTGAAATGCTACCTATGTGAACTCTTCACATATACACACATATATAGGAACCTTGAGGCACTGCTGGAAGCATTTACTTGTCTCTGAGAAAAAAATTTTTTTGAAGACATATTTGTGACCATAAGATTTTGGAAGGGATTCTTATTTGTGCCATTCCAAGGAAAGGCCCAACCGAAAGCGGGAAATAGCAATGTGCTAAATATCAAATGCAAGAAAACTGTGCTGGAGAATATTCAAAACAGATCCCAGCATTACATCCACAGGGATCTGCCAGACATGTCAGCTAAATTTAGATGAAACAAAGGCTATCATTGCTGATGTTAGATGTATATTGGTTGAAAGTACAGAATCCCAGAAAGATGCTCACTGTGTTTTATTGACTAAATACAAAGAGTTAGATTGTGTGGTTCATAAGAAACTATGGGGTAACATTACAAAGAATGGGCCTGCTAGAACACATCATTGCGCTCATACAGAGACTGAACCACGTCCATTAGGCAGTTACTTGAACAGAGCAAGGGAATGCTGCTTTGATTAAAAATAAGAAAACCGTGTGTCGGCATTATATCCTTTGAGCAGAGTTACTTAATCTGTATGCTGAACATAAAATCCCAGGAGCTGGGCTGGATGAACTTGAAAGCAGCATTAGATTGGAAGAAGTTTCATTATCGATCTGCAATATGCAGATGATACAACCTGGCTTGCTGAAAATAAAGTGAAGGTATGGTCCTCACTGACGCCGTTCCATGGGGACAGCCTGTCCTACGGAGTACAACTCAATGAAAGAAAAGAACAACATTCTCCCACTTTGACCACCAGACAGCATCGTGATAAATGAAGAAAAGATCAAAGTCCTCAAGGATTTCCTTTGATTTTTGATCCAAAATCAATGCTTACGGAGGTAGTAAGTAGTCAATAAATCAAACAACGGATGCCCCTGGGCACATCTGCTGTACAAGATGTCTTTAAAATATGAAGGAGAAAAGAGGTTGCTTTGAGGACTAAGGTGTGCCTGACCCAAGCCGTGGGTATTTTCAAACACCTGAGGTGCATGTGAAAGTTAGACAATGAATCAGAAAGGACACCATGCTTGAAAGTAGAGCCTCACTTCAGAGGAAGACCTGCAAAGAGATGTGTTGATGCATTGGCTGCAACAATGGGCTCAAACACAACAAACATTGCCAGGATGGAGCTGACCAGGCAGCGTTGCCTTTCGCTTTGTGTGCTTTTTGTCCCCACTCTGAGTGGGGACACCTGACAACAATATTTACATGTGACAGCTAGGCCATAAATAAGGACAACTGGAGAAGATCATGCCTGCGCATTAGTGTTGACAAAAAGTGTTGAGTACCATGCACTTGCAGAAGAACAAGTCTGTCTCAGAGGAAGAACAGCCAGAATGTTCCTTAGGAGCAAGAATGGTGAGACCGAGTCTCACATACTGTAGACCTGCTACCAGGAAAGACCAAGCCCTACACAAGGACGGCATGCCGGTAAAGGATGGGGTCAGTCAACAAGAGGAAGGCTTTCAAGGAGATGGATTGATGCAGAGGCCGCAGCGAAGGGCTGAAACAGAACTAGAATTGTGAGCATGGTACAAGACTGGGCAGAGCAAGCGTTTGTTGTAATAGGTTCCCAATGAGTGGGAACCAACTCAATGCTACCAGACAACAGTAACAAGTGATGGATGCTTAGTGTCCACCATCTAGAACATACGACGTGAGAAATGATATAATATCATTGAACAGCAATCTTCTCTAACTGCAATTGGTCACACACCAAAATGTCATCATTTAAATAGAAACATCCACAGAGTTGCGATTAAAATGAGGACTGTGTCAATGTCACATTGATGCCAAGGGTGACTTGGGATAAAGATGAACTCAACGTGGCATGTGAGTACTAGAAATAATTTTGTATTTAAAAAAAGGAACTATATAATTCATACGTGCTCCTGTGTTACCACCTTCAGATGATGAAAACCAAAACACAAAAATCAAACCTACTGCCAATTCTGATTGATAGCAACTCCCAGGATTTCTGAAACTGTAAGACTTTATTTAAGCACAGCCTCATCTTCCTCCCAAAGGTTGTCTGGGGGGTTTTAGCCCCCCCAGGACCAAAACTGCAGTACCACTGAAGGACTTAAGTCGAGGTGGATGTGCAGGGTGTGACAAAGAGAAGGGGGGATTGTTTCTAAGACCTGGTCCAGACCTCCTAAATTTGGGGCATGGCCTTGCCTTGTCTTTGAAGTCAGGAACTTCCTAAAATAGCCCTTAATCTGTCAGGTTATCGGATTTCTTTGTCTTCTTTAAAATGTGTTTAGATATGTGTATGCCAATTTTGTTGCATCATACAAAAATGAAGAAATATTGACAATTTTCTGGGAATATTAAATAAAATTGTGTTTTGGCCAGGATGATTTTCTTTTCATTAGTGGATAATTTCATAATTTTTTTATTCTTCTGACCCTTAAAAATTATTTGTTGGCACACTACTATTACGTAACATGTACTGTTGACAAGCTACAATAATAATGATGATGCACACAGGGAAAAAGAAATAATATGTAATAAAAGCTTATATTTATTAATATGTATAAATATGCTTAACTATTATATGAAATAATTGATAATTGCAAAAATGAAGTCACATTTGTTTTTCTAAGTAGATATATAAAGGGAAATTAAATCAGTTTTAAATCATTATTAAATATATCTGGTACTATGTTTCTGAATGGATACTTTAGACCTAATCCAGCCCTTGATGACTCAGGGGTATGCTACAGAGTACTGGGCTTTTAGATTCTGCCCTTCAAAGTGCACAACATCCTTTACAAGCCATGCCAGAAGGAGTTGATGTGGAAACCCCACTAAATGAACTGGGCTTTATCTCAAACTCCCCTGAAGCAGATTTAAGGGACATACTCCCGCGGGCTTAAGGCTGAAGCTCTCTGATGTGAGAAGAAGCAGATGACTGCCATCCCAAGATTATGTGGTTGAAGGTTACTGGACTCTGGTCTGGATCTCTGAATTTGAGGTTGCCCCATGAAAGGTGGCCTGGAACTACCATATACTTACTGTTTGAATGCCCCAAATGCTTTCTAATGGCATGTATTAAACTGGTACGCGTGGTTCTGCCTTAGTGAATGAGTGTTACTCAAAGTTTTGCCCTACCCCATGTCATCACATAAACTTTCAATCTGCACAAGTCAACAATCTATGCACTGCTGTTTGATATAATTACCCTTTCTCAACAGGATTTTAAACTATATACCATTGACTAAAATTATGATGTCATCAATAGAACTAATTTATGCCCCAAGGGGATGATTTATAATCTGCTTTATCATAAAATGGTAATGATGTTTCTAAAGTGAGCCAGAGGCATCTATAAGCCATACATATATGAATGAACTTGGTACTCACACTGAATTCTAGCCCCAATCTAAGAACAATTAGGATTTATGACACGACTTTGCTGCAGGCTCGCCTTCATGAAGAGATCACAGAAGATAGGGGTAGTTTAGCAAAATGTGTTGAAGGAATTGGATGGTTTCTGACATCATAAAGAAAAGTCTTGGATCTTAAAGGCTTATCTTCAAATAAGCGCCCATCTAAGTGACCCATCAGTTAAGTCCAAGGAAGAAGCACACCAGTTGTGTGATCCAGAGATTGTAAATACTAAAATCTAAATTTGAAGGAAGGAATGGTATCAGAGCTTAAATTGTGAACATCTGGTTTGCAGAAGGCTGTGGAGGGCAGTGGAAGCCCCAAATCCATGGTAAGGGTCCTCACATGGCCTAAGGTACCAGTGACTCCTCTCTGAGCAGAGTCTAGGGATGTGAATGTCCTTTTTATCAGGCACAGAGCGTTGGCAAGTTGATTACAGCAAATGCCGTTAGGGTCCAATGTGGTACCTTAGCATTTGATCTCCCTTTTGTCCCATTTCAAAATTGTTTCAGTCTTTAATCTTTTCTATTTGCTTTTTGATTAAAGGGTTTTTAATGTTTTGTCTAGTCCCTGTTGTTTTGTTTTGATTAGTTTGCTCCCTGTCTGTGTTTTGTATGATATTCTGTACATGAAATCCAGAATAAGTTGATCTGAAGAGACAGTAATTGGATTGATAATTGACTGGTGACAAGACAGGAGAGGCTAGAACAATGGGATCTCACAGCAACGAGCATGAAAATAATATATTCTGAAATGTATTGTGGTTATCATAGCACAAATCTTAATATGATTGCGATTAAACTGTTTGATACATAAAGTATGTGCTAATAATTTTTAAAGATGAGAAAGAAGTTAGTACTCTTCTTGATCTCCCATACCCTCACATTTTTCCTATACTTTATGATGCAGAACTCAAAACCAGTGAATTAATCATCTAAACATGTTTGTGAAGCATATTTAAAATTTTTGAAGTCGTTTTCTGCATATAGATTTTAGTATATTTCAGATAAAATAATTGTTGCCACTGTTTTTGGGTGACTTTGAGTCATTTTTCACTCCTAAGGAGTCTATGTCCAGCAGACCCAACTGCTGTCAGGTCCTGCACCATCCTAACAACCAGTGTCATGTCTGAGCCCATTGTAGCAGCCACGTGCCCAACGTGTTCATTCAGCTCACTGACCTTGTGCCTAGGGATGCGTCCTTCCTCCTTTTAGGCATGTCCAAAGTGCAAGAAATCTTGCCATTCTTACTTCTAAGTATCATTCTTGCTGTACTTTGACTTTCATCACAGAGTTCTTCATTCTTCCGGCAGTTTGCATCAGCTCAATATGTTTCGCCAGTCCCACAATCCTAAGGCTTCAATTTTCAGGCTTCCTCTTGATCATCCACGTCGCAGGCATACGAGGGGTCGGAAATGCCATTCCTTGGGTCAGGGGCAACTTATGCCTCAAAGGGGCATCTGTGCTCTGACAATATTTTGCAGAAAATATTTCCAGTGTAATAGGTCATTAGTATCTTGACTGCTGCCTCTGTGGTGATGGGGTAGCCAAGGAAAAAGAAAACCTTGACAATTTCAATGGTTTTCTATCTATCATGATTGCTAAGGTTGACCGTGATGATTAATGAATGTGTGCGATGATGGTGGAGGGGCAAAATGGAATGGAAAGAAGAGTCAATGAATGAACTCTGTTATAAATGAATAAAATACTCAGGACTAAATAGAGATGAGAGTAGACACTTCTAGTCTATGCTGCAAGATAAAGGAAAAAGAATCGTCCATAAATACCATATTCAATGAATAGTGTTCTCATAACGAGGGGGCGACTTCACAGCTGTTCTGTGTATATCACTGTGGAAACAAGTGACAAAAAGATGAGACGCCAGAATGGAACCTCTGATATTGGATAACAAAAGTGAGGTATCAATATGAACCCACATTTTACGTACATACATATGCAGATAGATCTAGAAAAATATGTGTTATCTTCTCACATATTTAATGGTTGTATTTGCTGAGATTTTCTAGAAACGGTAATATCCCAGGTACAATGGGAATATCTAGCATGTAAACCTTGACGTTCATATCGATTATTCCTCAAAGGAGCCAGGGTTTTAGGTAATAATTGTCTTAACGACCTCGGTAAGAAAAGTACAATAGGGACCTAGAATATTGTGGGGTGCTATATTTAAGGAAGTACTCGGGGGGATGACATATCTCAAAAGGATACAGGAACCGAATTAGGAGGGATTCCAGATGATCTACTATGGAATCACTTTAACAACAAAGTAAATATTGAGTGTAGTTAAATATGGAGGACCTGAGTGTCACCGACAGTTATGTTTTTGACTACTCATCAAAAGGTTTGAGTTAAAATCCACTCAGAGATCCCTCAGAAGCTAGGTCTGCCAATCTGGTTCCAAAAGGTCACAGTTGAAACCCCTCTGTAGCAGTTCACCCTCACACATAAGGGGTTGGCATGATGCAAAATCAGCTCAAACTAACAACAATAGAATATAACCCAGATGATGAGCCAAGTATCTTGCGCTCAGACTAATATAAAGAAGGAAATCACAAGAAGGAGCAGAACAGACAGTTCCTCTTCATAGTAGAATGCCAACTATTAAATGTAGATGGAATCACGGAATCAGAAATCCATCTTATAGCAGACACCAAAGTAATGAAAATTGCAAGGAAGAATTCTTACCAGCTGTGAAAATTGGTGGGAAAAAACCTAATAAAAAATCAAGATATTTATATAGCCTCAAAGTACCTGCCCACGTGGGATTTATTAACTACAAAGAAACAATAATCATTTTACAGTGGACTAACTGAGCAGACACAACCTCAGCCAAGTAATCAAGTTAACAACACTGGTATTGAGCAGAAGAACAGTCACTTATCCCCCCTGATGGTGTGAACAGTTCACACTTGAGTGCTAAACTAAGTGTAGGTTGGCTGTGAGCCTCCCTGCAGCATTCCTGGACAAAGGCCTGGGGATGTGCTCCCAGAAGGAGGACAGCCAAGAGAGCCCTGTGGAAACAATCTAACCAGAGAACGAATTTAAAACACTGCTGAGAGATATAAGGAAGATTTACATAAATGGATAGATGTGGCATGTTCATCAACAAGGAGACTAAATATGGTGAAGAAGTCAACACTATGCAAGTGATCTATAGATTCAATGCAAGCCAATGAAAATCCCCATAGTATTTCTTACAGAAATGGGAAATACAATCCTCACTTAAGGCAAGAAGCCATAAATAGCTAAATCAGTGTTGAAATGGACACAGTAGGAAGACTGACACCTCTTGATTTTAAAAGATATAATAAAGTCACAGTAATCAAAACATCCTAGTACTGGAAACATAGACCAATGGAAAGAGTTGGGAGTCTAGAAATGAACCACTACACCTATGGTCAATTGACTTTTGATAAAAGAACTAAGTCCATTTGATAGGAAAAACAGAATATCTGTTTTTAAAAACTCTGTTTTTCAAAAACTAGGGTGAAAACTGGATTTCCGCATGCAGAAAAATGAAACTGGATACTGCCTCTTACCCTACACAAAGAATAATTTCAAAATAAACTAGAAATCTTAATGTGAAGAATAAAATTAAGAAATTTTTAGGAGAAAGTGCAGCGGTAACACTTAGGAAAAAGGCAAAAAAAATTAATAGGTCCTCACAAAAATTGTAAAAATGTTCATCAAATCTACCAAAATTGAAAATATAGGCTGGAGATGTTCAGAATATTTTATGCCTGATAAGAATGTATGTATAGTTTTATATATATATACCTATATATATCTATATATATATATAACTTCATCAGCTTAACAACAAAAAAGACATCCCAATTATAAATATGACAGAGGACTTCAATAGAGATTTTGACTAAAGGAGACATTTAAATGGCCCGAAACTCATGCTTGGCTCCATTAGCTATCAGACGTGCAAATCAAGACAACAATGAAATCCCATTTCACCCTCACCAGGATCGCTAAAACAAAAATTTTAAAAAGAAAATAACAAATATTTTAAAGATGAATTATATCATTACCCATTGCTGGTGGCCATGAAAAATGATACAGTCTTTGTGGGAAAGTGTTGCTGTCCTAACAAAAACTTAAGTTAGAACAATCCTATCACCCTGCCAGGGATAAACCTCAGACGCTCGACAGCTGAGATGCAAACACCAATGAACATTGCCACCCTATAAACCTATGGGTGAGTGCACAAGCACAACAATGTAATACTACTCAGCTAGTGAGACAGATGAAGTCTTGATACATGTTAGAATGTAGACCGGCCTGGAAGACATGATGTTGAGTTAAAAAATAATCCCAAAAGGATAGATATTTTATTACCTTACTTATGTAAAGAGATAAGAATAACCAAATGTATAGAGACAGAATTTCTTAGTGGTTTCCAGGAGTCGAGGCTGGGGAACAGATTCTTGCAGATGGAACGCTGAATTCCATTGTATGCTGGTTGTAAAAGTACATTGACTAAGGGGAGGCATCCCACAGTTGATTGCTGTAATTGCTTACATTAAATCCTACCCCTGAAAATAGCTATCTGGGCAAAAGTTGTGTGATAGATACATATAACAATGATACATTGTTATATGATACATTGTTATATGATACATTGTTATATGACATATTATTATATATGTATAACAATAGATACATATAACAATGAGCAAGGAAAAGGAATAGATGTGGAGGCTAATTGTGGACTACCTAACTCCTTTAGTTCCTTGGTTTGGAGGCTTATAATAATAGTTTCATGAAGCATAACATTTGGTCTAAACATGTCTTCAATGCTTCTGCTCTACCTCCCAATTCATTATGTAGTGCCTGAGGTCTTAAAAGCTTGCAAGCTCCCATCCAAGGTACAATAATTGATTTCTACTCTCCAGAGAATGAGAATCAGGAATAAATTCCCCCATGTGATGTCATCAAGTTGAGTCCCACTCAGAGGGGCCATATAAGACAGATGAGATTGATCTGCTCCACATAGATTCCAAGGCTGCAAATTATCATGGAAGCAGACAACACATCGTTTTTCCAATGGGGTGACTGGCAGATTTGAGTCACCAGCCATTTGTTAGCAGCCCAACACTTAACCCACTTGACCGTCAAGGCTCTTTGGAGTCTGGAACAGGATAAAATTGAATGTGTGGTATGGTACTTAGATAATCTGTTGTCAATTTGAGACTTAAGAGTGAAGGGGTAGAGTTTAGCATGTCAATCAGGTCACAGCTTGATAACCTCATTGAAAGGTGCTAAGGAGATAAATAGCTCTCTGAAAGCACCACAGATTCACTCCCTGGGAGACATGCTTGCTGACAAAATACATGAAGCTACACTAGATCCCTGAAGTTGAGTTGCCACGTGGAGACCCCTGCCAGCATTGAGATGCCTCTCCCATCACTGGATCCACAAGATTTTCCACCCACTGGCCTCTGATCTTCCTGATTTTGGCTCCATTGCTGCTGTTGTGTGAATCTGTGGAGGAAATTATGGACTAATATTGGACAGATGGACTAATATTGGACTTATGGACTTGATCTGGGCTGGGGTGGGATGTTGTCTCAATATTTAGTTGCTCTTATATATAAAAGGTATTTCGTATACACATATGTGTGTTTATTAATTTGTTTCTTTAGTCTACCTGGACTAACACATTATGGTACCTTGGGAGTTGGGTGCTAGAGAAACAAATCATAAAGATGGAGAGTAGATGTTTGTTTGATTGACTCCTGGTAGTATTTATTCTTTGGCTAGCCTGAGATCAGATATGCCCATGCAGTTTGCTGGGTTATTTTCTAGAAAGAATATGGGACGTTAAAGTTATGATTATTTTGTTTGGTTGTAGTCTTTGGTTATTCTTGTGTGAAATGGCAAAAATGGATATGATTAATGTATATTTTGGGCTCAAGGGACAAAATCACCCCTTGAATTTCTCAGAGTTGCTTAAGGAAAATAGCTGACAGAAGGTCAAGATGGCTGACAGAAAGCCTGACTCTGGCTTGATGCTATCAGAGGCCTAATCTCATATTTTGTATCAACAGAATAGTTTAGATAAGGATTAAGATAAGATCGATAAGAATTGAACTTGACTATTTTAAGAATTGAGATTAGTGTCTGATTCTACTTTGTTTATACTGATTTCTTCTGCTTATTGTTGCTGGTATAATGATTGATAAAAATGATTATGGGGAAGTATGAAAATAGAGTTTGTAAGCCTTGCCTTCAGCCATTAAAATTTGAGGTTTTAAATGGGTTTGGACATGCCTGCGAAGACTCTGAAATGATAAGCCCCACCCAGTGCTTTGAAGTACTCAGGACATTTGCATTCCAAGAGACTTGCCTACAGGGCTGTTGGCAGATTTTAAAATATTTTTTTAATGAAACTATTTGTATTTTTGAAGTATGAACTAGTGGTTTTTGTCAGAAGCTGGAAAAATTCTGGAACCATGAAGAAAATTCCTCTCTAGGACTGAACATTAAAAGAAGCCTGTGGACAAACTGAAATGTTTGCTAGGTAACCACCTGGATCCACTTCCTGGGTGAAAGTTGGAGAAAAGCAGCAATAGACAGGTCAAGTCTGGCCACTGACATCTGTGGACCTGGTTTACAAGGAACTAGAGAAGAAGATAAGAGTGCATTGACTGGTCTGTAGTTCATGACCTGGCGCAAGGTGTTTTGTTGAGAATTTATGATGGGGCCATGATCTAAAGGCCAGGCAGCCAAAAGGCACCCTAGAGAGACAAAGTGAGGCAGTCCACATTGAGTTGACCAGAGCCCGGCCAGGTGAAGAAAAGAATTTTAGAGCCTGTGAACTGGTGCATATTGCTGCTGACTTTATGGGCAACCTGTTCTACTTTGACTTTGCTTATGGATGCTGATTTCACAAGGTTCCAACTGTAATGATTTTCCATGTCTTCATGTCAAAGTATATAGTTGTCTCCTCAGAGAACTGGGTTGATGTAAGTGGGTAGAATAGAATTGGATACCCAAAATAGAGCAGATAAAGGTATGAAATGGTGGGCTTATAAACTTTCATAGATGGGGGAATATATTCATAGGATTATAGGATTAAGATGTAGGTGTTACTAACCTGGAATTGTTAGGCATAGGATATTTTTATTTTGTTCACTTATAGAAGGTTATGTTTAAATGAGGGTGGCACATATTGACCTATATGGATTTTAGATTTATCCTGTTAAGCACAGATATGATTTTACTATCGTTTAAAAACTACATATGGCTAAAGAGTTGTATGGAAGTGTCAAATTGACAAGGGGTGGTCTGTGATAAGGGTGACAAGGGGTGATAGATACATAATCTGTTGTCAATTGGGGACATGAGTGTTGGGGTGGAGTTTTGCCTGTCAATCATATCAGAGCTTGATGACTTCATTTGGAGGTGCTAAGGAGATAAATAGCTCACTGGAAGCAAGACAGCTTCACTCCCTCCATGATATGCTTGCTGACAAGAGATATGGAGCTACACTAGAGACCTGGAGCTGTAGGAGCCACGTGGAAACCCTGCCAGGGCTGAGATGTCTCTACCACCACTGGACCCACAAGACTTTCTACCAACTGGCCTGTCATCTTCCTGGATTCAGTCTCATAGTGACCCAATAGGACAGAGTGGCACAGCCACTTAGGGTTTCTGTGGCTGTAATTTCCAGGGCTGTAATTTCAAGTATTCTTGCCTGAAGCAGATTACCACCCCTTTTTCCAGAGCTGGAAGTGGATCCTTAATCATTACACCTCCAAGCTTCAGAAAAGGAATAATAAACTATTCAATATCATAGGAGATGGGTGACATTTGAACAGGGTGTATCAGTGTTAGTTCTCTGATTGGATGGGTGTACAGCCAGCTGTCTTCATTTAGGACATCTGAATGAAGATTGAAAGGACTTTCTTTGGACTGTTTTTTCCCCTCTATATGTTTATAAGCTTGCAACTATTTTGAAGTTAAAACTCAAAGAAATTGCCAAAAAGAAGTGCAAAGCTTGGTGAGGCCATTAGCACAATGATCAATAATTTCTTCCCTTTGCTCATATCAATAAACCCTTTTTATTTTGCTGTCTCACCACCATCAGAACGTCACAGACAAAATGGACAATGTGTACAAAAGAATATCACCGATATGATGCTTATATGTTAACATTTACACAAAGCTCAAAAAAAGGGAGAGTGGTTGCTTAATGATAGACACCAAATGGTGCGTTTTAGGGGAGACAGTGGGTTTAACATCGGGAGAAGAGTCACAGTCTGGCTCGATACAGTCAATGTTCTGTATGTGAATTTGTGTGGTAGTTGCATGGGTCTGTTCTCTTCGTAAAACTATTATTACATGTGTAGTACATATTTTCCTTCAATGTTTAAAATAAAATGTTTTTTAAAGAAGTTTAAAATACGTGACGAGGCCACACATTTTTATTAGAAATCAGTTTTAAAACTTTGAATGCAGCATATGATTGATACACACACATATTTACTGCCTGCATTGGTAACTTTTCATGTGTTTGTAACCTCTTGCTTAGAGACGAGAGGACTTTAGAGTAATATTTAATTTTTCATAATTCAGATTATAAAGGATACTAAATCCTTCTGACAAAATCATAGCTGCCTCCATTTCAGGTGACACTGAGGGACCTTCTCTTTTCATCCTGGCTTGAGAGTAGAGCTTATTTCTCCAGGAGCCAGCCAGGCCAGAGAATTAGTTCACTTTTGATGCTCTGCTAATTCATTTAGTTCCCCCGCAAGGGGATCACTTAATCAGAAAATGTAGTTCTCTGCCATCAGAGCTCCTGACCTGTGATGTAGGACCAATGATTATCTGAGCTGAGATCAGTCGCGTAAGCCTCAGAAAGTGCTCTATTGTAGGAAATCCCACTGCAGCAGGTTTTTGGGGTTTTTTTCCTAAACTAAGTTGGGTAAGGGAGAGGGGACTCTTACACTACTACTGCAGTGGAGTGTCTTCTGCTGGTCCACTGTACGGCCCTAATCTTCATTCTCTTTGTAAATATCTAACTGAACTTGTAGTTAATAAAAGACTAATTCTCCTCACAATTTCACATACAAAGGAAAATGGCGTGTGTGTTTCATATCTGGTTTAAACTGAAAGTAAATTAAGATTTTAAAACATTCTATGTGGCTGTAGCCTGAATCTCCTGACATGATATGGCAAATCACTCAAAGGGGTTATGATGCAGGTCATCGATCACAACAGCAAGAGCTTGATGTGCGGGTCTCTTAGAATCTAGTGGGTTTTTTCATCTTCTGTTCTAAGAAATCACATTTAATATACTTGGTAGCTATAGTGTTGAATTAAATAAATTTAGGCATAGAAGATATCCATGTTTTCAGATCATTTATTGTCATTGTCTAATACATATTATTTTATAACACTTTACAAATATACACCTAATTTTTCAAATGATAAGTAGGTACACATTAAAAAACTAGAAGGTAAATGGTGTTAGGCAAACTCACTCAGACAATGATGCAAAAGGATACAGTTCCTTTTACAGGGCTAGGAAATTAGGAAAATTACTGACCAAGCCTCCGAGGACCTAAGTTTCTACTCTAGACATATCACTTCTTTAAAATTTTCATTTTAGATATAAAATCTAAATCATTCTCTTTATTTTATAAAGAACATCTTTAAAATATTTTAATATATATTGGGAAACCATCTTTCCCTTATTATGTAAATTCAGAAAGATAATGAAAAGGATAATTAAAACTGGAGGAAACTAATATTTTAAAGGTAAGTATCACAGCATTCTAAAATATGACTCTATACAGACTGAAAATTCAGATGATGTATTCTGTAAACCCTATCGTTAGCATCAGCACATGGTGTAGATGTCAAGGTTTCAAGAAGGTTACATTTTCCCCTTCATTTTAAAGGAGGCCTATGTAAACTACAATAGTAGCGAGTCGTAACAAAATAATAAAACAGAAGGGGGAATAATATTACATTCTTATAAGTGTATCTCTTTAACTTCTATTGGCAATATTATATTTTGTACATGAAAAACTTCAGTTGCTTTTTCAATTACTGTGTCATATATGTACGAACAGACATTGCCCTACATTGAAAAGTTTCTGAAGCAATCGAAATGAACTATACAAATGCACATAATTGTGCACACACAGGAGGCAACTCTTTTCCTCCTGTGAAATGGATCTGGGAAAGTCCCAACAGGAATATAAAATATTAGGAATAAAAATTAAAATTATGAAGCACACCACAAAGATGTAAGTAGTATTGTGTGTAATTTTTTGCCTCAATTGCTTCAACATTTGAACTTTTCATTACTTCAGTGTCTAATGAGAGCTTCTAGATTTTTTTACAAATATGAAATGAGCTCCTTGTAGATTTTTACAAGTATCCAATAAACCAGAAAAGTTTAAGTCATACTTGTTTCTTATTTGTGCTTCAATTGTTTTAAATTTTAAACTTTTAGGTACTTCTATGTCTACTGAAAAATTCTAGATTTTTTAACTTTCCACAATATTAACTGAAAATAAGAGTTTACATAAAAATGGAAAAGAAGACTGAGATTTTTTTTTAATTCTTACTATCCTATAGACTAGTGAATTGTGGAATACTACTTTTGAAGAAATCATTATTGTCCCTTTCAACTGTGTGCTTCTTCCCAGACAAGAAGTTATGACTGAGTTGCTCAATATGTCATAATAGTGCAAAGTACTTCTATCTTTCCTTAAATGTCCACTATTTCTCATAATTCACATGACACTCTCTGGCTGTGGTTGTCTGTTAAATTTCCTGTTTTGGTCTCGTCTCAGCAAACCAAAATAAACAGCTTACAGAAAAAGCTATGGTGCTTGCTATTTTTCTTTTACTTTGGCATTTACAGTTAAGTATTTTCTCATTCGAAGTACAGAGAAAGTAAGGGAAATAGGCACAGACAATATAAGTAGGTCACAGCAGTTTCAATGCACCAAAAAATGTGCCATCTCCCTCCTGTGATATTTTAGCATTTTCTCGTGGAATGGCAAGTTGAAGTTCATCTCCTTCTTCCAGCTTTGCAATGCCTGCAAAAGAAGTATTCACCAGGACTGTAAGTGATTCCAAAATGGAAAAAGATCAAGCACAGACATCCCCACATCAGAGTGTACTGGTGAGTTTCTACACCAGTTACTGTTCTACTGGCCAAAAGAAATATCAAGAAATAAGCATAGTTGTAACATGTGAATGTAGGTATCATCTTTTTCTATAAATTGCGAATCTAGAAAGAACCTCAATGCTCAACTGGAAGAAAAAATAGTTACGTAAACCATGGCAGAGCTCACGATGCAATGCTGTATTGTTAAAGGCATTTCTCGCTTGATTTTATTAACAAGGAAAACGCTTAATAATAATGTTAAATTAAAATGCACACCTGTATACGTACTATTTTGTTCCAATTATAATTTTAAAGATCGTATACTTTAATATAAAGAATAGCAACCAAAAGTCTGTTTGTTAATATAGTACATTGTTAGCTACACTAGTAGTTATATATGTGTAGTTTTTATCTGGAGTCAGGATTAAAAATAGGGTTCAAGTGGATTTCTAATTTGTGCCTTCTATATTTATGTTTCCATAATCGAAAGTAAAAAGTAATCAAATTCTAAAAATTGACCAATAATTCTGCATGTGTCTGACTACATCTATGTAGTCAATGAGTCAGGAGTAGAGAATATAATTCAGGAACTATGCTCACCCAATTAGGTAATTTCTGACCTCATTTTAAAAAGAAAAATAGGCAATAAAAGGAAGGAAAGTGAAAGGGGAAGAAGAAATAGAGAAACAGAAAAGTATAAACTGGAAAAATAAGAATTATCAATATTTCTGACAAAAATTGAGAATGCCATTGCATTGTTTTCTTAAGAAACTGTGTAAATTTATTTACATGCATGCATACATCTATGTTAGCATTCTTCTATCATCAAAACCAAGAGATTTACTTGGTCTACAACCAGTCAGTGTTTAATTTCATACGCACTTACTCTGTGTCAAATACCATTCCAGACATCGACAGATCAGTGGTCAAGAATGACAAAAGTTTCTAGTTTCAAGGATCTGGCTTTACTTTTTAATGACTGACAGAAGACAACAAGTAAGTTAGGGAGCGGTAGGCATCGGAGAGTCTCCAGAAGACCCCTTACAAAGTAAGAGCTTGGTTTGGTGGAAGTAGTCGTTATCAGGATGACGTACACTGACAGTGAGTGTAGAGCACAGAGCCTTGGTTAATATTCACTCTCGTGAATTTGAAATATTCCAGACTCTGGCAGTCAGCTGTACCTCTACCAAAAAAATGTATTTAGTTTAGTAAGGATGCAATAAAAAAACAACTCTGCTTCGGTTCTTGGTACGACAGATATTAAAGTTCTCAAGAGAGTCATTGGGATTTTTTTTCAGGTTCACTGGGAAACATGGATTTCACTGATTCATTAATGTATACATTTAATAGTTTTATACCATTTCGCTCTAGAAAAAAATTAAAATCTAAAAGCAGAAACTTCCTATAGAATATATCTAATAAATAAAACTGTATTAGCATTCATAAATATATTTAAAGTCAAGTTAATGATTCACATATTGTGAGGCATCGAGGGGATCCAGCAAACAAGGGTAATAGGAAATAAATTTGTGAGAGAAGAAGATAGTGAGAAAAAAATTAAGGATTTTTTTTAAAGTTCTAAGTAGTAATTAATATAAACAAGTAAAATATCTGACTAGCCTCACTATTTATAAATACTATGAAGTGTCAAAATCAGTCACCACCAGATACAGGGAAACATTCTTTATGTAAATTAGGGAATTCCACTTTCATAAACTTCTCCATCCCCCACTCAAATCACTGTTTTGACTACAGGACCACAAATGACCTCATCTCAACTGGTCAGAATTATGCCTCCTGTCTAAGCAATTGGGTGTACATTTGACCCTAAAAACCTGTGAAGTGACAGCAAGTCTCCAGCCCAATTTGACTCTGCTATTCACAGTAGCTGTCTGGATCTGAAGGCATTCACCAGGATTCTGGGAAGTTTGGGTGAAAATCACAAAAAAATATGTATATTGTGTGTGAAGTTTTTGTTATTACCGTTTGCTCCCTAAATCCTGCCTCAATTGCACTCAAAATAAATAATCACTCAAAAATAAAATGAAGATGTAAAAGCTGACTGTCCTATGGCAACCCCATCGGTCTCAGAGTTTTCAATGCCTGGTTTGCCCAACAAAATTCCCAGGTCTTTCTCCTAAATCAACCCTCCAGACTCACTGATATCCAGTCGACAGTGACAAATAGCTCCCCCAAACTGCCCCCTGTGAGTTCCACAGACAGTGACACTTTACCGGAGTAGAAAGCCTCGCCTTTCTCGTGAGGAGCGGCTGGTGCATTCGAACTGCGGGCCTTGGGGTTATCAGACACATGCCGTAACCACTACACCAACAAAACTTCCCAAGGCAACTTTGGAGAACACAATTGTCAACATCTAATCACTTAATCACTTGGACCACACAGGGGCCATTTGTCTGCCATTACTAGAAGATTCCTAAAATGGACAGGCATTGTTCATTCCGTTTGTCTCTCCATTCCTTTACTGCTACTGAGTTCTAAGACAGGGTCGCTCCGACACTTTCAAAAACCAGGATTCATCCGCCTGGTGTCCACTGACACCAGATAACATCTGTATGAAAATATCATATGTGACTATTTGAGGAAGCAATTCTGCCACTGGTTCCGACCCTCAGAAACTCTAAGGAATTATGGGATGGGTACTGTGAAGCCAGGTTGGTCAGAGACACATTCTAACACTTAGTAGCTTTGTTTACCAGGTTAAGGTACATTACCTCTCTTGGCTTCACTCTACATCTTAAAGGAAAAGGTTTACGTAGATGAGAATATCTAAAAACATCTAAAATACCTAAAGAATATCGAGAGTATCTGAGGTAAATAAAATAGTGCCTGGCACCCTGTGAGTAAGTGACAAATAATTTTGTGGCTAATGTGGGTGGAGAAAAAAATACAAGTGGGATTTTCCTCACTGTTCAATGTTACAAAGTTGCTGTCTTTCCTAATTTACATAAAAGTAATAAGACCAGGAGTAATGGTTTTATCTATCTCAATGAAAAGGAGCTAGCTTTTACTCAAGATAAGGAGGAGTGCAGTGTGTCGAGGAACGCCTTTTTATCTCCTGGGGATCCAGTGCTCCATCCCTCCCACCCCACCTTTGTGTTGTGAAGCTCAGGTTATCAGCAAAGAATATCTTCATTTCACAATGAGCAAGACTGCGAAATAGGATTTACCAGCTGAGTAACAGGAATTATTGGGTAGTGTTTCAGGCATGTTTTGAATACATCGGAACAAAGTGACCAGACTCAATTCATCCCCAAACACATGAACTTTTTTCCTCTGTATTAAGTGTCCCATCGCAAAGGTATTATCCGTGTATAAAACCTGAAAAAAAAATCAAACAAAATACTTTACCAGAGTGAGGACAAAGTGGAAGACATTCTCTGGAGAAAGCAGAATTCGGGTTTGAACATACCTGACCGTAGATAAAGAAGTAGCCAGTTTCTTTGACCAGTATTTTGTTTTCTTTTTCTTCTAGGGCTCGTCCTCGTTTAAAGCTGAGAAGCCATGGAACAAATGTGAACGATCCTACAATTAAGAGAGCGGTTTATAAGAAGAGAAACCGAGACATTCAATTGCTAGCCACCATTTAGTGATGAAATTAAATCCGAAGGTTAGAAAATTCTATATTGACATGAAAATAGTGAAAGATCTTCAGGCAAGGTGGTAGGTTCACGCAGACACACTTCACAAGCTGTCTACAGCGAAGAGACTGGGAGTAGGGGGAAACACATGCAAATGATGAGCCTGGAACGCCGAGCTTCAGAGGAAAGGATTGAAAAGTGGGTTGACAACTGACATGGAGAAGAAGCTGAACAAAAGCTGCTGGAGAGGAGACAGACAGGTGATGTGGTATTGTCATAATCCACCCCTTGCTACAAACCCCGCCATCAGTCGCTGACAAGAAAAATATGAGGCCTTCCCTTGTCTCCCCACCCAACCCCCACTCAACCATTTGATGACCACAGGACTCAATCTCACCCATCTCAAGTAGTAGCCTGCATTTTTAAAGACCAAAATGGCAACATTTATCCAAGGAGAGAGTTAAGCAAGAAAGAAAAATGGAAACAGGAAACAGGAGGATGTGACTTAAGCCACAGTACCTTGGGGTAATAAAGGAGTTGACAGAAAATGTGCACACATTTTAAAATGTAGACCCTATGATCTGTTTTGTAAATCTTTGCCTGAGTTTTAAAGAAAGGTTAACTAAATAAATAAATATACTAATATCCACACCTCAACCCAGTATCTCAACAATCAAAAATGGAGCAGACAAATAAGCCTACAGTCACCAGAAGGAAAGAAACAGTAAAGCAGAAACAAATGGACATGAATCAGAGAAAAATAGAAAGATAAACAAGGCCAGAAGTTGATTTTTGAAAGGAGTAACAACATTGACAAACCACTGGCCAATCCAACAAGGGAAAAGAGGAAGAGGTTAATAATGTGACTCAAAGGAAGGGGATACCATCATGATAGCGCCAACAGAACGCTAGGGAGGATTCTGTCCTTCAGCAAGTGCGAAACGTTAGAAGACATGAACCTGCCTGCAAGCCGACTGCCGCCCCAACTCACGGGACCTGAAGGGGACCACCTGCACAGGCTCATGACAAAGAAGAACTGGATCAGGTCATTAAAAAAAAAAAAAAACTGGCTACAAAATAACTCTGTGCCTAGAGGGTCATACTGATAAAAACAAAACACTAAACCTCAGAAAAGAGCTGACAATGATTTTTTTCAAACCAATCTGGAATATACAAAGGCCTGGAAAACCCCAAACATCATTTTATAAAATGAGTTTCACCCTGATACCCAAACCAGAGTGATATCACCGAAACAGAAAATTATAGACAACTACCCTTCTTAGTTTGTCAGACTGCAGTGGCCTGTGTGCTGTTATGATTCTGGGAGCTACGTCCCTGGGATTTCAAATACCACCAGTGTCACCCACGGTGAACAGGTTGCAGTGGCGCTCCCACACTGAGAGCAGAATCCTAAGAAAGAACAGGCTGTCCACTCCAGATGAATCAGCTACTGAAAGCCACATGGATCTCAGTGAGCTATTGTCAGATACTGAATGCAGTAGATTATGGTCCACGATACTGCTAGAAGATGAGCCCTTCACATCTGAAGGCGCTTCAAATATGACTGAAGAAGAGCTGCCTTATCAGAGTAGAGTCATCTCTAAGGATGTGGATGGAGTCAAGCCTCCCGTAATAAGTCCTTTGTGATCTTCGTTTTCTGATGGGGCATAACTCAAAAGGATAAGAAAGAGTTGCAAACAAAATATGATGAGAATATTCCACAGGAGTGTCGAGAATATTTCAAGAATGGGGTTGACTCATTAAACTCTAATGACAAAAGATCGTATGAGCTCTGGGATGAAAATAAAAGCATCATACATGAAGAAAGCAAGAGGTCATCCAAAGACAAAAAAGAAAAGACCATATCAAAGCAGTTGTGAGGAGAGACTCTGAAACTTGTTTTTCATCAGAGAGCCACTAAGGTAAATAGGAGAAATGATGAAATCAAATTGCTGAACAGAAATTTTCAAAGGTCAGCTCAAGAAGAAAAAGGAAAATATTACAATGAAATGTACAAATCTTGAGTTAGAAACACGAAATGGAAAAACACACTCAGCATATCTTAAACTGAAGACACTAGAGGAAAATTCAAGCCTCAAATTGCGATATTGGCAGATTCCATGGGAAGAATGCTGAGTGATGCAGTAAGAATCAAAAACAGATAGAAAGACTACACAGTCATTTTACCAAAAAAGAACTAGTCAACGTGCCACCATTTCAAAAGGTAGCGTGTGAGCAAGAACCAATGGTGCCGAAGGAAGATGTCTAAGCTGCACTGAAGGCATTAGACACAAACAAGCCTCTAGGAAGTGGGGCACTACCCACTGAAACCCTTCAGCAAGCTGAGGATCTCTGGAGATGCCCTCTCTTCTTTGCCAAACGTTTGGAAGGTAGTAAGCTGGTCAACTGATTTGATTTATATTTGTACCAATTCCAAAGAAAGGTGATCCAACAGAATGCTCAAATTATGCAGTAATATCATTAACATCACAGTCAAGTAAACTATTTCCAGAGATGATCTAATTAAAATTACAGCAATAGATTGATAAGGAGCTGCCAGAAATTCAGGAGAGATTTAAAAGGTGGATTGGAACAAGGACTATCAATGACTATGTCAATCAGATTTGGCTGAAAGCAGAGAATAACAAAGATGTTTACCTATTTTATTGACTAGACCAAAGCATTCTACTGTGTGTCCTTTTAAAAAAACAAAATTATGGATAACCTTCAGAAAAAATGGGCATTCTAGAAACTTCTTTATGCTGATGTGGAACCTGTATTTGGACCAAGAGGTAGTTATGGAACAGAACAAAGGCCTACCTACTACGTGGTTTAAAATCAGGAAAGGAGTCATCAGGTTGCAACCTCTCACCATCCTTGTTCAAACTGCTTGTTGAGAAACTAATCAAAGAAGCTGGATTCTGTGAAAAGAATGTAGTGTCAGGATCAGAGGACAGCTTATTAACAAGTTAGATATGCAGATGATGCAACCTTGCTTGCTGAAATTGAGAAGAACTTGAAGCACTTAACGATGAAGATCAAGGATTGCATCTTTCAGTATGGATTACGACTGCAGAGAAAAAAAAATCTTCACAACTGGACCAGCAGGAAACATAATGAGAAACGAAGGAAAGACTGAAGCTGTCCATGGTTTTGTCTTCCTTGGATCCATAATCAAGGCTCATGGAAACAGCAGTCAAGAGATGAAGGAGCACATTGCTTAGGGTTAAGCTGCTGCACACGCACTCTCGGATGTTGGAAAGCAAGAATGTAACCCTGAGGACAAAAGTGTGCCCAGCCCAAGCCATCTCATGCCCGGTCGCCTCATAGGTATGTGAAAGGGGGATACTGCACTCTGTAAACGTGGTCTGTGAGATTCCAGTACAAGAGGTTTGCTCTTTGATATATGAATTCTCATCCATTATTTTTCCAACTACACATGGGAGTCACGGAAAGCTGCTGTGCTGAAGTACTGGGCAGCGTAAGGCCAAAGGAAGACAGTGACGGAGAGAAGGGACAATGCACAGAGGAAATAAATAACTGATGTAAATCCAGGCTTCTGTGCTTTGGGCAACCTTACCTATTAAACCACTTACTGTCCATTGACTCTGACTCGTCATGACCCCGTGTTGGGCAGGGCAGGACTGTGCACCAGAGAGTTTTCAATGGCTGATTTGGGGAGATAAAACAATAGTACCAGCCGTTTGGTTTGAATCACCTCGGGGTGGATTTGACTATCTAACTTTTGAGTTAACGGCCAAGTTCATTAACTGTTTGGACCACACACAGACTCCTCAATCCTCATTGTTGTCTTAGCTGCCGTCAAGTTGGCCGCCAACTAGAAGCAAGCCCGTGTGAGTGGGACAGCTCCTTAGAATTTTCTTGGCTGTAATGTTCAGGGCAGCATCTCTCCAGACTTGTTGCACAGTGCCATGGCACGGGTTCAAATTGTTAGTAGCGGATTGCTACACCAGCCAGGCTCCTCAATACCCATCAAGAGATGTCCTGAGTTCCCCCTTGTAAGCACATTGGATGCTCCCCAGTATGTTATGTAAATACTGAAGTTAAGAGCTAGAAGACTGGGCAATCTGAAGAGTGTAAATAAAGTAGTGTCAAAATAAATGAGTCACAGATAAGAAAAATGGTAATATAAGACTAGAATGGTGCAACAGAATGGTAGTGGTCTAAACCACGATTCAAAGAGTTATTCTATCATTGGAAAGAGTGGACCACATGTGTATCTAAATTTCACCTTGCTCAAAGCAAAAAGTGATTTACTTATAAACTTTACAGAGTCCACAAGAGTTAATATGCCAGTAGTTTAAGAGAAGAATGATCCAAAATTGAGGTTAGAAAAGAAAATTCTTTGGTGGATTTTCAGTCACATAGCAGGATGTACTAGAAGCCCGTGTACTACACACCCCATAAATATAAATAATTAGGTATGCCTAGTTCATCTGGTGCTCCCAAAGCAAACCAACCATGCTTTCCTTTTATTCCAAAATAGGATTTGAGAAACTATAAAACCAGAACCTCTTATTTCTGTACATTTCAAAGAAGTTTTAAAACATCATGGATGATAAGACAGATGAAATCACACTATGGATTCAGGTTGAAATGAGCAATTTCTTAAGACTGACCTTAAGATTTGTATTTTCATAAACAGAAGAAGGGGCAGTGTATAGTCGAGTAGAAAGAAATGAAGGCTTGATGCTGCAAACGAAAGAAAGGATAGATAGAGGGACATCCTAGATCTCATTTAGCACCTGCTTATGTCTGTTCTTAAATGTTCCTGGGAACTTCCTAAGTGATTCCCTTCATTGACTACAAAGATAAGGCAGACTGATCAACTTCACTATTTGTTCCAAAAGAAGAACACTGGGATAATTTTTCTTAAATAAAAAACCTTCAAGTGCCATACTGGCACAAAGGCAGAATTATTATCACCCTTTTATTATAGCATTTTAATTTTAATTCGTAACATGTTTGAGTTTTACTTAAACTAGGTCATGTGTACAGGATATACTTTGGCTCAAGAGTGTTGAAAATAAAAGGAAGGAGTTAATGATTGCCTATTTTGGCACAGAACCTTTCATTCTGTTGTGCACTGGGTCTGCTATGGGTCAGAACCGAGTCAAAGGCACCTCACCACAATGACCATATTTTTACATTACCGTGTAAAATACAGCACGACACCATTGAAGGCAATGGCTTTTATGGCACTAATGATTTTCACAGGGTGCTCCAATCAAAGTCTGGCTGAAATTTTCCTTTCTCCTTAAAAATATGTTTCCAGTCAGACAATCCATATCTTAGATTCTAACCCCTCTGAGAACAAGGATTGTCTACGTTTGGGTCACTACCTGTCACTATACGACTCTGAGGCAGAGCTAACATAGTCATGGAGCCACTGTAGATGTACAATGATTTCAGGTAGCTCCTCATTTATGATGTATTCGAGTTACAAGAACTGCACTGAAGAACTCTGTTCTTTGTGTTTGTGGTTTTTTTTTAATCTTGTCATTTATGTGTGCTACATAAATAGGGGGGGGGGTGGAATCCAAACCACTCTCATCAAGCCAATTCAGACTCAGAGTGCTTCCATATAGGACTTCTGAGACTCCTTCTAGAAAACAGCTTCATCTTTTGCCCTGAAAGTCTCTGCTGGTTCTGAGCTGTCCGTCGTCACTTATTAACCCAATGCTAATCAGACATACAATGTTAACAGATGGATGTGTGTTAATAGGTAATAATTCCAGCCACCAAAAGTAAATAAAGATAGAACTTATACAGATATGAATAAAAGACAATGACAATGAAAATTAATAATAATAAGGTATTCAGATTATGTCAACCCCAACTTTTATGGAGTTTTCAGAACAGAAATCTGCCATAAGTCAAGGACTACCAGCATATTTTTTTAAACAACTACTTCAACTCTGAATGAAGCCATATTATGACAATAAGTAAAAAATAGTCCTTGTTAATTTTTAAATATTTTATTGAGATATAATTAACATCATAGAGTTCAATAATTGAATCATATTAAGAAGGTTTGTGCATTTATTATCCACAAACAACTTTGGAAAATGTATTTCTTCTTGTACCCATTGATGTTGACTCCTTATTTCCCTCCACCCACTTCCCCTTCTGTACCACCAGGTAATTATTCATTTTGTGGCTGCCTTGGTAAATCCACCCATCCTGACTTCCCTATACAGAAAAATATACACAACAAAGACAGAAAATGAACCCAGCAACAATGACAAAATAAGACAGAGGGCTCAGAAGCAACAAGAAAGCCCACATGGAAGAAACACACAAGCCTGTGTGACCATGAGGTGCCGAAGGGATCAGTTATTAGGCATCAAAGAACAAAAAATCATATAATTGTGTGCTCACCTTCCTCATACGATCACTGAAGACAAATGGGTGCATAAGCAAATGTGGTGAAGAAAGTTGATGATGCAGAGCTATCAGAAGATATACTGGGGTCTTAAAGGATTGAAGTTAAAGTGGCCATCTAGCTCAGAAGCAACAAAGCCCACATGGAAGAAGCACACCAGCCTCTGTGATCAAGAGGTGTCGAAGGGATCAAGTAACAGGCATCAAAGAACAAAAAAATCAAATCATTGAAAATGAGGAGGAGTGCAGATTGGGGACCCAAGACCCATCTGTAGGCAACTGACATACCCTTACAGAAGGGTCTCAGGGAGGAGACAAACCAGTCAGAGTGCAGTGTAGCAACGATGAAACATTCAACTTTCCTCTATGCTTCCTAAATGCTTCCGCCCGCCCCCACTATCATGATTCCAATTCTACCTTACAAATCTAGCTAGTCCAGAAGATGAACACTGGTACAGATAGGAACTGGAAACACAGGGAATCCAGGATGGATGATCCCTTCAGGACCAGTGGTGAGAGTGGCGATACCAGGAGGGTAAAGGGAGGGTGGGGTGGAAAGGGGCAACCAACTACAAGGATCTAAATATAACCTCCTCCCTGGGGGATGGACAACAGAAAAGTGGGTGAAAGGAGACATCTGACAGTGTAAGGTATGACAAAATAATCCTAATTTATAAATTATCAAGGGTTCATGGAGTGGGGAGGGAAAACTCAGGAGCTGATACCAAGGGCTCAAGTACAAAGCAAATGTTTTGAGGAGGATGATGGCAAAAATGTACAAATGTGCTTGACACAATGGAGTATGTATGGATTGTGTAAGAGTTGTACAATCCCCTGGTAGAATGATTCCATTTAAAAGAAAAAAAAAGGAAAAACAAAAGAGCTGCAAGAGCCCCTAATAAAATGATTTTTTAAGCCAAACTGTAAAGCAGAAGGGAAAAAAAAAGATGACCACCTAGGAGACCTTATGGGGCCGTGTTTCCCTGCCCCATGAAGTCCTTGGGAGTTGAAGTCGACCACAAGCACCGTGACAGTAGCGAGCGTGGTAAAAAAGGCTGCCCACATTAGTAGCTGAACCAAAAATGCACCTGCCTGCCTCCAAAGCCCAAGCTGTGGAGAGGTGGGAAATTCCCATGCTCCCATTTGCTCAAGGGTCTACAATCTACAAGGATAAGGTAACATGGGGAGCAAAGACACCTACTATGAATATTTGCCTTGGTGGCTACAAAAAAAAGACAGAGGGAAGCAACAATTGAAAGAAAGCAGCTTATGACTATGTTTCTAACAGGATACTTTTTGACCTAGTTTCTATGTAGCCCTTGATGGCCCAGACTATGTGCTATGCACTACTGGGCCTTTAGACTCTGACCTTCCAAGACACACCACATCCTTCATAGGCCACACCAGACGGATTTGATGTGGAAAGCCCACTAGGTGAACTGGACTTTACCTTAGCTCACCTGTCACAGATTTAAGGAACAAACATACTCCCTTGTACTCAAGGCTGAAATACCCTAGCATGAGAAGCAGCTGATGACTGCTGTCCCGGCAGTGGGAGGTTGTTGGACTTTGGGGTGGACCTACCAAGTATGTACTATTTTAACCTCCCACCCTTGCTTTCTTATGACAGGTATTAATCTGGTAAACAGGGTTCTACCTTAGTGAGTGAGTTATTGAAAGTTTTGCCCTATGACCAACTCACAATATTTATGTAAAAAATGTATAGTCACTTAATAATTTAATCTATATAAGTCAGCAACGAATGTACTGTCTGGAACCAGCCTATGCTTGTGAAATTTTCTCAGCACTGTTTTATATTCTATATCACTGGATAAATTAATCACTATCAATGTAATTATTTTATGCCCCAAAGGTTGATTGATAATGTGCTCTACTATATAATGGCAAGATGTCTCTAAGATGAATCAGAAACATATATAATATTTGAATGGATTGGGAGCTCACTTAATTCTCACCCCAATTGAAGAACAATTGGTTCTTATGACATGGCCCTCAACCAGATTAGTCCTCATGCAGAGATAACTGAAAATATGGGTGCTATGTGGGAGAATCCCTGGTAGAATAGTAGGCTATGATCCACATGGTCCACAGTTCAAAACCAGCAACTCCTCAGGAGAGAAACTGGACTTTCTACTCCTGTGAACAGTTACAGCCTTGGAAACCCACAGGGGGATGCTATGAGTCAACAGTGACTCAACGATCGTGAGTTTGGGTTGCCCTGGTTATTAAAAAGTATGGCAAAGAAACCAGATGATGCCCAGCAAATAGAAAGAATAGCCTCTGTGGTCTTACCATCTTGCCTTAAAATGAGCTGTCAACTAAGGGAGGTATCAACTGGTTCATGGAAGAAGCACACCAGCCCGTGTGATCTAAGGATTATAAATGTTAAAATCAGAATGCAATGGAGGGAATGATACCATAGTTTAAACTGTGAACACTTGGTTGGTTGACATCTATGCATGACAAAAAGGAAGTCCAAAATATTTTTGCAGGGACCAAACCTGGGTTAAGCCTCTGGTGAAGTTCCTCTTACCATAGTGGAGGGATGTGAATAGTCTTGTTATCAGCCTAAAGCATTGTAAGGTTAATTGAGGCAGATGTAGTTAGGTTAAAATTTATACCTTATTATTTACTCTCTCTTTTAACCCATTTTAAAGCTGTTCCAATATTCAGTATTTTCTGCTTTCTTTTTCATTGAAGTTTTTCTGTGTTTTATCTAGTCATTGGTTTCAGTTTTGTTTGTTTGCTGTTTGTGTTATGTATGATTTTCTGCGCATGAAATCCAATTGCCTAGGGACGTGGGTAGGGAGTATTGGAAGAGGCAGGGAGTTAACAATCATGAGTAGGAGAAGAAAAGGTTCTGATATTGATCATGATAAAGATTGCAAAAAACTTCTTAAAGTGATTGAATGATTAAATCATATTATATGTGAATTATATAGCAATAAAACTATTTAAAGAAAGAAAAAGAAAGCAGAAAATATTTTAAAGCCAGAATAAATTCAAAACGGGTTAAAAAGTAGATCTAGTGACAAGGTGTTGCTTTCCATCCCAACTATATCTGTTAAGAGTCCTCTGTAAAATGTTCTTTGGAATTAAAGCTATTAAATGACTAGTCTATGGTTAGTGGGGATTCAGCAAAGACTCAGTCCACATAGGGACCTTGCAAACGGATGTTGGGCTTCCAATAGAAAGTATAACATCCTGAAAACTGGTTGCTTAGAATTTAGGCACTGGTACCATTCTCTTATTTGGATTTGGATTTTACTCTATAACCTCTGTATCACACAGGGTGGTGTTCTCCGTGGACTTAGCTGACTCCTCACTTAGATGGCTGCTTGTTTTGAACCAAGTCTCTAAGGCTCCAGATGCTATTTTTTTCCTAATAGTTTGGCACCTTCTGGTTTCTTCACCACCCTTTGTTATAGCACCCATATCATCAGTGTTCTCCTTTTGAGGGTGAGCACAGTACAGAGACAGAGCACATGTCACAAGAATTGATTGTTCTTATATTAGAGCTAGGATCAAGGGGGAACTCAAAATCCATTCACATGCGTGTGGCCTATGTACGTCGCTGGTTCACTTTAGAGACATCATAAATCATCCCTGTGGGATACTATTGACAGTATCATTATTTTCATCAATGGCATGGAATTTAAAATACTGTTGAGAAAAGGAACTTGTCCATGTGTAGGACATCTTTTGAGACTACTTGAACTGTTATCCTGTACAGCTTACAAAACTACATGAATTTCTGACTTGTACAGCTTCCAAATTTAGGTGACTAGACACAAGGTACACAACCCATGAGGGTGGGAGATATGGCAATAGGTCAGTAACACTCATTCACGGAGGCAGAATCATGCCTGGGAAGTTAACACATGTCCCAAAAAAGTAAAGAGAGTGTAGAAATAGCAAATCTATGTTGTTCCCAGGTTGCCATTCATTGAGCACCTCCTAAGCAATAGGTCCAAACCAAAGTCCAATGACCACCAAATCCCTAACCTTAGGGCAGTGACTCATCTGCTTCTCCCATTGAAGCCTTTCAGATTGGAGTTGAAGGAAGCAGTTCCATTCCAAAGATCTACCGCAAATGAGTTTGACGTTGAGTCTAGTTCACCTAGTGGGATTTTCTACTTGGATCTTTCTGCTGTGGTCTATGAAGCCTGTTATGCACATGAAATAGCGAACTCTAATGGCCCAGTTGTCTAGAGCACATTGCCTGGGTCACAAGCAGCTAAGCTACAGATACATGAGGTCAAAAGTACTCAGTTAGGAACAAAATATTGGGTGTATTATTTTCTCTGTGAGGTCTATAAGTAATGTTAAGCATTTTTCTCACTGGCTGGTTACCCCCAACCCACCAGTAACCCTCCCTGTTTTACCCACCATCAGAACTGAAATCACTTCCTCCAGTGTAGACATGTCACCCCACCCCCACCTCCATCCCTGCCACATGACCCAAGTTCCCAGTAAGGCTCAATAATTACGCTTGTAGGAATGTCTGTGGACTTGGGATCATCATAAAACATTGCTATCTGGCAGATATTGAGAGATCTTCTCCCTCTCCCCACAACGCAGCAGACTGGTCCCATCTGGAGTGAAGCCATTTCTCTTAAGGTGATTGTTAAGAAGTTCAAATGTGCGGATAATATATGGTCTGTAAGAACCAGGCAGGCACACGGCCTTGGTATTTGGGGGACATATTAGGGAGACTACATTAGCCTGCTGTTTTCCAAAAGCACTTTACTACCTAGTTACAGATATTTGGGGAACTGAAAAATCATTAATACTATATCTAGATCTGATTTTAATGGAAACATGTATTTATTAAAACTCATTGTTTATATTCTGTCTAGGGTTTCAGAGATATTTAGTTACCAATTTTTTTCAGTAACATACATTAATTTCATAGGTCTTTTCACTATGTTTACATTTTTAAAATTAGGGACTCATTTCTTAACAAATCCTGCTACTGACTATAAGGATAGAAAGAAAAACAAGTATTAATTAGGTCTGTGATTTTCTCTTGGCATTTTGTAATTTCTGTTCACAACATTCTTATTTAAAATACATAGTACAGTTTACCTGTTTTTATTTACTGTCTATATATCTTCTCCATACTATAACATACCACACACACACACAAAGCATACTCTATAAAAGCATTAAAGTTGTACAGTCATAATTGTATATCCAAGTGCCAATAATTGGACCTAGCACATTCAATAATTACAAGATTCTGAAGTAATAAATTTTAAATCATTTAAGAAAATTAAATAAAGGATAAATTAATTAACAACAGTTGTATAATAGAAGTATTTTCATTTCTAGGCCTTTAAACTCAATTATGGAATCACGTTTCTAAATCACAGCCAATAGGAGGTAGGGGTGACCTCCTGTGTGAATTTTCTGAGTCAACATATCCAACAAAAACAACAGACTCAATAGCAACTTCTCACAGTTACAGAATCTATCAATCAGAACCCACTAGCCTACATCCAATAGTTTCTACAGCAGTCTAACCACTTAAGAAATCACCATGGAGAAACTTAAATGACAGTCCAGCAAGGGACTGATGGTGCGGGTGTTTATGGCACAGATTGATCCCTGCTATCCACAATATCTAAAGGTAACTTTCCTCACAAACTGAAAGATCTGCTCTCCTACAGGCACACAGTTTGGGTATCTGATCTTGGAATGACATTTTTGTAAAGCTTTGATCTTGCTGAGAAATAGAAAGTCTCACCAATCCATCAACTTTGCTGTAGTTCTTCTGAACTTCCATGTCACAATGATAAGCTTTTGTAAAATATTTTATACGCTCATTTTGTGACTGTTACCAAGAACACAAATGCAAAACACTAGAACAATAAAGTGAATATAGTATTGCAAAATTCCATGCACACCACGCTAAGGGACAGCCACTTGGCTGCCAACAAGCTATCTTTGGATGTGGGCATTGACCTTTACAGAAAAAAATATCTGGAATAATGTCAAAAAATCTGGAATAGTGTCAAAATTGTCTAAGTTATCACAACTGCCTGTTTCTTTGAGGTCACCATGATAGTCGATGTAACTTTGGCATTGTTCCAAAGGAAAGATTAAGAAGGGAAACAAGAGAGTCATTCAGCATCCGAGGAGGAAAAGCCATTTGTGCAGTATGGCACAAGGAAGAAAGGTTCTAACCACACGGAATGAAAATGGCAAAGGTCAAGACACAGAAGAAGAAAAGAAATAGAAGTGCAGAACTTCTCAATCATTTCCTCATCCCCAATATTTTGCAGAAAAACTACTAAAACCACTAGAGGGCTCTAAGGAGAAATTTACTGTGAAGATGGAGCTCTTGATTGCTGTCTCCAGTTTGGTGGGCATTCTTGAGTCTCTCCTCTCTCATTTCTCTCCCTTTGTTCAAAGATTTCTGCACCCCCATCAAAGAGACCTAACTCTGTGTCCTCTGCATGAGTATCTCATCTCCTGGTAGACCCGAACATCATTCAATGATTGCTCATGACTGTGGCCAATAATCCTGTTACTGACAAGGACCCTGGTGGAGCTATGACGGTGGGAACCAGTGCTATCAGAGAGATGACATCGTGATGCCCTGCAGCCATGACTAAAGGACATCTTCAAGGGCTGCCCAGTGTCTGACACAGAGACAGAAATACCATGATGGCTGCAAGAACGCTGATTCAGCAATTCAGACCATCGCATCATCAAGACACTGAAGACAAAT
Source organism: Tenrec ecaudatus (assembly GCF_050624435.1). NCBI lineage: Eukaryota > Metazoa > Chordata > Mammalia > Afrosoricida > Tenrecidae > Tenrec > Tenrec ecaudatus. The sequence goes on from NC_134540.1 coordinate 93,660,896, forward strand.
TCTGAGAAGCCTACACAGGCCTCAAACAACGTAAGAGCCCATGGATATAGAGTGTTTGATGCTAACAATTACTTTCCAGGGCAGAAGTCCTGTATATTGAGAGGACTACAGTGTAGAAGATTATGAAGATGGGTATGAAAGTGCCAGCCTCAATGAAGAGCAGGATGCAGATTGTGAATTGGTGACGTGCTGATGGGGCTGCTGATGTTCAGGGCACAGATTAATCTTCCAATGAAGAGCAAGAGGTTTCCAACCAGTGGAATGCCAGGCCCAGGGAAAACGGAAAGCCAAAGCTGCAGCCATCAGCAGTAATCGGGTTGAAATCAGGAAGACTCATAAACAATTTGCATGTTTCAACTGAGCAAAGTATTCCTTGCTGGTTCTGGGAAAGCAGAAAAGAGGAAGGAGATTTAAGTAGACAGTAAGGAGGAGGCAGTGGTGCGTTACTTTCACTTGGAGACATTGAACACTTTCTTTAAAAGCCAAAGTCTGACAAGGAGACCAGACAAGCAACTTCTGGGAAAACGGATCAAAAATAAAGTGTGGCAAAGAAAGCCAACATGAATTCATGTTTAACTTCCACAAATAAAGAAGAGAAAGTCGGAATAACTTTATGATGATGCAGTCCAGCCCGTCTGCCTTGTCAACAACATCCCCGGGCCCTGGGAGAAAAGCAGCTGTGCTTGGAAAAAGAAGAAGGACCTTCCCAGCAAGGTTTCCTCTTCCAGTAGAATAGCAAATAATCTGCCGTTACTCTACATTACTAGGCCAAGGAAGCTGGCTTCTCTTAAAAGTTCATATGCAATGCATTTTGACGATCACAGTAAAGTTGCTAACGACTTTTCTTTTGAAGCTCATTTGAAATGTAAGCAATCTGGTGAACTAAAATCATTTCAATTTAGCACTCAACCAAACACATGGAGCTCCTCCTGTGTCTTCAGTAGACACAAACGAATGAATCTAACTCCTTTAGTCACGGCCCTCCCAGCACCAGGGGAAAGCAGGTCTGTAAATAGATGCTTATGGAAGAGTGTAAACAGCTTCTAGTTGAACTAGGGACCTATGTCTATGGGCATCACAGAGATTACAGGGACTAATTCTATCAGATTACAGATGAGATCTGTAGAGGTGATAGTATATTCTTTTTTATACAAAAATAAACAATGTTGTCAGGAGTAAGCGATTCATCAAAATAGGCATACTTGCAAAAGGAGGTCCCTCCTATGCAGATTTTGGCTAGCCAGCCAAGCTCCTTCAGTCCATCTCGAAGATCGAACTATTTTCAATGCCATGTTGATAGCTTTTGGCTAACAGAAAACCCAAAACAGCCACTGGGGCAATTCTGACTCATCGCCACCCTTTATGACAGGGTAGAATGGGCTCTGGGGTTTTCAGAGCCTGTAACTCTTTACAGGAATAGAAAGTGTCCTCCTTTCTCCCGCGACATGGTGCGGCTGGTGACCTTGCAGTTCAGAGCCCAATGGTAATCATCGTGCTACCAGGTCTCGGGTTTTTTTGGTGAAAACTCTGCTTTTGAAATTGCTCAAACTATAATCATCCTGAAGTGGTTTTATTCATTTGAGTGGCTCGCTCTTCCAAACAGGAAAATAACAAACACAGACAAATTCCATTTCTACCTTCCTTTATTTTTACCTTATTTCAATAAAATTGTTTCTGATGTCACAAAAACAAACATACAAAATTAGGTTCCTAACATGCTAGTTTGATTATCAACCCAAACTCACTGCTATAAAGTAAATTCCAACTTATAGCAACCTGGAAGGACAGAATCGAACTATCTCTGGGGCTTTCTGAGGCTGTGGACCTCTATAGGAGCAGGAAGCCTCCTATTTCACCCACAGCACAGCTGGTAGGTTTGAACCACAAGCCGTAGATTAGCAGCCTAACTCTAGCCCACTATGTCCCTAGAGCTCCTTAGTTTGACTCTAAACAAATGACAGCCAAAAAATATGGTAAATGCCTCCAAATGATATGTGGTAAGCTTTTTCCAAACTTGCCTACATTACTTCTGATAGCGGACATTTAACATTTTAGAAGTAAACACTAAGGGTGTTAAAGCCTATTACTAGTGAACAGTAAAAATAAAGTCTTTTGCTATCTGCATATTGAGCTTTCCAGCTTCAGGTAGCTTCCAGTATTTGCTGCATATAATGTTTTAGCCATCAAGGAGTGAACTAGACACAGTGACCACAACAATGGGCCCAAACACTGCAACGACTCTAAGGACAGTCCAGAGCCAGACAATTATTAGTGGAAAGTTAATCAGCAACATTTAAACAAAAACTCAAAGCCCATCTGTAGGCAACTGGACACTCAATTGCAGAAGGGTCGCGGGGAAGAGATGAGCCAGTCAGGGTGCAGGGTAGCAATGATGAAACATACAACTTTCCTCTAGTTCCTAAATGCTCCTCCCTACTATCATGATCCCAATTCTACCTTACAAGTCTGGCTAGACCAGAGGATGTACACTGGTACAGATAGGAACTGGAAATGCAGGGAATCCAGGGCGGATGATCCCTTCAGGACTAGTGGGCAGAGTGGTGATACCTGGAGGGTGGGGGAAGGGAGTGGGGTGGGAAGGGGGAACTGATTACAGAGATCTACATATAACCTCCTCTCTGGGGGAAGGACAACAGAAAAGTGGGTGAAGGGAGACGTCGGACAGTGTAAGATATGACAAAATAATACTTTATAAATTATCAAGGGTTCATGAGGGAGAGGGTAGCAGGGAAGAAGGGGAAAAATGAGGCGCTGATGCCAGGGGCTTACATGGAGAGCACATATTTTGAGAATGATGAGGGCAACAAATGTACAAATGTGCTTGACACAATTGATGTGTGTATGGATTGTGATAAGAGTTGTATGAGCCCCCAATAAAATGATTTAAAATATATATGCATTTACAATTCATGTATAATCATAGCATTTATCTATCCTTATATACCCAGAGAGAAAAGGAGTGAGACAAATCAGATGTAACATATTAGTGTGGTTCTTCTTCATAGTGACCCCATGTACAAGAGAACAAAAGATTTCCCATCCCCACCATTGGTGCTGTTTGTGTGTACTGTCACCGCCGCTGCGCCAGCCCAGCACAGTGAAGGGCTGGCTTCCTCTGGTTCACAGCTTCAGTCATTTTTCCTTCTAGTCTCTGAATAGTATCCTTCCAAATCTCAGAATTGCTAGCATTGACTCTTTGAATGACCAAAAAGTATTGCAATAGAGAAAAGTTGCCTTTTCCTACATTAGACAGAATATTTAAAGCTTACTAAACATATTGAAAATACTTTTAAAAAGCAAGATTCTGACTATCAATTTAATGAGCAGTGCATACGTACATAAAACCAAGTTTGACATTGTGGGGCACAGTAATATACTTGGCTGTGTAGATGAAGTAAGGTGAAGGAAATCCATGGAATACAGAAGTCATATTCAAAGCCGCTGAGATTCCATGTTTTAAAGAGTAAGGAGAAGCGTCCATGTGGCTGTGACCATTGGGGAGAAGTGATCCTATGTGTATTTTAGAAATATCACTATTTGGTGTCTTATACTGAATAGGGCAAAAATGAGTCAATGTGCAAGCTGGCAGTTGCTTGTGTGAGGTAAATGATAAAGATATGAAGAAAAGTATATTAATTTTAAAATATATATCTCAGGAAATAAAGGATAGACTTTGAAGATGATTGTGTTGAACTAGAGGGATACTTGGGAATGACATACGCATGTTATTTGTTGAAGAAATGAGAAACAGTTTTATATTTCAGCCTGAGGTGCTACCGAGATTCTCGGGAGTAGAAAAACCACAGACAGAGGGCAGTACAGCTAAAACTTTGGGAAAGTAATCCATAAGCACTGAAGGTACACATGAACACCAAGAGCACTTAGAGAAAAAGCATATCATTGTAAATGTGTAAGTGCAGAGTGGAGACTCAAAGCCCATAGGCAGCCTACTGGACACCCCCTTACTGAAGGGTTGTGGGGAGGAGATGAGCCAGTCAGGGTGCAGGGTAGCAACAATGAAACATATAACTTTTCTCTAGTTCTTAAATACTTCCTCCCTCCCATTATCATGATTCCAACTCTACCTTAGAAATCTGGCTAGACCAGAGGATGTACATTGGTACAGATAGCAACTGGAAACAGCGAATCCAGGACAGATGACTCCTCTAGGACCAGTGGTGAGAGTGGCGATGCCTGGAGGGTGGAGGGAACATGGTATACACAGGGGGAACTGATTATAAGAATCTACGTATAGCCTCCCTGGGGGAGGGACAGCAGAGAAGAGGGCAGGGGGAGATGTCGGACAGTGTAACATATGACAAAACAATAACAATTTATGAATTATGAAGGGTTCATAAAGGAGGGGGGAGTGGGGAGGGAGGGGGGAAATGAGCACCTGATATTAAGGGCTCAAGTAGAAGGCAAATGTTTTGAGAATGATGATGGTAATAAATGTACATATGGACTTGACACATGGATATATGTATGGATAGTGATAAGAATTGTAGGAGCCCCCAATAAAATGATTTAAAAAAATTAAAATCGTGAGAAGAAAATGAGTCTATGTCAGAGTTCTGAAAAGCATCAATATTTTAAAACTATGCATAAAATAAATTTGAAAAGATGTCTAAAAAGGAGTAGCCAAAAAGTTGGGAAAGATAGAAGAGAAATAAATCCAGTGAAGGATGCATTTTTAATCTGTACCTTGATTAAGAGGCAATATTTTAAACAAAATAAGAGGATTCTTCATCGTTTAAAATAAGGAAAAGTGTTCATAATAGATCTTTTCTGTTTATCTTGATGTTGCCTATTCATCTAGTTGTGGGGATTTTGGTTTTCTTTACATAGAGTTTTAATCCAAACTGAAAGCTGCCGTCTTTGATCTTCATTGGCAAATGCCTCAAAATTTCTTTGTTTTGAACAAGCAGGCTGTGTTTTCTGCATATTGTGTTTGTTAATTAGCCTTTTTTTCAACCTTGATCCAGTATTTTCTTCATATACTACAAATTCTTTAAATATCTGCTCACCATACACTACACATACAAGTCTCAATGATTTTGCTTGTCTAGGGAGAGAATCCAGGCTGAGACAGTGTGTCTGAAATTTATATCATTTCATCACCCTTATTCATTCTGTATGCTGAGCAAATAATTCACAGCAGCAGAGGCAAGTTTATGAATAACCTGCTATATGAAGATAACACAAGTTTGCTTGCTGACCTTGGGGAGTACTTGAAACACTGTTGCAGATAAAGGACTACGATGTTTCACTGTGTCTTACACCTCAATGTAAGGAAAACAAAAATCCTCCAATTGAACCAATAAGCAACATCATGCTAAATGGGGTAGCACTGAGATTGTCAAGGATTACATTCTGCTTGTATCCACAGTCCACCATGCCCATGGAAGCGGCCATCAAGAAAACAAAGTAATGGCCCTTGCCATATCTGTGGCAAAAGACCACTTTAAGGTGATAAAGACCAATGCTGTCACTCTGAGGAGAGGACTAAGGTGAAAGACACTTGACAGACTGTTTTCTAGTGTCTCATGTGAAAGGTGGCCAATAAAATAGGAAGATCACAGAACTGCTGCTGTTGAGTTACCGATTTGGGGAGAACATTGTATATAGCACATCTGCCAGCGGAACCAACAAATCTGTTTGGGAACAAAGATAGCTGGAACATTCCTTAGAAAGAAGAACGTGTTCATTCTTCCGGTGGTCCACGGTACATTAAAAAATTTTCACCCAAAACCATTATTCAAGTGCTTGTATTCCTTTTTTATCTTCACTAATCACTATTTTCCATGGCCCAGTGGGTTGATCTTTGGGCTGTGAACCAAAAAGCCCATGGTTCAAATCCCCAGCTCCTCCAAGATAGTATGCTGGGCTGTCTGCTCCTGTAAAGATTTACAGTCACAGAAATCTGAAGGATCAGTTCTAGTCTGTTCAGTAGGGCCACCATGATTCACAATGTATTCAGTGTCAGTAGGTCTGGTTTTTGGTTTTTGATGTTCAGCTTTCCCATGCAGGAGGCAATTAAAAGAGCATGACTTGAGTAACTTGAGTATCAATCCTATAGGGACTTCTTTGGTTTTGATTTTTTAAAAACATCTTGTGTCAGATTAGCTCAATCCAATATGAAGGGTCTTCAAAAAGTTTGTGAAAAACTGGAATTAAAAGACAATGACATTTTTCCATGAATTTGTTGAAACCCCTCCATACATTGGTTTCCCTGCCGCTGTATATCTCAGGAGGATCTGGGGTAGGGGAGCGGAGCATGCTGGTGGGTAAAAATAAATGATAAATGGAAGAAAGGAGAAATAATAGCAAATGGTGCAAGAGTGAATAAATGAGTTATGCAGTGGGGGAAATCTAGCACTATTCTTATTCACTGTGAGAGTCCATCCAAACCAAACTTGCTGCCATTGAGTCAAGGTTGACTCACAGTGACCCCCTGTGGGTTTCTGAGACTATAACTGTTTACAGGAGTAGAAAGCCCAGCCTTTCTCCAGCAGAGCTGCTAGTGGTCTCAAACTACCGACCATGTGGATGGCAGCCCAACGTATAGTCATGACACCACCACAGCTCCTGATAGAGACAGAGCCAGGGAATCATCTTCTTTCAGTTCCAGGATAAATGGAAAAAAGAGCCAGGAGGTCACCTGAAATATAGTCAATTGCTTATTGCGGCCCTTCAAGACCCTTCTAGATTATGGCCTAATTTATCATAACCCGTTGTGATGTATTGCCGATTCTAGCCCCTGTGTGTGTGGTTAGGATCTCCTCTTGGAGGAGTTCTCTGTCATAGGATTAGAGGAGAATGCATCTTAGACCCTTCTTAATTGGAGAGTATGCTGCAAGTCACCATCCTTTGCTTTCCCTGGAGGAATGGTCAGCTAAAATATAAAAACCACATTTCCATCAAAGCCTGCCCTTTTGTGACTTGTTTCCTAACAGAGGTAGAAACAAGAAGACTGGACATTTTTGTCTTCTGACTCTGGAGCTTGCATTTGGCTTGCCTCTGCCTGAACTTTGGATTTGGGACATAGCAGTCCCCACAACCGCATGATATATTTTCTGAAAGTTGCGCGAGTTTCTGTGAGCTGTTGCAGTGAATCACAGACCCCGGGGATGTAAGGGAATGTACTCCAGGGAGGGAGGGCAAATGGGGTGGAATAACATCTTGAAAGAGTTGGACATTTGGAATATCCTTAATCTCTAATTCCTTGGAAATAGTCTGGTATTAATTGTTCTAAAAGGAAAGTTATTTCGAAAAGGTTTGCCATACACATTAGCCCACCCACCCACCCCTCCAAAAATGCTGTTAATTACACCAAAAGGTTGACCTGCCATTATCGTTAGCCATCCATGAAATTCAAATCAAAACAATGATGATATCATCCTACACCCACAAAGAAAGCCCAATTAAAAAAAAAACGAAGAACCACAAATTCTGGAGAAGGTGTAGAGGCCTGAACTCTTGTACACTGCTGGTGGACTTGTAAACATGTACACCCATTGTGGAAAGTGACATGGTGATGCCTAAAACAATTGGCTGTAGAAATGCCATATGTTCCAGCAATGCCTTTTCTGGGCAAAAACCCCAAAGAAATAGGAGGAGGAACATGAACAGAATTATGCTCACCCATGTTCATGGCAGCACAGTTCACAGTAGCAAGAAGCTAGAAACAGTCCAAATGCCCATCAGTAGAGGAATAAATAAAGACAACCTAGACCATGGACTCAGCGGAATACTATGCATTCCTAAAAGAATTGATGAAACCATGAAACACCTCTTGACATGGAGGGACCTGGAAACCATTATGCTGGGTGAAGTTAGTCAATCACAAAGGGACTCATATTGAAGGAGTCCATTACTACAAGAATAAATACCATGATGGAGGCAGGCTTCTTCTCCCAGGGTAGGTAATCTTTAATCCACTCTCCCAAGCAATGAGGTAGACAGCCTGCCTAGCATCCATGAGCCCTATAACACACCCTCTATATTTACATCTTAAAAACCATTGCAACAAAAGAGACCTCACCCCCGCTGTGATCAATAACTCAAGATGCAGGAAGAAGGAAGACCATACAGTTGCTGCTATACAAAATTGTGATAAGGTCACCCCAAATGAACTGATACCCTTAACAGAGTAATAAGCGAACCTTACTGCAAATTCAAGTTGAGACAGAAGTTGGGATCATGTATGTCTTGGAAAATGTGATTACATTTCTATTGTTAGGTAAACAGGGAGGAGCAACCTCCCATTGGGAAAAACGTAGAACAATACTTATACAGAACCCAAGGGGAGGCTATACCTGGTACTATGCTCCTAATTAGACAGTTTTGACCTAGTTTCTACCCAACCCTTGGTGACTCAGGTCATGTGCTATAGATGTCTGGGATGGCAGGTTCTGTTCTTTTGGGCCATACCAGAAGGGGTCAATGTAGAAGCCCCACTAAGTGAACTGGGCTTAGCCCTCAGACTTAAATCTGAAACTTCCTACTGTGAGAAGAAATAGATGACCATTATCTCAAGAGTAGAGAACTGGTGGTCATTGGACACTGGTTCAGTCTCCTGCCCTGAGGGTGCCCAATGAATGGGGCCAGGGACTATCATACACTTATTTTAAGGCCCTCCTTCCTTTATTATGACTTACTATTGTAATGCCCTCTTTACTTTATATATTGATCTGGTGGGCATGGTGCTGCCACTGTGAATGAATATTATTGAAAGTTTTGCCTTATCACCAACCCCATTGTTTTATGTAAATAGTGTCCAATCACTTAAGAATTTAATCTATATAAAGCAACAATTCTTGCATTGTGCCAGCCTTTGTTGGTAAGATTTCCATTCTCACATTATTGGTAAGATGCCAGCATATTAAATTATATACCATTAAATAATTACTAGTAAATAGTAGTAAATAATTACACTACCAATAGAATTATCTTATACTCCAGGGGATGATTGATAATGTTCTCTATCATAAAATGATAATGATGGCTATAAGGTGAACGAGAGACTATATACACTTTAGATATAGCAATGAGTTTGGGGCTCATATTTAATTCCAGCCACAATCTAAGACAACATGTTCTTAGGGCATGGCCCTGCTACAGGTTCACCCTCATGGGGAGACCACGGAAGATCTGACTCGTATAACAAAGTGTGGTGAAGAAACCATCTGATGCCTGGCTATCATAAAGATTGTGTCTGAAGTCATAAAAGCTTGCCTTCAAAAAAGCAGTCATTTAAGGGATGTATCTACTAAAACCACATGGAGGACGCACACCAGCCTATGTGATCTCATTATTATCAATACTAAAATCCAAATCCAAAGGAGGGAATGAGATCAGAGCTTAAATTGTGAGCACCTGGTGTGAAGAAGACTGTGGTTGACAGGGGAGGTCCAAAATCCATTTGCAGGATCCACACTGGGCTCAAGTATCAGGTGAATGCCCTCTGACGGGATGTAAATAACTTACTAGCAGACAGAGAGCATCATAAAGTCAATTACGGCACATGGAGTTAGGTTCAAATGGATTCTTTGGTCTCCATTGTTGACGCATTTCAAGTTGTTTCCATTAAAAATGTATTAAAGGGAAATCACATAGATGAAGTGTCCGGTGAGTTCCTTCTGAGCGCCATAGAGCAGGACAAAGAACAGCGTCGCTGTCGCGCACATGCGTTGCAATGCAGAGTTCTGCAGATGCACGTCGTTCGGATTTAACACCTTATCATTTGATCTCCCAGTTAACTCATTTTAAATTTGTTCTAGCTTTTAGTATTTCTGCTTTCTTTTCAATTGAGTTTTTCCTTCTCTGTTTTACTTTGTTATTGTTAGGTGGGGGCCAGGGCACTGTTGGTAGGTTTTATGCATATGAAATCCTGAATAGGTAAATCTACCGTCAGTAACTTGATTAAAGGTTTCTCTGAGGGTATGGCAGGGGAGAACTGGGGAGCAATAGAGAGCTGAGAACAATGCGTACCATAAAGAAGAAAATGTGGCTTTTGGAAATAATGATGGTAACATTATGTACAAATGTGCTTGATACAATTGAGACGTGGATTATTATAAGAGCTGTAAGAGCGCCCTATAAAATTACCTTTGAATTCAAACGTTTTTTAAAAACAGGCTTGAAACAAACAAACAATTTTTTTAAAAGAAAATGTTCTAGAATTGATTGTGATGCTGAATGTACAACACTTCTTAACAGGACTACTGAAGTGTATCGTATGTGAGTTATATACCAATACAACTTAAAATTCATAAATTATTTGTTTATGCAAAGGATTGAGCGGCTCTTCCATCACAAGTGAGGATTGGATTCAGTGTGGTCATCTCTTCTGAGGGATGACTGTGCTGGGTACTCGTTGGGTTGCTAACCACAAGGTCAGAAGTCTGAAACCACCAGCCACGCCACAGGAGAAAGAGATGGCTTTCAAGTCCCATAAAGAGTTCGTCTCAGAAATCCCCAGTGGCAGCTCTGCCCTGTCCTGCAGGCTTGCTATGAGTAAGAATCAATTCTATAAAAGGAGGGTTTTTTTGTTAGCTTATTTCCTCTCTGATTTAGTTTTTACTAACATGTATCATTATATTTTATTCATGTTTTATATGTCCACTTTGCAGAGGCAGTGGATTATTTGATTTGGCTCTACAACCAAAGTCTGTAACTTCCATCAAATGACCTTCCCTGCCTGGGTCTGGTGAAAAGGGGAGGAAGATACTGACAGGAATCCCCTGGGAGTTACTGTGAATAGGCCCACCTCCGATACCATCCTGCTGTGAATATACAAGCCCTCTGAGAAGCAGGAGGAGGAATTTTATTACCAGCAAGAGCCAGGAGAGGAACATGTCTTCTAGACCCAAGATTCCTGGGCAGTTAACCTCCGGGATCGAGAAGACAGCTATAACGTCAGCGGAGCAGCAGCTGAACCAGAAGCCAATGCAGGGAATGGAGTGGTGGACCTCCCAACCCACCGAGCAAGTAAAGCTGAGTGATTTTGTGCAGGACGCTGGCTTAGAGTGGAGTGCCTCTGGACACCTAATTGGGGAAGTTGGACTTGCTGACCCCACAACTGGAGCTAAGTGCGTGGAGGTTGAAACCTAGTGGCTTAGGGTGCCAGTGCCACTTAATTGAGGAGCTGAGTGTGCTGACCCACAGAATTTGAGCTAAATGCCATCAGGAGGAGTCTTATAGCAGGTGTTATGTCTCACTGGACATTTATTAGTAGACCTGGTCAAACATTGTAATGTGTCCTCATAAACAATTATCCTGACCATTTCCCACTGTCGTTGCCACCTGTTACCTTCCGTGATAAACCCTTTAATCATAAAAATTGTCTGTAGGTTCTGTGTAGCCATTGCAATATATACATCAAAACCCAGAGAAGTAAACTAAAGAGCATTAATTGAGACAACACGCATTTATGACTGCTCCCCCTCTTTTCTTTCCCTTTATCATCAGGTGTGCTCCATCCACCATGCTTCTTTGAGCCACAGCTCTTTCCCCCAAGTGCCTATGCTGGAACTGGAAAACAGTAAGCCCTCATTCAATAGATGTAAGATAAATGAAGGAGCCCTAGTGGTGTAGTGGGAACACATTGTGATCTGAAAGGTCAGCAGTTTGAAACCACTGGCCAAACGTTGGGAGAAAGAGAGTAAATCATCAGTCTTGGAAACTCACAGGAGGCAGTTCTATCCTATCCTATAGGAACCCTTTGAATTGACATTGGCTCGATGGCAGGGAGAAGATAAGTGAATGTGAGTGAATGAATAAATAGCCCCTTTCCTAATACAGTTTTGTTAATTAGCCATATAAGAAGTAACTGCTAGGAAGCAGTCATATCAAAAGTAGTTTGCTTCCAAAATGATGCTGATATGTGTTAGAGTGGCGGGGTCAAGTGAATTTTTTAAGATAAAATTAAGTAAAACAATGTTATTTTATAATTTTTTAAGTTTCAATAATATTTGGAATGCCTTGTTAAATTTAATGAAAGTTCATAGGGTAAGGAGTAGTTCTCAACCTTCCTAATGCCACCACTTAATACAGTTCCTCATGTTGTGGTAGCCCCCAACGATACATTATTTTCATTGCTACTTCATAACTGTAATTTTGTTTCTGTTATGAATTAGGCGACCCCTGTGAAAGGGTTGATCAACCCCCAAAGGGGTCGCGACCCACAGATTGAGAACTGCGGATATAGCATTTCCAGATATAACTGTCATTAAAAGTCTACTTCATAAACTACTTGTCAGAATTAATTTTCTGTGTAAAACATTCTGATAAATGATGCTAATGTATAATCTCCATGAGCCTAGATTTAGGTCATTATACAAAACTATAAATATCTAGAATTTAATCTTATAAAAACAGCAAATAAAAACAGTTTAAAATATTCTCATTGAAAAAATTGTGGAATTATAAATAAACTGATATTATTAAGGAATACATGAGTATTTTTATGTGCTAAAATCTTTATATAATCATAATTTTATTAGGAATTCTGTAACTTAATAGAAGAAGCAATATTATAAAGATGATCCTGAGGCATGAAGCAGTGAATGACTAGAGAGGTTTGGGCCCCAGTCCAAACAACGTGGATGACCCGCCCCCTATACACACTCCCAAGAAGAATGCACAGCAGAGGGCAGCACTGAAGCTACAGCTCTGGGAGAGGGGCAGATTTGATCTGAGCACATGGATACAAACTAAGAGGGAAGGAGAGGGAAAGAGAGAGTGGAACACATCCTGGCCCACCAAACCCCAAGGAAAATATTCCAGCTAAAAGCAGCCAATGCACAGAGAGGACCAGAGGGCCAGCCCCACCATGAGACCCAAAGTCCCTCACTGACCCATAGTGTTATGGGGATGACACTGGAGACAGTTTGGGAATTGTGCCCAATCTGACCCCACCACACTGGGGTGAAACACTAAGGGTATGCACTGGAGCAGCAAGGAGAACAAAGCAATGAGGTCGCTGGAGAATACCAAAAATAGACTTTGGGGTCAGGGCCTGGCATCCAATCAGACTCAACTGGAAAAGACTCCTAAAAGTGAACAAACGGACCTGGAAGTATTTCTAGGCTTTTCTTTAAGTTGTTGCTGGTTTTTATGGTTGTTGTTGTCGTTTGTTTTGTTTTGCTTTGCTTTGCTTTTGTGTTTATTATTGTTTCTGCCTGTCTATCTAGATAAGATAAGTAGGATAAACAATCCAGAAGAGAAAATTACGGGACCAACAGTCCTGGGGGACATGGGAGAGGAGGAGGCAGAGGAAAGGAAGGTGGGTGCTCACAAACTCAGGGACAAGGAAACAACAAATTATTTAAAATCTGATGGGGAGGAGGGTGTATGATGCCTGGTGGGGATTGATCAAGGGCAATGTAACCAGGAGGAATTTAATGAAAGCCAAATGAAGGTTGAACATGATAGAAGGACAAAAGGAAAGTAAAAGAAAACAGAGGGAGGAACTAGTAGGCAAAGGACATTTATGGAGGTCTACATACAGACATGCACATATGTAAATATATTTATATATAATGATAGGGAAATAGATCTATGTGCATATATTTATATATTAAGTATTAAGGTAGCAGACAGACATTGGGCCTCTACTCAAGTACTCCCTCAGTGCAAGAACACTTTGTTCTAATGATCCAGCATTCTGTGATGTTCACCTTCCCGACATGATCGCTGAAGACAAAATGGGTCCATAAGCAAATGTGGTAAAGAAAGCTGATGGTGCCCGGCTATCAAAAGATATAGTGTCTGGGCCATCTAACTGAGGAGCAACAAAGCCCACATGGAAAAAGCACACCAGCCTGTGTGATCATGAGGTGTCAATAGGAACAGGTATCAGACATCAAAGACCCAGAACAAAAAGTCATATCGATGTGAATGGGGGGGCAGGGGATGCAGAGTGGAGACCCAAATCCTATCTGTAGGCAACTGGACATCCCCTCACAGAGGGTCGCAGGGAGGAGATGAGGCAGTCAGGGTGCAGTAAAGTACCGTTGAAACATACAACTCTCCTCTAGTTCTTTAATGCTTCCTCCCTGCCACTATCATGACTCCAAATCTACCTTACAAATCTGGCTAGACCATACATGTACACAGGTACAGATAAGAGAGCACAAAACAGGGAATCCAGGACAGCTAAACCCCCCAGGACCAATAATGAGAACAGCGATAGCAGGAGGAGAAGGGGAAAGTTGGGGGAAAAGAGGGAACCAATCACAATGTTCAACATATAATCCCCTCCCAAGGGAATGAACAACAGAAAAGTGGGTAAAGGGACACAGCAGTCAGTATAAGATATAAAAAAATAATTATTAAAAATTATCAAGGATTCATGAGGGAGGGGGTGGGTGGGAAATGAGCTGACATCAAGGGCTCAAGTAGAAAGAAAATGTTTTGAAAATGATGATGGCAACATATGTACAAATGTGTCTGACACAATGGATGGAGGTATGGATTGTGATAAGAGCTATAAGAGCCTTCAATAATAGGATTTAAATAATAATAAATAAATAATTTATAAAACAAAAGCAAAAAATTAGAATATATTCTAAAATTGATTGTGGTAATGACTTTACAGCTCTACTTGAAATGACTAAATTATTGAATAGTTTAAAAGAAAAAAAGAGGTCACTACGTCATTGTGGAAGCCATAATTATTTCTAAATAATTAAAAACTTAAACTGATTTATTATTCTATATTCAAATTCTTTTAAAATTTCTAAATAGAATATAGCATCACTACAGAAATTCTGATCATGAGAACATTAGCCAAAATGTATATTCACTAAACATTTCTAATGCATTCAAGCTTATTGTTTTACATTTAATTAGAATAAAATTTTGAGGTAGATAATTTATTTGACATGTGGTTTAAATATAGTCCTTAGACTCGAAGCTTACAGGTATGTTGTCTAAATCTAAAATAGGGAAAGACCTGGGGCCACGGTATTACCTTTTTGTATAGTGGGAGTGTCATTATCCGCAATCAGTTGCAAGCAGTCTTGAGTGACTACAAAGGAAACATAGATTAGTTTAGGTTCTTAAGGATAAATAATAAGATAACTACGATGTCTGCAAACAACAAACTACAACCCAATTCTCCCTGAAACACCGAATTAACTATAAATGTTAAATGCTTGTATAATATTGTTCTTAACATTACTTTATGAGATATACCTACAGATATTTAAGATGTACTCCGTATGCTGCTGAAATACAGAAAGTACACCATCTTTGATTTTTACTCTAATTTAATTTTAAATGTGATGCATGTATAGAAAGTGAGATTAGTTATTTGTTTTTCAAATCTATCAAATACATGAAACAGTTATTGAATCGTAAGATTTTTAGAGACTATCTGTTGTTTAAAAAAATTCTAGCGTAAAATAATAATTCATCACTTCTGAAAATAGTATTACTAATGCTGCTGAAAATAAAAGTAATTGCTAATTTTAAGCTATGATCTAAGACACACTACTGGTCTCTTCCTATCTAAAGCATAATGGAACCTCAAGGAAACAGTCAGAGATGGACCAGGCCCTGGGGAGCAGCACCCTGTCATGTTCTCACTCGCCTTGGATCCACAGGACTTTGCAGCCACCAGCCTGTGATTTCCCTGCTACCCACTTCATTTATCTCCATCATCAGCCTTTACCTATGAGCCTGGGGAGGGCTGTGGCTGGGTCTTGGACCCATGGATTTGACTGGGCTAGGATGCCTTCTTGATATATAATTACTTATTGATATAAAGTTTTTTATACATATATGAGTATCAATGATTTTCATTTTTCTAAACCACCCAGCCTAACACAGAAACCATTGCTTCTAAAATGTGTTCCTTTTTTCCCAACAAATATTTAACTAATACTGTTCCCAACAAATACTTAAGTAATCACTACATAGACGACGCAACAATGTATTTTGTAGGGGACATAAAGGTTTATCGGAGCACATGAAATTCAGAATCAAATTACAGTCTTTGCATCATTCCTTTGTTAACATTTCTGTGTGTGCATTACAGAGATGGAAAGAAAGCGCAATGTGAAATCGTTAATGTTGTGCCAAATAAACCCATTCCTCTGCCATTGTGATGGAGTCATGTTGTTAAATCATGGGCATCAACCCAAGACACCATTTGGTGTTTATGTTTCTTGAAACACAACACCAAAACTGAACTCCTTGCCTTGGAACTGCTTCTAACTCATAGCAACAGTCCCATCCTGTCGCCAAGGTTGTGATCCTTGTGGACACAGGCTGCCACATCTTTCGCTCACAGAGAAGGTGTTCGATTTGCACCCCTTACTTTTCAATCAGCCGTTTTTATCCATCCCCCTGCCCTAGAGCATATTGTATTCCGTTTCAATTCCCTTGCCCTGACGATTTCCCAAAACTCCTGTAGGAGTTCCTTTGTAAGCGAAACCCAGGACATTGTTTATGTCATTCGAAAGACTTTATAAGCTATGTCTTATCACTTCCAAACTGCTTTGAAAATATCTGAATCTTAATCTCTGCACTCAGACTCACCATGACCAGAATGCACACGTGGTCTATTCTATCATAGAGTCCCACAAAGAGGTAGTGTGAATGCATTTATATATGATATACTTCTACTAAAGTAAGGGCATTTCCTGCAATTTTAGTCATCCTATTATATTGTTGTCCCTAACTATAGTAACTATATAATTGCTTCACTTCCTAGACTAGTACTTACTGGATATTAAGCACAATCATTTAAGGATTTTCATAGTACGTATCAGGTAGTTTTAAAAAAAAACAACAACCTATGGAACAAATTTAGCAAAGGATATTGGGATCATAATCAAGCAATTCTTAAAAACTCAGTTACTCAATCCTTACCTCAAACATTGTGATATACCTCGAATCAAATTAAATTCATGGACTTTTGTAACAATAAAACTTTGAGCCTTGGTGCAGTAGGGATCTGGAAACACAGGGAATCTAGGACAGATGAACCCCTCAATACCAGCGGTGGGAGTGGCGACACCAGGATGGAAGGGGGTGTAGAAAGGGAGAACCGATCTTGGAGATCTATGTGTAACCTCCTCTCTGGGAGATGGGCAATCGGAAGATGGGTGAGGGGAGACTCCCGGCAGTGTAAGATAAGATAAAATAATTATTTATAAACTATTAAGGGAGCAGGGGGAAGCGGGGAGCGGGGAGGGAGGGAGAGGGGAAGGGGGGAAAAAAAGGGAAACCGAGCTGATTCCAGGAACCCAAGTGGAAGGATAATTTTGAGAATGACGAGTGCAACGAATGTATAAGGGTGCTTTGCTCAATTGATGTATGTGCGGATTGCGATAAGAGTTGTATGAGCCCCAATAAAAAGATTTATTAATTAAAAAAATAAAAAACTTTGAGCCTCAAGTAGAAAGCAAATGTTTTGAGAATGATGAGGGCAACAAATGTACAAATATCCTTGACACAATGGATGCATATATGGATTGTGATTGGTTGTATGAGCCCCCCCCCAATAAAATGATTAAAATAACAAAAACTTTGAGCCTTTGGATATATAGTACAAATTTTTCATAAAAATCATCTTTAATATTTTTAAAATTCCATCTGTATAACTGTATTACCCTATAATGAGTTTTAAAATGAGTAGTTACATAATATTTTACTTATATACATATTTTTCAAGTTGTACATAAAATAGAATGATATATCTTGCTCTCTAATTCCCAGGACGCACTCTAGGGCTGCAGGGCAGAAAAGAGAAAGAAGCTGAGAGCTAATGTCGGACTTCATGGCTACTGCCCAGTGCTCTCCTGTCTGCCTCAGCCTAATCGTAAGCAGGGGAAGGAGCAGCCGAGGACAGTCTACACTTAGAAAATCTACCCAAACAGCAGCTGCAAAGTACCTGATGCTTTAGTTTAGAAGCATAAAGGAGTCATGCAAAAGTGTTTACATGTGATACACTTCTAACAGTTACTAACGATCAGCTCACTTTTTGCATTTTCCATCTTCCTATTGCATTATTGTCCATAATATCTCATACTGTACATAATATCTCATCCAAATGTTCCCAGTCCTCAAAATCTAGCCCAGCTCCTCTGGGTTGTGGGCTAGATATTTCAGTCTATGATATCTACTAACATTCTATGATTTCATAATGATGTCTCTCTCATTGGAAATAATTTCAAAATTGCCCTAATCCTCTCAATGGCCCAATACCTTTTCTCAAATTAGGTCTTAGTTGCACATTAAGCATGTACAGGTTGCATTTTTTAAAATGAATGTTTCTAGTCAATGGATGATGAATTCAAGTCTTAGTTCTCCCACAAATCAGCTGTGTAACTATGCGACTCATACTTCATTTTGAAGTAATTTTTTATCTGTATAACACTGTCGTCAGCTGATGCTAGCTCATAGCAACCCTATAGCAACCATCTGGATAATGGGAAAGAGATGGTTAGTTCTTAGTTTCGTTGTTACAATTGATACAGATAAAAACTTACACATACTGTGGAGTAGAAGTGTCATACTAGTATATTCATTTAGATAACCCAAACTAAACAAACACTGCCATTGAGTTGAAGCCAATCCATAGAAAAGCTACAGATCAAGTTGGAACTGCCCTTGTCAGTTTCTGAGACGATAATTTTCAAGGGAGTAGAAAGCCCCACATTTCTCACAAAGAATGGCTACCAGTTTCAAATTGTGGACCTTGAGGTTAGAAAGCCAGATCATGAGCAGTATTTTTCAAATTAAAGTTTTAGCTTGAGATGGACATTGAGCCTCTACTTAAGTACTCCCTCAATGCAAGAACACTTTGTTCTAATAACCTGGCATTCCATGATGTTCACCTTCCCGACATGATTGCTGGAGATAAAGCAGCAAATGTGCATAGGCAAATGTGGTGAAGAAAGGTAATAGTGCCTGGCTATCAAAAGATATAGTGTCTTAGGTCTTAAAGGCTTGAAGATAAGCAAGCAGCCATCTAACTCAGAAGCAACAAAGTCCACATGGTAGAAGCACACCATCCTGTGTGATCATGAGATGTGAATAAGATCAGGGTCAGGCACCAAAGACCCAGAATAAAAAATCATATCATTTTGAATGAGGGGGAGTGAGGAGTGGAAAACCAAAGCGGGGAGGAGACGAGGCAGTCAAGGTGCAGTAAAGAATCACTGAAACGAACAACTTTCCTATAGTTCTTTAATGCTTTGTAACAACACCCCCCCCCCCACTATCAGGACCCCAATTCTACCTTACAAATCTGACTAGACTAGAATATCTTCATGAGCTGGAAACACAGGGAATCCAGTACAGATAAACCCCTCAGGACCAATATTGAGAGTAGCAATATCAGGAGGGGAAGAGGAAGGCGGAGGGAGATAGAGGGAACTGATCACAATGATCTACCTATAACCCCCTCCCAGGGGGATGGACAACAGAAAAGTGGGTGAAGGGAGAAATTGGTCAGTTTAAAACATGAAAAAATAATAATTTATAAATTATTAAGGGCTCATGAGGGAGGAAGGCGGGGAGGGAAGGGTAACAATGAGAACTTAATAACAAGGGCTCAAGTAGAAAGAAAATGTTTTTAAAATGATGATGGTAACAAATGTACAAATGTGTTTGATACAATGGATGGATGGATGGATTGTGATAAGAGTTGTACGAGCCCCCAATAAAAATTTTTTTTATTTATCTTGTTGGGAGCTCTGGTGGTGTCATTGGTTACATGTTGGGCTTCTAACTACAAGTTTGTTGGTTCAAACCCATTAGCCACCAGCTCAAAAGCCAACAGGGACAGCTCTCCTCTGTCTTATAGGGTTGCTATGAGTTAGAAACGACTCAATGATAGTGAGTTTTAGAGGGTTTTCATGTCTGGGCCTCATATTTCTCAGCAAAACTAAAAATAATAACATCAAGTTAATACGGTTGTAAAAGAGTAAATGAAATCATAACTCCACAGAGTCTAGCAGTGCTGTCCCTGTGCCCAAGGACAACATTCCCCTTCCCTGTATATGATATAGCTCCTTATGCCGTGAGTGTTACATTTCTTTAAATGTAAATACTCTGTCTTCTCAATCTTCAGAAATGAGAATGCCCTTTAAAAGAAAGTTATTGACAATAAAGAAGTTTAGTTGCCCAGTGCAATTCTCGTAAGTTAAAATGTACATAACCTCTACCATTGAATTACACCCCTACCATAAGAAGAATAATTTGACATTGATACCATATTATATGCACAGAGAATTATTAATGAGCGAAACATATCTTTCAAAATTATGAATGTATTTGCCTTTCTTGCTGAAAGTGAAGGGGGCGTGAAGTCCTTGCTGCTGATGAGCAAGGATTGCAGCCTTTCATATGGATGACAAGTCAATGTCAAGATCAAAATCCTCACGACTGAACCAATACATGGCTCATGATCAGTGAAGAACACACTGAACTTGTCAAGAATTTTGTCTTGCTTGGGTCCACATCAATGTTCATGGAAGTCGCAGTCAAGAGACCAAAGTATGAGTTGCATTTGGTAAATCTGCTTTCCATGACTTCTTTAGAGGGTTAGAAAGCAAGGATGTAGTTTTGAGCACTAAGGTACAATTGACACAAGCCATGGTATTTTCCTTTGCCTCGTATGCATGTAAAAGTTGGACATTGAATAAGGAACACCAAAGAAGAATAAAAGTGGTTTTTAATTGCTGAACTGGAAAAGAATATTGGAAGTGCCACAGACTGGTTAAAGGACAAACAAATCTATCTTGAAAGAAGTAGAGCCAGAGAGCTCCCAAAGGTGAGGGTGGCGAGACTTCATACTTGGACACGTTGTTAGAAGGACCCAGTCCCTGGAGAAGGACATATGCTTGGTAAAGTAGAGGGTCAGTGGAAAGGAGGAAGACCTTCAAGGAGTTAGATTTCTACAGTGGCTGCAACAATGGGCTCAAACACAGGAACACTTGTGAGAATGGTCCAGCAGCCGGCAGCGCTTCATTCTGTTGTGCATAGGGTCACTAGGAGTTGGCACCAATTGGATGGGATACCTATCTGCATATGCAAAGTTAAGAAAGTAGTTGGGAGTATAAGCCTTAAACACTGAAGAAGATAGGTCTATCTGTCATGTTAGTTCAAATTAAAATCCATTCACTTCCCCATTCTACACTTTCACAAGATTTATTTTCTTAATTCTGTCCTAATGTCATCAGTTTTTCAAAGTATGTATCATTTTGTAAACTATGTTTATTGAGTATTTCCTGGATCGATGTTTATTGAGTAACTATGTTTATTGAGTATTTCCTGCATCTCTCTACCTCAGTGTCTTAGTAAGTCAAAAAAGTATTGCTGCTGTGTTTTCAGTTCATATACGCACAGGTTTATTCTGAACCAACTGTGATTAGACATGTCTCTTTGGTCATGGATGGTGACAGATACCTTCTCGGGATGTATTACTCAGCTAGTTTCCTTAGAATGGCTTACAGAGACGATCCAGTCAAAACAGTAGCTTTCCAGGGGATCTCCTAAGCCAACTAAATTCAAAGCAGGGAGAGAAGCTCAGAAGTTTATGGCAACTCTTATTTGGGAGATCAAAAGGAACATGATTAGTAGTTTTTCCACAGCAAAAAAACAATCACAGGAGCTTGTTAGGAATAAATTTTTCCACAAACTGAAAACCGTATTGATGAAAAATGACCAAGAAAGGTGCACTAAGGAATTGCTTTCTATCTCCACGTATCTATTCCTTTGTTGAAGGCAGCAGGGATGCCCTACCGGAATTTTGGGGGGAAAGCTTATCCACTCTTCTCTCAACCTTGATCTTCCCCCTGTAGACATTTTATTGTTCCCCAAACTCAAAGCACTCTAAAAAGGGACAAGATTTGAGTCCCACAAAGATGCCAAGACTCACAATTTTATATGGTGTGAATCAAAGATGGCAGAATGTTTGCAAAGAATGGATTAGAAAGACGGCCTGGAAATAGCCTTCAGAATTATGTGGAGGATATGCTAAGAAACAAAAGTGCAAATTGTGATATTTTTGTTCAATGAAGTTGTCTATGATGTTATAGGGCAGCAGGTCAGACCCATATCTGTCTTCCTGTGACTTCTCTATTTCCACAAGGAAGGGGTCAAACATTCCTCCATGCTCCATCCTTTTTTGCCTACACTGATGCAAATCATTCCTCCTACTCCACTCTACATCCACCCTGAGTTTGATCATTTATTGCAATGGCCACACAGAACTCAAAGACAATGCTCCCAATTATAGGTGTTTACAAGAGGAGTTAAACAAGTCAGGATCATTAAACAGTCTCTATCTCTCCGTCTCTTTCTCCTGTCAATGAAGGCTCATCCTTATAGTAAGGAAGGTGGTAACTGAAACTGACCAAACCCCTCTATTGGAGTCACACACGCCCTATTTGCCTAGTCCCACTCAATCATTTGGTAGGAGTTACAGAAACATGGATAGAAGAGTCATATTAAGAAATTTCACTCCACCACCTATAGCAATATATATAAAATAAGTTATATATCTAAGCTTACCCTCATTTGCCACCGTAGAATAAATCCTGACTCAAAGGAACCCAATTGGACAAAGTTGAACTGAACTTTTGGCTTTTGGAGCATCTAACCCTTTATAAGACAAACAGTCTCCTCTTTCTGCCCCCCTGTACTCCAATCTCCAAGTGGGCAGTGTGTTTTTATCTGTTTATCTGATAAACATTAAACAATTTGAGCTATGTGTGCAACCTAAGAAATGCTCATTGCAGTTGCTGAATACATGAAACAGACCCAATATCACTTTGAGGCATGTTGATTATTGTTTTATCTCCTAGCAATCAGATTCCCAAAACTTCAAGCTTAATAAGAACAGGGTTCAAATACTTGGCTGGCCGTCCACTATCTCCAACTTCAAATATTTTATTGAAAATAGAACAAAAGCCAACTCTTGCAACACTGAAAAAGAGCTTCTCACTATTTATGCAGCGGGGGGGGGGGGGGGAATAACATTCAGGGAAGATTCATGACAGCAGCCAACTATTCTGTTCCAGGAAGAAACACACCCTGACTGGAGAAGAGGCACAAGGAAGCCTAACTCAACTACGAATTGAGTGGCTGAATCCACATTGCCTCTGGTCGTCATTCCTTTTGCAGGCTTTTAAGTCACAGAGGAGCCAAAATTCCTCCTGAAGCACAGTCTGGATATTACAATCTTCTCAGACATCCCATCTTGTCTTACAGAGGAGTTGGAAACCGGATTTCCAAAAGAAGACTCAACATAATAGTATTGTTTTTTAATTTTAAGGATTAAAAAGCTCACCCAGATATATGTTTATTTTACATTATGAGGTGAGATCATTTCATTCTGCTGTACTCAAACTTAGGAGCCCTATAGATTAGGGTGCTACACATTAGGCTAGCATGATGCATGTAGTTAACATGACCAGCAGTTCAAAGCCATCAATTTCTCTGAGGGACAAAGAGGAAACTTACTAATCTGGTACTGGTGTTCAGCCTTAGAAGCCCATAAGGACAATTCTATGCTGTCCTATCGGGTCACTGCGTCAAAAATCGCCTTGCATGCAATAAGTTTGTCTTCAAAATTATGATTACATAAATAAATGCTAAATGCAATATTGCATCCTGGATGGGTGGAATATACAAAGTATATTAGCAGAAAAACTAATAAGAGATGAAATCTAAATAAAGTCTAATATTTATTGAATAGGCTTGACATGATGTCGGTCTCTTAGTTGTAACAAAAAAAATGGTAATTTAAGATGTTAACTTTAGCAGAAATTCGAGAAATAAAGGATAAGGGAAATTTATTATTTTGGTCATTTTTCTTTGATTATAAGGTTATCCTAAGAAAACCATTCATTTAAAAAGTGGAGCAAAGGGAGGTTGGTCAAGATCTTGACACAGACAACTTTCATTCTTTTTTTCATATTTCACTAAGCTGGGTATATTTTCAACATTGATTTATTGCTACAACTGAGATCAGTAAAAAGCATTGTGACTTAAACAAATTTCACCTTTTCATCAACCAAGAAATGCACATTTCACACAGCTGGGAAGTCCCATATTGAATAGCATTACACAAAATATAAAAAGTTGAATGATTTAATTAATAGACTATTTTTGTTCACTAGGATTTATCTGAAAGGATTAACTTTACGGATAGACTGAATGTTTTTTATCTTCAGGGTCTTAAAATGAGTAGTATTATATTTCAGTGAGTCTTCAAAAGGTAGTTTTTCATGATTCCTTTTGTAAGGAAGTTTTAGGATGTAATTTTTAAAATCATATAGCCTTAGTTATTTTTTTAATGGATACTGTCTCCAAACATATTTATGGGTTTACAAGTAAAGCACTAGCTAATATAGGCTCTTTGGCAATTCTTGGATCCTGGATTTCCCCACATTTCTGTTTGTTGTGCTACAATCAACAATGATCTCATGGACTACATTAAGCTCAATAAGACTATAATTTGAAACACAAATCAATTAAGAAAAACAAAACTGGGAGCCAAAGTAAATCCCCCCCCCAAAAAAAAAAAAAGTATTAAAAGCAAAGTTTATCCTTGATATGACTGGGAACTGGGATGAATTTTAAAAGGGCATGTGGAGTAATAGTAATAACACCTGTCACTTCTTTTACTGCTACTGAGTTGGTGACCATTGACCAAGTTGTACACCAAAGTTATGTAAACTTCAATCCCCCCTCACTATCCCTCCAAATGTTGTCAACTCATAAGCAACCAATAGGACAGAGTAGAATTGCCCCAATGTGTTTCAAGGCAACACATTTTTGCCGAAGCTGACTGCCACATTTTTCTCCATCCACATGGCTGGTGGAACCCAATGGCCAACTTTAGCAGCCAAGTACTTTTCCACAATACCACCAGGATTCCTATGTGCAATTTACCCTATACAATGTGATGACTGAAGTTTAAAATATTAAGTAAAAAGAGAGAAACCAATGAAATTAAAACTGAAGAAATTCTGGATCCCAAACATCTGTGGAATCTTTAGGGAGTCCAAATTATGGCTCAATGTGATGAACTAAGGGAGTCGGACATATTTATAGTGTCCTACAAGTGATTCACGACACCCCGACTCTCCTGCCCCCCTGAACCTCCAGTTCTTGTCCAGCTCATTCTCTGATTAATTGGTTGTTCTAAATGTCAAGTTGAAATATTTCATAAGATGGTCTATGATTGCAAACTGGCAAACAAAGAAATATGGGAAAATCCAAAGTAAAAATAGTGCCAAATCATTTTAATATATTTCATATTGTAACCAAATATGATCAACAAATGTTCATAGAATGCTTCATGTGCAGATGTCATGAAGAATAAAGCACAAGAAGAAATGAGACACCGACCAAAGGAAACATCTCTTATGTGATTGGATAGATGGAACATATACTAATAAAAGATGGACAACATTCCTCAATTGGGTTTAATAAGTACCAAACATTTGAATATACCACAGACTGCTAGGAAAAAGAAATATCTGTCTTGGAAGGAGAAGAGCTAAATCCTCCATGGATGCAAGAATGACAAGCCTTTATCTCAGGTACTTTGGACATATTATAAGTAGAGACCAGTTCCTGAAAAATGACATCATGTTTGGGAAAGTAGAAGATCAGCAGAAAAGAACTTAGATGGATTGGGTGGACTGACAGATGAACTCTAATGGACTCAAATATGGCAACATAAATGTGAGGGTGACATCAGAGGAAGCTGTGTTTTGTTCTGTTGCACACAGGCAGGTATAAGTACGTTGCTATGAGTCAGAACCAACTTGATGTCTCCAAGCAACAAACACAAGCGCAGGAAAGATGTACAATACTCGGGAAAGATTTGCCTTATGCCAAAGAGGTCAGGGAAGGTCTTTATAATCCAACAGATTGGAGTTAAAATACAAATTGAATGCACACAAGATAAAACTAAAGTGTTTGATAAAAGTAAGAGGAAAAGTAGTAATACTTTATAATAGCGAGCAAAACTAAAATATTTTTAAATGAACTGTGAAGAGTAGTCAAACATGCATATAAATTAACTACAATATATTATTGGAAATTTTAAAATGAGATTTTAAATTATTTAAAATAATTAGTAATTACTAATTAAAATATTAGTAATTAATAGAAATATTACTAAACATGTCTCTGTTTTATGGATCCCTAACTAGAAATATTTAGTTTGATATAACTAAATATTATGAAAGTGTCTATCATTTGGATTAAATGAGTAGTACTTATCAAATTTCAATGAGAACATCAGTGGTTCTAAATATATATGTGGAAATTAATAAGTTAGTTGAAAACATTTTAAAAAGAAAGTGAAATCTAAAATTTTTGAACCTAACTAAGAATAGGTTAAAAGAATTGGTGTGAAAGTAAAACTCAAGAAAACTGCAAAAACCTCATCTCAAATTTTTTTAACCTTACAAAGCTGAAAAAAAACTTCGAGTTTCAGACAAACTGCTGACACTTCACACACTACATAAACATTACGTTTGGAAAAGCGATGACCAAATGATGTCTTTCCCTCTGCAAAAACGTTCTGAATAGGAGCATTTAAGCCACTTTTGTTAACAAGCATTATCTGTCACTAAGATTCTCATGTTCATACCTTTCATCTTGGATCTAAAGCAAATCAAATCTACACAGATGCACAGGTGCTTATATGTGTTTGTGGGAGCCCCGGTTACCTAGTGGATTACACAGTGGGCTGCTAATCACAAGGTCAGTAGTTTGACACCCTCAGCTGCTCCATAGGAAATAGATGAGGCATTCTACACCCAAAATAATTTACTGCCTTGGAGATCCACAGGGACAGGCTTACTCTATTTTGTAGGGAGTCTGTAAGTCGGAATAGACTGCTTAATGGCAATGAATTTGCTGTATGTTTTGATATGCGTGAGTGTGTATAAAGTACACAGCCATTTATATGTACACAAGTATGTATGTATACAAAAAACTTGCAGCATACAAATGTTTTTGCAGCATATCATACCAACAACAACAAACCTGCCAGGGAGTTCATTCCACACCTGAGTGACCCTCTACGACAGAGCAGACTTGCTCCTGAAGCTTTCTGAGGCTGTAAATCATTATTGAAGCAGACTTGCTTTTTTTAGCCCCAGAATCAACTGGTCAGTTTGGAACATGGACCTTTGGATTAGGAGCCTGTGTGTAATCCACTGGACCACCAGGTGCCACAAACTGGCATCACAAACAACAACAAAGTTAGACGAGATGATGTGTTAAATACTTAAAAGACAGGATAATAAAGTCAGAGCAGAACATCACCACCACCTGAAACCCAGAAAAACTCCCCAAGCACTGCTATCTGATCCATTTTGAATTATAGCTATTCTATATAGGATTTCCAAGACTGCACATCTTTATGGAAGCCTCATCTTTCTCCCTCAAGGCTGCTGATGGCTTTGAACTACCAATCTCGCAGTTAGCAGCCTAACCCACAGCACCACTAGGGCTTTTTGGAGCAGAAAATAGTATAGACTATTTAAGATATCAGGTAGGAATATGCATGTATAGAAGATAAAGAGCTTCATAAAAGGTCTAAGTGAAGCTTTTAAAATAGCAATTATGGGTACATGTGCTGGAGAAATCTGAGTATGATTATATTTCCTATTTGATTTTTTTTGGTATTACCTAAACACATGGAAAATTATTAGGGATAAATTTTTCACCCGTATGTAAATTTAACACACTATAACATAAGTAAATAAAATATGCCCATCAAAAATGTTTCAAAAAATTTTTTAAAATATTAACAATATTCTCAGTGGTTACCCTCTGGGAATATTTGGTTTCTTGCTCTATTTTTTTCTTCAATCTAATACAGCAGATTTCATCTAGGCATCTTATAAAGAGCTTGTATCACCTTTAGAGAGATAACATCAAAGTTTAAAAATAAATAAATAAGTAAAACTAATATTTATAGGCAAAGGAAGATTGAAGACGATGGAGAAACCCTGATTCTACAAGATACTCGATCTCATGGTAATATGGCATTAGTGAGAAGAATCCATTTAATGCTAACAAACAAAATAACAAAGTGGAATGATGGCATAGTGGGTATGCACTGGGCAGTTAACTGCAAGGTCATCAATTCAAAACTACCAGCCACTCCGCAGGAGAACAACAGTTTTCTACTCTCATATAAAGTTAGGGTCTCAGAAATTCACAGGGACAGTTCTACTCTATCCTGTCAGATCCCTGGGAGTTGCCATTGAGTTGACTTGATAGCAGTGAGTTCACTTTCCAATTGTGGAAAACAAAAAGTCACAGAGAGTCTGGTGCACTGTGAGATAAGGATTGGACTGCTAATCACAAGGTAGGCTGTTCAAATCCATTAACTACTTCCAAAGTTGCCGATGCTCCAGTACAGATTTACAGTCGCAGAAACCCTCTGGCACAATTCTACTGTCTCCCATAGGGTCCCTAGGAGTCAGAATGGACTGGAAGGCAGTGGGTGTGCCATAGTTCACCCCAACTCCATCGCTGTGGAATTGATTCAGACTCATCGCAGCCCTATATCCCTATAGAACACATAAGAACTACCCCCCCCACATTTTCAAGGCTGAAATATCTTTTGTTAAAATAATGACAATCAAAAAAATTTTTAAGACAATCATAAAAATGCTTTTATTTAGTTGCAAATCAATGATATTTAATTTAATTGGTTCTAGTCCCATTATTTCTGAACTCAATATTTTAAAAAAGTAACTTCATAATTTTAAGTCATAGATATGTCTTCTGTATTTTTCAGTAACAAATACAGCCTTTTCTACTTCAATAATTCATGCCACTTCTTTTTCCAAATGAACCATTTCCTGCCTTTTGATTACAGCTTACATCCTGGTGAAATTAAATGGCATCAAATAACATTACAATGGGACTCGGCCTTTAGTGCCAGAGACATTTAGCTTTTATAGTCTTATTTTCAAATAAGATTTGACACAACTAAATCCTGACATAGGGAAGAGTTGAACTTACTAATATTCCTTATTTGTTGTTCTTTTTTTATAGACAGTGCTATTGGCACTTCATACAACATATCATACAATCCAATCATTCAACCTTATCAAAGAGCTGTACAATCTTTACCACAATCAATTTTAGAATGTTTTCATTTCCCTTATATCCACTGTTATTTGTGTAATAGTTTTTCAGTTTGGGCAAAAATATACACAAGGAAGCACACTCCAGTTCAACGTGTATAAATGTCTACATGTAAATTTCAATGCCATTGATTATACCCTTTGAGTTGTACAGCCACCATGATATCCCTCTCCAAATTGTTCCATCACCATTAAAATGAACTCGATGCCCTGAAGGCACAGCCAAAACTCTAAGGTTGAATTGTTATGGAATCCTGCTGCCACCTAGCCTACATCCGAATGCTTTCACCATTGTTCCTCCTGCGGTCCTTCAACTCTATAAGTACTTAGTAGAATAGGGCAAACCTTCCAAAACAAAATAGTTCAAAGGAAGATCTAATCATTGTAGTTTGGGTATTCAATAGCTCTTTGGGGATATGAAAAGGAAAATTATTAGAAGTAAAATTTAGTATGGCAATAACACACCAAAATAAATGCCAAAAGGTTCAATAGTTAATTACTAAAATTAAAACACTAAGCAATAAAAATGTATATAAGAGGTTATGAAAGAATATATTTTTATCTTTAATGTACTAGAAGAAATGAAAAGGGAGATATTATCATATTAAAATATACAAACATGATTTCTGTACAATTACCAAACATGAGTATAATATTGTGGAAATATGTATATCAAAATTTTTATAAACAATGTCTAATATGAAAAAATTGAGCTATCCAAAGGGGGGAAGTTGTAAATAAAATCAGCAGAAGGTAAAACACAAAGTAACTAAAAAATGTGAAAGGGAGTCTGTTTTCACTAGTAAACAGCAGCACAGTAAAATTAATTTCAGACACTGTTTTACAACCACTGTACTGAATCAGACAAAATAATTATACAGGATAAAAATTCTAGAAAAAAGGTAGAGATATTGGCACATGACATTGCTGACACTTGCATTCATAACTCATGTTAGAAGCAAGAGAGACATAGGCAGCGATGGTGATAGATATGTTACATCACAGACTGCAGGTGTGGGCTCCAAGCCACCAGGATACAGTGAACAGCCCCCAAATGGAGTCACCGAGTTTTTCATTTCCCATTGCATACAAAAGTTACGTTCACATTATGCTGTAGTCTCGTAAGTGTGCACTAGCATTAGGAACAAATGCGACATACTATGACACCGAGACTTGAAGTGAACACCTGCTTTTAGAAAAAGGATGCCAAGGGACTTGCTCCATGAAGCCTGATCACAAACTGTCAATTTGTGAAACACGCAGCCTCTGTAAAGCGCCCTGAAGTAAGACACAAGAAAGCAAGGAATGTCTGTCTGCACGTGGAATGGATAAGACAGAGAGGGTGGCGAGAAGTACAAGGTCACTGCACAAAAAATTTAGCATGTTCTTCTAAAATAAAAGAGTAGACCAGAAGATAAATGTCCATGTTTGAGAGTTATTTAGAAACAGGAAGATGGCTCATCGTAGGATACATAAAAATAAAACTGTAAAAAGTAGACAGGCAATGTTATTCTTAATTATGAAAAAATGTAGCTGAAGAAATGGAAAATTTGAAAATACTGACATGCTAAAATAGTAAAGATATGTGTTTCCCAGTTTAAGGGTGTTTAAATCAAGGTCATTCTGACACTTGGCACAAATATGTAATAACCAGGTACAAAATGTTTTTATTCTATGTAATAAGGGAGATAGTGTGTTAATGAGTCAGCCATGTCCTTTAAGAATGGTTTCATTATTAGAACACCATATGTGCATGACTAATGGGAAAAAAAACAACCTACACTGCCCCTGACTACCTTTCTCATGCACTTTTCTAAGAAAATCAATGAAGAATCGCTTGCAGTTTATTTCCCTTGCACAATGTGAAAGTTAAATGAATGGTACCTGTGAAAGTTTCTGTTTCAATATCTGGAAGATTCTAGATAGATAGGCAAAAAAAAAAAAACAACAACAACCCCACCCATTGTCTCAATATAAAATAGAGGCAATATCAAGGCTTGTTACCCTCCTGAACTGTAATAATATAAAAAAATGCTCTTCGTTCATCTATGTAGAAAAAGAACTAGAAGAGACAGTTTTAGTAACCCCTTCCAACTTTAAGGTTTCATTAACCCCTTCCAACTTTAAGGTTTCATTAACCCCTTCCAACTTTAAGGTTTCATGAACTTTTTGAAATTCTTGGAATGTGTGGTACCTAAAGGAAAACAAAATTGTCGCTAGAGAACGGAACTTCTGGAAAAGTGTACCTTAAAGAGAAATCTTAAATGCAATATATAAATGAAATACAAGGGGACTTCAAAAAGATCATGACATTTTTATTATCTTTTTATTTTATTCTCCACTAACGTTTGAAGCACCTTCCTATATGCATTGGTGTATGTATATAATAGAATATGATCGATATAAAACGTTTTAAAACAAGCATCAAAATGAAACAGAGGCTCTATGACCTGACCTTGCTTCACAAAGTGCCCCATGAGGACACGTTTGTTGTTACCTGACTTTCTATGACTTGAGTAAACAAAACACCTTTCAATAGTGGTCTGTTGTGAGGCTATTTTAATTCTGGCTCGATGATCTATGCTTCCGGCAGGAGGTATAGTATCTATTTGAGGAAAGTGTGTGTGTGTGGCCTCTCCTGGAGGCACTTAATCTTCATTATCGACATGCCATCCGTTGTGGACTAAGTCAAAAATAAAGAGTCCAAAGTAGCAAACGGTTTCAAGGATCGTGACTGTGGCCCCAGACCCAGCTGAGTTTCATACTGTCGATCGCCAGTGGCTAGGCGTCGGACTTGACTCACAACGCCTGCTTAGCAACAGCGAATGCCGAGCAACGCTCAAGAAAGAGGATGTTCTGTATCCTAAGGAGACCCCAAAGGAAATTCTTTCCCCAACATGCTAAAATTTACATAGAAATATAATTTACACCAAAGAAAACTGGTCCGTCTGTTGAACTGTTAGTTCTACAGGTAGGAAATAAATAAATAAGCTCGTGTGTATTGCTCAGCAACATTTAACTGTGTGTGCACATGGATAATACAAAATATATTAGTAATTGATCTTTTATTAAAGGAGGTAGAATTTCACCCCTCATCATCTGAAGGATTTGTAAAATAGCATTTTATTGCATTTTTGGTGAACATTTAGAGAGCAAATGATGTTCCCAAACATGTTTCACAATTTGTCAATACTCTCATTATTTCCATTCTAATTCTTCAGTTTTCATGAATCTAACTTCCCTGCCTGCCCCCTGGCCCCCCACCCCTTAGATCCTCACCTTGGTTTTAGAGTAAATGTTGACGATATCGTTCTCAGGACGTTTTCTGGTTTTGTTCTTAAAGATCAGTGTTCACAGGTAGTGCTGTTATGTTATGAGGTAATCTCTTATTTGGCAGTAGTGTTCCCTGCCTAGAGCAGCTTCAGTGCAAGTTTGGAGCCTTCTGCAGGGCGACAGTGTGAGGGTGCTCCTGGTCTCAGTCTGGTGATTTAAGTGCTGGTACCACAACGTGCGCGCGCGCGTGTGGGTGCGTGAATGTACCAACTGCTCCGCAGGAGAGACAGAGGGCAGTCTATTTGTGTGTGTCTGTGTGTGTGTGTCTGTGTGTGTGTGTGTGTGTGTTTCAATATACCACTGCTCCGTAGGAGAGACAGAGGGCAGTCTATTTGTGTGTGTCTGTGTGTTTGTGTGTGTGTGTGTGTGTGTGTGTTTCAATATACTAACTGCTCCGTAGGGGAGACAGAGGGAAGTCTATTTGTCTGTGTTTGTGTGTGTGTGTGAGTGTGTGTTTCAATATACCAACTGCTCCGTAGGGGAGACAGAGGGCAGTCTATTTCTTTAACGATGAACAGCCTTTATGTGGCAGTTCTACTCTGCCCACCGGGACACGGGGTCCCTATGAGTTAACCCCTACTCAATGCCACCTTACACTGAACACATCCAGCAGAGATTATTAAAGTTGTCATTGCCAGTGCTTTCCTATAGTCAATACCGGTTTCAATAGTACATTTCAGAGGATCTATTTAAAAGGTGCAGCGAGGAGGTTATGTTCACCCCTGCTGTCCCAAGGCTGGTGTTAATATCTAACTCCTAAATATGTCGGTCCCCCAAACTTACCTTGTTCTTCTGGACTCTGGACTGCACGCTTGCTCCTGCGGCTTTGACTGGAGCTGTTTTTTCCTGGGGCTGATCGTGAAAAGATCGCCTATGAATAGTGAAAACGAAAAAGAAGAAAAATCCTCCAGGTTATTGAAAAGCTGCCTGTGTGGGGGGAGGTAGAGCAGCTGAGGAAGAAATGCGCCGGGTTGCAGCTGGGAACTCACTTGCAGTCGGGCCGTGGAGGCTTGAGTGTGCCTCACCATTGCCTTGGGGTCTCCTGCTTCTGCCTGGAGAGATGTGGGCAGCTGCTCCGTCTGGTAGGAGTGTCGCTCCGCCCGGAGGCTCTGCAGCTCTGCTTGCAGGATGACTACTCGATAGAAAGACACCACTGTCAGACAGGAGGACAGCAGGGTCAGCAGCAAGGTCACAGACGAGAGTTTTCCATCTGTAGAGAACCGTGCAGAGGGGCTTTCCTTCGGGGGGAGGATGGTGACACACTCCTGAAGCTTCATTTCTTCTCTCTCCTTAAGGCAAGGAGAGAGGCGTGCCGGCTCCCTTTCTCTGGAGTCATCCATTTCACTAATTGAACTTTGAAGGTTAGGGCCCTTAGAATCAGTGACCACAGGGGACGGATCATTTCCTGTGATCTGTGTTTGTTGGTGTCCTACATTTAATACACCACAGAGCCTGGCTCCCCCCGGCAGGAGAGTTCTCCTGAATTTTCTTTTTTCTTCCCTTCTGCATCTCTGCCCCTACTGTACAATAGGTTTTACTGGCATTCACCCTTCTAGTGGATTGCTCAATCATTCTTCCTCATTTCACTTTCAGATTTTGTAAGAATTATAATGACTTGTCAAAACACACATACACAAATGGGCCCCAACAACCTACTGACTATACTTGGAGTTGGATTGGCATGCACAAGAGGTGGCTTGTAAGAAGCGAGTTCTAGGCAATATGAAAAAACTGTGTAGGTTGGAGCCATGTGGATTTGTGAGGAGGAGGAAAATAGCATAAAATGTTCCTGCTGGTGTAATAAAAGTAATTAATGTGACGGTCAGATAAGCTCAGTGCTTTAGTATTGGATTGTCCTTAGTTGGCGTTATGATTTATTAACAGTCTTCAAGCACAAATTAAAAGGAAGGATCCTTGGAGGAAAGGAAGCCAGCTGAGTATTGTTCCTGTTATTGTTATTTTTTTTAATGAGAAAACATTTTAGAGACATATTTAGATTTCATGTTTGGGAGAGAACAACCGTAAAAGATACTGTTATTTTATCTTATTTTTTTCCTTTTCCTTCCAAAGTTCCCTGGGCAGGTAGGTCATCGATGATCCAGTTGACCTTCCCTCCTGCTGGATGTGCTTGCACCTGTACTGTTATGCTTTGAAACAAACACCAGCTCCTTCAGAAATGGTTTTGAGGCAAATCTAGCCTTATCGTCCTTCGTCAATGCCTCCCTGTCACCCCCAACTGTTATCTTCAAAAAGTGCATCATCTACTAGACACATTGGGTTGGTTCTGCCCCCATCTAAAGTGCATACACTCATCCTGACTCTCCAAGCATTAGTTTAGCTTCAAATCACCTTGTTGTCAGACATGGTAATGCTGCCAATTCTATTTGACCCATTCCACTCCTCCCTTGCCTTGATCTCTATTTCCTGTTCATTCCCCAGTTTCATACTCTTCTGTCCTCTACACTTAATACTGATTGATCATTCAACAAATATTATTGATAACTTACGAAGTCCTGGACTAGATACTATTTCCTTGTATGCTAAAGGGTACTAAATATTAACCTGATTTCACTTGCATTTCTATGCAATTGTAAACAAGAGAAGTGAAGGCGCTAAGTAATAGAAATTTAATATGGTATCAAGATAATATTTCAAAATTTTGAACTGAGGATGTTAATCTTCACTCTGCAAGGGATTAACCATAGGCAAATATGATTTGGAATTGACTCAATGGCCATGACCATGGTTTGCGATTTGGAAATTAATGTTTTATGATTCAATTTCCTCAACTCTAAGATGAGATTTTTTTATACTGGTAACTTTCTCTCAATCCAGCCTACTGAAAGTCTCCCTCCGTTCCATTGCCCCCCCCCCCACTTTATAGCGCGTCGTGTCTTTCTCCAGGGACTGGTCTCTTGTGATAACATGTCCAAAACACGTGTGACCAAGTTTTGTCCTTCTAGATTCTAAGAAGGATTCTAGATGTGTTTCTTCTGAGACAGACTTGTTTGTTCTTCGGGCAGTCCATAGTACTTTCAATATTCTTTGTCAACACCATATAAATTCATCAACACTTCTGAAGTTTTCCTTATTTATTGACCAACTGTAACAAGTATATGATGTGATTATAACCTTGGGATACCTTTTGGGTACTTCTATTCTGTCCTATAAGGTTGAGGATATGAGTCAGATTGACTGTATGGCAATAAGTATAATCAGGTTCAGGTAGGGTAAGCACACCTTTTGCTTTTACCGTGTCACTAAATGACCCACCAATGCTTCCTGGTTCCCTTGCTGCCCCACAACTGCAAGATGTCATCAGACTTAGTAAGTTCTATGACACTATTCATAGCACTGGTGGTGGTGTTGGGTAATTGGACTGTTAGCCACACCATCAACTATTCAATGCTACCAGCCACTTTAATGGGAAAATATGGGGCTCTCTGCTACCAAACATATTTACAGTCTCAGAATCCCTACATAGGACCATGATGAATTGAAATTGACTCTGTGGTTTAGGATTTATTCAAAATTTTATTTATTCCCTTTGCTTCTGCAAATCCCGTAGATCTTTGTTTGTGAATTCCTACTACTTTGGTGCCCAAATAGACTGTTCTCTAATTGCTGTGTGGATGTTTTTCTTTGTAAACATGCAAGCTCTTTTGGGTCAGACACCACATACTAAAATTCTTTTGTCACCGTCTTTGTTTCTAGGTCAATCAAGGTGATGTAGACTGAGTAACTTTGTCATTAAAAATTAGAATTAGTATGAGTGTCTCATTACACTCCTCTAACTGAAAATAATTGAGACTTATTCTGGTTCCACTTATACTGATAGATATTAATAGTCTGTGGTTGCTGTTGGGTGCCATCATGTGGGTTCCAACACACAGCTGTCCTGTGAATACCGAAACAAAACACCGCCTGGTCCTGTGCCATCCTCCCAAGTGTTCTGCTTAAGCCACAGTGTGAATCCATCTCCTTGAGAGTCTTCCTCTTTTTCACTGCCCTTCTACTTGACCAAGCATGATGTTCTTCTCCAGAGACTGATCTCTCTTGATATGTCCAAAGTACATGAGCCAAACTCTTGCAATCCCTGCTTCTAAGAAGCACGTTTACTATGTATCTTCCAAGACAGATTGGCTTGTCCTTCTAGCAGCCCACGGCACTTGCATTCTTCTTTGCCAGCACTACAACCCCAATGTACCAGTTCTCATCTGTCGTCCTTACCAATGTCCCACTTGCACATGAAAAGACCATAGCTTGGGTCAGGAACAACTTACATACCATTAATATCTATCTATCTATATTAATATATGTATATTATCAGCATTTAGGTCGTGAATAAATATAGAGTGAACAATAGAAATGCATTCTAAATTCATTAAACACCAATTACTCTCTCCTTTGTCCTCAGGACCCTTCAGCTAGTTTCTCTCCTGAAGTCTACATTCTTCCATTCTTGCTTTGCTCCTCTCCAGGAAAATTCTGAAGAGAAAGTGAGCTAGTTTAATTGTATTCAAAAATTACCTTGATCTCTATTTGGCTGACATCATGTAGGGGACATGAGAGTGCTTCCTTCATGGAAAGACAGCCATGATGCATTCCCCCACCCCCATCCACACCCTGAAGCCTTCAAGCTGCATTGCCTGGACATGAGCCACACAATTAAATTGTCTCTGAAAACAGATAAAAAACTAAGGGAATTCATGCTTTCTTAACTTTCTTATTCAATGAACAAAAGGAAGTTATTGCTCCATGAATTAAGTAACTGCTTCCTGCAGAGGAAATGGTCTGACAATAACTTAACTGAAATTCTTTTAGACCAATAGCTTATTCATATTCATTGAACATGAAAAGTTTATTCTCAGGAAAAAAATAATACCTGAGCCACATATTTTATACTAAAATTTACATGTATTCAGAGTTTACTCTCAGAAGTTAGATATTTTTTTACACATTTCTTTTTGTCAACTCAATTGTAGAACATTCTCCTATAATATATGTCCATCAGGTTAAAGGACCACATCAGGGATACAGCACAAACATGCAAGCGTGGGAAGCTAGGATCAGGAGAGGGCATATGTGAAAAGAGGCATCCCCACGGAAGCAAGGGATAAGCACTTAGCTGGTAACCAAAACGCTGGTGATTAGTGGAGGCTTTGGAGTCAAACATGTCTGTATCTTCAATTATGCTTCAGCGTCTAAACAAACCCTTCCCTGACCATAATCTCAACTGATCTTGTATAACTCTCTGATTTCTGGTTTGTGGGTCTGCTTGCACACGTAAGGAACATTCTAATCATTCCAAGCCTATCACAGTGATGGCATCTGCATTGAGGTTGACTGTTGTGGGGTGAATGTCTGAGTAAATTTTTTTTACATATATTTAAGGGTCAGAGTTACTTTCCTGGGTTTTGGAAAAATGTGGAGAAAGAGTTTCATAGTTCTAGATAAGTGTAAGGAAGATACAACCTCTTCCTCCGGGGGCCATGACAAGCCTGCATCTGATAGCCTAGAATGGCAGCAGCTGTCTTTCAGTTAAGTGATGTCCAAGCTGAAACATAGAAATAAGAAGAGCAAACTCAAAGAGAAGTTGAATGTCTTTAATGACACTGTTAGTCAGTTCTTCCTGAAAATTATTGTTGGTTGTATAAGGTGATACCCTAGGGCTGTAAAGCACTCATGTGTTCAACTGCCAACCAAAGGGTTTGTGGTTCAAGTCTATCCAGGTGTACTGCAGAAGAAAGGCCTGGGAATTTACTTTTGAAGATCAAGGCATTACAAACTCTCTGGAGCAGTTGAACTCTAATGCACAGGATCTGTATGAGTCAAAATCAAATCAATTCCACTGCACACTGGTTGGTTGATGTGTATTATTATTACTGTGTAATGTTTTCTCCTTACTGTTTGTGCCCATGTGTGGGCCAGCTGACATTAACTCACACATAGGCAACCTAATTGATTCTGCTAGTGTGCTAAGATTTGTATTCTTACAAAGAGTTTCTTTTTTAAATGTTTGAATGCTATGTTAGAATTTTTTTAAATTATGAAGTTATTAGACAGCAATGTAAGAAGACGTGGTCAGTGTCCATAGGCCAGGAAAATAAGTTCATTTATTAAGAAGTCATATATTTCCAGTTCTATTGAGCTTTCAAGTTATTGATCAATTCAGTGATTTAATAGTGATAAGAAATGAAAGGAAAAACCGTCAACTAAATTAAATTAACATATTTTCAAAAGAAATACAAGGGGCACCTCCCCCCCCCCCAAAAAAGGAAGATTTTTTTCAAAGCTATGTATTCAATTTTTACAAAGCCACCTATCACCTTCAACGGAGTCTCCATTACACTGTCCATGTCCCCCATCTGCCACAAATCAGGCCTTTTTTGTTGCACACTGTTGCACAATCTTTTCAGAACCTCTAAATAGAAAGCTTGATTAACAATCTGACCTGGTGGAATGAACTCCAAATGCACTACAAGTTAACATTTTTGTCCAGTTAGGAAGTTGACAGATGTCCAGAAGGAGCTTTGTCATCAATTGACGTTTCACCTGTTTTGAAACCAGGAAACCACTTGTACAAGTGAGTTTTTTTTTTCCATAGCATTGTCCTTGTAAGCTGTGTTCACCATCACAACAGTTTCTGTGGCAATTTTCCTGACCAGGAAACAAAATTTCACAGCCGCACACTATTCTCTTAAATCAGCCATCACACACACACACACACACACACACACAATGAGGTTCAAGTGAAACTGCTTTCACAAAAAAAATTACTGTGACCAGAGAGAATTTTCCCAGGAGAACCCAATGGGTGCACTAACGCAGAGCAAGTGGCTTGCCTAGCGGGAAAAATGCATACTACAAAAGCTCCGATCCGCCAGCCCAGCTCAATTCCAGTTTGATTGGGGGGAAGGCGGGGGCTCCCCTTGTATGATATCAAACTTGTGCATCTATATATAAGAAAGAAACCTTCTCAAACTAAAACACAGCCATGGGCAGAAAAGAGTATTCTTGGGAAAATATAATGTGACTACCTCTTTATTAAAATTCTAACCCAGTGGTTCTCCACCTTCCTAGTGCGTGACCCTTTAGTACAGGTTCTCGTGTGTGGTGACCCCCCTCCCAACCATAAAATTATTTTTTGTTGCTAACTTCTAACTTAATTTTGCTACTGTTGTGAATCGGGCAACCCTGTGAAAGGGTTATTCAACCCCCAAAGGGGTCGCAGCCCACAGGTTGCGAACCACTGTTTAATCCCCCTCTCTCTTCTGAACTAAACTGCAGGGCAGCCTAAAAGCAACAGGATGCTATTAAACCATGAGTTCAGGTAGGCACTAAAAGAAAAAAAAAACAAATCTCACTGCCATTGAGGCGATGCCAACTCATAGTGACCCTACAGGACATGGGTCAACTGTAAGCTTCTTTCCTGGGGTGGCTGGTGGTTACAAACTATAGACCTTATGGACCTTCAGCCCAACACATAATGCCTATGCCAGCAGGGCTCCACTTTAGTATGCACTGGACAGAGAAAAATGATGTGAAGCTCTTTCCTAAATAATAAGAATCTACAGAAATGCATCCGAGACCTGATTCTCCATCGATCATGGAAGATTGATGCGCAGACATGTGTGAGTGCCAGCAGTGATCACTATCAGCTACAGGTGAACATCCCTATTGAAAGTCCACAAGGGAAGTAAATGGGTAGAATCAGGCCTCCGTGTTATTGAGGCTGGGAAACCATAATATCAGAGGAAAGGAAAATCTCTCTCCAAAGCATCAATCAATCGCTGGGAAGCAACAAAACCCAAATGGAAGAAGCACACCAGCCCATGTGATCATGAGGTGTTGATGGGATCAGGTATCAGGCATAAAGACCCAGAACAAAAATCAAATCTATGTGAAGAGAGGGTGCGTGGCTTGGAGACCCAAAGCTCATCTGTAGACAATTGGACATACCCTTACAGAAGTGTCATATAGAAGAGATGAGCCAGTCAGGGTGCAGTATAGCAGCAATGAGACATACAACTTTCCTCTTCTACCTTACAAATCTGGGTAGATCACAGCATGTACAGTGGTACAGATAAGAGCTCGCAGCACAGGGAATCAGGACAGATGCACCTCTTAGGACCAATAATGAGAACAGTGATACCAGGAGGGTAAGAGAAAGGTGGGGATAGAAAAGGGGGAACGTATCACAATGATCGATATATAACCCCTCCCAGGGGTATGGATAACAGAAAAGTGGGTGAAATGAAAAAGCGGTCAGTATAAGACATGGGGAAAAATTAATAAATTATCAAGGGTTCATGAGGGAGGAAGGGTGGAAGACGGGTTGGGAATGAACTGATATTAAGGGCTCAAGTAGAAAGAAAATGTTTTGAAAATGATGATGGAAACATGTATAAATGTGCTTGACACAATGGATGGATGGTGGATTGTGATAAGAGCCCCCAATAAAATGATTAATAGGTGGGGGAGCATCACTCAAAAGACTGGAACTTACCCTGTTTTCTCCGCAGGGCTCACCGGGTTAGAGAGCAATGGATTTTCAACCAGCTGGGGCTAGACCTGTACCGTATGATCCATGAAAGAAAATGAATTTCTTGTTAAGGGAAGTAAGCAGTTACGAAAGAAAGAAGACGCAGAACACATTGCCCACAAAACAGGGGAGATGGTAAATAGCTTGAGTTTAAAAAATTAATAAAGTACTTAAGATGATTCAATTATAGGGAAAATACTATTATAAGTTAATGAAAGAATTGCAGGATAAATTGAGTTGTCATTTCCTGGGCTGGGGATAATGTGGAAGTAAAACCTCAAAACATAGTAGAGAGCAAAAGGGAATAAAATGTATATATGCAATTGAGAAGCAGCAATGATTGAAAGACATGTTGGAGGAAAAAACCAAATTTTACCTAAGAAAGACCTAAAATTTTACTTGTACTCAATAAAGCTTCAGGTTTAAATGCTGGAGTGTGTGGAGAGAAAAGATGCAAAAAGCAATGCTACGCGAATCCTACTGAAACTATTGAAGAGGCCAAAATGTGTGCACCACATTGAAAATGAAGCATATCAAAATAGCTAAGATTCTCTTAAAAGCTTTTCTACAAAGAAAAATGATTGCATAGTTTAGAAAAAGAAGAAAGGAACATTAATGAACCTACAGTTTGTGAAGTTTGAGAACATTTAAAAAGTAAAAGCAAATTAAGCTTGAGCATAGAAATATCCAGAGAAGAAGAGAATGAAATAGATCATTTAAAATACAATACCGAAAACACAAACCCAACGAATGGCCATCTAGTCAATGCTGATTCAGAGCGACTACAGTGGGTTTCTGAGACTGTAACTGTTTACAGGAGTGGAAAGCCCAGTCTTTCTCCGCAGAGCAGCTAGTGGTATCTGAATGCCGACCATGTGTGTCACAATCCAATGCATACAAAGGATAATAATGGTTATTTTAAGTGACAAATATCATTGACCATTTATAGAAATATAGACGTTCATATAAGAGAAAGGATAAATATACAACAATATCATTGAAAATAGGACACTGATAGAGTTGTTAGAGATACCAAAGTAATAATGTATTATGAACAAATCTACATATTAATAGTAAGAAAAATAAGAGTATTGCATATCCCTTTTGCACCAATTCAATACTC
This sequence comes from Tenrec ecaudatus, assembly GCF_050624435.1. NCBI lineage: Eukaryota > Metazoa > Chordata > Mammalia > Afrosoricida > Tenrecidae > Tenrec > Tenrec ecaudatus. The sequence continues at coordinate 93,703,068 of NC_134540.1, forward strand.
TGATTCTTAGCAATCCTACATAGGGTTTCCAAAATTCTAAAGAGCCTCAGCTTTCACTTACAAAGCAGACAGTGGCTCTGAACTGACAAACTTGTAGTTAGCAGCCCAATGCCTAATCCACAATGCTAGTGTTTCTTTTCTTATACACAGAAAATTAAGATAATATTACAGTAAAAGCAATAAACAGGGACATTCACTGATCATGCCTTCAATTATGTACTAATTACTAATGATTAAAAATGAATAAATGAAAATTGAATGTTTCTCCTCATCCAGCTTAAATTCTGTTCCTTGTGATTACTAAAAATAATTTCAACATTTATTTTGTAGATTTACACAAAATAGTTTCTTATCAAGTTTTTACATTCCTTTGAATCTGTGGTTAATGTTTTAAAAACTGGCAACTTAACGTTTCTCTCAATTTCTTTTTTTTTTAAACATTTTATTAGGGACTCATACACTCTTATCACAATCCATACATATACATATATTAATTGTATAAAGCACTCTCTCAATTTCTTATAAGGAGAGATAAGTTAGCTACTTCATGATTGGTGCTTAAATGATGACCTAGTTTTACTTTATTCTTTGTTTTATTAAAACTATTATAAGTTTTATCTTTATTATTTGCTTCATTCTACCTTTCTTGAGTTTATTCTGTTGTTATTTGCTCTTATTGAATTTAATGCTTCATTATTGACTTTTTTACTTATTTGTTGTGTGAACGTGTCACTGCTGCTGCATTTGCTAGGTGCCCTTGAGTCAGTTGCTACTCATACGAAACCTCTATGGAGCAGAACAAACCATCACCTGGTCCTACCCCTTCCTCACCTGTGTTGCTTGATTTGAGCCCATTGTTGCAATCACTATGTCATTCCAGCTCATTAAGGGACTTCTTTGTCCCTGACCCTCTATTTTACCCAGCGTGATGTCCTCCTCCATGACTAGTCCTTCCTGATAAGTCCAAAGAATTGAGATGATATCTTGCCATTCTCCCTTCAAAAGAGAAGTCCGGCTGAAATTCTTCAAAGACAGAATTGTTTGTTCCTCTGGAAGTCTGTGGTTGAAAACACGGAATGAAACATCTTCTGACCTTCTCTGACTTAACAAAAGGGAAGGAGGATAAGCACCAACAGAAGGCCAATTTCTGGGAGGCAAAGAGCAGACATTCCTCCACTCTCCAACCTTCTTTACCCTAATCTGACACCAACTGTCCCTCCCAAAGCCCTCCCATTGCAGTGACCACACAGAACCCACAGACAGCACTTAGGATCATGGGGCTTACTAGGGAAACTACCAGGCTACCAGTCAGAATGCAGAAATGGTCAGGATGTGGCAACACTCGGTCAGAACAGTCTCTTCTCAGCCAGGCCCACAGCCACAAGCTCTAGTCCAGTTCCACTGACTCACATGGGCCCCTGGCTTCTACTCTACTCCAGAAAGTATTATAAAGCTGAAGAATACCCAAAGGTCAGCCACACCAAGTAATTCAAGTGGGCCACAATGGTATATTCAATATTTTTCTCTTAATACCATTATTCAGATCCATCCTTTTCTTTGGTATTCTTTATTCATTTTCCAGTTTTCTCATGCAAATGAGGCAGTTGAAAACACCATGCTTTGAGTCAGGCACCCCTTAATCCTCAAAGATGATTAATCCTTAATCATCTTTGCTTTTTAACATTTTAAGTCTCTTTCATAGCAGATTTGCAATAGGTAGTGTGATTCCTTCACTACTGCTTCCATGAGTGTTGACTGTGGCTCTAAGGAATATGAAATTCTTGGCAACTTTGATCTTTTCTCCATTTCTCACGATGTTATTTAATGGTCCAGTTGTGAACATTTTTATTTTCTTTATGTGGTGGCGTAATGCATACTAAATGTGTGCTTCAAACTTTATCAGTAAATTCAAGTCCTGTTTCCTTCAGCACTCAAGGTGATGTCATTTGAATATTGCAGATTGCTAAAGAGTTTTTGTGACATCCTGATACCACATTCTTCACAGAATCCAGCTTCATGGGTTAATTTTCCAGCATGTAAATTGATTAATTAGGGTGAAAAAAGACAACTCTGAAACGCCTTTCCTACATTTAAAGCATTCAGTATCGCTTTGTTCTGTTTGAATAACTGCCTCTTGAACTATGCACAGGCTTTGAATGCACACACTTAAATGCTCTGAATCCTATTATTTGCATTATCCATAGTTTGTTATGATCCACACAATTGAACCACTTTCTATAGTGAAGCAAAAACAAGTAAACAGCTTTCAGGCAGTCTCTACCCTCAGCCAAGATTCAGCTGACACCAGCAATGACATTGCGTGTGCATTAGGCAAGGTTGACTAGAAGCAAATCCAGTGATATTCATGTATTAAAAAAGAACTTGATGTCAAGAAGGCATCCCAATACAAGTTCCAATTCAGACTCACACAGCCACTTGGCATAATGCAGAATGCAAGCAGATCCAGCCAGTTTGTGTAGAATCGTGCTGATAGGAACATGGCAGGTTGACAGGAGCATAGCAGGACACTGGCAGTTGTCAGGGTCTCCAGCGAGCAGGAAAATGAAGAGAGAGAGGGCAGTGCAAGAAAAAGGTCACACCCCAATGAGACAATATCATAAAATCAGTTAGCTACCACTGTCTGTTTCGTGTCCTTTTCTATATTTGGCTTGAATTTCTGGAAGTTGCCTTTCAATACATTTCTTCAATTGTTTTTTAATTATTGTCAGCAAAACACTACTTGCATGTGAAATTAATGATACTGTGTGACAATTTCCTCATTCTATTGGATTATTTTTCTTTGGGACAGAAGATTGGTTGGTTAGATAGCTTTCTTTTAAATGTTTTGTGAGTGCTTCCAGTGCTGCATCAGTTGAAACATTTCCATTGGGATTCCCTCAATAATTGGAGACTTGTTTTTCCCTATTGCCTTCACTGCAACCTGGATTTATTTCAATAAATTTGCTCTTCGCCATATCCTATCCTTTTAAATAGTTTACTGTTGACCAATTCTCTTTGTTACTATGATTATGTATTCCTTCCATGTTATTTTAAGGTTCCTGCATGAGTCAGTATTTTGCCCACACTGTAAAATGAAAATTGAAATTTTTTCATCAGTTGTTATAGATATATAGCCTATTAATTTTGTAGTGAACAAAGCTTTGTGATATTCAACCATATTTATTATCAACAGTTTTGGAATTAATCGTTAATATATTTCCAGATTAAAAATATTTTTATTGGGAGCTCTTACATCTCTTATCACAATCTATACATTCATCTAGTGTGTCAAGCAAATTTGCACATGTGCTGCCATCATCATTTTCAAAACATTCTCTTCCCACTTGAGCCCCTGATATCAGCTCCCCATTTCTTCCCCCTCCCTCCCCTGTCATCCCTCCCTCACAAATCCTTGATAAGTTATAGATTATTTTTTCCATATCATACATCATCCTCCATAGTCCCTCACCCACTTTTCCGTTATTCATCCCCGTGGGAGGGGGTTCTAGTTTGATCCTTATGATCAATTCCCCCTTTCTGCCCCCACTATCCACTAATCGTACTGGTGTCTCCACTCACATTGTTGGCCCTGAGGGGTTTATCTATCCTTGATTCCCTGCATTTGGGGCTTTTATCTGTAGCAGTGTGCATGCTCTGGTCTTATCAGATTTGTAAGGTAGAATTGAGGTCATGAGAGTGGGGTGAATGAAGCACCAAAGAACTAGAGGAAAGTTGTGTGTTTCATTGGTTCTATACTGCACCCTGACTGGCTCCTCTCTTCCCTGTAACCCCTCTGTGAGGGGATGTCCAATTGTCTACAGATGGGCATTGGGTCTCCACTCCATGCCCCCAAACCCCATTCATCTTGGGTATGGTTTTGTTCTGGGTTTTAGATGCCTGATAACCTGATTCCATTGACATGTCATGATCACACAGGCTGGTGTGTTTCTTCCATGTTGGCTTTGTTGCTTCTGAGCTAGATAGCCACTTGTTTATCTTTAAGCCTGTAAGACCCAAGATGCTATATCTTTTGATAGCCGGGCACCATTAGATGTCTTCGCCACATTTGCTTATGCACTCATTTTTGTCTTCAGCAATCATGTCGGACAGGTGAGCATCACAGAATACCGGATTGTTAGAACAAAGTGTTCTTATGTTGAGGGAGTACTTCAGTTGAGGCCCAATGTCCAGCTGCAACCTTAATTCTTAACATATAGATATGAGTACATAGTTCTATTCCCCTCTCATTATATATGTATTTACCTATGTGCATGCCTGTATTTAGGCCTCTATAAATTTTCTTTGCCTCTGGTTCTTTCCTCTATTTCCTTTTACTTTTCTCGTGTCTCACCATCATGTTTGGCCTTCATTTGGGTTGAGCTATTCCTCATACTACATTGCCCTTGATTAAGCCCCACTAGGCATTCTATAACCTTCCTTCCATTGATTATAGTTCACTTGTTGTTCCCTTGTCCCTGCGTTGGTTAACCCCACCACATCCATTCTTTTCTCCCATCTCCCCTTCTCCCATATTCTCCTGGAACCATTGATCCCTTCTTTTCATCTCCAAATTATGTATCCTGCCTATCATATCTAGAAAGACATGCAGATACATAAATAAGTGTAAAAACTAGGCAAAGCAAAAAAAAAAAGTCAAAACCAGCAAAACAATAACAACAACCAAAAGCAAAAACAAAGTAACAATACCAAAAAGAAATCCACTGATGTAGTTACATAATTGTCAATTTAAGAAGAATTAAGAGTGTAGGGGTGGAGCCTAGCCTATCAATCAGATCATAGCTAATAAGGCTTCTGGCTGGGTATAGTCTTCTCCTAAGGATCCTGGGAATTCCAGTATTTCCTCCTGGGAGGTGGAAGACTCTCTGCTCACACCCTGGGAGACATAGCAGCTGACAAGACACATGAACCCATCCTGATGCAGCCCTCGGTGCTGAGAAGTCATGCAGAGACCCCTGCCAGCACTGAGATGTTTACAATGGCACTGGATCCAAAGACTTTCTATCCACTGGCCTGTGATCTACATTTGGCATCAATGCATGTGTTTCATGAGTTTGAAGAGGACTTTATAGATTGGTATCGGACATGTAGGTTAATATCGGACTTTGGGGCTTGATCTAGACTGGGCTGGGATGTTTTCTCAATGTTGATTGCTCTTGTATATAAATATCTTTCTTATACACATATGGACGTCTCTATGAATTTGTTTCTCTAGTCTACCCGGACTAAAACAACTGACAAAAATGGAAAAGCCTATAATAGTTCAAGTCTGTTAGTTGACCTTTACGAGTGTTTTCCATTCGAGTATGATGGGGTGCCATACTCTGTCTCCAAAGTCTATGCTTGGTATTCCTGGGGAGTTTCCTCACTCTGCTCCCCCTGCTGTTCTGCTGCATGCCCTCAATGCCTTGCCCCAGAGTGATGGGGCCAGACCATGCACTATTTCCGTACTGTGTCTCCAGTGATGTCCCTACAGCACCATGGTTCACTGAGGTATGCCATGCCCCATACTGGGGCCAGTCCTACAGTCCTCTCCATGTGTAGTCTTCTCCAAGCAGGAACATCAACCTTGATGCTTGCTGGGCCAGGATGTCCTCGTCTCCCTCTCTATCCCTTTTTATTACTCCCATGTGCTCTAATCTGACATGCCCATATTCCCAAGCTGTAGCCCAGTGCTGTTCTCTTAAGTGTATTCTTCTGGGGTAGGGGAAAGTTCACATAGTTGGGGTTGAGGTTCACCTCAATGTTGGTTCACTGGTACATGCTGGTGTGTTGTATTTTCATGTTGGTACATCGGGTTGAAGCCTGGTCTCTCTCTCCCATTCCTATGGAGATATAAACAATACCTTCCCCTTGTGTGGGTTAGTGCCCTGCTCCCCCAACTACCCATGCCTTTTTTACCCCTCTTTCTTTCCCCCTCTTATTTAGTTGGCTGCCATATGTATCCCTGGATTGGGTTTGGCCCCTGCCATAGTTGTTGGACATCACTCCAGGGATGTATGTATATAGTAGCTTTTCCCCTATGCCCCCCTTTTTAAACTTACCTCAGTGTGCTCATGCTATACTAGTACTTTTGTGCTTAACTTACTTCTTTTACTAAGATTTCCTCCAGTTCTTTCCATGCGGCAATGTGCTTCATGCGCTCATCACTGCTTTTCAGGGACACTTAGTACTCCATTGTATCTATGTACCATAGTTTTTGATCCATTTGTCCATTGATATAAATTTGGGTTGTTTCAACCCCTTGAAATTGTGAACTGTGCTGCGATGAACATTGGAGCACAGATGTCTGGCCTTGGTTTGTTTCTTGCCTCTTCTGGGTATATGCCCAGTAGGGGGATGGCTGGGTCGTATGGTAGTTCAATCTCCATCTGTTTTAAATATAGCCAAATCAATTTCCATAGGGGCTGTACATACCTACTGGTCCACCAGCAGTGGATGAGGGTTCCTCTCTCCCCACAGCCCCTCCAACATTTGTTACTTTTTGATTTTCTGAATTGGGCTAACTTCAAGGGTAGTAGGTGATATCTCATAGTTGTTTTAATTTGCATTTCTCTTATAGCTAATGACCAGGAATATTTTCTCATATGTTTATTGGCCATTCGGATTCTGCCCCTGTAAAACTTCTGTTCAGGTCCTTTGCCCACCTCTTAGTAAGCAGTTAGATTGTTTTTGCTTATTGTAAAGTTGCAAAGTATTGTAGATTTTAGTAATAAGGCCTGTGTCTGATGTGTCATTGCTAAAGACGTTTTCCCAGTCTGTGGGCTCTCTTATCACTCTCTTGGTGAGTTATTTCAATGTACACTGGTGATTTGTCTTAAGTATATCCCACTTGTCAATTTGTGACTCCTCTGTATTTGTATCCTTCCCTATTTCTGGAAGCCTGTGTATTCCCTATGCCAAGGTCTCAGGTTTGTCCAAAAATGGCCCTAATAATTTCGGATTTTACTTCCATGTCTGAGTTTTACTTCCATGATCCACCTTGAGTGTATTCTTGTTCAGGGAGTGAGGTAAGGGGCTTGCTTCATTTTTCTGCAGATAGATAACCACTTTTTCTAGCACCACTTATTGAAGAGGGCATCCACTTCCAGTTTGATATTTTGGGGGCCTCTATCAAAAATAAGTTGTCTGTATGTTGATGTTTTTATTTCTGGGTTTTCAGCTCTTTTCCATTGGTCTGAATATCTGTCGTTATACCAGGACCACACAGTTTGGACTATTATGGCCATATAATATGTGCTAAAGTCAGGTAGAGCAAGCCTTTCACTTTGTCCTCCTTCTTGATGAGTTATCTGCTAATTTGGGCCTGCCTTCCTCTCCATATGAAGTTGGTAATCAGTTATTCCAATTCTTTGAAGAAGGATAGTGGTATTTGTATCAGGATAATATTAAACTTATATAGTGCCTTGGGCAGAACTGACATCTTTACTATATTCTGTCTTCCAATCCATGAGCATGGGATATTCTTCCATTTGTTAAGGTCACTTTTGGTTTCTTGTAATAGTGTTCTGTAGTTTTCCTCATGCAAATCTTTTGCATTTTTAGTCAGGTATATCCCTAGATATTTCAATTGGTGCTAAACTATTGTGAAGAATACTTCCTTTTTGGTTGCCTCTTCTGTGATCTTGTCTGAAGTGTATAGAAGTCCTGTAGAATTCTGTTTGTTGATCCTGCCATGTTGACATATTCCTCTATCACTTCCAACACTCCACTTGTGGAGTTTTGTGGATTTTCAATATATAAAATTATATCACCTGCAAATAATGATAGTTTCCCTTCTTCCTTCCTCAGACGAATACCTTTGATATCTTTTCTTTGTCTTATGTTGTTAGCTAGGACCTCCAGTACAATGTTAAATAGGAGTGGGGACAAGGGGCATCCTCATCTGGTCCTCTTTTTCAGTGGAATTGTTTTCATTTTTTCTCCATTGATTACCAAGCAGGCTGTTGGCTTTTCATATATAGCTTCTGTAATATTGAGGAATGTTCCTTCCATTCCTATCTTCTTGAGTATCTTAAACAGGAATGGGTGTTGGATGTTGTCAAATGATTGTTCTGCGTCTATTGATATTATCATGTGGTTCTTATAATTTTTCAAGTCAATGTGGCAAATAATACTAATGGTCTTTCGTATGTGGGACCATTCCTGCATCCCTGGTATAAATCCCACTTAGTTATAGTGAACTATTTTTTATATACTTTTGTATTCTATTGGCCAGTATTTTGTTAAGGATTTTTGCATAGATGGTTCATTAGGAATATACAGTTCTTAATTCTTATGGGATCCTAGCCCACTTTAGGTATCAGAGTTACATTAACTTCATAGAAAGAGTCTGGGAGTTTTCTGTCTTTTTCTATGTTCTGAAACATATTGGTATCAGTTCTTCCCTGAGTGCTTGGTGGAATTCTCCTGTGAAGCCAACTGGCCTGGGGGAATTTTTGTTGGTAATCCTTTGCTAACCTTGTATATTTCTATTATTGCTATGGACCTGTTGCGGTTCTTGACATTCATCTGGGATAGTCTAGGGAGGGATTGTTTTTCTAAGTATTTGTCCAAGTCTCCCAAGTTGTTGAATTCATTAGAGTACAAGTCTTCACAGTACTGTGTAATTATCCTTTTGATTTCATTGGGGTACGTTGTAATGTCCCCTGTTTCATCCCTCATTCTTTCTATTAAAATTTATTCCCTCCTTTCTTTAGTTAGGTTTCCCAGAAGTATATCAATTCTGCTAAACCTTTCAAAGAACTATTTTTAGCTGCATTAATTTTTCCATAGTTTTCTCTCTCCTGTATATAAGCTCTGATTTTTATTATTTCTTTCCTTTTGCTATTAGTAGGATTGTTCTGTTGATTCTCCTCTAATTAGTGTAAGTTTTGTGCCATCATATCAACCATATGTCTCTCTTTTTTCACGTGTGCATTTATTGCTACCAGAGTTCCTCTGATAAATGCCTTGGCTGTGTCCCAGAGATTTTGGTATGTTGTCTATTCATACTCATTGGTTTCTAAAAACTTCCTGATTTTATCTCTAATCTGGGCCAGTGCCCACACATTTTGCTATACAGAATTCTATATCCTCCAATCATTTGTCCTTGTTTACTTCACCATCCTTCTCTTAATTTCCAGCCTTATGGCATAGTGTTTGGAGAGAGACATACGTATAATCTCTATGTACTTGAATTTACTCAGGTTCGACTTGTGTCCCAGAATGTGGTCTATCTTTGACTATGTCCCATGAGTGCTTGAAAAGAATGTGAATTTTATTTACATTTGGGTGGAAAGCTCTGAAAATATCTACCAAGTCAAGTTGTACAATTGTGCTGTTTAGATCTGTAACCTCCTTGTTGAGTTTCTTTCCCTGTGATCTGTCTTTTTCAGACAGTGGTGTATTAAAGTCACCTACTATAATTGTTGAGCCTGTGATTTCTTTTTTATCTTTTGGAGTATTTGATATATGAATATTGTGGGTCTCTCATTGGGCACGTATGTATTTATTATGCTCACTGGTTCTTGGTCTACTGTCCCCTTGAGTATTATATAGTGCCCCGCTTTTTCTCTTGTTATGGCTGGTACCTTGAGATAAATTTTATCAAACATTAAAATTGCTACCCCTGCTCATTTGCATTGCCATTTTGCTTGGTATATTTTTCTCAGCCTTTAAGTCTCAACCTGTTTTTGTCTGCAATCTTGAGTTGTGTCTCCTTTGAGCAACAAATCGATGGGTTATGTTTTCTGAGCCGGTGTGTTAGCCTCTGCCTTTTAATAACCTGAGTTCAGTGTTATTACATTCATCTGTGAACTCTGTGATGTCATCTTGTGATTTTGTGTTGAATGTTTTCCTACCTACCTATCTTACCAATTTGTGTTTTTTTTTGTGTGTGTGTGTGTGGTTCATTGTTGCCCTCTCCATTATTGAGCTAATACTATCTTGGCAGCTGTTTTCTTTCTTTTTGTCACTCTCTGGGTGAAGTTGTTGTATGTGACAGATTGGCAAGGGTCTTTTGTAGGTCTAGGTTTCTTTTTATGTATTCTTTGAGTTTTTCATTCTCTGGGAAGACTCTTACTTCTCCAGCTATCATAATTGATTATTTGGCCGGTTATAGTATTCTTGGGCTTGTGTTATTTTCCTTCAATTTTTGGAATATGGTCCTCCACTCCCTCCTTTTGTTCGTCGTATCTTCTGATAAGTCAGAAAATATTCTTATTTTGGTAACTTTGTAAGTGACTATTTGTTTTTCCCAACTGCTCTTATGATTTTTTTCCTCAGAGTTGGATAATTTAACTATTATGTGTCTTGGTGATATCTTCTTGGGATTCAGTCTGGCTGGTGTTCTTTTGTCCTCCTGAATGGTTGCCTGATTTCATTTACTAATCTGGGGACATTTCCCTTTAAGAATTCCCTCATTTTCGCTGTTGACTTTTTTGCTGTGTCTTGTTCCAGTAGTCCAATTATTCTAACATTGTTCCTCTTAATAGACTCAGACATGGCTCTCAGTTTTTCTTAGCTTCTCTGATTGTCTTATTTGACTGATTTCCCTTTTGTTCAGGTCTGCTTGGTTGTTCTCTAGGTTGCCAGTGCAATTCTCTGCCTCCTCAATTATTTTGGCAAAGTCTGTTAATTGGCTGCTGGATTTTGTTATTTCATCCCTTAGGTCTTATATTTCCCTTTGGTGCATCCTCTTTATCTTCTCTATTATTTCATCTCTTTTCTGTATTGCTTCCCTCATATCCTGTATGAGACTCCAAGTAAATTTCTTTCTGTGGCAGGTCAATGTCTGCTTCTTCTATGCACATCGTTAGGTTCATGAGTTCTCCCGAAATTGTCTTCTGTTTCTCCTTAATTTTTATTGAGGCTGTTGGGGCTGGTTGCTGTTTACATGTTGCTTTAGAGGGGCCTGGCACCATCTTACGGAGTCAAAGATCACTGGGCATTCTCTTGGGGGACTCATATGAGTGTTTCTATGAACCACCTTCAGGTAGCTGCACTGGGGGGGGAGGGGAGGGGGTCAGGCTATTGTTGTATCTCGCTGAAATTTCATTCTGACCCAAGCCAACTAATATTTCCATTATTTGGAATGTGAGTTTGATAGTCCTCTCACAGGACACTGCTCGGCTGTGGGTTCACGAGGATGGCATTTCACTGACTGATCTCTCAGTAAGCTGTAGTGGTGCGTTTCACAGGGATTGGACTGCCGTGGGTAGCATTTGGTGTTTCCCTCTGCAACTGGAGTTTCATGTAGGGTGTATGAGTGTACCCTCCTTGGTTTAGAGCACCGTAGATGTCAGATGGAATAACCCTAGTAGGGGAAATCACCATGGAGGTTGGGCAGGTGTCCCCGCAACAGCGTGGGGCAGCACAGACGTTGGGAAAGAGTTCCCCTAGACACCTATAGGACCTTGGGGTATAGGCAGGAGTTCTCCCAGCCAATTGAGGGACAGATCCCCCAGCTGCTTGGGGTATGGTGGAGTATAGGCATGATTTCCCCAGCTGCATGAAAAGCCAACAAGTTTGGATGGGAGCTTCCCCAACTGGGCTGTCAGAGTTGCCCTAGGAAGAGGGGAGTGGCAAGAAGGCCAGTAGTGACTTTTGAAAGGAAATAGAGGGAGAAGAAAAAGAAAGAAAGGAGAAAACAAAGATGAGCGCAAAAATTAAAAATAAACTAAAACACACACAAATGCAAAGACAAACAAAAGTAAAAACAAAGGGTCATTAAAAAAACAACAAACAAGGAAAACTGAATCTGCGGAAACTGTGGCAGGAAAGAGAAAAGAGATACAAGAAGAGAAAAAGAGAAGAAAAAAAAAGAAAGAAAAATATAGATGAAGAGCTGAGCCCCATGCCATGCTGCATGTAGCACTACCACTGGGGCAGGATGGAGCTCTCCCCACTGGGTGGTAAGAGTTGATCTAGGCAGGGGATAGTGACTAGAAACCCACAGTGGCATGGGGAAGGAAATAGAGGGAGAGGAGAGAAAGGGGAAAGAAGAAAATTAGAAGAAGAGAAAAAATAAAAGAAAGAAAGAGAAAGAAGGGGAAAAACACAACTGTGCTCGCTAAGTTTGACAGTGGTGGGAAAGAGAGAATATAATAAAAAACAAGGAGATAGCTGATCCCTCATCACCTCAACATGGGGCCAGAGGGGCTTAAACCCTGCCACAAGGTGGCAAGTTGGTGTGCCTTTTTAGTGTAGGGTCTCACTGGTGCTAGGCGGAATTGAACTCGTTGGCAAGATCACCACAGAGGCCAGACTGCAGTTTCCTCAGCAGTGTGGAACACTGTAGAGGGCTGTCACAGCTGCCTTGTGTGGTGTGCAGCCCTGCCATAGAGGGCAGGCGGGACTTCCTCTTGCTATTTGGGACGAGTTGCCCCAGGTGGAGGGTAGTGGCCCAGCAGTGGTGTATGAAAGGAAAGGGAGGGAGAGAAGAGGAAAAAGAGAGAAAATGAAGAAAAGAGAAAGAGGAAAAAAAACTGGGCCCAATGAAACCAAATGTGGTTGAAAAGATAGAAGGGAGAAAGAGAATAAAGAGAGAAGAAAAGCAGTAGTAAGTAAGGAGATAACTGAGGCTTGGTCACCTGACTGTGGGGTTGGAAGCGTTCCAACCCTGCCACAAGGTCGCGGATGGTGTGCCCACTTGGTGTAGGGTCCCGCAGATGCTGGGTGGAATTATCCTGGGTGGCAAAATCACAGTGGAGGCCAGGCAGCAGTTCCCACAGAGGTGTTGAGTGCTGGAGGTCACTGGAATAGCTGTCTTGTTCTGTATGCAGCACTGCATCACATAGGGGGAAAGGGGATTTCCCTCAGCCTTGTATAGGGTCCCAGAACAGGCAGAGGATCTCCCAGTCACACGGAGGACAAGCAGAACCTCCACAGGTACATGTAGGATCACTGAGTTCCCTCCCCACCCCATTGGCCTTGTGGAGTTGTTTTAGCTTGTGCCAAGACTGCTGATACCCTAATAGCTCAGAGGATTTTTGTTTTCACCTGGTCAGGTGGAATTGAATTAAGTAATTCTGAAACTGAGGCTTGCTTCAGGGGATCTTTTTCATGTTGACAGTCTCTAGGCTCTGTAGCTAACTTCTGGCATTCCTTAGCATGGGCTCCTTTTTTATGCTAATGTATAATTCTACCAGTTGTCTTGGAGTTAAACAATGAGTCCAGTATTTGCAGTTTTTACTAAGAAAAATTTATTTCTCTCTTTTTTATATTAGCTTATGGGGTGTCATGATTTTGGGGCTATCACGCTGACCCCCACAGGAGGAGATCTACCTTATCAGAGAAGTTGTTTCCTTCTCAGCCAACAGGAACTGAATTCGCCCCCTGGACTGTGTCAGATAATCTCCTGACATCTTTTCAGTTGCTCCCAATCTATGGCTACCAGCTGACCCCCGACCCCCAGGTTATGAACTCAAGGCTGCTAACAGCATGGGGAGCTCTGGTTTGGGGTCCTGTGCCTACCTTTCAGAGGTTCTCCTGGAGTCTGGGATTATGTCCCTTTGGGCGTCAGCCTGGGAAATTACTGCTTGCTGCGGAACTAGGGTGCTGGTAACCACTCAGCCGGAGCCCACGAATCCAGCATACCAATCCTAGAGAGATTTAGTGCATTCTCAATTCGCTTTGTGAGTGAAAATTTTTAAAAAGCAGTGTTCATGAGAGACCCTAGTAAACTGATTTTAATTTCAGGACTCCACCTCCCAGTCTCCTTCACCTACCTCCCAATTTTCTGGTCTGGCAACTGGGAGCTCCTGGTGGGTAAATCTAACTGGATCCCATCTTCTTCCATCTCCTATATTTCTGGATTTTTAAAGATATTTTTCAGTTTATTTTATTTAAGGTTTAAGTAAAACTAAATATTACTCCTCTATCAGTAAAGAATTCTCTTCTTATTTTGTCTTGTTCTATAAGATATAGAACTATGAACTACCGTGTTGACATAATTGTTCTATTGTGGAGCCTAATTACCAGCCAAACTTTATTTGAAAATTTGTCAAACCAGTGTTAAGTAACAGTAGACACTCATAAAATATGTCCAGTAGAGGAAACTATAAAAATTTATGAACTATTTCACTCATTGCCATCGATTGAGTGAATTCCAGCTCATGGTGACTCAATAGGAAAGGGTTGAACTGCTCTTGAGTTTTATGAGTCTATAACTCTTTACAGGAGTAGAAAGTCTCATCTTTTACTCACAGAGCAGCTGGCAGATTCAAACTGCCAACCTTGTAGTTAGCAGCCAAATGCATAACCTGTTAGAGTTTTTTCTGAACTTACTGAATTTGCTTGAATTTGCTGATTTAATTTTTCTGGGGAAGGGCTGGAGGGGATTTACAGAATTTTAACTATCAATTCAATGAGTTACCTTGTGACTTCAGTGGTTTACATATTTTAAATGGAATAATGAGTTTCTAAGGTTTCAAAATATTAGCATCATTTAGATGTGTAGTGAGACTTCTACACATAGGAGAAACAATCACATTGAAGTGAAAACTTCTGGGAAATTCTCATTATCAGTTATCAACCAGCAGTATTACTAATAATTAACCAAGGATAATAAGGCTAGCCAAATAAATAAAGTATAAATTATATTATTGACTGTTAAAATCCTTCACCATTTCATAACAATACTCTCATTCACCAAAGGCATATATATATATATATTTTTTTTTTTATTTCAAAAACCACTTTAGGGGGAAAAAAACACTTTAGGAAATTTTATAAATGCAAATGTATTTACAATATTACTACAGCTATTGATAGATAAATACCTTATTCATTGGTCAGCAAATTATTTTCAAATAGCTTAATCCATGTGCCATGTGGGAATTTAATAACAAAATACATTTAGAAGCACAAGATTGTTAATGTATCCGAGGACTTTATGAATTAATTAAAGTTATTGTTATTAAACCCTGTTAGAAAGATTGCCACATCCTTCAAAGGTTAGGCCTGGAATAATGCTGGTGCCCTTTTGCAGACCCTCAGGCTAAGTCATACTAGAGATGTACTGACCCATTTTACACATCCCTGTTACTCACCAATCTTTTCTCTAATTGAAATATTTTATCCTGTTGGATTTCCTATCCTTGTTCTGTTTACAAATCTATTTCCTTAAGGTCATTTTGAATGTATTTAGTTTACGATACTTGCTTAATCAAATAAAATGTAAAACTCAAAGAAATTGTATGAAGCAGATAAAGATCTCAGCATCAATAATAGCTTTAAGAGAATAAGAATTTTGTGAGACACTATGAAAAGGAATAACTTTTGCTTGATAAACATTTCAGCAAAGAAAGAACAAAACTGCAGAGAAAATAATCTAAGAAATACTGGGACAAAATATCCCTAACATCCTGACAGAACACAAAATAACCATTCAAGAAGCAAAGGAACCTCAAATAGAATTGCTCTCTGTGGTAAGTTTTTCTTTTATAAGAATTGATACCAAACCAATCCCAAAATGTTGGAGATTGAAAAAGTCCTAAAAGTCCAAGATGCTAGTCAGCTCATTTGTCCCCAAATCCTCCCTTTTTAGACAGGGAAAAACGTATGACTAACTTTACCCCCAAACTCAAAAAAGAGTTCTTTGAACAAGCAATTAATAACCTCAGACTGCAACCTAATATCAGCATGCAGGACACCATAAGCAAGAAACCAACCCACACAAGTAACACACCAGTGAAACAAACCTAGAAGGCTGAAAACAGAAAACCAGAGACATCATTCTTCAATAAGCAAATAGAGGGACTGGAGGAGCTATGAAACAGTCAACTGAAATCAAGTAGTTCAGAAAAGAGAAAAACTGCTTTAAACTTTGAAAGAAAATAGAAGCAAATTAACTTCAAAGGAAAAGGGAAAGCCTCAACAAAATAAATAAGGAACGTCATAACAGATGTACTAAACAATAAAAGAAACACAAAAATCAAAAAATTATAAGAAAACTCATAAAATGAAATCACAGAATTTTACAATGACAAAGAAAGCAATAGCATAAAAACACACACAACAAAATGACAGTAATTAAATCAAACCTATCAATAACAATATTGACTGCAAATGGATTAAATTTTCCAGTGAAGAGACAGAGACTAACAGAATGCATAAGAAAAGTAAACCTATTAATATGCTGCTTACAAGAAACTCCCCTTAGACCATATGTTCCCGAACTTACATAGTCTATGCCCCTTGTCAGGAGACAAAAAAAATAGACTCAACATCCATCTAACAGTTAAAATTTGTGTACTATATCCCTTAATCCAGTATAAAGTGTAGATATCTGCTTTTTAAAAAATCATTTTATTAGGGACTTATACACCACCCATCTTGATCCATACATACATCAGTTGTGTAAACCACATTTGTACATTAATTGCCTTCATCATTCTCAAAACTTTTGCTCTCCACCCAAGCTATCTGCTTTTATAGTCCCCTGAATCATTCTAGCATCCTCCAAGGGTTGGTATTGCATACTATGTCTTAGACACAAAGACAAAAACAGACTATCAAAGGATGGAAAAATATATACCAAGGTAATTGTTAAGGTTAGGTTGTATACCAACATGGCTATGCCTGTAAGACTATATGGGTGGAGTCTAATCTCTCAATCAGGTTACAGCCTACTGCTATCTCCTTGAAGATAGGGCCTGTTTGTAGTAGATGCTGTGGAGAATGGACCTCTTCTCTTCTGCTTGCTTGCCCCTGCACCTGACTCTTGGAGCCGGTAGCCACCATGAGGCCTGCTTATCCTGTGAGTAAATGGCGCTCTGTCATCTTCTTACCGACCATGGAGCTACATGATTCTGTATTCACGCGTTGGTGATCTTCCAGTTTCTTAGTTCACCTTTTTGCTTGCAGTATGTGAATCTGTAAGGGCCTCCAATTAACATCTGAGCCATGGAGTTGAACTGGGTTTGGCTGCTTCCTTGATATAAATTTCTTTCTTGATGTAAAATTTGTCTTATAGATTTATGAGTGCCACTTGTTTTGCTTCTCTAGAAAATGACCTAACACTTATGGTAATCAAAATAAAGCAGGAGTAGCAATATTAATTTCTGAAAAATAACATCAAAATAAAAAACATCATGAAAGATAAAGAAGGCTTTAAAATAACTATTAAAGCCACAATCGAACAAGAAGACAAAACCAAAAAAAAAAAGAAAATGATTAGGCAAAGAATGTACAGATGTGCTTTATACAATTGATGTATGTATATGTATGGATTGTGATAAGAGTTGTATGAGCCCCTAATAAAATGTTTTTAAAAAAAGAAGACAAAACCATATATACATAATGAAAGACCCTCAAAATATATTAATGAAACTTAGAGTGGAGTAAAAATATAGACATTACAATAGTAATAGGTGTCTTCAATATACCACCCTCAAGGAAAGACAGATCAAGTAGAAATAAAATCAACAAATACACAGAAGAACTACTTGATCTCTTAGATATATAGAATATTTCACTCAAGAACACTGTATATATTCTTTTCCAGCACACACTGAACATAATCCAGAATAGATCATATGTAAGGCCACAAAGCACGCATCAATAAGTTTCAAAGCATAGTGATATTACAAACCATCTTTACAGACCACAATTACAAATCAATAATAGGAAGATCAAGCAAAAAAAATCAGCTACATAAAAATTGAACAACACCTTACTTTAAAACCACTAGATAATTGATCAACGATTTGAATTTTAAAATTCCTCTAAACAAAGCAGAATGAAAATGCAACATAACAAAACTTTGGGAACACAACACAATCAGTATTCAGAGGGAAAATTATAGCAATGAGTGCACACATCAAAAAAAGAATCAAAATCAACACCTTAACCTAACAACTACAATTAGAGCAAGAGCAGTAAAGCAAATCATTAGCCACCAGAAGAAAAGAAATAATGAGGACTGGTGTTGTTAGGTGCTGTTAACTCAGATTGAGCTCAGAGCTACCCGATGTACAACAGAACAAAATGCCTGACCCACCACCATAATCGTTCTTATGCTTGAGCCCATTGTTTTAGCCACTGTGTCAATCTGTCTTGCCAAGGGTCTTTGTCTTCTTCACTGTCTCTCTTCTTTACCAACTATGATGCCCTTCTCCAAGGACTGGTCTCTTTTGATAACATGTCCAAAGTATATGAGACAAAGTTTCATCATCTTTGCTTCAAAGGTGCATTCTGGTTGTATTTCTTCCAAGACAGATTTGTCCAGTCTTTTGGCAGTCCATGGTACTTTCAATATTCTTTGCCAGCAACATAATTCAAATGCCATAGTTTTTCTTTGGTCTTCATTATTCAAAGTCTAACTTTCACATACATATGAGGTCATTGAAATTACCATGGCTTCGTAGGCACACCTGAGTGCTCAAAGTAATATCTCTGCTTTCCATACTCTAAAGCAGCAGATTTGTAACAAATTTACCCAGTATAGATCGTCCTTTGATCTCTTCACTGCTGCTTCCAGGAGCATTGATGGTGGCCCCAACCAATACAAAACTCCTTGACTTCAATCTTTTCTCCAGTTATCATGATGTTACTTATTGGTCCAGGTGTGAGGATTTTAATTTTATTTATATTGAATTATAACCCATATGGAAAGCTTTAATCCTTTATCCGCAGCAACAAGTGCTGCCCACATTCAGTAAACAACGCTGTGTTGTTTGCATATTGCACATTGTTAGTATGCCTTCTCCAATACTTTTTCATATAATCCAGTTTATAATTTATTTGTGCAGCATATGGACTGAATAAATATGGTGAAATGATACAACCCTAACATACATCTTTGATTTTAACCCCTGCAGTATTACCTTGTTCTGTACACACAACTGCCTCTTGAACCATGTGCAGAGTCTACATGAGTACAATTAAGTATTCTGGAATCACCCTATGTCTCAAGACTCTACATAATTTCTTATGGTTCACACACTCAGATACTTTTGTTTAATCAATAAAATACTTGTAAACATATTTCTGGAACCCTCTGTTTTCAGCAAAGCTTACTTTGAAATCAGCAATGATGTCCTTCATTCCAAGTTCTCTTCTGAATCTTCCCTGAATTTCTGTCATCTCCCTGTCAATATACTTCTACAACTGTTGTTGGATGATTTTTAGAAAATTGTACTTGCATGTGACATAAATGATATTGTTCTATAATGTTTCATTCTATGAGGTCACCTTTCTTTGGAAGGGATACAAATTTGGATCTATTCCAGTCAGTTGGCCAGGTAAAGGGCTTCCAAATTTCTTAGCATGGACATGAGAGTGCAGCTTGTTGAAACATTTAGATTGATATTCCATTACTTCTTGGAGCATTGTTTTTGGCTAATGCCTTCAATGCAGCTTGAACATCTTCTTTAAGTGCCAATGGTTATTTATAGTATGTAATAGAGATCAGGGCAGAAATAAATGAATCAAAAAATAGAAAAATCAGCAAGACAAGAAGTTGGTTCTTTGAAAAGATTACCAAAATTGATAAATCATATGCAAATGTAACAAAAGAAAGGAAGAAGCAAATACTATTAATAAAGTGAGAAGCATCACAACATATCCAACCTCCTTAAAAAGATAATCATGCAATATTGTGAAAGACTGTAATCAAAAATTTCAAAAATTGTAGGAATAATAGAATTGCTTAATATAGTGCCAGCAGATGAACCCTGCAGTTTGTAAGGCACTCAAAATACAACAAAGGAAGTGCTCCCTCCTCCAACTAGAGTCAACCAGAGTAGCATGGATAGATTAAAGCTTCCAGGACCTTCCTGTGGTTATGCGGTCGGAATCAAAAATCAAAGAAAGCATTTGTAGAAAACTATCATAATTGGAACATGAAATATACAAAGTATGAATCTAGGAAAATGGAAATTTGTCTAAATAAATTGGAATGAAAAATACTGAGAACTGAAATGGACTACAAAATAGTATTTGCCATTTTGCATCAGATAATCATGTGGTCTACCATGGTAGAAAAGATCAAATGAAGAGTAATGAGGTTGCAATTATTGTAAAAAGAACATTTCAAGATTATCCTAAAATTCCACAATGTTAGTGATAAGATAACATACGTACAAGAAAGACTAAT
The DNA here is from genome assembly GCF_050624435.1 of Tenrec ecaudatus. Taxonomy (NCBI): domain Eukaryota; kingdom Metazoa; phylum Chordata; class Mammalia; order Afrosoricida; family Tenrecidae; genus Tenrec; species Tenrec ecaudatus. The sequence goes on from NC_134540.1 coordinate 93,723,166, forward strand.
TCAAAGGAGTATTATTAAAATTTATTCACCAACCGTTAATGGCGAGAATGAAAAAATTGAAGACTGTAACTAACTTCTGAAGTATAAAATACATGAGACATATAATCAAGATGCATTGATAATTACTGGGAGTTGAAAGTTGGAAACAAAAAAATGACAAAATTTTGAAAGATCATAATTCAATGAACTACAAATATGTTTTTCAACAATATAAAGGATGAAGGGTGTCTACATATGTGGGCCATGCAGGATGGAATGCACAGTTTACACAGATATTAAATACATTACATCTGTTGATAGAGATGGTGAAAAGCTAAATATTGCTCCTAAGAATAAAGCCAGGGCTTTCTGCACAACAGAACTTCATTTGCTCCCATGCAATCTTTAATTGAAGCTGTTGAAAATTAAATAGTCCAAAACAAAGCCCAATCCACTGCTGTCTGAATTCCAACTTCTACTAGTGACCCTGTTTAATCGAATAGAGCTGCTCCTTGGGGTTGCTGAGACTGTAAGACTTTAGGGTGGCACATAGCCACATCTTTGTCCAATGGAGCAGTGTGCATTTTGACCTTTTGTTTAGTATCGTAGGGCTTTATCCAATGTGTCAAGAGACCCAAAGAACAACCTTGAGTATATTCCACTTGAATTTCTAGAGCATATCAAGAATAGATTTTACTCGTTGAACACTCATGATCAAACACCAGATGAGTTGTGGGAAGACATCAAGAACATCCTACATGAAGAAATAAAAAAGTCATTAAAAACAGTAAAGAAATAAAAGATGGGTTGCATGTCAGAAGAGACTCTGAAATTTGCTCTTAGTCATAGAGTGCTACAAGTAATGAGAAAAATTATGAAATATGAAATAAAAAATATGAAATAAAGGAGCTGAACCCAAAATTTCAAAGGACACAATGATATGTGCAAAGACCTGGAGTTAGAACACCAAAGGAGAAGACACACTCTATGTATTTGAAGCTGGAAAAAATGAAGAAAATATTCAAACCTTCAAGTTAACATGTGGAAGGATTCTATGGGAAAAATATTGAATGCTCCAGGAAGCACCAAATAAATAACAATGAAAGAAATATAGTCACTATACTATAAATAATTGATGAACATTCAAGCCCCACCAGAGTTCACATATGATCCAGAAGTTATGGTGCTGAGGGAAGAAATTTAAACTGCTTTGAAGGCATTAGTGAAAAACAACATTCCCGGAAATGATGGAATACCAATGGAAATGTTTCAACAAGCCAATGCAGCACTGGAAGCACTCACTAGTTTATGATAAAATTTTGGAATACAACTACCTGGCAACTGACTGAAGAGATCCATATTAGTGCCTATTCCAAAGAAAGACAACTCATTAGGATGTGGAAATTATAAAAACAATATCATTAATATCACGCAGTAAAATTTTCTTGGAAATTGTTCAAAATGACTGCACCAGCACATCAATAGAGAGCAGCTAGCAATTCTAACTGGGTTCAGAAGAGGACATGGAATGAAGGAAATCATTATTGATATCAGATGGATCTCGACTAAAAGCAGAGATTACTAAATAGCCGTTTACTTGTGTTTTCTGGACTGTGCAAAAGCACTTGACTTTGTGGATCATAGCAAACTATGAGTGGAATTGAGAAGAATGGGAATCCCAGAACACTTCATTGTGCTCATGTAGAACTCTTACATGGAACAAGGGACAGTGGTGCAAACAGAGCCAGGGGACAATACATGGTTTAAAGTCAGGAGAGGTGTGTGTGCACCGGGACTCTCTCCTTTCACCCTAGTCCATCTGTATGCTAAGCAAATAGTCAAAGAAGCTGAACTATATGAAGAAGAATGTATGCAGTATCAGGACTGGAAGATGGCTTATTAACAACCTTCAAACCACAGATGATAAAGTTTTCCTTCAAAAAAGTAAGGAGGATTTGAAGTGCTTGCTAACAATAAAAGCAAACAAAAAAGCAAAAACCATGCAGCAGAATGAGTTGTGACTCAATATAAGAAATGCAGAACTCCTCACAGCTGGACCAATAGACAACATTGTGATAAACAGAAAAAGACAGATGTCAATAATTTCATTTTAAATGGATTCAAAGCAATGCTTATGGAAACCATTATAAAATCAAACGATGTATTACAATTGGACAAATCTGCTTCAAGTAGCCCTATGAAAGTACTTAAGAACAAACATATTACTTTGAGGGCTAGAGTGTGCCTGACCCATACATGGTATTCTCAATTCCTCATATGAATGTGAAAGCTGGACAATAAATAAGGAAAACTGAAGAGGAGTGGGTGCACTTGAATTATGGTATTTATTATGAATATTAAAAGCGCCACGGACTGCCAGAATAACAAACAAATCTGCCTTGGAAGAAATGCAGCCAGAATGCTCCTTCAAGGGAGTAGGATGAGTCTTCATTTCATATTCTCTTGATTGTTATCAGGAGAGATTCATTCCTTGCTAAAGGAAAGGCGAGCAAAAACAAACAAGATACTACAGAAGCTATCTTGACACTATAGCTCTCTCCATGGACTAGAGCAAACGAGCAACTGCGGCTGTGCAGGACGGGCAGTGCTTTGTCCTGCTGACACTGGGTTGCTATGGGTTGGGACCTAAGAACAATATGCATGTACTCTTCTTTTTTATATGAAATATGTCATAAAATATATCATTTCATAGAACATTGGTCATATTGTGAGGAATTTGAACCCGTACTCATTTCTGACATAAATGCTAATAGTCCAGCTGTTGTGGAAAACAGTGTGCCAGTTGCTAAAAACAAACAAAAGAAAAAAAACGGTACAGATAGAAGTTCCATATAACCCAAGAGTTGCAATCCTAGCAGATAGCTCAAATATGGGAAATCAATGTCTCAGATAAAGGTTTGCAATTCATGTTTTGCTGCAGCACTATTCACAGCAAAGTGTGAAAATAACCTAATGCTCATCAGTGGAAAATATGATGCACTGTAAATACTACTCATTCAGTAGAACAAGTTAACTTATTGGGCAGAAGGTTGAAACCCTAAAAACTATTGTATTGGCAATAATTGTATGGTAGACATATTTACAGAAATGACAAAAATGAACAGATACTGAAGCTGAATCCAAATCCTATATATTTGATTTTCTGCATATAAAGAGATTCTTTCCACTGTGTCTAAGCTTCAAGCTAAAGAAAGGAAGGAGGTTGGTCCGAAGGTAGTGAGATCTCACAAGGATTGCTTACAGTCAATTACTGGTCGACCTATTTGTCTAGCCCCCGTCACTATTGCACTTGACTAGTCTCAAAAAAAAAAAAAAAGGAAGGAAGGAAATTAAGAATTAACTCTGTCATCATTGGCATTGTTCACCTGGAGGAGTTAAAATATTATGTAAATAAAGGTGAGCTTATCCAATAATAGTTTTTAAATTTATAATAGCTGCAGAAAATGCAAGTAAACATGGACATACGAGAGAACAACAATCAATTGAATAAAAGTGTATGTCAGAATCCTGAATTAAAAATTAGCATTTCCTACAAAAATGTTTTAGAAAATATCCAATGCCTTCTTGTGATATGCAAAGTAAACAAGTGCCTGGCTGAGAGCAAACCCCACTCTCCACTCATGTGGACTCTGCCCTTCAATAAAAGGAGGCCATTCTTTACCTTGACAGCCATTTGCTAACCTTTCCCACCATGTTAACGATTACCTGACCTTATTACCTACAAGTAATGACATAAGTAATCAAAACTCAGCAACTGAGGGCTAGGCTTATGTATTTATTCAACTTTTGAAAAAGACTACAGACTATGAAGTGCCTGGTACTGTGCTATGGGTTCAAGCAAGAATCTCATTTTTATTCTCACCCCCCCCCCTTTTTTTAAGAGACATCCTCTGCTAATTCTCTTCTCTTAACCATTCAATGCCCTTTAAGTTGCAGGTTCCCTTTTCCTTCCAGACTCTCCCCTAGAAATTTTCCATCCACTGGAAAATTCCATTCCTTAGCAATAGATGACAATTCATATGCCCAGCTTTAGCTCCTATATCTGTCCCCAAACCTGAGAGAATTATTCAAGCAAAAGACAGTGGCATCCATAGGGTGAGGCAGACAGACCACATTGGGTGACATAGCCTAAGGGGGTGATATCAGAATGACTGTCCATCACACTTATGTGCAATGTTTCCACAGAAATGAATTAACCTTATTTTGTATATAAAACATCCCTGTAGTAAGCTGTAACAACAGAAATCGTTTTTCTAAGCCCAGATTACAAGTATCAATATATCTACAAGGCTAGAATTTACTCTTGGAATCATCTAAGGCTTCAAGGAGTCACTAATTACATATAAAAATTACTAATAAAAATTACTAATAATGTTTTTCTGAACTGCCAGATGATGAGTCTGAAGGAGAGTTGCAGCTGAAGTTAGAGATAATGTTAGCTCCTTTGGTAGTTACATAATCTGGTGTCAATTTGGGGCTTGAGAGGATTAAGAGTGAAGGGGTACAGTCTATTTTGTCAATTGGGTCATAGCCAATGAGGCCTCTGTGTGGGAATGACCTTCCCATGGGAATTCTGGGAACTCCTTTATTTTTCTCCTTGGAGGTGGGAGACACTTATCTCTCTTTCTCTTTTTCTCTCTCTCTCTCTCTCTCTCTCTCTATCTCTCTCTCTCTCTCTCTCTCTCTCTCTCTCTCTCTCTTTCTCACACACACACACACACACACAAACACACACACACAGCTCACTCCCTTGGAGGTGCTCTACTGACAAGACAGAGGCACCACACTGATAAACCCCGTGCCCTGGAAGCTGGAGGAACCACGTGGAGATCTCTGCCAGCTCTGAGATGTTTCTACCACCACAGAATCCACAAGACTTTGCACCCACTGGCTTGTGATGTCCTTCATTTGGCATCATTGCCTGTGTTTCATGAACCTGAAGAGAACTTTATAGATTGGTATCAGACATATAGGCTAATATTTAATTTAAGGACTTCATCTGACTGGGCTGGGACTTTTTCTCAATATTCAATTGCTCTTTTATATAAACTTTCTTTCTTATATACATATGAGTGTCTATGAATTTGTTTCTCTAGTCCACCCAGGCTAACACAACTCCTAATTAGAACCTTCCAGAAAAAGATCCTTCTACTTCTTGTGTTCAGAGCCCTCATGGTGGAGCAGGTTACATTTTGAGCTACTAACCGAAAGGTTAGCAGTTTGAAACCCCCCCCCACCCCATCCAATTTCCGCTCTCATAAAGATTTAGAGTCTAGAAACCCACAGGAGTGGCGAAGCTTTTCACTGCCAAGGGCCATTTAGATATTTTACAACATCATTCATGGACCATACTGGTCAAACATTTAATTACTCCACCTCTAATGTGATGGCTGGAACAGCTTCTTGTTGGTAAGGCCTGTGATATTAATGGATATTAAATGATATTGGGGTCTTATCTGGTCCATAAGGTCCTTGGCTGTGTAGTGGTTAGGTGTTGAACTGTTTAAAACCACCAGCTGCTTCTCAAGAGAGCGATGGGGACTCTCTAGGCCCATAAAGACTTACAGCCTCAGAAACTCACAAGCGCAGTTCTGCTCCCTCCTATAGGGATGCTGTAACCTGCATTGACTCCACAGCAGTTTGTATCTTTTTTTATTTGTTTTCTTAGTTGGTTTTATAGTGCAGGTCTGCTGGTGATGAATTCAGTTTAATTTGAAAAATCCTTCATTTTTCCTTTATTTTTGAATTGTATATGTGTCAAATGCAGGACTCTGGTTTGATCACTTTTGTTTTGTTTTGTTTGAATCCTCACTTTAAAGATCTTGATCTATTGCCTCCAGCCATTGCAGTATCTAATAGAAAGCTCACAGTTCTTGGAAACATTTTTCCTTGCTTTTCCTCTCAGACTGCTTTCAACGTTTTGTCTTGGTTTTTTATCAAGCTAAACATGAGGTGCTCAGCGCGTGGTATTGGGTGTGGTGGGGTTGATTGTGGCTCCTAGAGACCCTAGTCACGACAGACAGAAACACTGCCTGGTCCTGTAGGTTTGAGCCTCGTGTTGCAGCCACTGTATCGACCCATCTCTTTCAGAGTCTTCCTCTTTCTTTTTTTTTTTTTTTATTGGATTATTTTTTTATTTTATTTTTTCTCTTTTCTTCTTTTACATTTTATTAGGGACTCATACAACTCTTACCACAATCCATACATATACATACATCAATTGTATAAAGCACATCCATACATTCCCTGCCCCAATCATTCTCAAGGCATTTGCTCTCCACTTAAGCCCCTTGCATCAGGTCCTCTTTTTTTCCCCTCCTCCCTCCCGTCTTCCTCTTTCTTAATGGAACTGGTCTCTCCTCCCAACATCTTCAAAATAAAGGATACCAAGTCTCAAAATCCCATCTTCTCAGAATTTTGACTGTACTTCTGCCAAGACAGATTTGTTTGTTCTTCTGACCGTCTATGCTACTGCCAATATGTTTACCTGCGATATTCTTCATCAACACCACGATTCAAATGCACCTGCTCTTTTGTGGTCTTCCTGATGCATTGCCCAGCTTCCACGGGCATGGACGGAAAGAGTGACATCCTTGCTCTTCAACCCCTCAAAGAAATCTTGTGCAGTAGCTTGTCCAATACAATAAGTCTGTGTCTTCAAATGGCATAGTTGTCTTTACAGGTATCCATCTTAGGGATTGCTGAGCTTTTACAATATATGATATGTTTTGGGATTTGGGGGGGGTATTAATTTGGGGAAATATGGGACTTTATTTCTTCAGTTGATATCTTATTCTCATAGAAGCCTCTGAGTCTTCAACGTCTTCTAGCTCTCCCACTACATTTATATTAAACTTGCGGGCACTGTCTTATAAGTCTGAGACATTATTCTTTCCCTTTGTTTGTTCTTATATTGAAAATATTTTATTAATTAAATTTAAGGTCATTTTCTCTTTCCTTTGCCACCTCCAGGTTAATGTTAGGTCCAGGTAGGGATTTGTAAGTTTTGGGACTGTATTTTACTGTTTGTTTATTCCTTTCTATAATAATATTTCTCTACTGAGGATGCCTATCTTTCAATTCATTGAGAAGATAGCTGCTTTTCCATCACGCTGCTTTAATAGTAACTTTAAAGTCCTTCCCTGCTAATTCCTTAATCATATTTGGCTTGTATTCTGTTGAATTTTTTTCCATGAGAATGGACGCTTTCCTTGTTCTTTATTTGGAATGTACACAAGACATTTGGGTATCACACTCTAGGTAGGAATAGTATCATTGGGTTGTGACACTCTTGGAAGGGGCCGATTCGATGCCAAACTGACTCTAGGGATGAGATCAGTGTGTTAGCCCAGGGTGACAGAAGAAACAAATTCAGACACCCATATTTGTATTAGAAACAGCTTTATGAAAGAGTAATGGTTTATTAAGAGACTATCACAGTCCAGATCAAGTCCATAAGTCTGAAATTAGCCCATATGTCCAATACCACTCTATAAATTCCTCTTCAGACTCAGGCAACACATGCAATGACCACAAATGCAGGAAGATCACGGCCAGTCAGTGGAAAGTCTTGTGGAACCTATGATGATGGATGCTTCACAGAGCTGGTGTGGTTCTCCATGTGGCATCTCCAGCTCCAGGGCTCTGGCTCCATCAGCATAGCTCCATGTGACTTGTCAACAGGAATGTCTCGCAGGGAGACTGTGTGTCCTGCTTCCAAGGAGGAAAAAAGGATTTCCCTAAGTCCTCAGAAACCCATGCCCACACAGAGGCACCATTGACTATGACCTGCCTGATTGACAGGCTAGACTCCAAGACACCCCTTCGCTCAAGTTGACAAGAGATTATGTAACTGCCATAGCCAGGAAGAACAGCTCTGGGCCGTGGGCTGAGTGGAGGTGGCCACTTCACCAAGGAGGGATGAAAAGGAAGTGGAGGTTCACCTGGCAGCCAGTCCACAGGAGGGAGAAATGACAGCAGAAGTTACCACCCAGAGTGACACCAATCGTAGTCACTGCTCTGGAGACTTAGACTTATGTCCATGCTTTTCGTTCATTTCGTTGTCCCAAATGTTTTGCTCTGTTTCGTCAGGCAAGGACGTCTTCAGATTTTCTACTGGATTTTTAGCTACTCCATAGAGTATGGGATATTGTCTGCCCACAAAATAAAGTCTGTGTTTTAAAAAGCAAGGCAGAAATGCATTCCATGACATTGTTTTCCCCCAAGGGTTTTCTTTGTTTCAGAATCTGTGTACTTTTATTCACTCTCAGTAGCTTCATAGAGTTGGTGTGTTTTGCCAGTAGCTTTTTAAAACACTGCTATTTGGAGCCATTGCGTAGAGTGGGTTCTGACCCATAGTAGCCCTACAGAACAGGGTGCAAGTGTCCATTGGGGTCCTAATGCTTTAATTTTACAGAGGCAGGCTATCATATCTTTCTCCTCTGGAGTGGCTAGTGGGTTCCAACCGCTGACCTAACCTCTGCTCCACCTGCGCTCCTTATAGGTGCTATGGATGGGAGGGTAAGTCTAGTTGAAGCTTTATCAGCCACATTGAAAGCTGACTGAATATTTTTATTTGTGTAGAAAAATAATGACAGTTTTCCTGAAATGTAAGAAATACATATACAATGCACATTGAAATTTGAGGGATAATAGCTTTAAATGTTGCTGTCAATGATTAGGGCAGTTGAATCACAATTACTAATAAAATACTGATTTTAATCTCATTTGTATGGTGATAGTCTCATGGAGTCAACAGTGTCCCCCCACAATATGTATCAATTTGGGTGATCCCATGACTCAGTGGTTCAGCAGTTATATAAGGGTAAAATTTGACAGATAATAATACAATCAGCCCTCATGGTGCAATTGGTCAATCGGTTTTATGGGGATGAAGGGGGAATCTAACACACTGGAGACACAGCCCCATCTGATACAAAGGTAATTTCTCTGGGGTGTAGCCTGTGACACCTTTTATCTTACAGGGGATAATAGGAGAAAATCTGTTTGCTCTACAAATCTTTACTAAATTCACAATTAAAAAATTTTTTTAAAGAGAGGGAGCGATAAAAGGAAAGGGAAGCAAATAGAGGAGCGACCTGAACCACTAGTGGACCCATGGATTCCAGGTCTCTGTGCTGAGAATCTCTTAGACCCACTGTGTGAGTCTGGTTGGACTAGAGAAACAAATCCAGGGAGACACACACATGTGTATAAGAAAGAGCTGTATATACAAAAGCAATTGTTTATTGAGAAAACATCCCAGCCCTGTCCAGATCAAATCCATAAGTCTGATATTAGTCCATATGTCTGATACCAATCTATAAATTCCTCTTCAGACTCATGAAACACATGCAATGACACTGAATGCAGGGCGATCACAGGCTAGTGGGTGGGAAGTCTTGTGAATCCAGTGGTGTTGTAAGCATCTCAGCTCTGGCAGGGGTCTCCACATGGCTCCTCCAGTTCCCAGGGCCCTGGCTGCATCAGGGTTGCTCCATCATGCTCCTCATCAGTAATGTGTCCCAGGGAGTGAGCATGTGTCCCCACTCCAGTGAGCTATTTATCTCCTTAGAAATCCAAAGGAGGGAATTAAGCTGCGATCTGATTGACAGATTAAACTCCACCCCTTCACTCTTAATCCTCTGAAATTGACAATGGATTATATAACTACCACACCCAGATAACGATTTATGCCAAGATACAAGGAACATGTGGCCCACAGGAGATGGGGACCTTCCACCAGAGTTAACAGGGAACCTTGGATTGAAAAAAAAAAAAACCAACTTCTCGCTTTCCAAACTAAGAAAGAATGAATTTCAATTTGGTAAAGCCATCTACTTGTGATGTGACTTCCTGGTTTAGCAGAACTAGATAACTAAGACATGTATCTTATTAAAGTTATTCATCTCGAGCAGTGGTTCTCAACCTGTGGGTCGCGACTCTGTGGGACAGAAGAATTTCTCCCAAGTTGTCTCCCCCAAATATATGCCAAACTTAGCTGCTTGTGAATGACTGTACACTTGGAGGCCATCAGGAGTAGATCATGAGTCATTCTCCCTAAGGGTATCAGCCCACTCCCTTCTGATAAGGATAGTAGTTATCTGTTTCCATGTAGGAGACCCCAGAGAGATCAAACCCGCCCCAGGATGACCAAGGTTAGGGTGCCATCCTTAATCTAGGATCCGCCCATCTTGCCACATGTATACCCCAATTCCTTCTCTTCCTATTGCGTGTATGTCCCTAGACCACCCCTTCTCATTATTGTATTACCTATAGCACAACCCCTACCTGTGATGGATGTCCTCGTCTGTAATTAGGGGGCTTGCATGTCCCAGAGAATTTTAAAAGCCTGGGCTAACATTAAATACCTCTCTCTCTCCCTCCACGTGGACCATCAAGCGGGGCTGAGGTGAGCATGCTACCATGAATTGTGTCTGACTCCATTTATTTCAGTACTTCTCTTCTCTCTCTCATGTTCTCTATAACTTTACTATGATCTTTACTTATTATCGCTGTACAATTGTGCCTACCGGACCCGTAATGATGCGTTAGGGGCTGGCTTCTCCTGACATGACTCCTTTGAGGGTTGAACAACCCTTTCATAGGGGTAGCCTAAGACCATTGGAAACACATCTTTCAGATGGTCTGAGGAACCAAGACACCGCTCCTCTATCCATCTCCAGGTGGGTCTGCCCCCATGCAACTACACCCACATACGAGTACTCAGCATGGAAACTGTTATCCATGCTACACCATGCTTCAAGACAAAATTTCATTGATTTCTAATTAGAAATCAATATTTCACAATATATAATTACATTTTGTTTTGTGATTTATCACAATCCTTTAATTATTTTCAATTTGTAACAATGAAAACACATTCTGCATATCATATATTTACATTATAATTCATAACAGTAGAAAAATTACAGTTATGAAATAGCAATGAAAATAATTTTATGGTTGGGGTCACCACAACATGAGGAACTGTATTAAAGGCTCACAGAATTTGGAAGGTTGAGCCTACTGGTCTAGAGAATTGGATTTGTGTTTTAATACCCAGAACTATGTTACATTTTGTCTAGTTAGGTATATCATAATTGAAAATAGCTACCTTGAGGTTTCAAGTAGCATAACCAACCACATAATAACTCAAGTATTCAATTATAGTGTGAAAATAGTATTTGTAGTCATTCTTTAAGTCAAACAGGTACATTTAAATTCATGCAAGATATTCATAATCAAAGGTTGCTCACATAGTAATTTTTCCATATGAGTGAATAAAGAAAGTGGGGGAGAGGTTGGGTTTTTTTTTTTAATCCGTTTGTTGTTGTTAGGTACCTTCATTTGTTCATTCTCTGTCCAAAGTGTTTTCTTTAGTATTTTTTAATAGTGCTGGTTTTGTTTTTACAAATTCGTTTAATTTCTCTTTGTTCTGAAAATACCCTTACTTCTTCCTTACTGGAGTATGGGCATGGCTGGGGCCATTTTTACTGGGGCTGGTGGGCTTCCTAGGACTTCTTCACGGGGACACAGGGGTGGCTTGGACCTTCCTCACCACGGGTCAGGGGGCTCCCAGGGGCTTCCTTGTTGGTCCATGTGGCCAGTGGCCATATTCTCGAAGGGACACAGAACGCATCATGTTTTCCTCCTGATGGTTGGAGAGGCATTCACTCACTGTGACCAGCCAGCCGTCATGAATCAGAAGCCTTTTATATTCACTATTTATGTTGTTGAATAAAAAGGTATTTGTAAAGGACTCATTGTCTTTTCAAAATTCTATCATGAGGGCATCTGCCTAGTTTGTATTACCAAGGCCATACTTCCCAATGACCAAATCTTTTGCTTTGTTTCCAACTTTTGCATTCCAATCACTTTCAATTTTCCATGTATCTTCATTTCATGCTTGATTAACTTCAAACTAATGAAGTGGGTATATTTTTCAAGTTCCTCTTCTCGGCTTTTAGTAGTTGGTGTGTAAATTTTAATAATAATTGTTTTAAATACCTCCACTGTAAGTTGATAGATTTTACTCTATCAGGGACAGTCTTGAACTTTAAGAGAGATCTTTAAATTTTCTTTTTGATGACGAGTGGCACTATTTCTCTTGACTATGTCATTTCCAGCATAAGAAACCACACGAGTGTCCACTTGAAATACCAGGCTCACGTATACCTAAACTGTTGATCTTTATGAGTTTAATTTCATTTTTTACTACTTTCAATTTTCATAGATTCATTCTTTGTACATCCCATATCTTGATTACTAATGGATATATGCTGCTTTTTCTGTTAATCTTGAGTTATGCCCCATCAGTAAATGAAAGGCCTGACAGCATTGGTCCATCCTTGTTGTTAAGGTAGACTCTAGTTAGAAAAGGCAGAACTTCCCCAGTCATATTTTGAGTGTCTTACAACCTGAGGGACTGATCTTCTGCACTGTAAAGATAGGTTTCTCTGCTACTCATAAGGTTTTCAGTGGCTAATTCAGAAGGGGACTGACTCTTCCTACTCTGGTCTGTTCTTAGTCTGGTAGCTCCCCTGAAACCAGCTAATGGCACTTCTTAAAAATACAATTATGAGAATTCATAGTCAAAGTAAATACAAATAAGGGGTTTCAAAAAGTCCGAGGGGGGGGGTGGACATTCATTATGTTCCAATTACATTTTTTTAAGAAAAAGAAGATCTCTGGTTATTTCCTCTTCCCGCTCTAATGGTTTAAGACCCCAAACACAGACTCTTACAGCACTGGACAGCAAGTGAGATACAGTCAGGTGAGACAGAACACATGGCTTTGGATTCAGGTTCTCGAGTTTTGTCCAGCAGATAAGCATGATTGATGGTGGGCACAACAGCAGGTGGTGCAAAATGGACTTAGGTACCTCCCTCTTACTTTCTTTGTCTCCACCCCCGTTGCCACTACATTACCTCCAGCCTTTGCCAGTATTTCCAGAAGCAGCAGCGGTGTTAGCAACTATAATATCTGTGTTAGTCTGGGTGTAAGGTAGTCGAGAGGTGCCAGAGACAAAATGAGTCAAATTTGAACAAACAGGCTTTATTGGGGAAAAAACCCATCCTGGGCGAAGTCCCACGGTCCCCAATGTCTGGGCCGAGGGAGTCGCACTCCAGACTACAGGAGTAGTGTTATATTGCTGGAGAACATGTGACTGGGCTGCCTTGAGTCCATGTAAGGTAGAGTAGTCAGGGATTGGGAGATAGATACAGGTATGTACGGGTTTCTGGAATGTAAGGTGTCTTCCTGGTTCCAGGTGTATTCATGCTGGGTGCAGGGTGGCGGGCCAAGAACAAAATGAACCATGAGCCAAATAGGCCATGAACAAAACTGGCTGATTGTAAAAGGAAAAAAAAAAACAAACTTACAAAGCTGCTGACAGGTTACATTAGCCAGCTCTGGTCAGCTCCCAAGGTGTGTGTGGGAGATTCAAGATCACTTGCTGCTAGTTGTTTCAGCCAGCTCTGGTCAGCTCTGCATGGGTGGGGGAGATTCAAGGTCACTTTCTGCTAGGAGCTGGCCTGATTTTGATCTGGCCAGACACTGGGTAGACTAGAGAAACAAATTCATAGACACTTATATGGGTATAAGGAAGAGCTTTATATACCAGAGCAATTGACTACTGAGAAAACATCCCAGGCAAGATCAAGTCCATAAGTCTGAAATTAGCCCCTATGCCCGATACCAAACTATAAATTCCTCTTCAGACTCATGAAACACATTCAATGACACCAAATGTAGGAAGATCACAAGCGAGTGGGTATGAAGTCTTGTGGATCCAGTGGTGCTGTAAGCATCTTAGCTCTGGCAGGGTCTCCACGTGGCTCCTCCATGTCCAGGGCTCTCACTGCCATCCGCATAGCCCCATGTGTCTTGTCCGTAGAGAGTCTCTCTGGAAGTGAGTAGAGAGATAGTGTCTCCTGCCTCCAAGAAGGAAATACAGGAGTTCCCAGAATGCTCAGGAGAAGGCCATTCCCACACAAAGGCCTCATTGGCTATCTCCTGATTGACAGGCTAGGTTCTACCCCTACACTCTTAATCCTCAAATTGACAGCAGATTATGTAACTACCACAATATCCCAAATTGTCTCCCATAATGTCCAAACATCCTATTTCAGAGAACTTATTGTGGCCATTTAGTGGCACACACTTGTATTTAGAAACATAAATGAGTTTTCCTGAAAAAGAGTTTTGAGATCAACTTGTCCTAATTTCCATTTTTAAGATAAGAAAACCAAGATTTAAATCATACCAAGGTTACAGAACACCTTAAAATTTCCATGAAAGAATTACGGACAGAAGAGAACTCCTGTCCTCTTTCCTAAGGGAATAAACAAAGGACTCAGTGAGAACCGGCTTCGTAATTGCCCTAACCTTGAAGTCAGGCCCTGCTGAATATCATGACAAGACTGTACCTGCAGATAAATCCAAAAGCATGCTGACCTAGAGTTGGAACCGAGATAAATTTAAGAGACCCAAGGACAGACTGAGTAATTCATTAGAGAGTTGCTTGACCATCTACAGAGCGGCAACCTCCTCCCCTCTGAAATTGTCATTTAAAAACCAAAAATATTCTCCTGAACAATGTCCCTTCTCAATTTGAAGGGAGGTGGGGGATCTTATCTATGAAGTGAAGTGTATCTTATCTATGTGTAAGGTATCCTTCTCACCACTCAAAAAGGACCCACTTAATTTCTTTCAAAGTGATTCTATGCTTTAATAAAACTGTTGGTTAACTCTTTGCTGCAGCTGCTGCTGTTGCTGCTGGTGGTGATGGTGTTGGCGGTGGTGGTGGCGGTGCGGTGGCGGTGGCGGGTGTATGCCTGCCTAGCAAACCCTAACAAACCACACAAGTCTGAAATTTGTAGCTCCCCGGTGGATGACAACTTGGGTACCAAACTTCACAGGGTATGCACAAAATGTTAAAGTAGAATTAGTTATAGGAAAGCTGACTTATAATTTGTGACTACAAAGTTAATGACCAGAAATATATGCAGGAAAAATCAGTGCACTAACAGGTTCCCCCAATATTTTCACTTTATTACAAATCTGGTACTCTGGTACTACTTGAATTAAATTTTTGCAGGCCTTTTATCTTTAAAAGAATTTTACTAGTGGTTCAAAAATATTTTAAAATTACTTTCAAATGTTAGCCAATTACAGTAAATTAATTCATTAGTCAAAATAAATAGTTAACCTGTGACATTTGGGCTTAAAGTAAAGTAAAATAATAATAAAAGATTTTATTTCTCCTAACAAGAACTCTTCTTCAAGTGGGAAAGTACCAGGATTAATTCAGTGGCTCATTGTTGACATCAAGGACACAGGTTTTTATAACCTGCAATTCTACCCATTTAGGATCACAAAGCAATTACCAGGCACCACCCATGAACAGCATCTAAATTAAGAGACTGTTCTCTACTATACCAAAAGACTTTTCCTCACTCTTTATTTGCCAGAGCTGAGTCACTTGACCACATTAGTAAAACTTATGAAGAGAAATTGTGTTATGACAGAGTGCGTGGTCTAACCATGATTCATTTGGGATTTGTTATTAAAGTAGAAGAGAAATGATGTCTATAAGTATTTAAGACAACCTTGCAAAATGAGTCAGTATTCGTTTCATCATACCACCCAAACTTCTCAGAGGTTAAGCAACTCATCCTTTGTAAAATAAAGGGCATAAGACCAGGTGTGTTGTTCCAAGACACTGGTGAAAACCTCCTGACTGTGGTCCTTAGGTATCTTCAAACACAAACTGAATCCATGCCTGGGGATCAACCTTTAGCAAAACAATAGACAGGCCTGTTAAGTGAACAACAGTGCCAAAGAAGATTGCACTTCTCAGAACAATCAACCACAGGAGATAAAGGGGCAGCATCTGCCTAAAAACAAAGCTCATAAGGCCGAAAGGTGAGGGATAAAGATAGAATAGAAATGGGGAACCCAGGAAGGAGGAAGAGAGCTGGTTCATTGAGGGGGTTGCTGTATACATTGTTAAATGGAAAACTACCTTGCTGCTTATATTTTTATCCAAGTCAGAATAAAAAGTTTGAAAAAACAAGGACAGTGTGATAGTTGTGCCAACTAGGTTTCCATCGAAGCATGTGGGAGGACTTTAATCAGATCACAGCTTGACTGAAGCCTGATGAACTAAATGACTTTCCAAGGCCAGTCCACTCTCTCTTCCACCCTGGTGATCAGAGCAGTGTGCTGCTGCCTGAGTTAGTTCTTTGCCTCAACCATGTGCTGCACTACCTATAGACTGAGCCAACCTGAGGATCTTGTCACTAGAGCTTGAGGCTCCTTCAAGACCTGAGATCCCATCAGGGCCTGCTTCCCTAAGCTCAACTCCAGGTGCTACTGACTGTTGCTTCCCCGCCCTGCTGTCTGCTGTCTGTGGGGATGACTTGGCCTGTCTTGTCTGAAGGCAGACTCTGCTTCCTGCTTCCTTGCTCTTGGACCAGCAGCCTGCATTCAGTATATTAATATTCCATGAAAGTGAGTTGAACGGAGCCCTCTGTACTGCTTTGTGGATTAATTAGTCATTATATTCCATTTTTCTGTATAAACCAATTGAATAAATATATATATTCAATCAAACCTATCCTTTTATATATATAATAATAATAAAATCTATCCATATATATTGTTTCTCTAGTGAATCCTAATATAATTGGTTCCAGGAGTAGTTTTAGAGAAACAAGGTCATAAATATGGGTTTCCTGAATTGGTTCTCCCGTCGACTTAAGCCTAACAGTACTAAGAATACCGCCTTTACCCATAAAACCATGGCGAAGTCTGTCATGGGTGGTGTTAATCTAAGGTGTGAAGTGGCAAAGTTAAAATCCACCATATCACCACCAATAAATGAAGTGCTTATGAGAGGAGAGGCTATGGGTGATCATGTGTTTGATATTTTCCAGCAGTTTTGTCGAGATGAGAAGCTGACTGGTCCTCCTTACAATAGAAAATGTGATTAAGGAAAGGGATGACCTCAGAAGCTCAAAAGTACGTCTCAAGTGCCAAACAAACAAACAAACAAACAAAAAAACTTCTGCATGTGCTCCAAAAGAGCTTTTTCTGCTCTAGTAACAGAGCTGACATTGCCCAAAACCAAATACAGTCTCATCAGATGAATAGCTGAATTACAGCGTCAGTTGATTGTAGGTCTAGAACAGTGTCTGATATTAAAGTAAGGGTATTAATGGGAAATAAATGGGACCCTAAAACATGGGATGGGAAGATATGGGCTGATAATCCAGAAGAGGAGGGTATTGAACCGCCAGAGTCTGTTGAGCCATCCCAGTCAATAGATCCACCCCTCTCACCTCAGGGGATTCATCCACTATCAGTAAAACAATTCACATGAGCAGACTCACCAAACTGTGCATGCTGAAATGCCATGTGGGGCTGCATATGGAGCATTATCTGGGGGAGGGGCCTTAACAAGATATTGCGGAGAATCTCCAGGAAACACAACCACCACCCATTTTGGCCTCTAGACTTGTAACTTGAATTACACTACGTCTCAGAAAGTTCCTAAAGGTGAAGAGTATTATACTCATAAAGATCTGCTTGAGTTTTCTATTATGTACAATCAGAAACCCGGGGAATATCCATGAGAATGGTCACTAAGGATATAGGACACTGGCGCATGGGATGTAACAGTAGAGCAGTCTGAGTTCATTGACATGGGCCCTATGTGCAGAGAGTCTCCTTTCAATGTCTCAGGAAGACATTGAAAGATGTGGTATGGTTATCATAATGGAAAGATATGATATGGTTAACATAATGGACAGTAAGTTTTCTATCTTAATCAGAACAACCTGTCTTGGGTGGGCCTATGGTATTGGTTACTCAGCCATGGTGTCCCTAGGAATGAAATACATGGGAAACCTACTAAATATTTAGGTGACTTATATAAGCAGAAGAATGGAGAAGCAGTTTGACAAAAAGCACTGGAATAGAGAGTCACAACCCCACAATCAATTCCCAGATCTGAGCCAGTTTACAGACCCACAACCCCTTGAGTGCATGGAAGGCCAAGGCCCTTTAAAGGAGGTTCCTGCTACATCACCAAAGATTTATACTGTTAATCTTTCTTCTACCTTCCCCAAAGGGACCTGCAACCTTTCACAAAGTGATGGTTCATTAGGGGAAAGGAAATAATCACACTTTTTAGGGATTACTGGACACTGGCTCTGAACTGACAGTAATTCCAGGAGACCCAAAATGTTTTGAAGGCTCACCAGTCAGATTGGGGGTACATGGAGGTCAAGCTATGGATGGAGTTTTAGCTCAGGTACATCTCACAGTGAGTCCAGTGGGTCCTTGAACCCATCCTGTCATTATTTCCCCAGTTCCAGAATGCATCATTGGAATAGACATACTTAGTAACTGGCAGAACCCCCATAATGGTATCCTTGAATAGTGAAATAAGGGCTATTGTGGTAGGAAGACCAAGTGGACACCATTAGAATTGTCATTTCCTAGGAAAGCAGTAAACCACAAGCACTACCACATTCCTGGAGGATTGCAGCGATTAGTGCCACCATCAAACACTTGAGGGATACAGGGGGATGGGGGTCGGTGGGGATTCCTCCCACATCCCCATTTAACTAACCTATTTGTCCTGTAAAACAAACTAACTAACCAAAAACCAGATGAATCTTGGAGAATGACAGTAGACTATTGTAAATTTAACCAGATGGTAACTACAATTGCAGCTGCTGTTCCAGATGTGGTTTCATTGATTGAGCAAATTAATATTTCTCCTGGCACTTGGTATGTAGCTATTGATCTGGCCAATACTTTCTTCTCAATACCAGTCTTGAAGGGCCACCAGAAGCAGTTTGCCTTCAGCTGGCAGGAGCAACAATACACTTTCACAACTCTCCCCCAGGGATGCATCAACTCTTCCACCCAGTGGCATAATTTAGTCCAAAGGGACCTTGATCACCTGTCTCTTCCACAGTAGGTCACACTGGTCCATTATACTGATGCTCTGTCTCTTTCACAGAATGTCATACTGGTCCATTATATTGATGGCAGTATGCTGATTGTACCCACTAAGGAAGATGTATCAAAGACTCTAGATTCATTGGTACAACATCTGTGTTCAAGAGGGTGGGAAATCAACCCAAAGAAGACCCAGGTGCCCTCCATTCAGTAAAATTTCTAGGGGTCCAGTGGTGTGGGGCATGTCGAGATATTCCTACTAAAGTGAAGGACAACATATTGCACCTGGTACCCCCAACAACTAAACGGGAGCCACAACACCTACTGGACCTCTTTGGATTTTGGAGGCAACATATCCCACATTTGTATGTGTTACTTTGCCCTATCAAGTGGCATGAAAGGCTACCAATTTTGAGTGGAGCCCAGCATAAGAAAAGGCTCTGAAACTGGTTCAGGCTGCCATGCAAGCTGCTTTTCCACTGGGACCAAATGATCCAGTTGACCCAATGGTGTTAGAGGTGTCAGTCTCAGAGATACAGCATGGAATCTTTGGCAGGCCCCTATTGGCGAATCCCAGTGTAAACCAGTGGTTCTCAACCTTCCTAATGTTGCAACCCTTTAAAACAGTTTCTCATGTAGTGATATCCTCCCAACCATAAAATTATTTTCCTTGCTACTTCATAACTGTAATTTTGTTACTGTTGTGGGTCATTCAATCCCCAAAGGGGTCACGACCCACAGGTTGAGAACTGCTGGTGTAGACCCTTGGGATTTTAGATTAAATTCCTGCTATCCTCTGAAGATAACTAGTCCCCTTTTGAAAAACAGCTATTGGCCTGTTACTGGGCCTTATTGGAGACTGAGTACCTCAGCATGAGGCCTGAACAGCATGGCTGGCCATCATAAACTGAGTATTATCTGACCCACAGTCACAAAGTTGGACATGCACTGCCACACTCCTAGAAACACAGCACTGATTCCACTAAACTGGCAGCTGAAAATGCCCCCTGACCATTTGGGGTTCTTCATGCTTTTAGATCAACAAGTAATAGAAGGGTGTAACTGTATTGAGTGGTATGATTGATCCTGATTACCCAGGGGAAATTGGACTGGTGCTACATAAGGGAGGTAAAGATGATGTCTGGAATCCAGGAGATCCCCTAGGTCAGTGGTTTTCAACCTTCCTAATGCCATGACCCTTTAATACAGCTCCTCATGTGGTGGTGACACCCCCCCCAACCCCAACCATAACATTATTTTGTTGCTATTTCATAACTGTAATTTTGCTACTGTTATGAACCGGTGACCCCTGTGACAGTCATTGATCCCCAAATTGATCCCCAAAGGGGTCACGACCCACAGGTTGAGAACTGCTGCCCTAGGCCATCTCTTGGTACTTCCATGCCCCCTGTGGTTAAAGTAAATGGCAAACTACAGCAACCCACTCCTGGCAGGACTTCTAGTGTCCCAGACCCCTCAGGAATGGTCTGGGTCACCTCCAAAGAAGAACCACCGCCAGCTGAGGTGCTGGCTGAGGGCAAAGGAAATGCAGAATGGTTAGTGGGGAAAAGTTCTACTTATCAGTTACAACCATGTAATCAATTGCAAAAGTGAGGTTTGTGATTGTATTTCTTCTTCATATGTGCTTATTGAATATCTTTCCTTTTTCATGTATAATATACCAGATACAAATAGATTCAGTGTTTTCATTTATATTTTGATAGATACATGATGTTTCATTAATGTCTGAAAATTATATATGGGTAAAGAATTGTACCAAACTGGACTGTATTAGGTTTACTGTGCCAACCAGGCTTCCATAGGAACATGTGAGTGGAATTTAATCAAGTACCAATTGATTGAAGGGCAACGCAATAAATGGCTAAGGCCGGCCCCCTTCTCTCCTCCTTCCTGGTGATCAGACCAGTGTGTTGCTGCCTGAGCTAGTTCTTTGCCTCAACCTTGTGCTGCATTGCCTGTGGTGCGAACCAACCCATAGATTGTGTAGCTAGAGCTGGAAGCCACTTCAAGACCTGCTGGAACATACATCGCTTGAGCTCCAGGGTGGTAGATTATACACATGCTTGAGTTGGAGATCTCATGGTGGTCTGCTTCGATATGCTCTGTGTGCTACTGACTGTTGCTGCCCCACCCTGATGTCTGCTGCCTTTGGGGCTGACTACCTGTCTTGCCTGAGGGCAGACTCCTTCTGCCTCGGGGAACTTGAACTGGCAGCTCATGTGAATTGAAGGACCTTCAGTATATTATTTCATGAAAGTGAGAAGAATTGAGCCTTCCATACTGCTGTGTGGACTAATTAGCTGTTTTATTCCTTCTTGTATAAACCAGTCTTTTTTTTAATCATATAATCATAAGTGTCCTAGTTTTGTTTCTCTAGAGAACCCTGCCTAACAAAAATTAATATGGAAAACAATTTGGCCTTTCTCATGGAGCTAAAAACTAATTGAAAACAAAGGGCATGTTGAATATTTTGGAGTAGGGTATCCAAATCTGTGGTGAGTCTACATTTCTGGGGCAAATTAGTGTAGGTTTCAGACCTCTAACCCAGAGAAAATAGCATCCATATTGAGTGGCCTGGTACAACATCCACATTAGGGACAACGTCCACATTGAGAGGTGCTGCGTGAGCAAGTAAACCCCAACAAGAGTGAGGAAAGCACTTACGTAGGATGGCAACTTGGAATGTGGAGTCAGCGTCTGAGCATGACGTGGGATAGGGGAAAGGGCTGTGGTTAAAATAATAATGGTTGGAGGTTGATCAAAGAAAATACTTAAAGGATAATTAAAGCTGGGTTTCTTGCTATCAGAAAAAGGGAGTTTCGAATAATGAATGAGTGAAAACTAGAGTCAAGCCTATTTTGGTTTGGAATTAGATTGGTTTGTTAACTCCTGAGAACTCAATACAGATACATAGAGAAGTATAGTCTAAGTTCAGGAGCATATATATATATACATAAAATTACATATTTATAACTTTAATAAGGAAACCATGACTATATAAATTTTAATAGACAACTCTCCAAGCGTTAGAAGGAACAGAGCATTTAGTTAAATCACTACCCACAAAGGTGAAAATGGGGCTATTAGGCTGCACTGTCTAGAGAAACAAAACAAGCAACCCTCACACGTCTAAGAACTTTGTGTCAAGAAGTAACTTATATCAAGAACGTGTCCCAGCCCAGTCCAACTCAAGTCCATGGGCCTGAAGCTAGTCAGAGCCCATTTTAAGACTCATAAAGCTGCCTGTTATTGATGCAGAAACCTGAAGGGGGAAGCAGGGAGACCACAGGCCAGTGGGGGCAGAGCCACATGGGGCTAAGGTGTGTGGAAACATGGCAGGGCACTGACAGCTGCTCTCCAGGCCAGCATTTGAAAGGATCAATCTCTAAAATGTATAGCAAACTTCAATGCTCCAACAACAAAAAGACAATCAATCTGACTTGGAAAATGGGTAGAGGGCATGAACAGTCACCTTCAGCAAAGATATTGTTGTAGTCACCTAATCTTTTGTCAATTTGAGGATTAAGAGTGTAGGGGTGGAGTCTAGCCTGTCAATCTGGAGATAGCCAATGAGCCCTCTGTGTGGGCATGACCATCTCCTGAGAATTATGGGAAATACGGTACTTCCTCCTTGGAGGTGGGAACCACTTTTCTCTCTGACACTCCCTGGGAGACATGGCAACTGAAAAGACACATGGACCCACCTTGATGCAGAGGCCCCTGCCAGCACTGAGATGTTTCCAATGACAGTGGTTCAAAGACTTTCTACCCACTGGCTTGTTTTTCTACATCTGGCGTCATTGCATGTGTTTTGTATGAAGAGGACTTTATTGATTCATATCGGACATGTGGGCTAATATCGGACTTTATGGACTTGGTCTGAACGGGGCTAGGATGTTTTTTCAATGTTTCATTGCTATTGTATATAAATCTCTTCCTTATATACATATGTGAGTCCATGGATTTGTTTCTCTAGTCTACTCAGACTGACACAGACATACAAGCTAGATGCCTTTGATTCAGACTCACACTTTATGTACGATAGAATGAAATATGGCCGGGTCCTGTGCCATGCACTTCTTCATCTCCATGTGCAGTGGATCATTTAAGGTTTGCTGGGCACTTCCTTTAACGCAACTGGTTCTGACAAACTTCAAGCATATCAAGTTTCTTGATAGGGAAAATATAGCCCCATGAGGGCTGCATTAATATAGGACATTATTAATCATCCACACACATTGACTTAAATGCCAATGGCAGAAAAAAATATTACTAAGATTTTCTTGAAAAGGCATGTTATGAAATGTAAAGTCAACATGACTGCATGTTTGAGCTTTTGCTCATGTTTACATTCATTTAAATACCATGCTAAAGGCCTATCATTAACCAGTAGTTCAATATAACATATATTTAATAATATTTACCTTTAGTGTATGTAGAATAATACTCTTGGGAGAAAGGAATATAAACCTAAGTTCTGTTTTATCCACACTATTATGAGAATAAATATTGATTTCACTACAAATTCAGAACTTTTATTTAACATTAAAGAAACTTAATGTCTTTCAATGCAGCTTAACAGAAGATGAGAACAAGAGACTAAATACAAACTATCTTGACTTTATTCAAACTTTTAACGTATCAATTTATTGCATATGTCAGTACAGAAAAATAGAAAGTATATTTTAAAAGAAATTTTTTGTAAAAAAAACAAATGTAAATGTTTGCTTGCCACAGTTGGCACAAAGCCTATACATAACTTAGTTAAATTTTAGTTACAAATTTATTACTGCTTCAAATGAAATATGGCAAATAACAAAAAATGATTTCTTGAAATTGAATTCTGATTTTACCCTGAAAGAACTTGAATATGTTGAAAACAACTTGAATTTTCATTATATGCTGTACTGACAGAAAACAATCAATTATGTTAAAACAATACAGTCATCCCTGTTACATATGTAAATATGGCACTTTTGATAACAAAAAAGTCTTATCCATGGTTCTAATTTTAAATCTACATTTTAAAATACAAAATATAAATGGAGGTATATTTGAGCCATTTGGCAAAAACGTGTTCACGACTATTTCGGATGACTAATTGCATTTGTTTCACCAGACAAGTGAACATATTATTTCTGATTAGCAAAATGTTAACGTCCATATATATGGCAATATGAATAAACAGAGTATTTTCTATTTTCTACTCTGTTGATTTAAAAAATAGATGTCTGTGCTCTGTCATTTCCAACTTTACCTGAGTGATATGAAAACACCTAACTGCAAGCAGATAATCTGAATTATTTGACTTAATTTTTCCTTTCCTTTTAAAAAATAGTTATCAAACACAACACAAACGAAACAGGGACCAGTGGAGAATTTCAGTAGATCTCATTCAAGACCTAAAAGACAAAGTGATTCCCATTACATACTTAGAAGTTAAATTCTTAACCTCAAGGATGGAGCGGGACTCAATCATATAAACTACTCTTATGTAAACTAAGCTGTCAGAGTTTGCAAGATTATTTATAGAAAACTGACTGCAGTCTTTGTTCTTTAATTCCACCATAGCAAACCTATTTCTACTTCAGATCAAATGTTATCAACATAGCATTCATTTAAGCATCCATACTGAAACCAAACTCACTGTCATTGGGCCGATTCTGACTCAGTGAGCCTGAGGGCAGGGGAGAGCTATCCATGGAGGCTTCCAACTCTCCGCGGAGTTGCTGGTGGTTCTGAACTGCTGACCTTGAGGTTAGCAGCCCAATGTAGAACCACTACACCACCAGGGCTCCTCAGAGGATATGAACTCTCAAACAGGATTACAACGTAACTACCTCAGTAAAAATGTACTAGATGTGTAGAATTACTGTATCTACTGCTGAGTGTGATCAAATAATTTGACTCTCCTGTAACAAAAGTTGGCAGCAACTAAGGGAGGCCCGTCTGTGCAGAGCAGAACTACTCCACAGGTCTTCCAGGCCGTCCCTTTTGGGAAGCAAATTGCCAGGTCTGTCTTGGATTTGACCACCCAACCTTCTGGCCAGCTACCCCATGCTTAACCATTTGTACGCACCCAGGGATTCAGAAAGAATATTTAGAATACCGTTTTAATGAAAAATATAATTTTCTTAAAAGTATTTGTAAAAACATAGGGTAATGGCTGTGAACTACCCACCACTTCGTGAGAAATGCTTTATGCTTCTGCTTTGCATTGTTGATTCCTTTTCACCAATCTGATCAATTAATTTCCTATACCTAAATGTTAAAACAAACGTTTCCTTTTCTAGTTGTTTCAATCCTATTGGTCTTTCACCATGATAATTTCTTCCCTTATACTTTTCAGGTCAATTACAAGTTTGCTTTCAATAATCCCCTTTGGACTTTATTCTAAATGAATCGTGTACTGACTGCATGAATCACTCTTGGTTTGCCAAATATAGTCTTTCGTTAACACAAAATTCATAAACTCCTGTAGCTGTTTTTGTATTAATGAGCCAAAATTTACTTTTCAAGATATATAAACACCATTATCCCTGATATAGTTCCTAAATGGAGAAAATCAGAAAGAATTCATGCATGGACCAATTGTTTGGGTCATGAAATTAAGAATGCCTTGATAAAAGGGTGCCCTGGGCTACACAGAACTCTGCTAGTAGAGTTTGTGTCTTTCCCCATGTCTCTTAGGAAACAGTCCCAAGCAGAAGCTGGTAAATAAAGATGTGATTCAATTCTAGACAAAATTTCCTAGCTACATTGCAAAGAGGTGCTTTAACTTTACAATGAGATTAAGGTACTAAATGGTACCCGAATACTCCTCTTTATCTCCACTCTCAGCAGTAAGCCTGATGTACTAAAAACAGAGAATTAGAAACAAAATACTGATGAAAAACAAGTGTTTATGCTTCATCAGCAGTTACAGATAACGATCAAACCTTCTACTGTGCAGTACACTAAAATGATCACAGGAAAGCATAGGTGGTATTTTGTAAACTGTAAAGAATGTTACAAATATAAGGTATCCTACATAAGGTAGTTTCTAAATATACATTTTATAATAGGTTTTTCTTTTCAATACACTATTATTTAAGATAGTCATTCTACAGAACAATGATTTGACAAGATGAAAAGTAGCCTTTAATTTGGGTGAATTATACATACAAAATACATCTTCTATGTTGTGACCAATTCTTTTTTAAAAAAGCAAACTTCACAATTAATCATTTATAGAAAAAACATTCTTTAGAAATTATATTTACTGTAATTTAATTTTCTAAATACCGGCATGACATGGATAATGTTATTTGGCAACGTATTTCTAGCCCTATCCCCATGGAAAGAATTTGAAATCAAAGTCAAAATTACCAACTCATTATTTTTCTGAGCTAGCTACTTTCAAAAAGCCAGTATCTATAACTATAAGTTTCTAAATATATTGTGAAGCTGACAAAACAATGCACAGAGTTCATTTACATCTAATTATTGAAGACTTCTTGAAACAATATAGCATGATTATGCCTGCCAGTTTTAAGGGCTATCTTTTTAAGTAAGATTTTCTTTTTCACTTTTCATTATATCAAAATACTACCTCTCATTTACAGCCACTGAACTGTTAAATGTGGTATAAGGTTGCATTAAAAACTCAGTATTGCCTTCATTCCCACAATCCTACAGGTAAAAAAAGAAGTTTTCTCAACAAACCGTCTCTTGGTCCAACAGTTCTACTGCAAGGAAAATAAAATATTAAACCAAAAACCAGAGGATTTTTTTTTGTAGTAGTTGTTGCTGTCATGTTAGCTTTTGTTTTGGTGGATTAGCTATACCTAGACAAAACTCAGAAAAACAAGCTCACTGCCATTGAGTTAATTCTGACTCATTGCAACCCTACACTGAGACACTGGGACTTAAAAATCACGTGAGGGAAGTTCTGTAAAATAGTATGTACAGTGATGTAATGATAAGAATTTCTAATTATTAAACAAGTTCTAATATTTATCATGGCTGCTATTACTGGTTCAGCTGTAGACTTACAAAATTGACATAAGCTAAAATTCTTGGTGCCACCAAAATTACAAATGTTAAAAAGTTCAAATATGCACATTGAAGCTGCAGTAAAAGTCTAGATTTCTATTTTTACATGCCATGATCCAGACCTGTACCTAACAAAAACACGGTACATCTATATTGGAAAATGGGGTCCCATTTATTTGTAAAAGAAAAAAAAGCTGGATGTCAGCATTCACCAGAGCAATATTGAATAGCAACCTGCACGTAGGCCTCAATTTTATTTCTTGCCAAAATCAAAATCTTTTACATAAAAATAGATATAACCCAGGTAACAATATACACCAGTATATGACCAGTGCTATTTACATTTAAAATGTTGCATTGCATAATTCAAGGAAGAAAATACAATCATGCATTTTATATTAATGTTTAATGTGAAAAATGCAGTTACAGAACTAAGTTTGCTTACCATGATTGTCCCAATATGTACTAAAGGAATAATAGCCAAGGCTTCTGGTTTACCTTTTCTACTCCCAGTCACAAATTTAAGTGTAACACAGATCAGATTTTCCTTAGCAATAAGGAACTTTGGAGATCTCTATTATACTGGCATATTAAAGTAAATATATAGATACAGAGCCACACTGAATTTTTTGATGAAAATGTATGAAATAACCTCAAGAATTATACTCCTTGAATTGTAAAAAACTATTTGGATCATTATAAAGGAGCATTAAAGTCCTTGCAAAGTTTAATATCACTCTTCAGACAAGTACAGACATAACACTTCTAGAAAGAAACATTCTTCATTCTGCACAAATTAAAATACAGTGCATTAATCAAAAAAGGATACATTATATAATTGTTACATTGGATGACGTTTTTGCCATTTCCTCTGGAGAATGGCTCTTGATGACTTCTTTGATGAACTGTTCGAGTGCGGTGAAATAGCCTTGGCACTGCCACGTGTCATTATGAGTTCCATCTGGGAAGATGGCTAATCGCTTAGTCCGCGAGGGGGAAAGTTCATAGAGCTGCTTCATCATCACTGGTGGAATTAGTTGGTCAGAGAGTCCAGAGATGAAAAGAGAAGGCATTCTGCACTGAGAGATTTTTCTGTAGGACAAAAATTTATTTTTGTAGCACCATAAAGGAAGGTAGCGCATTGGGAAGAATGAAAACAAAGTACTGGCCATATGTGGTATACTCAAAAATGTGTTCTCCACCATAATGGCTGAAATCCTATGTGAATTTTCAGAAGCCAAATGAATAGCTACTGCTCCTCCCAAGGAACGACCAAAGAGAAAAATTTTTGTTTTATCAAGATCAGGTCTAGTCATCACATAGTCTAGCACAGCTTCAGAATCTAAGTAGAGTCCTTCTTCACTTGCTTCTCCTTCACTTTTCCCATATCCTCGATAGTCAACAAGCAAAAGATTCACTTTGAGGTTAACCAGCATAAGCAATGCATTTGGTAACCTATGACCTATATTGCCAGCATTCCCGTGAAAATAAATTATAGTTGGGGAATATGGTGAGTTGTCTCCAGTGTATCTGATCAATATAAGATTTAGACGGAGTCCATCTTTGGTTCTGATGAAAATGTTTTCGTGTGGAATACCAGTGGGCATAGGAACATAAAGGCGCGAAGATGAAGGTTGTTCTGGAAAATAAAGCAATACATCTTGGAATTTATATAGAATACCTGCTATTGATATAAATATTAACAAAAGTAAGATAATGCCTCCATACAGATGAAAAGTCACTATTAAGGGTAAGAGAGAAATACGGCAGAGAGCCCATGACCACGAAGCTAAGGCTATCAGCCATCTTTCAACAAAGTTCCACAGCATCCATGACTTTTCCATTGTAGCTCTCCGCGAATTATTATTCCATAAGTAGCCTAAGGAGACCAAGAGAGACATGATCATTATTTGATAGCTATTATTTTAATAGAGCCAAGATGTAATAAATTACGGTAATAAATGCATCTTTAGAAATCAGCATCGATCTACATACAACAGTGGTTGCTATAATCCTTTCTCTTTCTGTTCACAATACCCACTCTACTTGATCTTTCCACTGCCATACTTAGGAAACACACACATTTATCAAATAACATTTCAATGCTTCTTTACTGCCAGATACTTTCATTCACGTTTTCTTATCAATGTGATAGAAAAATATGTTGATGCGTTTTCCTATCATTTTAACATTTAAGGGCACAGTGAATTGACCACAGCACCAGGGCTGCAGATAGCAGAAATGAAGTAAACAAGCAGGGTTCCACAGCTTATTCAGGGCTACTACGAAGATATGTATTTTCAGGCCAAACTTTATGTTTTGAGAAGTGGCTAATCTTATCAAGTGTAATCTAATAAACCATATTGTCATTTTTCCTTTTTGTATCATAGTAAAAATATCTCCTGTCTGCCTGGAGGAATTCACATCTAAATGTAAATAATAATGCAAATTAAGCTTTAGACTTTAGTATTCTTTTAATTTTAAGAAAGAGTATAATATTGTCTTTCACATCTGATTAAAAAGAAATTCCAGATTAATGTCATGAACTGTGTTTCACTTAAAATATAATCTCTTTTGAAGTTAGACACTGTGGGGTCATAGATTTGCCAGGTGTCAGTAAATATGGAGAGAATAAGGAACAGACATTTTATTCAAGAAATAGAAACAAATGAAACCAAATTGCCTACTGGAAAAAAATTTATTAAAAACCAAAAAATTTATTAAAAAACAAAATTCTGAAATATATGATCAATATAATGAAAACAATAAATGATTCAAAGTTATTTTTAATATGAAATTAAATCAAAATATTTATGGGTTGTCTTAAAAAAGAAAGTAGAACTAGTCTAGTCTTTATGTACTTAGGTACCTAAATGTAAGAAACAAACTATATTCTGTTTTATATACTGAAAGCATCAACACAAAGAAGAATGTTTCTTAATAGGCAAGATTTTATAGTTGATTTAAAATGTCTTTACATTTTATATGTTATAGTTAATGTTTTATAGTTGATTTAAAATGTTTTATCTAACTGAGAAACAACAAAGCCCACATGGAAGAAGCACACCAGCCTGTGAGATCACAAGACAGAAGGTGTTGAAGGGATCAGGTATCAGACTTCAAAGACAAAAAAAAAAAATCATAGCATTGTGAATGAGGGGGGAGTGCGGAGTGGGGACCCAGAGCCCATCTGTGGGAAATTGGACATCCCCTTGCAGAAGGGCTGCTGGAAGGAGACAAGCCAGTCAGGGTGCAGTGCAGCAATGATGAAATGTGTAATTTCCCTCCAGTTCTTGAATGCTTCCTCCCCCCACTATCATGATCCCAATTTTACCTTACATATCCGGCTGGACCGGAGGATGTTCACTGGCACAGAAAGGAACTGGAAACACAGGGAATCCAGGACAGATGAACCCCTCAGGACCAGTGGTGAGAGTGGTGATACCAGGATGGTGGAGGGAAAGTGAGGGAGAAAAGGGGGACAGATGACAAGGTCTACATATAACCTCCTCCCTGGTAGGCGGACAGTAGAGAAGTGGGTGAGGGAGACATCGGATGGTGTGAGATATGACAAAATAATAATTTATAAATTATTAAGGTTTCAGGAGGGAGGGGGAGCAGTGAGGGAAGAGGAAAAATGAGGAGCTGATGCCAAGGGCTCAAGTAGGAAGCTGGTGTTTTGAGAATGATGATGGCAACATATGTACGAACGTGCTAGACACAATTGATATATGTATGGATTGTGATAAGAGTTGTATGAGACCCTAATAAAATGATTAAAAAATAAAATGTTTTTACTATATGCCATCATTTAATAAGACGTTGAAAATATGAAAAAAACAAATCCATTGCCAGCTAGTTGTTGGCTCACAATGACCCTATCTATTAAAGTAGAATTTCTCCTTTGGGTTTCTGAAATTGTAAATCTTTAGAGTTGAGAGCCTCATTTTTGTCTGGTGGCACAGCTCATGAACTTGAATGGTAGACCTTGTAGTTAGTAGCCCCAGATGAACCCACTATGCCACCAGGCCTCCAAAAACTATATAAAATCAGATTTAAACATCGAGAGCTCATAAGATTAAATTGAATCAGATAAATTATAGAGAGATAATTAGATAAAGATGAGACAGATGACTTAACTAAACATCTCACTAATACATATAAAAACTACAATACTATAAACCAATGGTATGGCATTTTTGTGAGATGTCTTAGAAATCAACACTGCCACCCAGTTGTAGCAAATTTTATTACAGTTACTGTTACAGTAGTCCAAAGAAAAACATGTACTGTATATACTTGTGGATAAGCCAGGTTTTTCAGCATATTTTAATGCAATTTTTGTGGTAAAATTGGTGCCTCAGCTGGTATTCGGGCCAGCTTATACTCCAGTATATACAGTATGTGGGGCAAAACAAAAATCCAACTTGAAGAAAACTATTTAAGGAATATTCTATCCCAGCAACACCTCTTCTCAGCAATGTATTTCTCTGGTTTTCAGACTCTCAGCCAAGTGGCCCCGTGCCCTCCGCCTTGTTTTGTGGGCCAGGAAGCCAGTGCTCCCTCACTGTCCCGGCACTGCTGCTCTACCTGTACCTCTGGTCTCAGTGTGGACCTGCTGCTTTGTCTCACGATCTCAGTAGTACAGCCTCTGGTGCCTTCTGCCACTTCACGCAGAGATCTTACATACACTCCACTGGTGACACTTCTTTCTTGATGTTGACGAGATTCTCCCTCTGTGATTCTGGGATGCCCCTCTCTCTTCGATAGCCAGCGGAATAGTGTGTTTGAGTGAGTTCCCACTCCGCGTGACTCAGTGTACAACACAAAGACACACGGCCCAGTGCTTAGCCATCCTCACAACTGTCATGTTTGAGCCCACTGCTGCAGTCTCTGTGTCAATCTCCTGGTCTTGAAGGTCTTCCTCTTTAACTCAGAATGTCCCTTTCCACAGACTCTCCTCTCCTAATAACATGTCAAAGCGTGGGAGACAGTTTTACCTTCTTCTCCTCCAGAAAACATTCTGGATAAACTTCCTGCTAGACAGAATTGTTTGTTCTACTAGTACAGTGGTCCTCAACCTTCCTAATGCCATGGCCCTTTAATATAGTTCCTCACGTTGTTGTGACCCCCCCCCCAGCATAAAATTATTTTTGTTGCTACTTCATAACTGTCATTTTGCTACTGTTATGAATTGAGAAACCTCTGTGAAAGGGTCGTTCACCCCCCAAAGGGGCTGCAACCCACAGGTTGAGAACAACTGTACAAGCAGGTCACGGTCCTTTTAATATTCTTTGCCATCGCCATAATTCAAGTGCATTTTTTTCTTCTCTGGTAATCCTTATTCATTATCCAGCTTTCACATACAGATGAGCCAAGTAAAAATAAAAAGGCTTAACTTAGACACTCCTAATTCTCAAAGCAACATCCTTGCTCTGTAACACTTTAAAGAGGTCTGTTCCAGTGAGCACCTCTTGGTCTGTGTACAGTAGCGTTTCTCAAAGTGGACCCATACTGGCCCCTGGGTGGAACTAGAATGACTAAGAGGGTGGCAAAAGCAGAGATTAACACTTGATCCTCATTGTCATGAAGGCACTGAATTTTTCTGAAATGGGTAGTAGGCCAAGTAATTTTGGGAACCTATAATGTACAGGTCTCACTGGAGTACAATTCTAGATTTGTGTTCTAGATTTCCCATTCTTCACAATGCTATCCAGTTTGCTATCATCCACATCACAGCAACCTACAAGCCACCACTGTAGGTGGCTGATAAATGAGTGGTGGTCAATGGCGGTTGAGAGGGGGGGAATTAGATATGCAGAGGATAGACACTAAGTCCACAACCTCTCATCTCCCAAGCTGCATCTATATTATAAACACTATTACCGTATATTTTTAGTTGTACCATAATGCTTGTATCTTTGAAAATTTATCTAACTTACTCCATTTTTAAATTCTGCTTCTGCTATGTTATCATAGTAGCTTTCACATGTCAAACTTTGCAAACACTGATTTGTGGCTTTAATCACAAGTTACTTGTTTAACTACTAAGAATTTGATGAACCAGATTTTATCAAGCTCTCACATAAAATTCAATATCTAATGAACTATCTTCAATAGACCCTACAACAATTCATCTCCTAAGTGGCAATATATTGACTTTGTTTTTGTTATTGTTAACTTACCTTCCAACATACTTAAATTCTTTATGTTTCTCCCAAAGGGTAGGGGTTTTAAAGGCCTCGTTCGCTTTCCCTTAGGCTACCAAATTCTTTTCCTCAGTAATTCCATTCTTTCTCATGGTTCAATAATTACCTTTGTAATAGTCCCAACTTATATCTATTCTTCATCTATAATTTCAATCTATTTCATTGTTATCTTAAACTTGCCCAAAATGAAACACATTCTCCTAACTTGTTGAAAGCTTTACATTACTTATGTATAAAAATGTGTGATGCACAAATACATCCACCCACCTGCCTACTAACCTATTTATCTATCTGGGTCCTGGTGGCTAAGTAGATTACCTGTTGGACTACTTAACTTCAAGGTCAGCAGTTCAAAACCAACAGTCGCTCCTCAGGAGAAAGATGAGGCTTCCTACTACCATAAAATTAATCTTAGAAATCCACAGGGAGAGTTCTACTCTGTCCTTACAGGGTCACTGGGTCATTGAGAATTGACTCAATGGCAGTGAGATACACACATACACACACACACACACACACACACACACACACACACACACAGTTTGATTTGGGGATTCACTGTAAAACAAAATGTTAAATAAAAGTTGTTATACTCAGGGAAAGAGTGACCAGACTTAAACCCAGTGCCGCAAGGTGTGGAGTAGGGAACCAGCTGAGAGGTCTGGGAGGCTGGCCCCATCACCAAAAATTAAGTGGATTCCTGCCCCTCCCCTGAGAAGAATTTGTTTCAAAGGACGACATTGATTCTGCAGCTCTGGTAGAGGTACATATCTGATCAGAGCACATGGGAGCAGATGAAAGGGGAGGAGGAGAGAGTGGAGCACAGCCTGCCCCACCAGGCCGTGAGGATGATGTTCCTGATTAGAGCAGCCAGTCCACAGAGAGAACAACAAGGCTGGCCCTACTATGAGACATGATGCCCCTTAGTGACCAATGGTGCTACAGGGGACAGCACCGGAGACAGTATGGGAATTGCACCTGACCTGATCCCACCACACCGAGGCAAAGCACTGGGGGAGTGCAGCGGAACAGCAAGGGAATGGAGCGGCAAGGTCCCCAGGGAATGCTGAAAGTGGACTTTGGGGCCAGGGAATGGTGCCCCAACAGGCTGGACTGGAAAGCACTCCTAAAGGCCAACAAACGATCTTTGAACTAACTACAAGCTTTTCTTTCTTGGGGGGGAAAAAAAAAGTTGTTATACGATAATATAAAAAATAAGGGCATTATAATAAAATGCTTAGATCATGCTTTGAATTAAAAAATAAATCACAGAAAAACAACCTTGTGACTTCTTTGTGCATGAAGTGGTTAGAGGTTCTATATTAATATTAATAAGCATTTCTCTAGAAATAATCCATTCAGTATTAATAGTTGTTGTAATGTTTGTTTCCCTTTTTAGAGAATGGCTTTGAAGTATTAGCTATATCTTGAGGTGCTGTAAGAATTTTGATCACATGATTATAACTTTTAGAAATGCTAACGATCAGCTTGAGAATTTTGTCTTCATCAACCAGGCAACTTTTGGTTTGTTTTCACCTTCAGTGCTCCTGCGATGCTTGTCGGTTAGCATTCTGTGGTGAAGTAGGTATTCATGCAGTGGGCTACAAATCAAAGGCCCTTGCTTCCAATCCACTAGCAACTCGTGGAAAAAAAGGATGTGACAGTCTTTGTGCATGGATTCAACTTTAGAATCCTGATGGGGAGTTTGGCTTGTCTTACTGAGGTGGCTCAGATTTGGAAATTACTCGGTGATAATGGGCACATGATAACCAATTTAAGAAAGAATTTCTCAACCATAAAGCTATCAGAAGAACCATTATAACCACCAGCAATATGTTTAACAGTTAGTCAGTTAAGGGCAAGCTAATTTGATATCCACTATTGATCTCATTTTCTATCAGTCAATAACAGCAGCATGCTCACATATAGACAGGATTGATGGTTTGGTGACAGAATTCTTGCCTTCCATGAAGGAGACATGGGTACAACTACTGCAAAGTGCACTTTATGGAGACACCATTAGTCAGTGAGTGGAGGCATACATGTTGCTCTGATGGTCATAGCGGAGCTTCCACACTAAATACACTAGGGAGAAATGGTGATCTACTTCTAAAAACCAGCAAATGGAAACCCTATAGCTCACACCAGTACAATCTACTGATTATGGGGACAGCGCAGTACTTCACTCTATTGGGTTGGAGTTACATGAGTTCAGACCCACCCAACATCAGCTGAAAACAATTCTTGTTTATATAACTACTACCCATTTTCACAAAAGAAATATTTAAAAATAAGAGAGCTGGGGGATGGTGACGGAGGTGTTTGTGTATTAAGTTGGGGAAGAAGAAGAGATTCCCAATAGTTCCACAGCTCTGTAGTTCCTGGACCACTGACAACAGTTCCAGGGTGATTTCCCAGTCTCTTCAAAAAGAAATAATAGATACCAAATGCACCCTGTCATACTATTTACACAAAAGGACAGGTCATAAAGATGTGCAGACACTCGCGAGTGCTGCTGTTGTTAGCTAAATCAACCTGCAGCTCTTCTGGAGCCCATGCACAAAGGAACCAAATGCAGGCCCTGTATATCCTCGTGATCAGTAGCAATACTGCGCTGCGGGTCTCCATTGGCTGATATTCAGAAATAGACTGCCAGGCCTTTCTTCCTAGCATCTTAATCTGGAAGCTCTTCTGAAACCTGTTCAGCATAACTCCACCAAAGCTTCAACTGGCAGACACCACTTATGGGTGGTAGCTATGTTTGAGATGTACTGCACAGGAACTGAACTTAGGACCTACTGCATGGAAGGCAAGAATTCTACCACTGAATCAGCTTAGACCTGTAGACTATAAAAAATGATCAATGTTCAGTCCTTACTCAGATACCTCATGATCTAACCAAGATCAACAGCAAAAAAGAAAACCTGAACTCACTGCCATCCAGTCAATGCCAACTCAGTGATCCTATAAGACAGGGTAGAACTGCCCCTGTGAGTTTTGAAACTGTAGCTTGTACTCCAATCAGGAGGTAGACATGGACATATTTAGCCATATTCATCTAACATAAGATCATTTAGTTATACAGGAGACAAAGAATTTCAATAAATACTTAGTAAGTATATTATAGAAAAATTAAAAGTACTTGAATTGGATGAACTTTAAGGTCCCTATTAAGCCTGATAATTTCCTAGGCCAGTGGTTCTCAAAATGTCATATTCCTAGAAGTTCTGAAGATCCTTTCAGAGTCTGTACGATAATTTAGAATAATAGTAATAATATCATTATTTGCCCTTTTCACTATTTGACACTTGCACAGATGGTACTAAAGCAATGATGAGGAAGACTGCTGGTGCCTAACAAAACTCAAGGCAGTGGTAACAAACTGTGGGGATTTCCTTTACAATACACTCATAATTTTAGTGAGCTCACACTACAAACAAGACAAAATTTCAATTAAGAGTGTCCTTGCAGTAGCAGAAATGTTAAATCTCAACTACATATCAATGAACTTTACTGTAGAAATTGTTGAACTGGTGTGGTTCATGGGGCATATTCTTATCAATAAAATTTAAAAAAATTAAAACCTCCCATTACCCAGTATAAATCTTAGTATTTTATGTAACAAAATGTGAAGTATCCAATTTTAGTTGTCAGCTGACCCAGCCATTTTCCTCACATGGTATTATTTTTATATGAGAGAACAATTGGAAACTGGTTATTCAGATGTTAGTGTTCGGCAGTCATTTTAGGCACAATGGACTAAGTGCCATCATCACTAATTTACCTCGCTTCCCAATCCTCAAGAGACTTTTCTGATGATACCATGATGGTGGTTATATTAAAGAATGCGGTTCTTCATTAAAAAGTATAAAATGTGTCAACATTTGAAATAATTTGCAAAACTGAGTAAAATCAGTACTTTCCAAATGACCAATAAATAATGTCTATCACACAATCGGGCACGGGAAAAAATTCGTTAAAAATCAAGATAAACCCATGCATTTTAATTCCTTGATATTAGATTCTACAATACAACTAATTTTTAAGAAATTATCATCTGTTGGATGATGGAATAGTATTCAATAAAAATACAATTATCTAACAATACTATAAAAATGTTCCATGCTAACTATACAACTGTGTGAAGTCTGGTTTCTTTCACGTGACTGAAAAATAAACATAACCTGAGACTGAACGTAGAGCCAGATATGGTAATCCTTTGGGTCTTCTTTTTAAGCAGAAATTAAAAGTATTTTTTAAATGTTAAATGCTGCCATAATTCCATTTTTTTGTAAATACAGTTATGGTAATATGGAATGGATTTATTGTTATTTTAAGGAATAAAAATCAGTATTTTTAACTTCCCTTAATTTTAAATACAGTAAGTACCTAGAAATGTAACCTACATAGAAAAACCTCATTGGGGTTCTCCGCAATATTGAAAAGCATAAGGGTCTCTTAAAACCAAAAAGTGTGAGGACTGCTATTTAAAGTCTGAATTACCTTACTGCCTTTCTTACTAGCGACATGCTTCCTTCAAAGAAATAATCAAATACTACATTTACATAAACATCTCTGTGTATTATAATACATGTAAGCCCTTACAGCCTGCTGACGAAGAATACTGAATTGCCACGGACTGCGAAAAGAACAAACAAATCTTTCTTGGAAGAAGTACAACCACAATACTCCTTAGAAGCAAGGATGGGAAGACCGTCTCGCGGACTCTGGTCAAGTTCGCAGGAGAGACCAGTCCCTGGAGGAGGACATCATGCTTGGTAAAGCAGAGGGGCAGTGAATGGGAGGAAGGCCCTCAGCAAGATGGGATGACCCGGCGGCTGTAACACTGGGCTCAAGCTCAGGAAGCATTGTGAGGATGGAGAAGGGCCGCAGCGTCTCCTTCTCTTGTACACCGGGGCTCCACGAGTTGGTACCAACTTGACAGCATCTACCAACGACAGCATCTACCAACAACAGATGCTGCAAGAAAATGATCTTTAAAAAATTACCGAACATTTTTCAGGTTCTCAGGAATCATGACAATTGACCTTCAGCTGTCTTTGTGAAAGTTGGCTATAACAGTTGTTGACTTAAAGCATAACCCAAATATTGCTGCTCACATCTTCTCAGTAGCTAAATCCTTATTTATACCCATTATGAACGCCTCCTTGCATATGTTTTCTTCACTCCAGTCTAAGCTTCTAAATTTGCAAATGAAACTGGTTATCTGAATAATACCCAAAGTCTTACAAACTCTATCTACAGGTGATAGAGAAGAATGAAAGGTGGAGTTGAAAAATAGACACTAGATTAAAACCAACACTGTTTTTAATAATGAGTTGTGGTTGTTGGATTTTTATGTGAATTTGCAGTGTTGTAAAAGTATAGGGTTGGAGTCCATCTTCTCAATCAGGGCACAGCCTGATGAAGCCTCCTTGGAGATGTGGTCTTTTCTATAAGAGACCCTGGGAACTTCTCTATGCCATTTGCTTCCTCCTTGCTGGGCCTCTGTTCGCCTCCAGGGGTGGCACCCTAGGAGTCAACAGGCAAGCAGTCAGTGCCCTGCCATTTCCTATCAATGTTGGATCCAAGTGACTGCACCCACCGGTCTGTGGTCTCATTTCCCCTTCACCTTTCTGTACCATTGGCCTTTAGTTGCATGAGTCTGAAGAGGGCTCTGTCTAGCACTGGACACATGGATGCCTTCTTGATGTTGAATTAGTTATTATAAACTTCTTTCTTATACATATGTTTGTCACTAGTTTTGTTTCTCTAGCTGGCCCAGCCTAACACACTAGTAAAGGGTAAGGTTGGATATTTTGGCTATGTAATCTTTAATAGGAGTTGAAAGATCAGTAAAAGACAGGCAAGTAGCACCAACATTAAAAACAAAGTCACTGCCATCGAGTGGATTCTGATTCAGAGCAACTGTATAGGCCAGAGTAGAACCGCCCCAGTGGGTTTCTGAGACTAAGTCTTCACCAGAGTAAAAAGCCTCATCTTCTTCCCTAGGGGCAGCTGGTACCTTCAAACTACTGACTCTGTGGTTAGCAGTCACTATGTAACCAACCCACTACACCACAAATGTCTACAAATCTCAGATGTGTACAAATATAGTAATTTATATTTCAGTTAAGGTTTGTTATATATTTTGTTTATATATTTAGTCTCTTATTTACCAGAACACTGTGATCAAGGCAGCACATTTTTTCAGTATACATAGTTAAAACTATGGAAAATGCTTTTTGTTAAAGAAGAAATCTTTACATAGTAAAACATAGTTTATTTTAGGAGTAGTTAATGAGAGGGAAGAGGGAAAAGTAGGGGAATATATACATAAACATGAAACTGTCATGACGAGTTTTTAAGAATTCAGCAGGTTTTTTCCTGTGCTTCAGTAATGAAACATAGCATTTATTCTTTCCAATAAAAAGTAATGGAAATTATGACCAACTGTTCATTAAACATTGATGCAAGTTAGAATAACAACCATCTTCAACACCTTACTCTGGCCAAGACTATTACTCTTCTATTGAAGTCATATATATGGCTAAGTTTCTTACTCGTCAAATATTTTATCAAAAACCAAAAACTAAACTAAATATAAATAAAAACCCCAAAATAAGAATAAATTCAAACTGTAAGAGTAGATACATTTTAATTATCATGCCCCAAGAACCATCAAAAAATGAATCCCCAAATCAGGCAAATTTATTATTGCTCAATTATAGAAAAAATTATATAATAAATGTTGGAATTGGCCAACAAACATATGCTTATTAAAATTGTTTCCAATTATTAAAATTTTAATATTGTATCTTGCATATTAATTTATTGACTGCCAAGAAAAGTTCCTTGAAAACTTAGAAGTATGTTTATACATATACATATATTTGTTTTATGTATATTTGTCTAAATATGAAAACAAAAAAAAATTGGGCTAAAAGCTACACAATCCTAACACAATTTTAGAGAAAAGGCTTAAGCCTTCAGCATGTTATTATTTCCAAAGGAACTCAAGTGTATTCTAAATTGATCATTTTAGGAACAGCTTGCTTAAACATAAAAATTGCTTACACATTGAAAACACAGCCACAAGGAAAAAGATCTAGGTTCAAATGAAGACGATGACAAGTTGAAAGTAATCCCTGTATCCTTGCTAATACAGCTCTCAGGGGAAAAGAATCAGTATCGTCTGGTGCTCATTAATTACTCCGAGAAATTAGCTGCTTCCAATCACTTCTCTCTCCCGTCACATTTCAAGTTGCATAGAAGTCAGATTCAACATTCTTTCACCAATGTATACTTTTTTCTGTGAGGCACTGGGCAGAAACCATGCCAGCTGCTTCGCTGAAATGGAAACACGATTAGCTGCTATTGGTATGTAAGAGACACCACAGAATGAATTATCTATTTCTCTAATGGTTACCCACATGTCATCAATAAATTTTCTTTTTAATGTCTATTAATAGTCCTATGGGACAGATGAACAGTAACTGCCTATGGAGACAACCGGGTAGTAATTGAAGAGTTCAGAGAGCATTTTAAACTAGAATTTAAAGCTGCTTAAGCAAATAGCTCAAACAGATTATCCTCAGCAGCCACAGAGTAGCATTTTCACACTTTCCCCCTCACTCAAAACAGACTCCACAGCAAACAGGCCTACAGTCAATGCTGAAAGAAGAGAGATAATACAGTACTGTCACTATGGAAGCTAATCACAATTTGTTCTGAGACTTTAAATAGCTGTAAGAAATAAAATAGGAGCGGGGAGAATCCACAAAACTAAAAAGGCAAATAATGGTGCTAGAATTAAAGTTAAGTTTCTAGCAGGTTCCAACTTATAAAGGGGTAATACTCTAAAACTTTACCTATAAATTGTTTAATGAAACTGAGATTTGATAATCTCATAAACAGGAGAGTTATAGAAGTGGGCTGATTGCCTGACCAGCTCATAAATACACGTAATTCACATCTTGAGAATACCACACCTCTGTAAGGGACTCCAGTAGATGCATTAGTGTAGAGTAAGAACTCTATGAAACAGTAAGTGTAAAACTGCAGTAGTGTATTATGAGGTCTGTCATCTGAAGAAAAATGGGCTTAATTAGAAGAATTTCTTACATTATGAGCCCTTTTAAGGTCTACACTACACAGGGTATTTAAGGGTGTTAGAACTGATGTAACGAAACAAGAATTACATCTGTGAGTAATAATTGAGTCCTTAATTAATGAAAACAAGAGAAATAGAGTCTCCTGTGGTGAATGACTTGAGGAAAACTCAAGAAAAACGTTAAGTCCAAGAGTTCCTTATACCCACAAAGTTCTCCTGTCCCTAGACAACTTGGCGAGTAAAGCCTGCATTCTGACAGCACAGAGGCCTGAGGTGTGACTGAGAAAGGAGAGTGCTTGCCATCAAGTCCATCCGACCCACAGCGACTTTAACCAGGGT
Source organism: Tenrec ecaudatus (assembly GCF_050624435.1). NCBI lineage: Eukaryota > Metazoa > Chordata > Mammalia > Afrosoricida > Tenrecidae > Tenrec > Tenrec ecaudatus. The sequence continues at coordinate 93,764,857 of NC_134540.1, forward strand.
TTCCAAGGCTGGTTTGAACCGCTGCCCTTGCAGTGAGCAGTCCAATGTGTACCTAAAAGTGTCACGAGGATACACACAATTTCCTAAAATGATGTCCTTTCAAAATTCCAAATTCACTATCAGTGGGAGGCTGTCTGGTATAGTATACAATGGGGCAGCATTTTCTGCTAGCATTTTCTGAAGTGGTAGCCTAAATCTCTTAGTCTCTCTAAATATGTGTAAGTATTTCCTCACATGTAAGGTGAAACATAACTGAAAAAAAAACTTGAAATCAATGTAATTCGGAAACCAGTTCGCATGAAACAAAATTTAAAATATTTTATTACCTTCCAAAGCAGAGTACGTGAAAGTAAGTATAGAGTTCTGCTAGATTTGGATGAAAATATTCAGCCTCCCTGGAGATTACCTTGAGAATTTGTATTGAGAAATTAGGTCACAACCTTAGTCTCCCTTCACGACGCCGATCAGATAACAGCTTCTCCAGGAAGTCTTCCTTAAATTCCTACTGCCAGATTTTGTACAGTGTAAAAATGTCTGCGGGGGCACTTAGTGTAATTTAACTACTTACATCTCTCTCTTGCCTACCTAGACTTCCATTCCTTGATCGCAGTATTACAACTTACTCATTTCTGTACTTTTGGTGTATACCAGTGTCTGGCACATCCAGGCCAAATTTGAAACCACTGCCATCAAGTCAATTACAACTCATATTGACCTAGATAGGATTCCCGAGAGTAGTATTTACAGGTGCAGACCGACTCATCTTTCTCCCACAGAAAAAATGGTGGGTTGGAATTGCCTACCTCGCTGTTAACAGCCCCAATGCCTAATCCACAGCATCACCAGGGCTCTGTTAACAATTACTGAAACGCGCAATTTATGTCGTCAGTAAAAAAAAACCAAAAACACTGAAAGTCAATCATGAATTCTAGCACGAGTGGAATGTGTTTCGTATTTTAAATTGACTAGTTAGTAAACACTTGTGACTCCTTTAGGCAGGCACACAGATATTGCATCAAATGTCCAAAAGAAAACATGGAAGAGGACCTGATGCAAAGGGCTTAAGTGGAGAGCAAATGCTTTGAGAATGATTGGGGCAGGGAATGTGCGGATATGCATTACACAACTGATGTATGTATATGTATGGACTGTGATAAGAGATGTAAGAGCCCCTAATAAAATGTAAAAAAAGAAAAGGAAAAAAAAAATGATTAGGGCAAAGAATGTACAGATGTGCTTTATACAATTGATGTATGTATATGTATGGATTGTGATAAGAGTTGTATGAGGCCCTAATAAAATGTCTTTAAAAAAGAAAATATACAAAATAAATGTATTAGGTGACTTTGCTAATAAAAAAATTTTTTAAAGATTAAGAAAAGAAAAAGAAAACATGGACAGGATTAGGGAAAGGGAACCAGCAAAACACGGGGGCCTTTGTATTTGGTGGTCACTGTTCTCACTCACTGCCATCGAGTCGATTCCGACTCACAGTTCAGTCTAGGGGCCGAGCAGAACTGGCCCTTTGGGTTTCCATGGCTGCACATCTTTATAGGAGCAGAAAGCTTTATTTTTATGCTAAGCAGCTGGTGGTTTCCACCTGCTGATATCGAAGTTGGCAGGTCACCTCAAAACCTGCTACGTATGTAGTGGGCTACATACATGCACACTGGCTGCTGGATTCTAGGTCAGCAGTTGAACCCACAAGCATTCTGCACGAAAGATGGAGCTTTCTCCTCTCACCAAGAGTTACAGGCTTGAAAACCCAAAGGGCCGGTTCTACCCTGTCCTTTGGGGTCACGATGAGTCAGAGGGGATTGAATGGCGGTGAGTTTGAGTTATTTTTTTAGTGGTGCTACAGGGCAGAGTAGAATTGTCCCGTAGGATTTCCAACAGGCTGTATGTCTTTACACAAGGGGGCTGCCTCTCTTTCTCCGGAGGAGTTGCTGATGGGATGAGTGCGCTCGGCCACCATGCTGCCAGCACTCCTCATGACAAAGTACACATTTGTCAAGGAGGTCTGTGAAAGCAAAGGCTTATTTTGTTGTTGTTGTTCAGAGGTATTGGGCAATAACCCTGGTGAAGTATTGAAAAAAAAATCTAAGAACAACTTTATTGTATGCACAAGTTATTATTATTTACAACAACAGCAACAACAAGGAAAACAGCACAACAAACTTTGCCAGGATCTTATAAGTCTATGACCAGATCAGAACGACTCCGGCCTCAAACCCAGTAACAGATCTGCCCTTCCACTCTCTCACGCGTGTGTGAGAGGGTCAGGTTGAGAAGAGGATTTCTGAGCACTGGCTTGTAAATAAAATTTAAATTTCATCTGGGTCCCAAATACAAGAGCCACTGGTAAGTACATAAGCACACCTTACTTCCGGGAGCTGTCTTCTCGTGTTCCCTTTCTGGCTGTGCGATTTCAGGGTTAAAACACTTTCCGGAGTGACAGCCACAGGCAGGGGTCCAGTCGACTTGGACCGTCGGAACCTGGGCTTCCGTCAGAGCCTCCTACGCTGAGCCCCACGCTTAACCCTTTCCTCCACCTGAGGTGGGACGTGTTGACTTCCTCTATTTAGGGTCCCCTGGCCCTCACCTCGCCGGCGGGATAAAGGTGGCAGGCTGCGCTCGCCCCGGCCGGCCTGAACACCTGTCAGGGCGCCCGCCCTCGCTCTGCGGAGCCAACCTCGCCGGCCCGGCTGGCCGGCCCCGCAGGCTCGGACGCCCTGGGACTCCCACTTACTTGGACTAGTTCTTAGGCAGCACAGTCGGCTGGGAGCTCGAAGCCGGGTGCCGCGCAGCCGTTTCCACCCGCGCCTCTTCCGTCGCTCTTCATCCTCCTCCTCCGGCAAAGGGGCCGCCGCCGCCGCCACGGTCTGCTCGGGAGCTCCCGCGGCGCCGCTCTCGGCGCCCCCACTTCCGGCCCCCGCTCAGGTGTCTCCGGCAAATGCCACCGCCGCGTCCCACACGACCTGCTCTCCTCCGCCTGGCTTCCCGGAGCGCAAGACGCCGCCTCCCTCCCGGGCATGCGCACAGAGCGCGTCTGCGGGACGGTCCCGACGCGGGGCGCGACGGTGGCTCGGACGGAAAAGAAACCTCGGTTGTCCTCCTCGGCAGGAACGCGGAGGGAGCGCTAGGGAGGGGGGAGGGCGCTTCGCTGCCCCCGTGCGTAGGCGGGGTTGCCTGGTCCTCCCTAGAGACCGGGCGGCTGTCCCAGGACTTGCTCCCCGGGCAGCCCACACGCCTCCCAGCCCTGGGCAGGGCTTTTGGCCCGCGCGGGAGGTCTCTGGATTGGAGGTGTAGGAGGCGAATCTGGGGCAAGGCCAGCTTGATGACCTTGGGGAACTCACTGAGTGCCTCAACGCAACGATGCAGTTTTTATTGAAGAAATGGTATCGAGCTTATAGGGCTTTTATAAGTATTAGTATGATTGCTGGATGTAATGATTATAGTACTTAGCCAGGACTCTTTTATCTTCCCCCAGCGCGGTCTGTATCCAAGAGTCCTATGAGCGCCATGTGTCAGAGGCAGGCAGGGTTGTTGTTTGGGTTTTTTGGGGGTTTTTTTTGGTAAAACGTGAACATTGGACAATTTGGACAATTCTTCCAAAACACAGGGGAAGGCCCTAAAGCTTAAGCTTAATTAGTTTTACAATCACTCACCTCTAGGTACTGATTTGTGCAGGTTTTTTTTGTTTCAGCAAAACAAACACCACCACCCTCCACCCACCACCCTGTTATTCCCGAATCTATTTGCCTTGTTTTTATCTATGCAAAGAATATTACAAACACACCCCAAGATGACAAGTGCTTATGGCTTTTATATTTGCTTCCAAATTGATAGCTCGAAAAGTTCTAAGAGGTTCTCAATGATAGC